>NW_026294573.1:47811743-48411743 GCF_007827085.1 Peromyscus californicus insignis
GAAGCGAGTCCCCAGGATCTGGATGGAAGGGAATTCAATGAAGCTCTTCTGAGATTGCCAGGGCCACAAGTCAGGAATCATGGAGAAAGGGCAGGGAGCAGCTGCAATGAAAGAAATCCATGTCAGTTTTGAGAGCAGACTACAGAGGAGAAGCAAGGACCAGGGTTGAGCTGGTCACAGCAACGGAGCTTGTAGTAAGTGGTTGGGAAGGGAGGAGGCCTGCTGTCAAAAGTGGAAGTGTGTACAGGCTGCTGAGCCTTGGGAACTGCACTGGGATTAAGCAAAGGGCTGGACTATGTGGAAAACACATGAAACCTCAAATGTTTGTCAACGTCTATTTCAAGATTCTAGACTGGGTGATACACATATAAGCCAAACCCCCAAAAGCTACACATTGTACACTTTTCACTTCATGAGTCTATCTGTGGGAGTAATAAGTAATACACTGAGGTGAAGCAAAGATTAAAGAAGGTGTATATTTGGGGAGTGGAGAGATGATTCATCAGTTAAGGGTGTGAATGCTCTTGCAGAAGACCTGGATTTGGTTCCCAGCACTGAGATGGGGTGGGGGGCACAACCACATGCAACTCCAGATGCAGGGCATCCAAAAACCCTCTTCTGAACTCTGTGGGCACCTGCCCTCACATACACATACTAACATACACATGCACAAATAATTTAAAAATAATAAACCATATTTTAAATGCAGGTTTTAAATCTTGACAGATGTTGCCAAATGACCAACTTCAGTGGTTGTAATTGAGTCCTCTCTTCAGCAAATGTGAAAGGACTCGTCCAGATCTGAACTCCATTTGTGGGAAGACAGGAGACAGAAGCCACAGCTATGACAATACGTGTGTTACTATTCCATGAATGTTAGCAGCATTTTAAGTGCAGGTTGCAGTTATTACATGTATTAATCTATTTGTTAATTAGCAGCAAACCACTGGTAGGATTATTATGATTATTTCACAGATAAAGTGACAGAAAGAAAGACAACTTAGAACACACATTTGTGGTCACAACTGTTAGAGGAAGAGCCAAGATTCCAGCCCTAGCACCCGGGGTCCTCATTCCAAGCTGCATGTCTTTACTGACAGCTCTTACTCCAAATGATGATGTATTTTTGATGATGTGTGCTCTAACAGGTACACATGGACAGGAAACCAGGGGAGAGGGATGTATAAGAAACCGAACAGGAAGCCAGCTCTTTCCGTCTTGATGAAAGGACACGCCGGTTAGTAAGTGGAATTTTGAAATACTAGGCTAAAGGGAATGATAACCAAACCCCAAAGAAGAACGTGTCAACACATTAACACATTTTTCTTACTTTTTTCCTACATACTTTATGAGAAAAAAAAATGATTCTACAAACACTGACAATATATTTAAAGGATGAGCTACAAAAATGAAAGTGTGATGTGACCAAAAGAACCTGGCTCTAGTTCTCAGCCCATGGTCTACCATTCCTTAGCTTGGTGACCTTAGAAAAGCTGCCTCAGTTCTCTGAACCTCATTGTGTCAATGAAAAAAAAGTGAGTTTACAACCTCAGGAAATTTTTTATGACAACTAAATATGAATAGTGCCTGCCATTCAATGGGCATCATGATCTGTAAACAGCTCCTGCCTCTCTGCTGGATCTCATTCGTTCCCATACAGATGCCCCACTTCAATCAAATTGGTCTATTTGCTTTTATTAAACATGATGGAATTCTTCAGTCAGCTTGCATTTCTGCATCCTGTTCTTTGTTTGCTGTAATAATCATTTTGTTTCCCCAAATCTTCTGTATGTGGAGTCTTCCCTGAAGCCATTCACATCTACATTAACTGCCACTACTCTACAGGGTTCCTTTGCCACTGACCTCAGATTACACTCCTCTATCTCTGAATTCCATAGTGCCACTGGATGCTAGCACTATGAAAAAGTTAGTCACCACAGTGCCAGCAGTTTGCACATGCTTACCCGTGTACCAGGCACCGTTCTCAATACTTCATACACTTTGTATCTCACTTAAACTTCTCCACAAATCATGTGTGCTATTGTCCTGTCTAGACACAGGCATGCATGACTGTCACTACTTGCACATCTTCTCTGTGTGGCTGGACTGAAGGTCCTTGAGGGCAGAGACTAGGAGCATGATGTTTAAAACTGTAGACTTTAGAATAAACGAATTTTGGTATGATGCTGACTCTAGTGCCTCTGCTGTTTGGCAAGTTACCCGACTGTGCATGAGTTTCCTTTGTGAAAGGGGATGCTTTTGATACCTGTTTCCAAGTGTCATCAGAAGGCTCAGATTACAGATAAGAGAATCTAAAACAGTGCCAGACTGATGGGGATCTTGCTGAGTGTCAGCCCATATCATTATCATTTTTTATAAGAAAAAAAAAAAAGGCATGATTGACTCAGTCCATAATGTTCTGCCCCTGTGATGGTTGAAAGTGAGAGAGATTGAGTAGAAGCTACACCTTCGGAAATTTGCTGTTTTCCCAGGTTGATAAGTGTGCTACAATACTCTCTTCCATGCCGGTAGTGGCAGTTAGCTGCAGGCCCTCGTCAACCATGGGATTAGAAGAACAACAACCTGAAATCTACAAGGTATTGAATTTCCAAGACAGGATGTTTGGTGAATGGGTAAGTTGAGTGCATTTTCCACTCTGAATGACTTTGCTGGGAGGCTGTAACCACCCTGTAGGTCAAAGTTTCTAACGGGTTTTCATCTCAGCTTGCACATGTTACAACCTCTGCCAGAAGTGCCTTCTCCCACTGTTTGCATCTTTCCACCATGAACAGTGGTGAAGAAGTCAAGACCTAGGGCTCCAAGATCTAGCCCCAACAGATCAGGGCTTGGTGGTCCCTTTTCCAGAGAGCCTTGCCTCCACTGTGCCCTCTACTATCCCTGGATTTTTGTTGTTGCTCTTGCAACAGGGTCTTACACTATCTGGCCATGACTGGTCTGGAATTTACTATATCGACCAAGTTGTCCCCAAACTCCCAGAGATCTGCCCATCTATGCCTCCCGAGGGCTGGGAATAAAGGTGTGCACCTCTGTACCTGTATCTTTGAACCCAATTCTCTTGCATCGATGCCCCATGTGCTACAGTTCCTTGTTGCAATTCTTACGCAACACCAAGTTCCCTGAAAATAGAGACTTGTCTTAATCATCAATCCCTGATACTTCACACAGCACTGACATAAGTGGGTGTCACTAAATGTCTATTAACTGAGTAAGCCAATGAACTAAAAATAGATAAGTGAATGAGCAAAGAGGGAAAGTCACCAAATCATAACTTGTGACTAGATAATTCACGGAAAAGTCATTCAATCTGACAATCAAAGCATAAGAAAGAAACTGTACAAAAGTGAAATGCTTTATAAAAATAGATGGCCGGGCTCTGCAAGGGACCAGTTGTATTCCTATTAGCCATATATTCCCACATCAGGCTGCCAAGCTATTGAAGCTTTAGCAATAACCATTTTGAAATGCTAGATTCACCACCAATTCTTAAACTCAGGATATTGACAGACACACTGTTTGGCTGCTCAGAAAGAAGCAGAGCGTTATGGAGGGAAAGTAATAATTAACTCATAAGGAGTGGGGCAAGTAAACATTCTATTAAGAGGGGGGAAAATTCCAAATGAATATAATCTCCTTCCATTACATTATAAGCATTAAAATTAATAGTGTTGGCTTTTCTGTGGCTTGGATAGTCATTGTATTTAACAAGCTGAAGTTAACTTCACAGGAAAAAAAAATAAATTAAATGTACCGGTGTCTCAGGAAACTTCATTTTCTGAGTGAATAGCCAAGTTGATGCACATCACCAGAATGTCTGACAATCAGTTTTCCATACTGGTGTGTTCTAAATGGGAAAGGAAACCAACTCTTCATTTAAATTATATTGCAAATCACTTCTTGCCTGCTGAATGGCATTCAGCTGCAGTAGGTGGCTTTCACCGTAGGGCCCAAACCAAGACACTGGATGATTAATGCTAATTTGAAATGTTTTCTTGGGTGGGGGGGATGGGTACGTTATCTTGGTGCAGAAGAGGCTGAGGAAATTTTATGGTGGGTGACTGACTCAAAGGCCAACAGCATATTTACCATCAGATAAAAATGCACATTCACAAACATACCAAGACAAGTCAATTATTTCCCCATTCACTGCTCCCCGGGTCCTTTGTGGAAAGAAACCTATTTATACTTCCCATCAAATGGATACAGAGAGTCATAGTAAACAAGCCCCCAGTCCCTCTGTTCTATATTTTATTTCCCAGGGCACCTTCCATTGTGGAAGCCATTAGTTTTGGACTTTTTGTTCCTGATTTATCAAGACAGACATTCTGCTAGCCGGGTCAGTTTTACTTCCAGATACTAAGCAGTTCAGAGACACAGGGTTTGGCTGTGTGAAAGGAAACAAAGCAACAAAATGCACTTTGTAATCCTTTGGCCAGAGTGACTGAAAATCATGAGTGATAATGTCATAAACATAGGCAGTTCATAAAAGCTTATTGCTTCCTACACAATGTAATCCAATCAGATCATGCAAAAATAAGGAAATTAATCTGAACTAATATGTATCAAAAATATAATTTAACCCCAGCCATCATACATCACTTCTGAAACCAACATATTCTTTTCAAAGAAAAGAATCCTCCTTGTGGGTCACAGATGTGAGTAGATTCTTCACTTCATTGTTAGCAGCTTGCTCCTGACAGCCTTCCCCACATTGCATGCTCTCTCCATACTTGGGCATCCATGGCAGGGTATGCTGTTGAGGGCATCTGAACTCCCATGGTCTGCCACAGAAGCCTAGCTCTCTTCTCTGTGATGTCCTGGCTGTGTTCGCTCCCCTTGCTGAGCTCCAGTTTCCTACTGTGCAAGACTGTCATGTGGATTTGGGGTAAACTACCCAGCCACAGAATGCCTGTCATAAGCAGACACTCTATAATTGAGAGCTATTATTGCAATGTCCTTAAAATGAAGCCTGTTTCTGCACTTATCAGTGTTTTTCTACCATGCTGCCCTGATGATCAGTGAGTAGTGCTTGAGATATTGGTTATCAGTACATCTAATGGGCTAATTTATATATGCATAAATAGCCCTGTGCCATAAGTACACATTTTCTGTTATGTGTGTTTAAATCAATGTACTTCAATAGCTGAAAGCTCATTTCCATGTGGGGCTTTGACCTTTAAAATTACTGAATGTGCTGCTCAAGTGACAGGATCCTTTCTGTACCCGACACTGATTTGCAAAATTAGATGTCCAGAAGGCTAAAACATAATTTTTGAGAACAAGACAACAGTCTAACAAGCCTGGGAATATGCCGTTAACCCTGAACACAGCAGAGTCTTGGTGATTATCAAGGGACTAGACTTCTGCCTCAGCAGTATGCAAAGCAGGTCACACCTTTAGTCCGGGACAGCCACAGACAAGCTTTGAGAGGAGGCCCAAAGCCCAGTGGCTCCCTGAGCCTGCACATGCAGTGGAGTCTGTTCTCCAGTTGACTGCATATTGACGTTACTTTGGAACAATTTCAAATTGCTCTAACCCTAACCTTGGAAATTACAGTCTGTGTGGGTGGAGCTTGCATAGGGGACATTTTTTTCTGCAGACTCTACAGCTATCACATGATAGTTGGGGTTGCAGACAAAGTCTAAAAGTAGAGGAATATGTGGATTGGCTGATGGTCTTTAAAAAGCAGTGGCCTTCCTCCTAAAAAGGCTGAGAGGTATGGACGAATCACCCAGAAAAACAGGATGGGAAAGGGGAAAGAAAAGATTCGAACAGGAAGAATGGGAAGGAATTGTGATCGGAGAGAATGGGTAAGTCATACTTAGGACAAGAGTGTGCCTTGGAAGATATGGAAGGTTTGAGCCAGAGTTCTCTGGAGGCTCTTGCAGATATAGCTTGAGTTACAGAAATAGAAGCAGAGTAAGCCAGCTCCTGGGACAGGTGAAACTTAACAGAACTCATGGTGTGCACACCACCTCCGCGGACTTTGAAGGCTCTTAGGGAAGGTGGTGGCTCCTGGGAAGGGATGCAGACAAACTGAGGGAAGGAGTTACTACAGTTGCTAGGTCTATGGTCCCACGTTTTCACCTCCGACACTCCATCACAGTACCTGCCTCCAGGTCTTTCTGTGCTTTCCTTTTTTTTTCTCCCTGAAAAGCCCTTTTCTCCTCTGCCACAGAAACATCATCAAATGTCACCTCCAAATAAGTCATACATGAGTTCCCCTGGAACAATTAATGGCTCCTTTGTTTAGCCAATGTTATTTCTCTCAGACTCTCAGTGAATTCTGCCTGGTCCGTCTCATTACATCATGTCAAATGCCAGGCATCTACACGCTCTGTTCTAGGTGTTATTCTCCGTTTTCACCGTTGATCTTTGCAACCATGCTCAACATACAATATGGATGTGGGAACTATTCTTTAGAGTCTGTAGCACTGCAGTAGACATCTGGTGCTTAATTCTTGCCAACACCCCTTTGTGTGTAATTGGAGAGCTCTCTCACCCAGTACCTCCTGCAGGATTGTGGAAAGAGCTATCAATCACAATGACTAGTCAGTGTCTGCTGGCTTTGGGGGTTGACATGTGTCCTGGTTAGTTTTTGTCAACCTGATACTTTCTTGAGTTATGTGGGAAGAGGAACCTCAACTGAGAAAATGCCTCCATCAGATGGTCTGTAGGCAAGCCTGTAGGGCATTTTCTTGATTGATGGTTGATGTGGAAGGGCCAAGCCCATTGAGGGCTGTGCCATCCCTGGACAGGTGGTCCTGGATGGTGTAAGGAAGCAGGTTGAGCAAGCCATGGAGAGTATGCCAGTAAACAGTGTTCCTCCATGGTCTCTGCTTCAGTTCCTGCCTCCAGGTTCCTGCCTTGCATTCTTGCCCAGGCTCTCCTTCATGATGGATGACAACTGTAAGGTGAAATAAATTCTTTTCCTCCCCAAGTTGCTTTTGGTTATAGTGTTTGACCACAGCTATAGAAAACCAAACTAGGACAACATGTGAAACACGAGGTACCAATAAAAGTTCTTCTATGAATGCTGAAGAGAAGGGGATCAAGACCTATAAGGACTTTACTTTAGAACTGCTAAAATTATTATATTTATTGCAAGGATACAGCATCCCTGGCAGGAGTAAGCAGGGATAACAGTTAGCAGAGAAAGCTAGAATCAATAGATGACTAGGGAGAATGACCCAGAAGAGTCACATTAGCACCTGGCTATAATTTGGCCTGTACCCAGCACTCTAAGACTGCCTAGCTGCACATGCCAATAAAGTCATGGCTTTGCTTACATTAATTCGATCCCTGCCCCTGTCAATGCAAGTTATCTGGACCAACTCAATCATATTATAACAATGATTCTGATAAAATGCCCTTGTCATTTCAAAGATACATTTGATTGTGCTATTAAGAAGTCAGTGATGCAAAGAATATGTTTGTTTTAAAACAATGGTTCCAAGATTGCTTAATATGCTCTAAGGGATCTGTAGAATAGTGAAATTAGAGATAAATGAAAGAGAAGTACCTGGGGCTCAGTCTTTCTTTTTAAGCAAAGGGAACTGTCATTATTCTGTTTCATATATTGAGATTTTATGTATAACTAGTTTTTAAAGGGGGCCCTATTCCCTTTAAAAAGGTGTTAGACTGATGTATTAAAATAAAATAGAATTATATTTTAAATAAAAACCTTTCTGCACATAGAAGTTGGGCTGAAAACTGCTGTGCAGAATGATTCATCTGTGAGGGAGCTGGGAACTGGGGAGTTTGCAATCGAACAGGCTACTAGAGACCTTAGACCAAGGGAGACAAACACTGTCCATGGAACCTATAGGGCATCTTGTCCACAGACTCTGTGGCAGACAATAGTCTCAAGTACATGCTGAATATGTGAGAAGAAAGTTCTGCTTGGAGAACAAGACAAGTTTCTTAGCTGAGCAGACTCAGGAAAGCCAACCATGAGAGACCATACCCTCAGAATGGGTTACAAAGAATAGCTTTAAGTTCCAAGTCCAAGTCACACTGAACTCTCTGGCTTCTCCGTCCCCCATGCCTAGTCCTGATCTTCTCACCTACTTTCCCATAATACCCTAGCCTGGTTCCTCCCCACTTCATTTATTTTTAGGACTCATTTCCTCTGAGGGGGACATTTCAGGACTCCCCTCCTCTACTTACCCTTCTCTCTCAGGCCTCCCCATGGTCACCATGCTGAACTTTCTCCAGTACAATATGGCTGAATCACTTCCCTGCTTCTGTAAGCAAATGAAGTTCAGTCCCCATCACATGACCTGATGGGGACATATCCTGCCATCACTTCCTGCCTCAAAAACTACAGTGCAAAGCACAGACCTAATTCATTGCTCTGTGCTTCACAAATGTCTTCTCCCTCCTGTGGCACACGGGGTCAGCCCGGCCTCAGGGCCACTATGCTACACTACAATTTTGAAAACTTGGCAGACTAAAATTACCAGGGGATCTAGCTGAGATGCGGTGTACTAACTGAGTAACTCTAAGCTACAGGGGAGATTCTGTAGCTTGTTGGCCAAGCACTAAACTGGGGCTTGAGAGGAAGGCAGTAGAGAACTCCCTGAGTGCCCACCCCATGCTCATGCACTGCAGTGGGAAAGGCACCTCCCAGGCCTCTGCCTGAAGTCAGTTGATAATGATAATAGTAATTAGTGTATATGGAGTCCTTAAGATGACCCAGGCTCTGCTCTAAGTGCTTTCATTTATTAACCCATCCAATCAGCAGAGACCTTGAAAGTAAATCACTCTTAGTGTTCTGAAGCCCAGGGGAGTAACTTAGACAGGCCACACAGCAGGTAGCATGTAGAGGTGGTCTTAAACTCAGGCAGGTCATCCCTGAAACCTCCATTTTTACCTTGATGCTCCTCTCAATGATTGGCAATTGCCAGTGTATCTGCAGTGCTTCTTTTTTCTTTTCTTTTCTTTTTTTTTTTGGTTTTTCGAGACAGGGTTTCTCTGTGTAGCTTTGCGCCTTTCCTGGAACTCACTTGGTAGCCCAGGCTGGCCTCGAACTCACAGAGATCCGCCTGGCTCTGCCTCCCAAGTGCTGGGATTAAAGGCGTGCGCCACCACCGCCCGGCTCTGCAGTGCTTCTTAAGATGCCCATTTCCCCCTATCTGAACCCAAATGATACCTTGGGAGGATTAAGCACTTGCTGTCACTCCTCACTAGCTGGTAATTCCCTCAATACTAGGATCCTGTCTGTGGACCCAAACCCCAGGTACCTTTGTAAAAATCACATGTTTCTGAGTGGGTGAAAGTACAGACATGTCCCTGGAACTGAAATTTTAGGCAGTTGTGAGCCTCCTAACACAAGTTCTGGGAATATTCAGGCCATTTCTCCAGCCCACCCCAAAAGACTTCTGACCCTGACTTCATTTCCATCCTGAGGAATATAAAATAAAGAACAAAGTCAGTGATAAACAGCCCAGAGACAGCGCAGACAGAGGAGTCAGGTAAACGGCATTTAGTGTAGGGCCAGAATCCGGGAGAGAGGGCATTTGGTTCTGGAATATTGGCACTGTGGCAGTGAGGTAGGGGTGTGCTATTTGATGCAGGGTAGTCAAAGGAGGCCTCTCTTAGGGAGCTCTAGTTTATGTTGAGACCACAGGATAGTGAATGGCCAGCAAAGGATATTGCAGACAGAAGGACTCTTCACACACAAATCAAGTCCCTGCTCCCAGGGAAGGTGTAGCATGTTGAAAACAGTGATGTAGGCCTAGGAACTCAGTGTACATAGGACCTGCTGTCCACAGGGTAGCCTGGGTCTCAAATCTTAGTACAAGAGGAAGACTCTAGAAATGTTTAAGCTGTCATATCTCGTCTGCCTAAACATCCCTCTGGCTGCTCTGTGGATAAAGGTTCTTAAGAGCAATGGGGAAAGGTAAAGGGTCAGCCATTGGGGGTTGGGTTCCTATACAAAACAGAATGACACCCAAGAGCTTGTAAGGTAGGACAGGGAGGGGGAACAGTCAAAATTTAAAACCTGATCAGACAACAAGCCTGCAGGACAGGATTTAAGGCAGAATGCATGCCAGTGTAACTAATCACAGAATGTGCAGCTAATTGCAGAGTGTGCTGCAATGCAGACTTCCTGCCTCCTCTAAATGTTCACACAAAGGCTTGCTATGTTCTCACCTTCACCAGAAGTGCTGAGTGTCATTCCAAGAAGAAATATGCAAAACACAGTGGCCCTTTGAAAGTAGGGGTGGGGAGAGATAATGATGAGCTGTTTTTCTTTTATTAAAAAAAAATAAGTGGTTTTCAAATGACAGGTCTTGGATGGCTACCAATAACAAGAGCCCACATTTGCAGGGTGCCAGTGGGCCAGATCCAGTTATCCCAAGCATGATGCACATCTAGTCATTCATCCACACAGAGACCCTTGATGCTCCCACCATCCCACCCCCACAGATGGACAGATGAGGAAGCCAGGAATGCACAAATAATTAGCCCAGGGTCACACAGCTGGTTAGCGTTAGAACCTCGGCACAGAAGGCAGGCTGGATATGGAATGTGGCCTTCATCCAAGTATCCTTACCTCAAGAAACTAGGCAAAATAAGAAGTAAGCTCTGGCTGAGGAAGCTCTGAACTGCAATGCATTCCTAGCATGACTCCCAGCATAAAATACTATGCCATGTCTACTACATATGCATCACAGAAGAGAAGCTCATAGGGAACTCTGACACCCACTGCCACTGGAATGCAGCAAGGAATCAAAATCACATAAAAACCATGCTCTGAACCAATGGAGTGTGTAAATGCTCCGCAGGCACAAGCTATCGTTACCACACTACCATTTTAAACAGATTTTTACACAATTTTGGAGTCTACTGAAGAGTACCAATACTCAGCACAATTACCCAAATCTTATTTTCCTAAAACAAGAGAAAGAACACTTCAGAAGGTGGCATTCATGAAACTCTACCTGTTACTGGCCCTAAAACATAATGTGTGAGTCAGCCAGGCTGATAACTAGCAGAAGGTGGGGCCTCTGAGGCCTCATTCCCATTAGCAGTCCAAGGTCAGTACCTATCACAAGCTGGGGGTTAAAACAGGTTCAGTAGGATGGCAACTGCCTTGAAATCCTTGCTCCCCAGAGTACTAGCTGTGTGATACCTTGGCGGTATCTCTTAAATTTTCTGTGCATCAGCATCTTCATGGGTAACCCAAGGTGAGATTACCTACCAGGCATCATTCTTCTGCATGCTTCAGGAGAGGTGGAAGGCCCTGAGTCAGTGTGTGTCTAGGACATATACCCAGGAACTGAAGTGGAACTGCTACTATTGCTGTTACTACATATTGGTAGATAGAATCTCAATAAGGCCGAATGTAGGATATAGAGAAATCAAGTTTAAACTGACTAGAAAGCATGCTCCCTACTAGCTGGTTTTCATAGGGCTAGAAGGTATTAGGCAGCCTGCTGGGGGAGAAAAGTTATCAACAGTCTTACCCAACATTGAATCTTATGTACATCAGTAACAACATGCCAGTTAAACTGTACAGTAGTGGCATGTCTATTTGGAGGTAACCAACTACTTAGTATTTGGATTGAAGGCCTATTCCACAGGAGGTAATGGCACACCTGCTAATCTGGTCAAAGAGTCATTGCAAGGGAGGACACAAATCATAGGGCGGAACCCGCTACTAAGTGGTCATGTTGTGAAATTGCCTTCTAAATATTTGTGTTTCTACTCATAGTCTTGGTCACAGAAGTTTCTTTTTGCAGTGGGCAGCAGTCCCTACAGAGGCTCATACGGGTCAAAGTACTGAGAATAACTGGTGGTCAGAGCTCAGCACTAAACGGAACACCTTCATCAATACTCTTGCCAAGGCTCAAGGACAAAAGTGAAGGAAGAGGCAGAAAGAGTGTAAGAGCCAGAGGCAGTGAAATGCTGTCTTCTGGAAGTGGTACGGCTATTGCACTCACAAACTCACACCAACAAGACGAGATGAAGGCGGTCGAAATTCCAGCTTAGATGGGAGAAGAACTGTATGCGCCTCATGCCTTACTGAGGAGCTATGGACGGTTGGCAGCTACTGGGAATCGGGCTTCTTTGGGAGTGTGGTCACTGCTACATTGCCCATGCTCCAGTGGAGGGCCCTACTGGATGTGCAAATATGGGTAGGATTAATTTGGAATTCTAGGTTATTTTAGAAGAATGAAGAGGAAGAGGATGAGAAGGACAGGGAGGAGAAAAGATAATGACATTGGCATCTACAGGAAGTTGGGATGAACTCACACTGGGAGGAGGACACAGGTAGAATTGAAGGAAAAAATGGAGGGGTAGATATGATCATAATTCTTAATTGTATACATGCATAAAATCATAATTGTATACATGCATAAAATCCTCAAAGAATAAATTAAGCAATAACTGTGGACTGTAAGAAAAAAAAAAACAAGACCAAATAAGTTACAGAGCACAAAAGGCTTAATATGAAAGCAACCAGCTCTTTGATAAATATTTTATGTAAAATATGTTCTTTGCCAGTAAACATTGAACAGAAATGACTTGATTGAGAAATTTGAGGGAGACTTCCAACTAGAAGATTACCTTGACTAAGGGGACCATCTCTAGACCACATAAGCTTCACTAGTTATTAGATGTGTGATCCTAGACAGGATTCTTGACATGTCTAGGTCTTAGTTCTCTCATCTCTAAGTTTTCCAGTTGTATTGAATGAGACAGTATAGACACACCCTTAGAGTGCCTACCTCAAAAAACAAAACAAAACAAGACAGAAAGTGGAAGCAGAGCTAATCAAGAAAAGAGGCTAGCAGCAGCAGCAGGAGGGGACAAGAGGTAATTGGGGAATATAATCAAAATACATTATATACCTGAATGAAAATGCCACAATGAATCCTATTTGTGTGTATAATTAATACACATAAGGATAAAATCATTGAAGAAATGCATTTCTGTAAGAGTTAGCTATTGTGATTATGCTATTGTTGCTTATTATTATTATCATTATTATTATTATTATTATTACTTTGGTGGTTTCCTTGTGTGTGAATTTAAGAGGAAATCAAGAATCTATTGAAAAATATGTCAGTTGTGGGCTCTGGATTCCAAAGAGGAGAGAGCCATCGTCACCCTCATTGCTATGTAGTGCTGGGGCCACTCATAGATGCCTAAGAACTATAGGCAGGCTGTGTAATGACATGCAAAGAAAAAAAACATGAGAGAGGAACTGTGATTTGATTTCCTGAAAGTTCCAGAAAATGAAAGACAAAGTATGGCACACGGTGTGTGGAAAGTGCTGTTCCATCCCTCCTGGCAATTAGTGCAGAAAGGAGACAGAGTGCAGCGTGCTGGCAGATCCAGGAGCTCCTTTGATGGAATAGAAAAGGATAATATATATTTTCACCTTCAGAAAGGTTAGGTAATTATAAATGTATTCTCCTTACTCATAATATTTTAAGCAAGTAATTGTTGCCCATGGGAAAATGTTTAATTATTTCTGACGAACAACTGTGGCCTAGAAACACTAGAACAAGGCAGGCAGAGCGTAGAAACCTGGGCCTGGTTCTTAATTGTGTGGCAATCTTGCCTTTTCATTGTATGTGAGTAAAGTCTGCTATTGATTTTTCTCTCAATTGATTTCACAATTTTTTTTCTAGTTTAGCAACAGAGGGGCTCCCCAATTAGCTATCATATTCTGGACTCACTAGATTAGAGGCTGCCTCCTACCTTGGTGACACAAACCCCATCCCTTTCAAGGTTGGCTGCCCAGCCTAAGCTTTTTTTCTGGACACTTCAGCCTCCTCATAACTGGATCCCTGTCCTCCTTGGTCAGCACAGGGCAATATACAGCAAAACCACGTTTTATGCTAAGGTCATCTGACTCCTTACACAGTCCCATTGAGAGAGAGAAGAAGTAGAACGAACTGTAAGGAACAGAGCCCCCCACACCAACCCTGCCACCACCATCCTGAATTATACCCTGACAACAGGTCCTGCAGGAAGAAAGGCTTTCAAAAGAAAATAGCGGGAAGGGGCTGAGGAGAGAACTCAGCATGGCATGACCTCGCCATTGGATCAGTGTGACCTGGCCTCCAGTCTCCTCCAACAATGCAATGACTATTGACCATCGTATCACAATCCCACACTACATATCCAGGGAAAAAATTCCACAGATTAAGGGTCTTTTCTAGGACAGAAGCTGAATGGAGACTTTGATCCATCTCATTTTTGAGCTTACTACCTTCAGCAGCTGGGGCATTCCCATATTTTGTGGGATGGACTGAGTTTGAGGTAGGATGGAAAGACAGGGAAAATAATAGGGCACAGGAAAGGGAAAGAGCCCCTCCCCCCGGATCTAAGTGATGACTCTGACCAGCAGAGGAGCAAAGCCTTCCTGCAACTGCTGCAGGCCTTTCTCCCACCCAGCTGTAAAACTTCAGTTTTCTAAGAATTTCACCAGGAACCACATTTACAAGAGGACATGTACTAAAACGGGGCATGTAATCCTGTGAGTCCCAGGTTGACTTTATCAGGTTATAATTCCAATCCAGGAACCTCCAGAACCATCTTAGGCTCTCACTCATCAAATGAGAGAGATAAAGAAAAAAAAGATGTTTCTCAGCAGCTTTTTGAGATGTAACTTGAGAGCCACCAGCTTGGTGTATGTGGCTAATATTAAGACAATCCATTGCTTAGTCTTTCTTTAGCAGCCAGTATTGGGTGTATCTTTCTGAATACCCCTTTTTCTCTTAACTTGCATGCTTAAAACCTATAATAAGATACATTTAATAAGATCCTAGCTCAGTGTCATATTGGCTAGTCCTGAAATTCTTTTCTACGTCAAAGCCACAAACAGAATCCTGGTTTAGCCTGAGTTGATATCCCTAAAAGATTAGGAGAATGCTTCAGGCTGCTGAGGGAGACAGCAGAAGCTGTGTCTCTGTCTCCTCATTGCTCACAATGCCTAGGATGTAGAACTAGCTGATCTTTGATGCTTAGGGTCCCCTCCCCCGCTCTGGGTGCGTGTGTGTGTGTGTGTGTGTGTGTGTGTGTGTGTGTGTGTGTGTGTGTGTGTACTTTAATAAGACAGGAATTTAATCTTTTCACAACTATTACTTGCCACTTAGGAATAAGATAGGATTGTGATAGGTGCAGGGAATATAGGTATCAATTTACTCCAGAGCCTAAAAACAAAACAAATAAACAGACAAAACAAAACCAACAAAAAACAACTGGACAACATCTGCTTAGTGGTCTTATTCATCACATCACCAATACACGTGTTCTTTCACATGTGGAAATTTCAACTGCTTTTTAAGCAGATCTCCCTGCTTCTGGAAGACATTCAAACACCGGCAGTTTCTTGCAAATGTGTGAATCTTATGCTTTTCTTTCCTTTGTAAAGTCTTAAATAGAGAATATGTGATTTTTAAAATTCTCATGAAATAGGAGTCATTTCCCAATTTCATCTAGGTGTGAAGTTTGTGTCCTAAACCCACAGCATGGAAATTGCTTTGGATTCTGGGGGAGCGAAACAAAGTGTGTGATCTAATTCCATTGTTCAATTAGGAGGCCTTAGGAAATTCACTTATTGTGTACCATTCTAGAACTCTATTTCTAAGGAACGCAAAGAATTATATCATTTGTTATATAGGCTGATATAGAATTAGTGTTCAACCAGATAATGAGCAAAGCAATTGAATGTAGCTAGAGTTTTCCTGGTCCTGCCTTGCCCACAGTCAGGACAAATCTCTCTCACCCGCCAGTCCCACAGCTGCTCAGACCAACCAAGTAAACACACAGAGGCTTATATTACTTATAAACTGTATGGCCATGGCAGGCTTCTTGTTATCTAGTTCTTATATCTTGAATTAACCCATTTCTATTAATCTATAAGTTGCCACATGGCTCATGGCTTACCAGTATCTTAACATCTTCTCATGGCATTGGCTGGCAACATCTCTCTGCCTCAGCCTTCCACTTCCTAGAATTCTCTTCTCTGCTTGTCCCGCCTATACTTCTTGCCTGGCTACTGGCCAATCAGCACTTTATTTATGCAGAGCAATATCCACAGCAATTGAAGGCATCACAGGTGTTATAAGATGCACTCCACACCCCACTGCTTCAACCTCAGACATCACAGATGACACTTCCACTGCCACACATGAAGGACAGACCACAGAATCCCTGAAGTGCCCTGATCCTCTGGCTTGCATAAAACTACCCAAGGAATGAGGACCAGAGGACCAAAAAGAAGGAAGGGACAGAACTCAGGACCAAATGATGTTTGTATTCCTGTTTATTTTTAACATACTTCATGGTGTTGTTATTTTTTGTTAGTTTCTTGAGACAGGGCATCACTCTCTGTATGCCAGATTTGGGACTATGTAGTCCAGGTTGGCCTCATCCACCTGATAGTCCTTCTTTCTCAGCCTCCTGAGCACTGGGATTCCAGGCATGAGCCACCACACTTGGTCCTATATCCTCCTTTATTTTAACCCTTGCACAATGCACAGCTTTTGTTTCCTATACCTGCCACCCCTAACTGGAGGAGTATTCCTCTGAATGCTTCAAGCCTTGCCCTAAGCTTTTCTCTTCATGACTGCACAGGAAACTTGGGCCTCAGTGAACTGAATGAAAACCCCAAGTCTTTCTGCCTGGTGTGTTGGCTATTGGTTTATCAGCTTGGAAAAGTCCTTTCTCAAGGGTGTTTAAATAGAAATGGGGATAAATGTCACCAGTGCAGAAAAGCATAGACTCTTGGCATAGTTATTATTGCAGGCACTGGGTATGTAGGACCGACAACCTCCCATAGAGAAGTATGCATGGCTGGGAGAAATGAACACATTGTGGGATGCTAGATGGATCCAGTGGTAACGTCAGTACCCTACTGTCTATGAATTAGAAAAAGGTGGAAACTACCTGTCTAATTTGGGGAAACTTAAGCCTTGTTATTTTCAGCCTCCTGAGAATGAGGAAATTTGTTCCAGGATGCTGGGCAGTTGGTAGGGAGCTTGCCCAGGATAGGTCTGGTGGCCCTGATAGCTGAGCTCCTCTGGCTTAGTGAACCTTCAGGGATTGTTCAAAGAACATGGGCTTACCTTTGCTCCAGGGGTAAAGAAAATTCAATCCATCCTTCGCAAGTCTCTAGACTTCTGCCCATCTGGCCAACCAGCTTCAATTTGTAGGTATCTGGGGGAGGGTGGGAGTATCACTGCTTTGGTGGGTTTCCTTGATGACACTGCTTCCTTCCAGAGGCCTCTCCTGATGACCCCAAGTTAGTCTTGTTCTACGTTTTCAATAGCAGCCAGTCCCCATCACAGTATTGTTTTCCCATTTTTATTCAAATTTAAAGCTAATGTGTGCACACCTGTATATGTGCATGCATGTGCGCAGACGCCAGAGATTGGCCATCGGGTTTCTTCCTCTATCGCTCTTCACTTTCATTTTTTTCCTAGGGGGGGGGGGGGCACAGTCTCTCAGTGAATCTGGAGCTGGCAGCTTGAGCTAGGCTAGCTGACCAGCAAACCCCTGGGATTCAGTCCCTCCTCAGCTCCAGGGTTACACATATGTACCATTGCACAGTTTCTTAGCTGAGTCTTGAGTATCTGAACCCAGAACCTCATGCTTTCACAGCCAGTGTGCTACCCACTGAGCATCTCCCCAGCCCTTATCCAAGCATCTCCTCCTGCTTTGTTGATGGGCCTCCCTACCAAATGACCAGTTCTAAGGGAGGCAGAAACTATGCCTTCCAGTCTACCAAAAGATTGCTTGCTCCCAGCACCGAGTATGTGCTTTAAAATGCTTCTTGAAGAAATGATGTTTTTCTTGAAGAAAACCAATCTATGGCTCAAAAGCCATATATTAACTATCTCACTTCACTTCTTTATTACCCACACAGAGAGAACTATTATTCTAATTTTATGAGTAAGGAAGTAAGGGTCTAAAGGGAAAGGTTAATCTGTCTGTGAGCCAGGCTAGGAGTTGGATGTCAAGTTTGTCCAGCACCCTTCTGTACATGACCTTCTTCCTCACTCTTTCTATTCACCTAACCCCTCAGGAGAAACTTCAGCAGTGCCTTCCCTCCCCCACACCTGCTGTGGGATCCCAATTAATAACGGCAAAAACCATTTGCCATTGTTCTAAGGAGCTGGGGAATCAATGTGTTCATTAGCATGCTCCCCCCTCCCTGTGATCAGCTGGGAAGAGAAGGTGCTGGGGCCTATTCTCTGCATTTCTCTTCAACCATCTGTGACTAAAAATGTTCTTTGAAATTCACTCTTCTCAAGTCCGCATAATTACAATCCCATCTCTTCTCTACCTCTCTTCCCCACAGTAATAACAGCCCTCATCATTGCCAACAAAACTCCAGCAACCTTCCACTTCCCCCCCACAACCCCCTGCCCCTTCCCAGACCCTCCTAGGAAGCAGGGGTTTCGACTTTATGCTTCTGGTGTGGACTCGTGACTTGTGAGTGCAGACTCTCCACCAAGGAAACAGATGCAGGCTTCCCCCAGAGGATAAATATGTACTTTTCTGACATCTCCTCTGCAAAGATCACTCCCCCACACCCCCGCTTCCCTGAGGTATAAGCAATGGGTCCAATTTAGCTAAAAACCCAAGTGATGTGATTTTGGGAATCCACTGTGTCCTCTGAACTCACTTGGTCTACATAAAATCAGCCATCTCAAATAGTAAAACATCCTTTTGATTCCATAGAAAAGGAAATCTGCAGAAAGGCTGCAATTACAGCACAAAGAACACCTGAATGCTCCTTGCTTGGCTTCACCAGCTGTTAAGAGTGGCCATGTTCATCTTATCTTTTCTTCTCTATACCTGCCCCCTCCTGAATCCACTTGATACAGATGACAATACCATTATTCCCTCACCCTTAAATTCTTTAGCATGTCAGTTCTAAGAATAAGAACATTTTCCTAGCTAGCTACAATACCATGATTCCAGTCAGTATACCAGAGAACTATTACCCAGTGCAGAGTCTAAATTCAGATGTCCCTAACTGTCCCAATAACATGATATGTATGTTCCCTTTACAGACAGGATTCAATCAAGGAAGGAATTGTGTTTAGCTGTCATGTCTTGTTATCCTGTAATGGGAACCCAGTTCTCAGGCCTGTCACCACCATATTGTCAGTTTTTGAATACTGTATTCCGGTTGTTTTGTAGAATGACCCCACAATTTGAGTTGTATGATTCCATTTAGCCCTGTCATCGGGGATATTACATTATCAGTTGATGTCTGCCAGATTTCTACACTGTAAGGTTGTCTTTCCTTGTGTGGCCGATTAGAAATCAGCATTATTTGAGAGCATATCTGAGACCGTATGGGTATTCTCTCTCGCAACTTTGCACAGTGCTGTGAGCATCCACTGATAATTCTTGTCTGATCAATTAGTGTAATAGAGGTTGCAACTGTGGTTTCCTGGCTCTGCCATCCCTTGTACACCGGGTGGTTGCTCCTGTCAGCAGAGTTTTCCCCTCTGCCCACAGTTTCAAGTGTTACTCCAAGCATGCAGATTCCTCTGTGTACTGTTGTTCAGTGTGTTATACTCTCTCTGCCGTTAAGCTTTCTCTTGCTCCAATTAAGTATCCTGAAAGAAAGCATGAACCTCTGGGCCCCTCTCTAGCCTCTGTCATCAAGGCCCTCCTGTCTGACCCTTGCTGTGCATTTAATTCTTTCACTGCCTGGGAAGTCACCAGGAGGCGTTAGCAACCACAATTGCACATTTCTAGCTTTTCTCTCCTGCTGGTGAGGCCCCTGAGGACGAGTGGTAGCTCTCTCCTCTCCATATCCCCAGCTCTTAGCAGGTAGTGGGTGCTCACTAACTATTATGGAGTGATTGTTTCAAGTAGGCATAAAGTGGCAGCTAAAAATGTCAGAAAAGTTTTATTAAAGGACAAGCCTGGAAAACTTACCTTTACAGACTACTTAGGACTATGCTGGGCCCTCTGACCTTGTACCTCCAAACAGCCATATCAGCTCAGACTTTTACAGAAGATGTGAATAAACCTGGCTGATACTGCACCCTGGTTCTTGGTTCTGTCTCTTACACCTGAACTTACTTACATACCAGTGAACGTATCCCCCTGTGTACAGAAGTCTCTAGCTATGCTGGGGAGTTCTGGTTCCCTGAACATGCTATCCCAGTGCTTCTCAAGGAGCCCCCTGGGAATCTTCTTAAAATGCAAATTTGGGGCTGGGGAGATGGCTCAGTGAATAAAGCACCTGCTTTCTGTTCAAGCATGGGGAGCTGAATTTGGATCTCCAGTTCCCACAGAGAAGCCATGCACGGTGGTGCATACTTGTAACCTCAACACTGGGAGGTGGAGACAGGAGAATTTTGGGGGTTGGCTAGCTCACCAAGGTAGCAAATCAGTGAGCACTGGATTCAGTGAGAGACCCTGACTCAAAAAATAAGTTCGAGTATAGTAGAGAAAGAACATGGACATTGATGTCAGGCATGTCCATTCATAATACATGGGCACACACACATGCATATATAAATTACACACACACACACACACACAGAGAGAGAGAGAGAGAGAGAGAGAGAGAGAGAGAGGAGAGAGAGAGAGAGAGAAAATTCTGGCTTATCAGATCTGACCTGGGGCCAGAGGTTCTGTATTCCTCAGAAGCCTGCAGGTGAGGCTGGCTTTCCAGGTCTCAAGATGATACCACACTTCTGATAGCTAGGCACTGTAGTGCTCCTACCCACAGGCATTTGCTAATGCTATCTTTTTCTAGTGCCTTGAATCCTTGACTTTCTTTCAGCATAAAGTCATAGCTCCTCAAGAGGGATGTCTCCTCTCATTAGCAACTGGCTTACGAGCACCTACTCTGTGCATTCCTATCTTAGGTCCTAGGAACCATAACTTTACAAAATGAGATCATACCTGTCATATACTCTGGTGGAGACAGACTATAAATAAACCAACAAGAAGGTAACTGAAGAGCGTGGTCAATGCTGTGGAAAATGAGGGGGAGTGACCAGCACAGTGGTTTTCCTCAAGATTCGTGATCAGGGAGGGTCTATGATAAAAGAGATCATTGAACAGAGATCTAATAAAAAAAACAGGGAGGAGGGAAAAGCCAGCCTGTGAACAGCTGTAAGGATACAGAGCATCCCAGGCAAAGGGCAGAGGTAGGGCCAAGCCCCAAAGGCAGCAAAAGTGTGGAATGTTGATGTTCTTCTGATAGTAAGTGATGGCAAAGAGCTCAGAGAGGAGGCAAGGCTGGGGTCAGGGTCTGGCCTTGTGATGTGTTACCATTTCATTGGAGCTGAAATGGAAAAATCACTGAAGAGTTTTGAGTAGAAGAATGATTGCATTTAATTTATGTTTTTAAATGATCATTCTGGCTGCTTTGTGAAAAATGTATAGTAATAAGAGCTAATGATAATAGCTAACATTTATTGATTGTGTTTATTATATACCAGGCATCGCTGAGTGCCTTCCTATATTAGCTCATTTAATGCCCACAATAACTGCATGAGCTAGGTACTACTATTGCTCTCCTGTTACAGATGAAGAAATAGAGACAAAGAAGCATTAAGAAGCTTGTTCAGGGATAGGCATATGACTCTGAGGTTAAAAAGTGCTTGCTGCACAAAGGAGAAGACCTGAGTTCAAGTGCCCAGAATTCCCACCATAGCCAGGCATGGTAGCATGCATCTGTAATCCCAATACTCCAATGGAGAAATGAGAGGTAGAGACAGGGGAATCTCCAGATGCTCCCAGGCCAGTTAACTGACCATAGGTATTAAAAAACAAAAACAAACAAACAAACAAAAAACCTTCTATCTCAAACAATGTAGAAGATGAGGGCTGACATCAGAGGCTGTCTGCTGATGCTTACCCATGCTCTGTGGCATGTGCACACCATATTCATATAAACACACACACACACACACACACACACACACACACACACACACACACACACACAGCTTATTCCATTATGTAGTAGCTAATATGTGTAAGAGTTAGATTTGAACCCAAAGGTCTGTCTGTAGCACCCAGCACTGAGCCCTCTGTGATGTGCAGAGGAGCATGGAGGCTGAGCAACTCCCTAGGAAGAAAGCTCTGCAGCCCAGTTGAGCATGGCTGGTTTGTACTAAAGGGGAAATGGGCATTATAAGAACTATCAAGGACCTGCAAGTGGGGGTGAGACATTCAAGGATATAAAGAGATTAGGCTGACTGCCAAGTGTCAAACTTGAAGAAGACTTGGGGTTGTCTCTTTGTTCTGGGAGAGGAAATCCCAGGGAAAAGGACACAGGGAGTGAACTGAGTGAGCTCTGGCTGTGTGAATGGAGATAGGACCTCTGAAGCACAGATATTCATCTAGAGTTCAGGGTAGAAGTCTGGGCTAGAGGTGCTAACGCTGGCATCAGCAGTACATGCTGGACCCTCAGCCACACAGTGAGTGTGGGTGGGGAGCAGGGGGGACTCGGTATCCCACAGGGTGGGGGTCACTGATATAAAGGGGAGAGGAAGAAAAGAGAGTCACGGCCATGTGGGGAGATGGTGGCCAGAGCAAGGGGAAGGAGACCCTAGAATGTGGTTGGAGAGGACAAAAAGACACCGATGCTCATGAGTAGAACTCAAGCTCCAGGCAGTCCAGTAAGAGGCAGATGGGTAAGGATGCTTTCTATGAGCCACGTGATATAATGGAGTCTATCACTGTCTCAAAACATTCTACCACCACCACTACAACCCTCCATTTCTTAGTAACAACATCCCAATAAGGCACAAACTATTTGGTACCAAATCTAATTCTCCAGTGTCTGTTACAGTAAGTATATCTAAGAAACAGGTTTTGGAAACAAAAGTGCTAAGAGAAAGTTCTAGAAAGAATCCTTAAAGATGGCAGCTTAATAGGAGCAAGTCCTTTTGTCATCCACACTACCCAGAATGTGACTTGGATGGCTGGTGTGCCAGCAACCACTGTGTACATTGCAGAGTTTTCACAGGAATGTTACCCAGTAGTAATAAATGAATACTTACCTACAAAACAGGTTGTACTCTAAATGTTTCATATAGTTCAAACTATTAATTCCAAATGATGCAATAATAAAATAGCAAAAATGTCCTTAGTTTGCATGAGAATACAAGGGCATGAAAAGGTTAAGTAGCTGATACAAAATCCAACAGCTGGAAAAAAAGCAGAACCATTGTCCTAACCCAAGCAGTATGGCAGAGCTCTTGGCTACTTTGCCATACTCTTCGAGATGGAGATTTGTGGTGCCAATACACAAAAGACTGATGAGGGTAGGTTTGGAACCCAGCATAATCAAATGCTCCAATCCCAGGCAGAAAGTCAGAGAACTTTGCTCCCCAGAATTACGGTCTGGCCAGCCCAGAGACTGAAAAGTAAGCATGCTGTGAGAGTGATTATATTGAGGGTAGTGCTATCTACTTGAAAGGAAGAAGGTGGGCCTTACTATGATAGGAGTATGGGCTCCTCTTCTCCATATGGAGGCCCTGAGTGGATGCTGATCAAACCTTGTCTTGATCTACAATTCTGAACTTCTCTTGGTGCTCAGTAATTATTTGTTGAATGAATAAATGAAGAGATGTGTGTGTACCAGCAGTACACATATAAAAGTAAGATCATAATATGCCTATATGAATATTTGCTAAGCAAATGATATTAGGCAAAGCAATTATCCTATCTTCAGGAAATGGAAGGTTAAAACACCAACACGAATAATACAGCAATAATGCTATTTTATAGTTACATCATATGTAAATAAAGCAAAGTACAACTGTTCCATATTATTGGATATTCTGGGCCCACATTCTGGTACTTTGAGGTACGTTGGTTGCATTTTCCATGAAGACCTAAGCATGACGAAGCATGTGGCTGCCACACTGAGCATATATAGGAGAGGCTGTTCATCATAGGAATCTGGTCACTATGACTGGTTCACTTCTTCTTCACATCCTATAAAAGTTAAGAAAAGCTGGTAGAAAAGGGATCATGGGGTTCATCAGAGCCCTTCAAAAACTGCTCCACAGTAAACTGAAATTTACCAGCACACAAACTGTCAGCTTTTGTGTTATCTACTCTAACCTAGTTCATAGTAACTCAAGACCTCCCACTTAGGAAGAGCGATGTTGTACTAATGATTATCCCGCACTGTGCATCCCCATGCATTGTACAACATTCTAGTCAGCAGCAGGTAACTGTGGTCCCTTGAGATGACCATGGAACTGGAAAGCCTCTAGCAGGGGCTGCCCTAGAGGGCATGGTGTATTCATTAAGTTTATGATGATGCTGAGGTAATCAAGCCTGATGCACTGTTATACACAAGTGAAGTACTCTCATGGATAGTATGTAACACTTTACAATCATGAGGCACATGATGATATATATATATATATATATATATATATATATATATATATATATATATATATATATATATATATTTCTGACGTTGTACTTACTATCATCACAGTGGCCTCCTTCATAAACACCACATAGACTATAAAAGAACTCTGGTTGTTCACCAGGCACCCATTTCATTCTGCTGTGATGCCATTGCTGCAAAGTGATATAGATGCTGAGTCACCTTAAACAAGTTTGTAAGCATCCTGTGGATGTTTGCAGAATAGTGACATTGAATTGTGCATTGCTTAAACCATCCCCATCACTAAACGGTGCGTGGGTGTGTATGTATTAGTGCATTTAAACCTCTCACGATCCTACAAAGTAGATGCTCTTTCTAGCCCTATCACAGGAGTGAAAAAGCTAAGGCTAAAAGAAGCCAGTTCCCTGCCCTAGCTGTGGGAGGTGGTATCAGCAGGAAAAGCTGGTGAGATGGAGGCCCTATCCATGCCCCATCTGCTGAAATGGAGCTCTCAGATTACAGTACTATTTCTCTTTTTTTTTTTAGCAACACATTTTGAGACTTATGTCCTGCAGGAGTGTACCATTGAGTCCTCTTTTATGATGATCCTTTGGCTTTGATGTCTAGGTCACCAGCGCTATGCCCATACATTAGCCTGCCTACCTCCCTGACAGGATGCCACTGAGAGCCGCTGGACAAGCAGATGTTGACTATTGCTGGTGAGGAACTGCTGAGACGAAGAAAGGAAGGGAGAGTGCTGACCACTTCCCACGCCCAGCCGACAAGCAGCCAGCTCCCTCTTCTCCAGCAATTACTGACACTAATTAGCAGCTTTCTGCAGATCTGAGCAGGAGACTGACACAGGCGCCATCCCTGCCTTATACACTGAGCATTCCAAGAGAGCACAGAAGAGTCCTGGAAAAGGCCCCTGTCCAGGCCCTGTCTGGAAAGAACTTGGCAGTCCAGAAATGAAGCAGATTGAAAGAGTGGAGGGAAGACCTCAAAAACGGCACCACCAGCAGGGTGGGTTCTGCCTCCCGCACCAGGCAGTGGTCTGGCTGCAGTGTGCTTCAGCTGAGGCCACGGGTTTTCACCATCAACAATTGTCTGGTGTTAGGGGCCATGGCTGGCTACACTGAGGCAGCACATGGCTCTGATTCCTGAAGCCAAGTCATTAGCCTTCTGACCCAGTTCCTGGAATTATCTGGGAGAACAATGCAGTTGGGATCCAGCTACTTACTGCCCTGCTCTTCGTCTAGGGAAGCGCCTGGCTCCAAGCCTGTTTCCATTCCCCCACTCAAACACATCTGATTTCCAGGATTCAGAAGCATGTCTGAGTTTAGAAGACTTCAATGCTGAGACTCCCTGGAGACAGAGTGCAGGTGTTTCTGTGAAGCAAAAACTGGAGGGCTGCAGGCTCCATCCTTAGCTCTGGCTCTTACAGGGATGTGACCTTGTGCAACTTATATCCTTACTCGGGGTCAGTGGTCACCCTCAGAGTGAAGGGTCACCTTCATGACCTTGAACATCTCTTCTGGTGTGCCCACTTCCACTTGACTATGAGTCAGTAGTGTCATTACTGAAACTCTTAGTGAAGAAAACCAAGAAGAAAATATAGAATTCTAAAATAAGCTATAAATGTATAGCCAGTTTTTATACAAAAGAACAAGGAATTTACTTTCTTTGTTCCTTTTCACTTTTTTTTTTTTTTTTTGGACACAGGGTCTTACTACATAGCTCAAGCTAGCCTAAAACTTGCTATGTACCCCAGGCTGGCTTCAAATTCATAATCCTCTTGCCTCAGCCTCCAGAGTTCTAGAACTATATCTAGGTACTGTCACCGCCAGCTCCTGCTTCATTTGTAATGTAAAATTCAACTACACAAATGCTTCATACTCCTGAATATAAAAAGTGAACAAACAGCTCTATGATTCTGTATCTTGAGGTTAGAGGAACAATGAAAGGGGGCGGGGGATGGGGTGGAGAAAAAGCAGCTATGAAATTGTGATTGCCCATTGCACCTATCTGCAGGGTAATAAATGTTGCTGAATCTGTGTCATTTAGCAAAAAAAAAAAAAATACTACAAAGAAAAAATATTGCAGGTTTAGTATCTTAATTATGTAGATTTTACATTCAATGCACTCTTGCCAAAATAAATTGCGTATATTATGTAAAAAGCAAATGTTAATTAAAACTGTATCTTGATAGCATGCTTGGTTCACAAGACATTCTGAGCATATGAGATTATACGGCACACATTAGCTACAATCAACGCAACTGAAGGTCCAGGTCATTTTAGTGATTCATGGGAAGCCAGACAGTGTTGGCTGGTCCTGGTGTCTGACAGCAGAGCCTCACATATTTATAGAGAAGATGCAGCTTGATCCCAACTTATTTTTCTAGATGAGCGAAGTGTCTCTGCCTGCTCCAGAGTCTCATAAATAAGACAGCTCTGACTTGAGTTCCCATTAATTAGCTGTTTAACACAAAGCTACTGGGTGATCACTGCATCCTTACTACAAAAATAAAATCCCCAACAAGGAAATGAGGCAGGGGTAAAGACACAGAGAACTAGAGGTTACCATATTCATCACTTGTCTCTTTCCCTCTGCTACCCTGAGCTCAGTTGTCCCCAAGATCAGGGGATCATCCATCCACTCTGATAGGTGGGTAATTGCATTCTTGAGCCACAGCATCTGGTCTGCTCCGAACATCTTCACTGCTGAGCTGTGTGTTCACAGCACAAGATCCACATGCTGCAGAATTGATTCTTCTGTGCTCTCCAAGAGGCATGGCTCCAAAGCTAGTTTAATTATAGGTGTTTAGACGCACCAAGATGAATACCTTGGGAACAACTGCTCCGATGCACTGCTCTGGCAAGCATGCACTTTCTGTTTTTTTTCTCACTTTCCAATTTAACAGTCAACTGTGTGCTGCATGTAAGTGATCTGTAATCAACAGAACGCTAAAATGCCATGTGTTAAGAAAAGGTCAGGGGAGAGTTTTCCGACAGGAGCCTGGAGCCACAGCATGGTTTTGAATGGCAAGGTTGTCACTTCCACTGGGGTTTTATGGTCAGTTAGCTCCCAGGTTACTTAACCATGTGCTGTAAAAGAAGCTCAGATAAGCTACCAGTCACTTTCCACTTGCCTATGTGGGAGAATGGTCCTTCAATGTTGACCTGCCAAATGGGGACATTGCAACTCCTTTAAGAGTTGGCCACTGTGAGGGCTAATAGACGTCAGTCTCATCATTTCTTAGTCGTTTTCTAGAAGGAATACAGTGCAAGCAAACCACTGCATCTCTTGGAGCTTCAGTCTCACTGACTGGTGTTGCCCACTTTAATAGGAACATATACAAGGCTGTAATGAGGGAAGTATAGCAGAGTGAAGGGGCAGCAATATGTTGATGGTGAAGGCTTGATTCATTCATCCACCCATCCACCCTGGCAACATTTCCATGGAGTTTTCCTTTCAACTCAAAGTCACATGTATGCACAAAGTGGTGTGTGTGTGTGTGTGTGTGTGTGTGTGTGTGTGTGTGTGTGTGTGCATGTGTGTATGTGTGGTGTGCATGTACTCTCACATGTACCTATGGCTGTGTATGCATGCATGTATGCTTGTATATGCTACTGGGGATTGAAGGTAGGACCTAACAAACGCTAAATAAAAACTCAACTACTGAACTATGTATCCAGCCATCTTTTTATCTTTGTTTTTATCTTTGTGTGTGTGTGTGTGTGTGTGTGTGTGTGTGTGTGTGTGTGTGTGTGTGTGTATGTGTCTTGCATGGGGAGAGGATATATATATATGTATATATATATACATATATACACACATACACGTGTGTGTGTGTGTGTGTGTGTGTGTGTGTGTGTGTGTGTGCTGCATGCACGTATCTGTGGACTCAAGAGGTGTCTTTCTCAGTCACAAGACAGCTAAAATGTCTGGCCAGCAGACCCCAAGGACCATCCTCTCTCTGCCTCCCCAGTAGTGGCATTAGCCCGGCACACCCTGCCACATCCTGTCATATCCAGCTTTTTATACAGATGTTGAGAATTCAAACTCAGATCCCCATGTTTATGTAGCCAACATTTCACAAACTGAGCCATCTTCCTGACATCTTTTTGCCTTTAATCTGGAATAGTGTCTCACTAAGTTGCCCTGGTTCGCTTTGAACTCCTTCTATAGTCAAGCTGGACTTGAGCTTTCCATCTTCACACTTTAGCTTTACAAGTGGCTGGGATTGTAACCTGTGCCACTGGGCCCAGCACAAGCCCTACTTTTTTTTTTGGTTTTTCGAGACAGGGTTTCTCTGTGTAGCTTTGCGCCTTTCCTGGAACTCACTTGGTAGCCCAGGCTTGCCTCGAACTCACAGAGATCCGCCTGGCTCTGCCTCCCGAGTGCTGGGATTAAAGGCGTGCGCCACCACCGCCCGGCACAAGCCCTACTTTTAAAAGGAGCCTTTTGAGTATGAGAGGAGCCATGAAATGTATAACAACTAGGCTGCGTATGCCCCCCAGAGGCAGTGTGGAAAAGCAGGGTAGAATGTGTAACTGCTGTTTCCTTTCTCTGTGTGCTGACCACATGCCTCTTTGATCTTGCTCCCATTTTTGTCCTTCTCAGCTTGGGGACCCTGGTGGCTTTTGCTTAGGTTTTGTTCATAGGTCTGGAAGGACAGTAGAAGGTAAGAAGAAAGGAGAAGAGCTGTTTCCTGCTTCTGGTTTCTTTGGCATCTTCTCAGCCATAGTGGGCAGCAAGACCTCCATTATCAACTGGCAGTTTCCTTCCTAGGATGCAAGCCTTCTTCCTTGATCTCAGGACTAGAGCAAGCTCCACTTCCTCAATCTCAACATCATTGATGTTCTCTCAGACCTCAGCACCACCCATGGGTGTTCATTGAGTTCTCTCATCACCAGCCAGTAAAGCTCTCAGCAGCACCAGTACCACAAACCTGCACTCTGAGAGTGGGACACAGCTGCTGTGGGATGTTCTGTATGTTAGATGTGTTGCTCTGATTGGCTAATAAATAAAACACTGATTGGCCAGTAGCCAGGCAGGAAGTATAGGCAGGACAAGGAGAGAGGAGAATTCTGGGAAGTGGAAGGCTGAGTCAGAGAGACACTGCCAGCCGCCACCATGGAAAGCGAGATGTAAGGTACCAGTAAGCCACAAGACACGTGGCAACTTATAGATTAATAGAAATGGGTTAATTTAAGATCTAAGAACAACTAGCAAGAAGCCTGAGCCATTAGGCCAAACAGTTTAACTAATATAAGTCTCTGTGTGTTTACTCGGTTGGGTCTGAGCGGCTGTGGGACTGGCAGGTGAGAGAGATTTGTCCTGACCGTGGGCCAGGCAGGACTGGAAAACTCTAGCTACACACAGCCATTCAGAGACTTCTGTGTTCCACCTTCAGCCTTGGTCTCACCTCTCTTGGATTCCAGCATTGGCTAGGCAGCATCCCCAGCTCCCTTCCCTGCTCCCAGCAGCATGGCTTAGTGAGAGGGCACTGATGGGTGGGCTCTGGAAGCCTCACAACCTTCTTGGTTCATCAGCCCCTAAGTTTGGCAGCGGCACCCTGTACTTAGTAATTTTGCTTATCTCATCTTCCCCATTTGCTTTGTGAACTCCTCAAACTATTTTATAACCAGTCCCTTTGTGAACTATCAAACATCCTTTTTTCCTTTTCCAACTGGACCCTCACTGGTATACTTTCTGGACATTTGATCATGGACATCAAAATCTAAGGATGAGGGAAATGCAGACAATTGCTATTGCTTTCAAATCTAATACCCTCAAGTCCAATTATTCACATTCTGCAGATCTTGAAAATGACATCTACTAATTCCTCTTCTATCTTCAAGTTGCACTGATACATCATCCCTTCACAGAGGCCTTTGGGGCTTCTGAATTTATATTATCTACTCACAGCAGTTGGGAATTTCCCCTTACATCCCCCTTCCCATCTATCAAAGGGCAACAGAGTGATTCTTTCTGTGTTTATGTCCATCAGCGAGAGGATGTTAATGCAAAGCTATCTTGTACCCAGCCATTAGCACCTAGAAAGGAGCTTATTTTATGGAAGAGGTCAAAGAAAATTCTGTGAAATGAATGAGTAAATGAATAGCCACAGATATTCACTATAACTATAGTGAAAATTCAAAAAAGATGCATATAGCCAATGTGATGGAAATAGACAAATCTACACAAAAAGTCATTCAGTGGGTCAATGTAAGCATGATCTTTACCTTGACCTACAGGTTTCCAAAAGTGTGATCTATGAGATACAAACCTTCGAGCTGTCAAAATTGTCATGTGTCTTAAAGTGGAGATTCCCAGGCACTGCCTAGAAGTTTTACAAACTCTTCCAATGACGTTGATGTGTTCTGACTCTAGGGGATTCCTAGTCTCACATGTAAATTACAGACATTTCACAATAATATGAAAAGTACATTTTATCATACTGGTTGTGCAAGACAAAACTAGTCAGCAAAGAATACCAAAAAACTAATTTGTGTAAGGTATGCAGACAGTTGAAGAAGTAATATAACCTCAAAATGGTGTTCTTCAATAATTTCATACAAATATACAATGTTTTAATTACATTAATACCATATTCCCTCTCCAGCTACTTCTAGATGTCTCCTCCTGTCACATCACTCTCCCTACTTCCTGATCTCTTTCCATGATCCATTGAGCCCAATCATGTGCGTGGGGGTAGGCCACCCAACAGAGCATGGTCATTCTAACAGTTGCCACTTCCCTGAAGAAAACTGACTTCCTATACCATCAGCCTTCAACTGTACAAACACCTCAGACAAGGAGCTCTTCATCCATCCATGTTGGGATTTTGACTGGCCTTCTCTTATGCAGGTCTTGTGCTGGCACCTACCACCACTGTAAGTTCATATATTCCATGGCTGACCTATGTCCAGAAGACACTGGTTCAGTGCAGTGTTCCCTGGCCTCCAGCTCGTACAATATTTCCACCCTCCTCCTTTCAAAATGTTTCTGAGCTATGTGGGGCAGAGTGTGATATATGTCTCATTTGGGGCTGTATTCTCGTCAGCTTTAGGTCTCTGTATTAATTGCCATCAAGTACAAAATGAGGCTTCTCTAATGAGGGATGAGAGCTGCAGTAATCTATGCATACAGAGACAAGTATAAGAAAACTTGACATTGTGTCTGTTTACCAACCTTTTTATCATAGGAAATAATACAACAAAAATGTTTCCCTTTCGTGAATGGCAAAATTACTTGGTCTTCTGATTTTTCATGATTTTCTCACATAATGATAATGAGACTTTTTTTGTAGTAGAAAAATTGCAAGTCAAATTATCTTTACAAAAAAGAAAAAGGGACAGGGTGAGGAGCAGCCAGCCCCCACCCCTAATCACCTCCAACCTCTTTCCTTCTGGGTTCCTCAGGCTACTGATACTTCATTGCCTGTCACCCATGGGATGTGCAATACAATCATTTTCTTAAATCTTGCCCCAGCCACCCAAGCATTAGAGCTTGGCAGCTGGTAAGCCATTGAAATTTCATACTTAAGACATCAAAGCTGGCAGCCTTGCTTTCAATTCCCCCCAGCTCAACTTCTTAGCAGAAAATTTTCTTGAAAGCGCTTGATCCCTTAAAGTTATTGGGCACCATATTTATCCAAAGCCTTCCTTGGGACAGAGATGCAAGGTTGGAGAGCATGCACACATACACCGTTTATTAAAAGCTTTGGTATGTGCAAGGTGGGAGTGGGAAAGGAATGGTTGCAGCCCATCAGCTCTGAGCTCTAGGAGTCCAATTCTCAATGCTGTGCACGATCACTGTCCTGGGAGTAAAGTATGGCCACAAATGTGATAGGAGTTCATCTTGGGAGGGACTGTCTTACAGCCAAGCCAGAGGCTGACCTTACCAGACAAAAGCCTAGCAGCACAGTGTTAGGTGTCTCTCCAGAAGAGAATCCTTCATCCTTACAGCATAACCCGGCTTGGTTGGGCTCCTTGCAGGGGTGGATGCTTCCAGCTCTCTGGCAGTTACTGAACCCCGTGCAGCTCTCAAGCCTGCTTCCATAGAGACAAGCCCTCTGCTAGACAGATGGAAGAAAACAAACCCTATTTCCTATAAAGTAATAATAAAAAAATGCTTCCTGGTAATGGAACCAGGGCTGTAACAGCCAATGCACTAGTTCAGAGCAGATAATTTGATGGGCATTGACAAGGCCCAAGTGCAGTCACAGCTTGGCCTCCCTCTCTCCCAGACAATAAAATTGCCATAAAGAACTTGGCAGCCACCCTCCACTGGTCCCTGGACTCCAGTTCTATTCTACTTTAATCTGTTCTAACATACGAAAACCTTCTCCAAACTCAGATTCCTTCAGGTCAAAACCAAGAGTGACAGAGGGTGAATGTCATAGTCTGACATTCATGTCCTTGTTACTCCAGCTATAGGCCATATTTTACCCTGTGAAATTAGAGGAGCCAGCTTGTCCTGAGTACTCACTACATAGGCAATACTGATAGGACTTCATGTGTTTACTTGACTCTCAAAATAACTTTATAAAAGTAGAGTCCAATTTTACAGATAAAGAAACTGCGACAGGGGTTAAACAACTCATCCTAAGTTCTGAAGATAGTCAGTGGAATAACCAAAATAGGACCCCAGGCAGGGCTATCCACAGTCTACATCAGAACTCTGCTAGCCACTACACCTGTTGCCTCCCAGGTATATGAAGGAACGCCCTCTGCCAGTCTGCACCCTTTCCTGCACTTGCTGTCCTCTGTTCTGTACACCTACCATGAGTTTAACTTTTCCTAAATCCATTAACAACCCAGATCCACCCACAGCTCTGTCTTTATGACCTTAGCCGAGAAGCCACATCTCTGAGCTTTGGTGACTGTTCCTATCTGAAAAAGCAGGTGCAGGTATATTAGTTACTTCTCTCATTGCTAACTAGGAAGTATGCTGTCTCTCCAAGTGTTCTCCTCAATATAAAACATAGGTGTACACTGTAGCTGCTTCCCAGATTTGTTTTGGGGGATCAGTAAATAGATGGCAAGGATAGCAATGAAGGCATTTGGCCAAATGTAAAATATTATACATACACAGGTTGTCATCAGTGTTAATGGCATCATAAGCAGTTTCTCCTGGACAAGTGCCACTGTGCATTGAAGACGGGCTGTAAGTTCCAATATTTTTGGTAGCACAGTGGTACTCTTGAGAGATATAGAGATATAGATAGATAGATAGATAGATAGATAGATAGATAGATAGATGATAGATAGATAGACAGGCAGATGATAAGTAATAGTAAGATAGATAAAATCTACTTCTAGGAATGTATTCTATAAATATAATTCCACATGTATATAATATATATGCTCACAGATATTATTTATCATTGCATCATTAGTAATTTAACAATATTAGAAATAGTGACAGTGTTCTTCAGTAGGGAATTAATTAAATACATCACAGTAAGGAAATACAGTGGAAAAGACTCCGAAGCATTTCTATATGTACTGGTAGAAGTTAATCTCTGAGATGTATTATTTACTGGGAAAGCAGGCTGCAATATAGCTTATGTAGTCTGGACCATAGTATCATAAAAGAAAATAATTTAGAATTTTTTAATAAAGAAAAGAAAGTTCAACACACATACATTCTTGTATATTTTTTATCATATCTAGAAAAATACATTACAAATTGGAACTGTGTTTTCCTCTTGGGAAGGAAGTTGGGAAGCAGAGCTGTCTACTGCATATATTTTAGGACTGTTCTACCAGGAGGCTGTGTGTTTCATTTATAGCAACAGAAATAAAAACACCATAAAAATGCTGACTCCCTAACTAGACGTTAAGCTCCAAAGGAGTAAATCCACATCACCCTCTTGGGGCCAGGAAGTGGCTGCCTACACCACAGGCAGTCCTCAGGGCTCTCATCATCTCCTTATCTCTTGTGTCTACTCTCCTTAAACCCTACCATGGCTGGGCTACGGACAGGGAGCTAGAATCAGATCCTTTCTTGCCACTATGGACACCTGCCTATATTCAATAGAATCCCTCCCTGGGGCCTCTGAATCTCTCACTCAACACTTCTCTGTTCCCTTCTCACTTCTTAGGATCTCTTTCCTGCCAAGAAAGAAGCCCAAAGTGACTTTTTTAAACATATGTCAAATCAGGCCATTATCTGGCAAACCCTCGCCAGGAGCTGTCCATCTTACCCAGAAACAAAGCCAAAACTGCTACCATGGCTTCTGAGCATCTCTGTGTCTATAGATTCCCAGCTACCCATTGACCCATCTCCTAAATGTACCAACTTTGACCATCTTACTCTAGTCATCCTGACTCTTTGCTGCCCCTTGTCACACATGTAATGGCTGGTTCTTACTTCATTCAATAACCCCTATCATTCTTTCCCACTTTATACTCTTCACTCCTCATCCCATTTCATCCTTCAATTAGGTAATCTTCCCTCTTGACATGATTTGTTCACTTTTATGCCCAGGCTTTATCTCTCTCCACTAAGACCTTCAATACCATTATCTGCAGTAAGAGTGGTGGTAGGTACATGGAGTTTCTGGTAAGTGCAAGCCAACTGCCCTCCACAGAATTCCTTCAGGGAAGAAACTACATCTTAAGTGACATCATATGCCAGTCCCTAGCAGAGTCCTGAGGTTCTCTGGGTAAACCTATCTTGTTATCATCATGGATCTAACAAATGAGCACATGCCTTACAAGGCTCTGGGACAATTCTACAGGCTAAAGTTTTGCTTTCTCTTCCCACCACTAGTAAGATTACTAATAAAAGGCCTCTAGATAGAATGCAATTTTATCAGAACATACAAGCATAGGCTATAATTTCCAGACAGATTTCATGCCATTGTAGACCCAACACAGTGTAAGTGGCAGTGACAGGAAGTAGAAAGAAACACCCACACCAGACCTGTGTTTGGAAATTGAAATGGCTTGGCTAGCAAAACTTTCTTTCCATGTCCACTTTGCAAGTTCAAAGATGCTACGCACAGATGGATACAAGTTGAAGACATCAAATAAATAAGTGAAGACCCTTTGGAAAGACTCAGATGCTTTGTAAAAGTTCTTATTATGCTCCCCGGTGATTTGCAATAAACAGTTACTGAACACTCCTTGTTAATCAGACCCCGGGGAGGATACCTGGCTGAATCATGTACCTTGAGGAGCCAATTGTTATACGAAGGATGCAGTTTGAAACTCCCTACTTTGATCTATGCCACTCTCTTGCAATGAGCAGATAGGAGATTTGGACTGGACTTTGCTGATCAAGGACTTCAGTTCTGCAGCCAAACAGACACTGAGACAATGCTTAGCTCTTCTCCTCCCTCCAGGTCCTGGAGTGAATTACTAATGTTCTGTGCCTCAGTTTACCCATGTGGTGGGGTGGTATAATTGCTTCCCAAAGCTCTGGACATTTATAGTCAGTCTCCCAAATCCAGTTGTTATAATTGACATGTTTTATTAATGCCATTTGCAATAGTAGTCATATTAGAGATATTAAAGTCACATGATGCATAGGGTTTAGAACGGAATCCTTAGCAATTTAAGCCACATTCTCTGAGTATCTGTGTACCCACTATGAAAGAAGCAGGTTGGTAAACAGAGTTGCTCATGGTCTTGGAAGCAGACAAAGAAACATCAACCCCAGCTTTCTCTTTCCCAGATAATGATACTCCAACATCTCAAGATCACCAGTCTCCACTTCAAAAATTAACCCCTGAAGTACCATTAGGAAAGCAACTGAGTGGGCCCCTGCTGTTACTCTGAATTCACACATCAATCATTCTGACCTCTGGATGCAAAGAAAAAGTCTTGGCCTTCTATGTCACTGGAACCTTTGACGCCAGTGATTATATGCTGACAGGTCTCGGGGATGACTAACAGCCAGAGGTTCCAGCCTGAAATGGGTCACGCTTGAAATTCAGGCAAGCTACCGACAGAACTTGGGGCAACATTGCTCATCCTAAGCCAAGGGGCTGCACCATTTTTATTCACTTGTTCCACATCCATCAAGTGCCTTTCTCCTGTCAGGAACTGGGCCAGACAGAGCACACAGCACAGTCCTTGTGATCCCAATCACAGACTAGAAAAAACACTCACAAGGTCTTCGTGTGGAGATTTACCTTTCCTCCTTGTTCTAGGATGTCATCTGTTCTGTCACTCCTGGACTAGTAAACTGATGCCCAAAGGCAGAGAGTGACTCATGCAAGGTCATAAAGTTAAAGCAAGCTGCAATCGATGTCAAAGCTAATACTTTCCCCACTCTCCATTCTTAAAAGAGGTTTGACCAAGGGAAGGGAACAATCCCTTGACCAGACTAGAGAACAGTGAAAATATGACCAGCCCTAGAATGATGGGCAGAGCCCTGAGGGAAAGAAGACTGAGGTCTTCATGATCCTTATCTGGTTTCTTTTTGACCTTGAACAAGGGATTTGCTAATGAGTGTCAAGGCTGGCATGTGGGACATCAATTTCTACTCCTGGACACGAGCTCTTGGGGGTCCTTAAAAGCACATTACGTACATAAGAGCCAAAGCACACTACACTCTCAGGATGGTTATTCCGAAGTCCTGCTTCCATTCCTCAACCTGCCACTGAGACTGTGTGATTTACAGCCTGGATGCTGGTGACCCTGGGCCAAATCTCTTAATATCCTTTCCCCCTCCACAGAGTGGTGAGAACAACGGGAGTTGCCAGGGCCAATGGTCCATTGTGAGGATGAATTGTTTCCTGATGCCCATAAAACCCTCCGAGTTCCACTGAGAGGGGCCTGACTATTATGATCCCCTGGAGAGTTCCCTTCCTTTGTAACAAAAGTGGAATTGTGCTTTATCACATTAGCTACACATTATGTATTGGTCACTTCCCAAGAACTAGCATGATCTCATATGTAAATTAGGCAAGCCCGGAAGCCTAGAGCCAGGCTGAGAGGAAAAGCAGATGATGTGGGAGCCATGGGAACAGGGTATCTGGGAGGCTGGGATCCTCCTGCCTTTGTCTCCAGCCCAGATGTGTAGCCTTGCTCAAATTGTTGGACCTCTCTCACCCTTGATAAAACTTAGAACATGAAAATAATGATACTATCCTTGTTTTATGGGATGCCCAGGAGGCTTATATAAAAGTTGTACCTGAAAACACTCTGTAAATTGCAAACCCACATGCTAGCATCAGAAGTGACTATCACCACACACACACACACACACACACACACACACACACACACACACAGACATACACACACTTATACATATCAAACACACATACACACCCACACATACCATACACACACACACATCACACATATACACATATCACACACCATACACACACATCACATACATAAAAACACATATATCACATATACACATACACACAACACACACACATATACACAAATCACATAGACACACACACATACTTATGGTAAGCCTGTTTTAAACATTTGTAGTTTATTAAATACATGTCTTCCTCTAAATGATGCCATTCACAGGGTAGGATCTCAGGAGATCCTAAAATCCCACTTAGCCATAAATTGGAAAGAGCTCGGTTGGATAAAGGTATATGTGTTAATCAGCTGTCTAATACAGTGGCAAAATAACTGAAAAGAACAATTTCAAAGGAGGAAATGGTTTACATTTGACTCATGGTGTAGAGTTTTAATACCTGGCTGGTTGGCCTTGTCTCTTTGAGTCTGTAGTAACAGCTCACCATGGAGGAAACATATGGTAGAATGAAGCTGCTTACTTCATGGAGGTAGACGGGGGAAGGAACAAGGTCCCCAAAGAGATCCCAATAGCCACCTAAAGGGTATAACTCCCTAAACCTACCTTCCTCCTACTAGTCCCTAACGTCCACCTACTAGGTCCCAATCTCACTTCCTTCCACTAGACCACATCTCCTAAGGTTCCTGTGGTTTGAAAGAAAGTGGGCCCCAAAGGGAGTGGCATTATTAGGAGGTGTGGCTTTGTTGGAGTGGGTGTGGCCTTGTTGGAGGAAGTGTGTCACTGTGGAGATGGGCTTTGAGGTCTCATATATACTTAAGCCACACCTAGTGTCTCAGTTCACTTCCTGTTGCCTGAAAGATGCAGAACTCTCAGCTCCTTCTCCAGTCCCCATGTCCCACCATGATGAGAATGGACTAAACCTTTGAAACCAGTTAAATGTTCTCCTTTATAAGAGTATAGTCAGTGTCTCATCACAGCAACAGAAAACCCTAACTGAGACAGTTCTGCAACCTCCTAATCATGTCACAGGCCATGGAACAAGTTTTTCACACATGAGGTCTTCAGGGGACATTTAGAATTCAGATAAAAAATATATAGTTCCCACCATAAATAATCACTTTCCACCAGAGGCAGCTGGTCACAAACATGGGAGCCAAGCAGCCTGGGTTCCACTCTCATCTCTGCTACTAAGTTACATGACTCAGGGCACATGGATTAATCTCTTCTCATCTTTCTGATGAGGTTGATGATGACAGCTGGTGTACACCCAGCATAGCTCATAATGTAAGTAACTACTGCTGTGGAATATTAGTTTATATGTAAAGATGTCTCTGCCTAAGGTGCTTTCTGATTGGCTTAATAAAAGAGCTAAATGGCCAATAGCTAAGCAGGAGAGATAGGTGGGATGTCTGGGCAGAGAGAAGAAACTCAAGGTGAGTATCGGCATGCAAGAGATGCCAGCCAGACACAAAACAAGTCAGATACACAGAATGGGATAGAGGTAAAAGCCACATGGTAGAACATAGATTAATAAAAAACATGAGTTAATTTAAGTTATAAGAACTAGTTGAAAACAAGCTGAAGCTAAAGGCCAAGATTTCATAATTAATAAATAACAAGCATCCATGTCATCATTTGGGAGCTGGCTGGTTGGACAGAGAAAGACTTGATACATACTACAGCATAATTTCCTCCTTGAAGCTGAAGAATGTTCTGACTCTGAGCATGCCAAAGGAAGGCACCTTTCCCCAGCCGGACAGTGGTCTCCTGAGCCCACAGAGTGTGAAATCTGAGAAAGGAGGACAGATGCCCAGCAAGTGAGAAGTCCACAATGAATGAGTAATGAACCCCAATCACCAGGCTTATGAGGAGGACCATGCCTGTCTGCAACGTAACAATGTAACTGCAAAGCAACAAAGCAACACAACAACAATGTAACTGCAAAGCAACAAATTCTGGCAACAACTCTCTAGAGGCATTGGGATGAAGGATTGTGAACTTCTAATTCATTCCTCTGCTAAATTGCATTTGGGACTCGAAAGCTTAAGGCACAACAGGGAATCTGAAAGTTCACTCTTTGAAACAGTCTGTATGTCTCAGGCTTCCAGCATGACCTTTAGAATTTCTTCTTCAGGTAAAAGGAGGGAAATTGTCCAGGGATCTGGTTTTTCTTTCCCTTCAATGAAAATGTTCAAATCCACAGAAGAATTTTTAACTGAACACCCACATATTCACACCTTTACTGAACTTATTGTGTGTATATTCATATGTCCATCTCTATAACCACCTACCAGTCCATTTTAAAGGGAAGGGCAGACATCAGTACATGCCTTTAAAACCTCTGAGCATGTATCATTAACTAGAGTTTGACACTTGTTTCCAGGTTTTTTTCCCATTTAGAGTTAAAAGCTGTTTCTTCTCAAGTGTGTAATGTTTCATACTACAGAAATCTCTCTTAAACAGATTCTTATTTACACCTCTAACTACTTCAGAAGTCACCGTTATTCTACAGTTTTTAAAATACATTTTATATTTTTACAATAGTTTTAGATTCACAACAATATTGAGATGAAGACACCAAGATTTCCCAATACCCTCTGTCCCTCCAGGCACAGTGCCCATTACTGACATTCACTCTAAACTACTATACTGGAAATAGTGAACTTACATTGGTATGCAATAATCACAAAAACACTATAGCATCCATCAGAGTTGACTTGTTTATTCTGTGCATAACACCATAGTCCTTTATAGTTTCATACATAATCTATTCACTGCATTAAAAGTGTTCTGAATTCTAGGAAACAAGTGTCCCCTCCATTCTGGCAGCTTTAAATAATAGAATCACAAACTTGGGAACCAGGATAGCTAGGTTCAAGTCCTACCTCTTCATACCCATTTTGTCCCCTCCTCTTGCAAACACTGATCTTTTTATTGACTTCCTAGTTTTCTATTTTCTAGATGTCAAGAGTCTGGAATGATATCACATGTAGCCCTTTCAATTTGGTTTCTTTCTTTTGGCAATTTTCATCTGTATTTCTTCAATGTTGTCTCATGGTTTGATAGCTTGTTTTCTGAGTGCCAAGTAACATTATAGTTTATGGCTTTACTGTAGGTTACTCATCTAGGAGGACTTCTAGTTTGCTACATGTTTAGAAATTACTATAAAGCTCTTACAAACAAGCTTGCACAGATTTCTGCACAAAATTGTTTTTAACACCTTTGTGCAAATACTAAGACACATAAGTACTGGACTATATGGTATGAGTATTTCTAAAAAACCAAAACAAACAAACAAAAAATGAAAAACCTGTCAACTATTTTCCACAGTGACTGTATCATTTTGTATCCTACAAGCAATGAGTGAGATTTCCCATTGCTCTCCATAGTGACCAGCATTTGATCTTTCAGCTGTCTTGGTCAGTTTATTCTACTATAATGAAGTGTCACAGTCTGAGTCATTTATAACAAAGAGGAATTAATTTCTTACAGCCTGGAAGCCTGGAGAATCCAAGACGAAGGCTTCAGCATTGGTGTCTGGGGAGGGCTGCTCCCTGCCTCCACTCTGTTGCTGCACGTTGCATGTTACAAGAGACAGAGATCTTAAGGGGGGTGAGAGCAAGGCACTACTGCTGTGAACCCTCTATAGAGGCCTGGTAGCTACCACCAACAGTGTGTACACTCATTTCCCTACTGACTTCCTGTCTTGATTTCCCCTGATATCTGTCTTAGTTTGTATTGCTCTTCCTCTGCCTAACTTGGCCTTATTGTTCTTCCTTTTCTAGTTCCTTAAGGTGAAAAACTTAAACTTCATGGTTCTCAATCTTTTCTTTTCCAGCACACACATTCAATGCTGTGAGTGCCCCCTCTATGCTCTGCCTTTGCTTCATTCCACAATTATAATAAGGTGTCCTTTCATTCAATATTTATTCCTTGATCCATGTATCATTTGGATGCATCCTGTTCAACCTTAGCATGTTTGGGAAGCCTGCAGTTATCTTCCTGTTCTTGATTTCTGGGTGATTTTCATGATGTTCTGAAATAAATCTTGTACATTTTTATTATTTAAAGCTCATGTGGAGATGTTTAAGGCCTGAGATGTCATTTATGTTCATGAACATCCCCTGGGAGCTAGCAGAGGTGTATTTTGCTGTTGTTGGATTAAGTAGTTAGTAGATGTCAGTTACATCTTTTTGACTAAAGATATTGCTGAGTTCAATCTGTCCTTGCCTGCTGGCTTTATCTCTGATGGAGGAACACTGAGGTCTCCAGCAACTGCTTTCATATGCTTCTCACAGCTCCATAAGATTTTTCCTACCTAGTTTGATAATCTACTGCTAGGTGTATGCATGTTACAGACTGTGATGTCTCCTTGAAGAAGTGGTCCTGGTATCTTTATACACTGCCCTTTTCAGCCCTGTTAAATTTTCCTCCTCTGAATCTATTCTGTATGAAATTAATATAGCGACCCATATTTCCTTTGGATCATTGTCAGCATCATTTCTCCATTTAGTTTTTAATCCAACTTCTGTCTATATTTAAAATGAGTTTCTTGTAGACAATGTGTAGTTGGATCTTATTTTTGACCCACTCTGGCAATCTGTCTTCTAATTTTGTTATTTTTGTCTTTTTTTTTTTTAGAGCTGAGGATCGAACCCAGGGCCTTGCACTTGCTAGGCAAATGCTCTACCACTGAGCTAAATCTCCAACTTTGAATGTTGACATTCACAGTGAGTCCTGACGTAGTTGAGGTAATATTTTATATCAACTGTCACAATTTTCTTCTACTTGTTCTATTTCATTGTTCTTATTTTTGTCTTTCTCTCTTATTCTGATTTATTTGGTTTCAACTGAGAACTTTTAGAATTCCATTTTCTTTCCTTTCTTTTAAAGATTAGTTTAGTGGAGACCTGTGTATAAGCAGCAGACACTTACAACTAATAAAAGTTCACCTTCAAATGCCACCATGCCAGTTCATTAGGCGGGCATGGCACATGCCTTATATTAGAAGATAAACCTGATGTACATCAACAATGCCCTATTATGTGGAGTCTCCACCTTCTGTAGCAGTACAGTCCCTGGATGGCAGTCCCATCTGCTCAGCCTTAGTTCTTTGTTGTCAGTGGTTTCTACTGATACACCCTTGCTTTGGGATGGTCTGTATGTCAAGTGTGTTGCTGATTGGTCAATAAATGAATCACTGATTGGCCAGTGGCCAGGCAGGAAGTATAGGCAGGACAAGGAGGAGAATAAAGTTGGGAAGTGGAAGGTTGAGTCAGAGAGACACTGCCAGCCACCACGATGAGAAACAGCATGTGAAGATGCCGGTAAGCCACGAGCCATGTGGCAAGGTATAGATTTACAGAAATGGATTAATTTAAGCTGTAAGAACAGTTAACAAGAAGCCTGCCACGGCCATACAGTTTGTAAGCAATATAAGTCTCTGTGTTTACTTGGTCAGGTCTGAGCGGCTGTGGGACTGGCAGGTGAGAGAGATTTGTCCTGACTGTGGGCCAGGCAGGAAAACTCAAGCTACACAGCCTCACTTAGAGATCCTTTCTGCAGCATCCTGGTCCACTGCTAAGCTCATTAAAGGACTTCTTAGTTTCTGATAGGATGCTTTTGATCTTGGACACTTTTCTTTGATTCTTTCACAGAATTTCCATCTCTCTCCTTACATTGCATTCCCCTTTCCCTGTCCATTTGCTCATCTGTCTAGTATGGCTTGCAGATTTTTCCTTATAGTCACACATGGCACCAAATGAAAGGAAGCACTATCATTAGACCTCTAGTAGTGTGATGGTAAGCTTCATGGGGGAAACATTGTATAATTCTGTAGTGAGACCTTGCTCTTTTGTGAGCCTTTGCTCCCCGGACTTGTCACACATGCTTCATAGTCCCTCCTCCTCCTCCTGCCCCTTCACTTAGAGTGAGACAGAATAGCTACTTGGGGCTGGATTTTAGCATTATTACTTGCTTATATAAAGAACTAGGTCAAGGTAGGGTGAGACATTTCACATCCTTCAGGTTGCTCTGAGGCAAGCTAAGTGAATTTGACCCTTGTTAGGCTTTTCTGAGGTCAGGCTTTGTTAAGGAGAGTAGAAAGTTCTTGTATGCATCAAAAAGAGACCAATCCCAGTCCGTGATGGAAGCATTAAGAATTTTCTCTAATATTGAAAGTGAGAAAAGGGTCAAGTTACTGGCGACAGAATTTATAAAAACATGGGTGCCTTCCTATGACTCAGTCTCCCATTGGTTTTTGACTCAGCTGTCTACACCAAGCCTGCAGAAGATGACTGTCCCCAAGACTGGAAACTCACTGTGGGGGCCGGGGTTGGGATGCTCTGGGAAGGTCTGGTTCTGTGTAGTCCTAGCCTGTGGCTCTTATTTGGAGACAGCCTGTGACCTCACTTCTCTTTCAGGCTGTTCAGCTGCTGGGATGGCACCTGAGGCTGGAAGTTTACCATCGTTTCCACAATAGACTTGCCTATTCTAGAAGTTCACATAGACAGAATGATACGGTGGGTGGGTGTGCCTTTTATAAGACTTCTTTCATTTTGCATGGTTTTGAGATTCATCCATGATATTATATTAATCAATACCTTGTTCTTTTTTTTCAGATGTATTCATTTGTACATTTTCCTCCCATTCTCATTGATGGATACATGGGCTGCTCACAGTCTGTGGCTAGAATAAAATGTCTGCTATGAATATTTTGGTTAAAACCTTTCTAGATATATGTTTACCTTCTCTTTGGAAATTGCAATGTCATGGCCACAGGATAGGCATGTATCTACTGTTACATAGGCAGTACCACTTTGCAATGTCACAGTCTGCACAGTTGCCATATCTGAGACTGTCTGTCTTCATAATTTTTATCATTTTGGTAAGTAAATCATAGCATCTCATTGTGAAAATAGATTATTTGGTTGTCTAAGATATCTGAGAAAAATTTCTGTGTTGTATAGTATATGGTGTGTGTGTGTGTGTGTGTGTGTGTGTGTGTGTGTGTGTGTGTGTGTGTATGTGTCTGTCTGTCTGTCTGTCTGTCCTTGTTCATATGAAACAAAGTTGACTGTTGATGTGGAAGCCCCAAGTCAACTTTGGGGTGTTTTCCTGGGTCACTTCCCATCTTTAATTTTTAGGACAGCATCTCACCAATTCAGCTAGGCTGACTGACCAATGAGCTTCAAGGATGTAACTGTCTCCCCTCCCCCAAGCCACTGGGTGACAGGTACCCCCACTTCAGCTTTTTACTTGTGTGTGTTAGGAGAGGATATGAATTCAATCTTTGTGCTTGTCCAACAGGCACATTAGCAACTGATGCCTCCCTAGCCCCCAACCTAAAAATACCATAAATGAAACACCTAGAGACAGAAATTTGAGGAGTTGTTTTTCTAAATGTATCATTCTGGAATGTGTAGAATAAGAGAAAGCGGCCGGGCGGTGGTGGCGCACGCCTTTAATCCCAGCACTCGGGAGGCAGAGCCAGGCGGATCTCTGTGAGTTCGAGGCCAGCCTGGGCTACCAAGTGAGTCCCAGGAAAGGCGCAAAGCTACACAGAGAAACCCTGTCTCGAAAAACCAAAAAAAAAAAAAAAAAAAAAAAGAATAAGAGAAAGCGAAGTTGTGCTCTGCCAATGTTGATAGCATTAACAGAATAATCAGCATAACTAAAGTGGACTACTCATAATCCAAAACCTTCTAAGATCTTTGTGTGAGGAAGGAGTGTGAGCTTAGCCACACTGCGCTAACATGATCTGGTGTCGTGTTCTCAGTGACACTTTTCATCAGTTTGAATGCTGTTTTTGCACAGATGATGAAGCACCCAGCTTGATCAAGATCATGTGGATGAAGGCAGGATCACATCAGCCTAACTCTGAGACTCATGCTCCCAGGACTATATAGAGCCCTCTGTGACAGAAGACACCATGCTACAGTGTCACTGTACAACAGAGGGCACTGTACTAGAAATCCTTCCATCTATATTTGCTTCAAATTTCTAAGACCCTTTAAAGTTCCATCTGAGCCAACTGTAAGGCTGTATGGCTTCTGCTGGGTCAGCACTCTGCCAGAGAGAGAAAACAAAATTTCTGTGACCTGGGAAGTGAGAAGTCTATCTCCCCTAAGGCAACTCATTTCTGGCAATTTCAATTTCGTTCACTTAGCAACTTCTGAGAGCCTGTTTCTTGTTTCTTCTCTAGAAGTTAAACTCCAAGCCTAATTGAGAGACACTCCCCTGCCACCAGCTTCAGGCCTGGTGCTGACTGATGTCAGCTGCAGAGGATAATTACCAAGGCAGCCTGGCTGAACAGCACAACTCGAGTTACCATGAGGGATAGGACATACCAATGGGCCAGAGCACCCATTCTGCTCTGTAGGCAGAGGGATAGAATTTGGCTCTTGACTCTGCTCTCCATCCATGGAATCCTTGGTGAGCAATGTAAGAGTAATAGGTGTCCCTAGCTAAATCTGCAAAATGGGAACAATAATCCCAGCAGATACCTCCTGGGGTTCCTGTGAAGATTAACTCCGGTAATGAATAATGTAAACTCGGTCACAGCTCTTTGCCTAGTGGTCAATAAATATTGAGTATGGTTATGGGCATTGTTTAGGAAGGTCTGTCCCCATTTGAGATTATTTACACAAAGATGAGTAGTACTGGTCAGTGTCAGGAAAAGGACAAAGTCCTTTATTCAATAGTAATTAAAAGTGGGATTCACTACTTTTGTATTTATACTGATTCTGGCAAGAAGGTTAGAGTTCCCATTTTACAGATGAGGAAAGCAAGTTACAAAGTGGTTAAGTAATAAGACCAAAGAAGTCGAAGAATGAAAGTCAAGGGTAACTTATAGAAAAATAATCTGGGTACACAAAAAGCAACCCTAAGAATGGCCCTCTTGGGAAACTCACTAGCTTGGGCTCCATGCCAGGGACAATGTTCAACAAGTTGTCTTGACTTGGAGGGGTGTGCTTAAAGCAGGTCATGGCTTTTGCAGAGGAAGGAACTTGATCTGAAGAAAGAGCATCAAAGCATGGGGTCGATTATCAGAAGACCCATTTGGAATACAGATTTTTTTATTAATACTTTGAAAAAAAATTTTTTTATTTTGCAATACAATTCAGTTCTACATATCAGCCAAGGATCCCCTTGTTCTCCCCCCTCCCGCCCCCCTCACCTTCCCCCCAACCCACCCCCCATTCCCACCTCCTCCAGGGCAAAGCCTCCCCCGAGGACTGAGATCAACCTGATAGACTCAGTCCAGGCAGGTCCAGTCCCCTCCTCCCAGGCCGAGCCAAGCGATCCTGCATAGGCCCCAGGTTTCAAACAGCCAACTCATGCAATAAGCACAGGACCTGGTCCCACTGCCTGGATGCCTCCCAAACAGATCAAGCCAATCAACTGTCTCACCCATTCAGAGGGCCTGATCCAGTGGGGACCCCTCAGCCATTGGTTCATAGTTCATGTGTTTCCATTCATTTGGCTATTTGTCCCTGTGATTTATCCAACCTTGGTCTCAACAATTCTTGCTCATATAAACCCTCCTCATTCTCGCTAATTGGACTCCCAGAGCTCCACCCAGGGCCTAGCCATGGATCTCTGCATCCAGATCCCTCAGTAGTTGGATGAGGTTTCTAGCACAACAATTAGGGTGTTTGGCCATCCCATCACCAGAGTAGGTCAGTTCGGGCTGTCTCTCGACCATTGCCAGCAGTCTGTTGTGGGGGTATCTTTGTGGATTTCTGTGGGCCTTTCTAGCACTTTGCTTCTTCCTATTCTCATGTGGTCTTCATTTACCATGGTCTCCTATTCCTTGTTCTCCCTCTCTGTTGCTGATCCAGCTGGGATCTCCCACTCCCCCAAGCTCTCTTTCCCTTGACCCTCACCCTTCACTACCCCCACTCATGTCCAGGCTATTCATGTAGATCTCTTCCATTTCTCCGTCATTGGGCGATCCCCGTGTCTTTCTTGGGGTCCTGTTTTCCAGGTAGCCTCCAATCAATATGGCGCTTTCTTAGAAAATTGGGAATCAATCTCCCCCAAGATTCAGCTATACCACTCTTGGGCATATACCCAAGGAATACTTAATCATACCACAAGAGCACTTGTTCAGCTATGTTCATATCAGCATTGTTTGTAATAGCCAGAACATGGAAACAACTTAGATGCCCTTCAACTGAAGAATGGATGAACAAAATGTGGTACATATACACAATGGAATACTACTCAGCAGAGAAAAACAATGACATCATGAGGTTTGCAAGCAAATGGATGGATCTAGAAAAAAATCATCCCGAATGAGGTAACCCAGACTCAGAAAGACAAACATGGTATGTACTCACTCATAGGAGGATACTAGATGTGGAACAAGGATGACTGGACTGCTACTCACATCACCAGGGAGGCTACCTGGAATACAGATTTTTTATCTGTCTTGAAGTGTGATAGGAGTGTCAATCCACCATCCTGACCCTTGGTGTCCTCATCTAGAAAATGAGTATGTTGCCTGAGGACTTGCCCTACAGGCCGACTGTCCTAAAGAAGACAGGGTCTGTAAGTAGGTATCCTGCCTTAGGATGGGAGGTCTCACACAGCCACTGCACATACTCGCCAAGTACTTTCCCAATGGATCTTCACTGGCTGGATACCAGGACTGTAGCATGAATGTTAAAGAGTCTTATTAATAAAATCAAACCCGGGGCCAGTTGTTGGGGTGAAATGCTGGATGGTCAGAGAGACAGAACAAGCCACAGCTATCTCACCTTGCCAATTCTCAGCTGGTCCTGTTTCCTCAGACTTGAAGCCTCTGAATCCTCATCCAGAATGAATCTCAGCTAAACTGTGTTGCTCCAAAGCCTGAATGCTTAACCAGCCAAATGCTTAACCAGCCAAATGCTTCTAGTTTCTGGTCCTCACGCCTTATAAACCTTTCTGCTTTCTACCACCACTCCCTGGGATTAAAGGCTGCTTTCTGGAATTAAAGGCGTGAGTCACCATGCCTGGCTGTTTCCAATGCGGCCTTAAACTCACAGAGATCCAGAGGGATTTCTGTCTCTGGAATGCTAGGATTAAAGGCGTGTGCTAACGTTTTCTAGCCTAAGTATCTTGTGGCTTTTCTGTTCTCTGACCCCAGATAAGTTTATTAAGGTACACAATATTTTGGGGAACACAAAACCACCACACAGGACTCAGTAAAAGCTTCACTCAGGCCATGTTCTGATTGATCTACTTTCAGTTCAAGACATGATCTGTTCTTCCCTGTAACTCTGACTTAAGCCTCAACTCTTGGATCTCTTCTGCTTCTTCCCCTCACTATGACCCTTTCTTTTAAAGGTACAGAGCATAGTCTGCCTCCTAGCTCCTTTACCTAACTCTCCAAACTCTCTTTTAGAGCCTCAAACCCCATCATGCCCAGAGTCTTCCAGCCTCCAATCCTACCTGATTCCCTGTGCTCTGAACTAGGTCTTTATGCTTCAATTATCTCCTTGTGACATGATGGATTTGTTCCCACCTGGGGACCTCACACCAACGTTTTCCCCTGCCTAAGGGGTATCCCTTCTACACATGTACATGGCTGCTACTTCTTCTGTAAGCATTGGCCCAGGTAACTTCAAGCACTAATAGCCTCTTACTGTCAACCTTATTCCATCATACTGTTGGTTGTCGTGATCCCTATTTGATATTGTTATCATTTTTAGTTCCTGATTGTGAGCTACTCAATCATAGCAGAAGCTTCAGGGAAGCAGAGACCCTGTCTTGTTTAGCTTGGGATTCCTATATTTAAAATTGAGTTGGGCATGCAGTTGGTGATTTGTCAATATGTACAGGAGGCATACACAGTATTGCTGGCAGATATTCAGTCTGTGTGATGATGTCTAAGGAGTGTACCCATGGGGGGATGGAGCCCACAGTTACAATTTCTATATCTGTCTGGGTGCTAGGATAAGGTAAGGTGTGATAAAAGTCCCCGACTATGATATGACTAGTCATGACTGTTAGGACAGGCTAGACAACCTCTTAGCTGGCACTGATGTTGTTAGAGCAGAAGATGGTATCAAAATCGTGCTCAGAGAGGGTAGTGCTGAGTTAGAGCTACAGGCTTATGGGTCATAGAAACACATCACCTGCAGTGACCATTGGGGATCCAGCTAGCATGAATGAAGACAGGAGATGGGATCCAGAAGGAGTTGGAGGAGAGAGGCTAGAAGAGGTCTGGGGAGACTCCAGGGCATCAGCTCATCTTCAGGGCTTTTGGAAGTGCTTTGGTCATTTAAAAACTGTGATCCCAACATCATGCATTGAAACACCCACACACTTTAAAGGTTGTTGCTGGCATACCAACACATCCCAGCCAGGACCTTGGCTAAGAAATTGGGTCTTTCTCCCCTATCCTCCACCTTACCATTACTTGCTCAGTCCTGAGCCAAACATGTTCAATGTCCCCACTAGTCTGATCACTTTATAGTGTTATTCAAACAAATTTCTCATTGGTTAACATCTAAGTCACTTGAGGATACTGTAACAAATTACTACCAACTGAATGGCTTTCAAACAAAACAAAGAACCTTTCATGCTGTTCTGGACTAAAAGCCTGAGATCTGGTGCTGGGGTGGTGGGTTCCAGTGAAGACCCTCACTTTGGTTCACATGTGTCTGTCTTCTCTTATATCTTCACAAAGCAGAAACAGAGCTCTGGTCTCTTCATCCTATTGTTCTCCTCATCCCATTCACAAGGATTCCACCCTCACTCCCTCTCACCTCCCAAAGGTCCCACTGCCGATACCATTTTGGGGAGCCCCTCAAACATTCCCTTCACAGATATGTAGATTGAGGCTTGTTCAACTTGACTGAATATGTTCTTCCTCATTCATTTAGCACCTTCTGAGAGACTATATCTCCTTCCCTCCCAGGAAGTTAAAATCCAAGCATAATAGAGATCGACCCCTGCAGCCAGCTTCAGGCCTGCACTGACTGAAGTCTGCCACAGAGGATAATTAACACATTTGGGGGTATTCATTCTTTTAAAAGGTCTCTTTTCTACCCAGCCTACTCTCAATCTCTGCCTTCATCTCTCAGACTTGTCCTTGTCTCCAAGGTCTCAGCCTCCAGCTCTGATTTCTTCCAGGATAATTTAGCACCCTGATTGACAAAGGCAGAGCATGGCATTGCCTCAAACCCAATCTCTCCAGGAAGGAAAGTGTGTAAATGTGTGCTCTGCTCCTGGGGCCCCTTGCACATCATTATCCCCTTGCACAGATGTGGGAAGGACAGACCTGAGAAGCCAAGAACAAACATGTGTGCAGGGAAGGGTGGGGCTGGCTTTGACTGAGTGGTGCTCCTTCACTGCTCAATCCCACCATTGGCACTACATCTGGAAATTGGGTTGCAGAGAGGGAGGAAGTCCTGAGTCCAGGGTTTCATGTCTCTGATCATTGAGGACCATGATGGTGTACACAGACATGTGCCTAATTTGTTGCACAAGTCACTGTTAGAAAAGAAGACATTATAGAAATTTCAAGGAAGATGTGCATTTTGCTGTTTATTACTCTGCATATGGGAGACTATCACCTCCCTGAAACCAACTCTATAATATCCACATTTTATTTTCTCATCCCCTAGAAAAGGCAGGAATGGGTCCAGTGAGGTTGTGAATTTTGTTCACAGTCACAGGGACAGAGAAGAGCAAATGACAGCTAAGAACCTGTCTGATGATTCTGGAACTTAGCCTGAAACAAATCCCCTGAGGACCTGGGCAGATTCTGATTCTGTGGGGCCAGAGTAAATTCTGGGGTTCTGCATTGCTAATGGACCCTAAGGAACAGTAGGCACACTGCTCCTGAGATCTTGTTTAAATAGCAGAGTCCCATGCTGGTAATGTCTCCCCTTTACTCACCTCCACTGGAAACTAAGGCAGAGGAGGGTTGAAGTACAGTGTCCCCACCATGTCTGGTGGACAAGCCGCTGACACTAGCTGAGGGAGCAAGGACTTTCGGATAGCCACTGGCCAGTTTTCAGGAAGGTAATGGCAGATGTTCATTTCTTCAATGATTCACCTGGGCTTTTGGGAATCCCCATGTGACGGCCGGAGGAAAGCCTCGCAAAGAGTAATCCATGCTTCCATGCTTCCACTAGCTGCTTTAAAGCTAGAGAGGCTGCAGCATGCATCTCATTATACTGAATGAAGGGAAATGCAGCCTGTGGTTTAGCATAACAATGAATATTCATGGTGTCCAGCAATCCCTTCCTTCAAGACTCTTAAGCTTGATATAGGATGGTCTCCCTCCCATCACCCAGGATTATCAAGTGGCTATAATTAAAATATACTACAGCTTTTCCAAGCTTGGGACTCAAGTGCAAGTCTGGGCTCTCAGGAACAGCACATTAATAACAAAGCCTGGCTCAAGAGATGGAGGCAGCCTGTAGGTTGTGAGGGAATATTTGGACTGCATCACTCCGTCTGTTTAGAGGTGGCCGTGCAGGGCCAGGACCCAAATAACTGAGCCCGGGGTTCCACCACCTCAGGAATTGACAGAACATCACACTTTATCCTTTCTTGAGCCTGTTTCCTTATCTGTTAAAGAGGATATTAGTCACAACAGTGCCTCCAACAGCTATTTCAAGACTAAATGAGATCATGGATGTGAGACCAGAGAGAAATTACAAAGAGCAAATCACTCCAATCTGCCATTATTTTTATAGTGGTCCACCCTCCCCAGTGCACTGGGCACAGTTCTGAGGATGCTTCTTTGTGTGAATGTGCCTGCACAGGCCTATACATAGGCGCTAAGGAGTTGTAAGAAGGACACAGAGAGTTTGGAGAATTGCATAGTGATCTCTGTGATTCATTAACAGTTCAGGGAACTCTAGGTAAGTCCTTATACCATCTGGAACCTCAGCTTTCTCATGTGTAAAATGATATTTAGAGCGGCCCACCCCCATCTCTCTTTGAGCAGCTGGGGCAATGGAGTGAATAAATGTTACCCAAAAGTTCCACATGCAGACAGTAATGGGAGAACTGCTTGGCTGCCATGACCCTCTGAGCAGCTTTGTGAAGCATGAAGGGAGGACCCACGCTTCTCTTGACACACTCTGGTGTAGGATTCCTCATAAGTTGTACTGTGGGCTGACAGCATCCATTCTAGGAAACATCATCTTCAATTAGCTAGTCACTTAAAACACACTAAGCAGTTGTAATGAGCCAGGTCCATTGCCAAACTCCAAATGACACTCAGAGAAGTGAGCTCCAGATGCTTGGGCAATTTTAGTATAGAGAAGAGGTAGGACAGGTAGGACAGCAGTACCTAGCAGTGAAGGGGCAGTACCTAGCAGTGAAGGGAAATAGTACCTCATGATGATAAAGTGCTGCTTATGTGGTCATGAAACCAAGCTCCATCCCAGGGGAAAAGATGCCCAAGCATCATTCTTTTACAAAAACCAAAGCCCTCTACATTCCTTTCCTTATTATCTGCTACCAGTTGAATTTGACCTGGCAAGACAACTTTGACAAATCAGAAGATGTTGCCCTGGAGAGTAGTTGAGCAAATAGGCAGAAGGAACAAGAACTAGGAGTGACAAGACTACCTGTTTGTACTGCCTGCCACTGTGGTTGGTAACAGAGACATTTTCATCTTCCTGGGACATTGTGTCTGGGGCTTAGCTGTGTCCTAACATATTTCCTTATATATTAAACTACAAGCAGTTTGTAATTTGATTGATTCATTCATTCATCATTTACTAGGCATCTACAAAAGCATCAGGCACTAAGCAAAATGCTTTCATATGCATCGTGACAGTTCATTTCACAACTATGCTAAGCCAGAAGTCACTGTCTTCTCCATTATACAGATAAGGAGACAAGGAACAAAAGTATACAGTGACTTGCTGGAGGCCACACAGATAATAAAAGGCCAAATAAGGACCAAACTGGAAAGCAGGCGCCTGTCTACAAACTTGTGTGGTTTCTACTCTATCTATGATGCACTAGACAAGAGCTGAAGATCTTAAATTATCAGACTTTATCTTTAGCTTAAGAAAAAAGAACCATGGTTAAAAATCAAAAAACAATAGAGTATAATGCAAAAGCAAATCCATAGGCACACTCAATTTTGTGATAGCTTGAATACCAGCAGTCATTATTTGAGCAGGTGATACTGACATTCCCCTGTAGTAAACTAGTGTGGTACATGAAAGGATTCTGAGGTACCATCAGAGGAGTTCCCTATCCTATTGAAAGAGCCAGCCAGGTCAGTGGAGCTGAAAGCCAACTTCCCATTGGCTCTGCGCTTTAAATGAAAAGGCCTGACATTCTGGTCCTCATCCTCTTACGTGCGTCAGCTTATCACACAGCTGAGTTAAGTCAGTAGCCACAGGAGGAACAGGCATGGAGCATAAAGAAAGTTCAGCAATGAGAGAGCCCATAATTTAGCAGCAGTGACTATGAGAAACTCCCCCCCCCAACCCCTGAGCCAGAAGGACCATAAATTAAAGAATGAGACACACAAATAACAATTGCTTTGTACATGAGAGAGGCCAAGACAATTTTGTTATAGAATTCCCCAAATCCACCATTCACTACACTCACATGGAGATTTATGGTAACAAGAGAGCCATGTTGGAACCCAGCATTTTCTCCTGATTTATGGAGAGACATACTGAATTGAAGAAAGGGTCAATGGGTCTTCTGTGGAGAAAGACCAAGTCTGATGGAAAGAGATGGGGGACACTCCACTTTCACTCTTGTGCTACAGACTTTGGGAAATTGTTCTCTCTAAAACACAAATTGACTATGTCAGATAAACACTTTCTAGGCTTCCTAATGACATTAAAGTCCCCATTAAAGTCAACACATATAACATTCTTCATAATCCCCATCTGTCCTACCAGGCTTAGATCGTATAGCCATCCTCATACTCAGTAGACTGCCCTTAACCTTCCCCTACTAAGACTGGCACTGTGGTTCACAGGTTTTTCTTGACAGCCTGGGCTTAGAATTTCCTATTTTACCCTCCTGGCTTCCAGCCCATGTGTTCTATAAACTTGGGGTTCAGCTCAAATATCACTTCCACAACATGAGCACTGACTGACTTCAGCATTCACAGTCTACCCCACATGATGCTGCACTGAGCACAAATCTCAGGATGTGTACTCTTACGGGTGTGTCCCACACAATGCAATGCCAGAGGACCAAGACTTAAAAAACAACACACTTTGAAGTAATTCTACCTCAATCCAAATCAGAAATTCCAGTAGTCACAACTTCAAATCTATAGACGAGTTGTTTAACCTAGTTCTGTAAATGTAAAACAAATATGATATCCTCGTGAAATTGGTATACAAATTAAAGTACATTAGATGCCTTCAATCCAATAAATGTTAACTTCCTCCTCCCCTTTATCCATCCCTGTATCTATGATGTATGTTTGGTTTCATCTGCATATGTGCTCAAAAAATATCTGATAAATGGAAAATTAATGTCACCTTCTCTTTGGGATTTCTGAGCTAAAGAAATTATAAAGCTAGTATTATCATTGGCCCTAGCTGGACCCTAAGAGAACTCCAAAGGAGAACCTGTTTTGTTTCCCAGTCTTAATGAAAGTTAAGGCTATCAGAATGATATGTAAGTGTCTAATGATAGCTACATGTGTTCATTGAAACAGCTTTTGAGGTACACACCTTTGAGGTCAGCAACATATTTCAAAATGTGCAATGTCCTCTGCCTTTGCCCCAATCAGTCATCCATGCTTCACACCACAGCTTATAACAGCATCTCAATTATGCAACCATGCCACCTCACACACAGGAAGAGCAAGCACACACACACACACACACACACACACACACACACACACACACACTTCTTTCTCCATTATACCTTCATTGCAGTCATTGTCACATATTCTCCTGGTAAGATAATAAAATCTAAAAACATAATGTGACCTCACAGACTACCCATTCCAGCACACCAGTGGTGGATTTTCGATTGGCTCCTTAAGTATTGGCATCTCCAGATCAACTGTCAACCATCTGAAGATTGAAAAGTTAAGTATTTTCATGGAACCAATATCTCCTTTTGAAACTTCCATCCCTAACCCAAATGCATCCATGCAGGGCTACAGAAGTGTAACTGTGGGGCCTTTTCCAATTGTGTTTTCTCCAAACTGAATGCTTTGTGCTGTGTTATGGTTTTGAGAACTGTTTTACTGGGTCCATTTATATCTCTCCTATCTCAAAGATTCTCCTCTAAAAGCTCCCTGATATCCTAGAGAATGAAGCAAATCTTTCTTGAAAAACACATCCACATCCACAAACTCTGCCTTCAATTTCAAGGGGTTAACATGACCTTTAAAGCCATCCTATCAACCCCTGAAGAAGGTAACCCTATTCTTTATTGGGATTTCCTTAGAGTTATGGATCTTTCCTTGGTTGCATTGATTTTACTTCAAGGTCCAGCACATGCTTGGCACTCAGGAGAGGCTCATCAGATCAATAAGAAATCGACAGCAGTGTTAGTTAGCACCAGATTTCTTCCCACTGTGTAGAACCCACAAATAGGTCTGTAAACTAGAGAGTGCTATTGTATAGATGTATTGTATACCCTATTGTACAGGTAGAGAAACTGAGTTACTGATCACAAAGCCAGCAAGTAATAAAGCCAGAACTGAGGCTCCAATCACCCTGGTTCCATCCAATCATACTGATTCCCAAACAAGGCTGAGCCATTTCTACCTGACAACATGGTCAGCTCTTACTTCACTTCTTAGTCATGTGCCTTTAATCATAATTACTTTATCAGAGTAATGTTCCATCTAGAGTCAGGGTATGGTGGGGAAGATGATCTGAAGGTGGTATAAACAGATATATGTGGACTTCACTGTCCTCATAGAATCCTGACCAGAAAGGAGCACTCTTGACAGCCCATCCAGTGGCCTGACACTCAGCCAGGATATTTCATTGTCCCATAGCCTCAGCACCATTGACATTCTGGAAAAATATTCCTTTGTTGAGGAACTATCTGTGCCTTGCAGGGTGTTTAGAAATAGCCTTTGGTATACTTTTTTTTAATTTTTATTTTTATTTTGCAATACAATTCAGTTCTACTTATCAGCCACTTTTTTAAATGCCCAATATTCCAAGAATGACAACCAAAATATTTTCTGATATTACCAAATGTTCCATGTAAGAAAAAAAATTTCCTGGTTGAAAAAGACTAGTTTTGTTCAATTCCATAAGCATTTATCTGACCCATATCCTGTATGTCAGGTATGACAGAAGATGCAAAGATGTTTTAGCCCAGGCCTTCCCCACGCCCCAGAAGACAATTAGGTCAATGCAGGTGGCAGGAATATGACCCAGGATGCCTTCTAGAGTAGGAAGCTCACTACTGAATATTGCTTTAAGGAATGTCTCAGACTGATTGACACATGAAAGTCTACAAGAAAAGTAGTTCCAAAGATTATATGCAAGAGCCTCCACAGCCACCTCTCCAGCAGCATCTTGCTTTGTTCTGAGTCTTGTACTTTGAGCTCAAGAAATATGATTCTGGTCATGTCTATAACATGCTCCTGCTATCAGGGATCACCTCCATCTCTCCCTACTTGAGGCCTCTCTGGAGCTTCACTAAGCTCACGGAACTCCATCACGCATCAAACAGGATCTTTAATTTGATGACATCAGTTCATATTGCAATACTGCAAAGTGTTTAATCTGTATATTGTTCCTAGAACACAGAATGCACTTCATCTCTCTGGTTTTTTGTTTTTGTTTTTGTTTTGTTTTTGAATATTATGTTCTCTCTGCCCACAATGCTACCCACGTCATCCAATTATCTCTTGTTTCAAAACTCAGCACAGACATTGCTTTCCCTCCTCATTTTAGAATCATATCTCCTTTGGACCAGTAGAACCTTCAATACATATAAGCTATGAGATAAATTGGGCGTGGCAGTTGTTAGACTCTCTGATTTGTTCTGTAGACTCATCTTCTTGAGGCCAAAACATGTTACTGTTAGGTACCTTGCTTGCTGGTGTGAATGTAGATTAAGACCTTCGCTAGGCCAGGTGAGGAGCTAAGGATAGAGCAGCTCAGAATCATGCTGCTGTGATCAGGAGAGTCACAATGATTCCCCTGCAGTCTGGGAAGCTGGCACATTACAATGTAATTTATTAGAGCCTGGCACAAGTTCATTTTTATAGGCAGAACATCTATTTTAATGGGTACATATATAACCACAGTTTTCAATCTGCTTCTTTTCCTCAAGAGAAAATCATGGAAGGAATCATGGTAGGAAGAAAATGAGTGTTGGTGGCAGGGGGGATGCAGGGTGGCATAGGGACAGATATGTTTTCTCTAGTACTTTCTTAAAATAGACCCAGGAGAAGGAGCCCCTAATTCACAAAGAAGCATACACTCACCTGGAAAATTAAATTAGCACAATGGACGAGATGACTATAATTTTGTGCCTCGTCTATCTTATTCAAATTACCAGTCTGACCAATGTATCAACACTGAATTACCCAGTTGTTTCAGTTCTGTGAAACTTCCTATTACAAAGCTCTTTACAGAGAAGTTGAGCTGCTATGAAAGGGGCAATAAACCTCGGAGCCAGACAGTTTTATGATTGCATTCTGGATGTGGCACTTCCTGGCTGCAGAGCTTTGAAAAGTGACATCACTGACTTTTTACTTCTCCATATGGAAAAGGGACAATAGCAGCTAATTTGTAGGGCAATGGCAATGAGCAAATTAGGTAATGCTCACAACCCAAGCAGCACTGCATCAGTACTTAGTAGGTGCCCAGTAAACCTCCGTTTGTAGCACCATGCCTTGCCTTTGCTGAGCAGGGAAGGGGCAAAGGCAAGGCAGTGGTAGAGGCACTTGAAACAACTCTTCATGTAGTAGTCCCTGTGTATACCTATCATGAACCCAGTCCTCTTAGGTGCCCAAAACCATGTTAAGGAATGTTCTGGTAGGCAGCTTCAAAGCAGTATATGAAAGATGATGAACTATGGCCCTACAGGGGGCAAAGGAGGCCTCTCTAGTTGCAAAGTTCATCCCAGGCATGCTCACTGGCTCACTCTATCCATTCACTCCTCCCTTTGGTTCATTCACGTCTTCTTTCATCCTCTACCCACTTTGACAGGAGTATTTGACTAACCAGCTAGAAACTACACTGCCTAGCTCTCTTTGCTCCATGTAGGGCTTCAGAAATAAGTTCTGAGCTGGGCGATGATGATAGATCACATCTCAAAACCAAGCTGTTTGCTCTGTATGTCTCTTTTCTTCTTTCTAAGGAGTGGTATGGAGTATAGTGGAGCAGAGTCATGTGATGGGGTCAGGAAGGGATGATGGTGCAATAAATCATAGAAGCTGGCTGCCTGGTGAACACAGATATTCTCTGGATCCAGAAGACCCCAAAGCCCCAGCTTCCCACTGTGATGTCTCCACTGTTTATCTCTCTTAAGACAGCAAATCCAGACTTGTCACTAACCATGCCCCGAGGACCCATGTGGAGGTAACACTGAGTCTGAAACATGGCAAGCAAAAGGGGGTCTTGATGCAGATGGAGAGGACCTGTAGTAGAAAAGGTAAAGAGGAGATAGACAAGCATTCTAGCTTCTTCGTGACCGGAAGGATCGTTTCTAAGATGGGGTTAAAATACAGCCTCTCTGGCCCTGTTCTATCAAAATCAAATCAAATCAAATTCAAGATAATCCATTAAAATGCCAAAGAACCTACACACCATCCTCCTAATCCAACCCAATATCTGTTCAGTTCAGAGTAAAAGAAGGACTGGAAAGACTGACCTCAATACCATCTTCATTAAGACATGAAGAGTCAACAGTGACTGACCATTGTACAGGTGGGAAAGAAACCTGAATGGACAGAGGCAACTCAGCCCTTTGGAAGTGACTCAGCAAATACAGACTTACACTTAATCTAATTTGATCAGTCATCTGTGTTCTTCTAGATTCATCTCCTGGGGCCACATAGAACAAATGGAATCCTCTCCTAGCCCTTGTTCAAATGACTCACTCCAGTATGCGACAGCAGCCCCCATCTTGTGAAAGCAAATGGCCCTTTCATTCAGATCTCTGGTTTATAAACATCTATTTGTATCTATTCAGCTAGAATTCCCACTATGGCTTCTTTTTCTAGACCCAGATTCTTCATCTGAAAAATGAAGAGCCTAGACTTTCAGATAAGCCTTTGAATCATATAATTTGAAGAGGCATAAATAAATTCATTCAATGCTAGATATTAGATAACGGAACATATTAGGTTATATATGCTCCCTTTTAAAGTTTTCTGTTTATCATTCCCTTACATTGGTTTTTTTTTTATTAAAGCTATGTTAGCCATCCAAAGCAAACCCAATAGTTAGATGGAAAGAAGTCTGTGAGTTCTGGTCTAAGTGATCCTAAAGGTCTTTTAGTCTTCAAGTTCTATGTCTCTTCTAAGCTGTTCTGTCTTACAGAACTGATTCTAAATAAGCTTGGGGTTTGAGCCCAAAAGGAATAGACATGCCCTGTGCTTGGCTGACATCCTCCATGCAAACCCTCCCCTGACTCCCTTCCCACCCTTTTACCATAGCTCTGCACTGTAGGGATACAACCATTCAGAAATGCATCAAGATAAGTTTGAGAATTCTGACTTCTGGCTTGGATTGGCCAAGGAAAGGTACAGCATACGATAGGTATATAGGAGGAGATAAAGACTATTGTTCTCCTTACCCTTACTGGCAGTTCATGGGTTCCTGTAGTTAAAACCTTCACTCTTCTGCTGGTCTCTTTCTATGGCTACATGACACAGTGGGTTCAGATACATATCCTTTGTTCTTTCAGGCTAAAGAACAGAAATAACTGCCCACTGATGGTAATCGGTGGATATCTGACAACCCTTTATATCTGTTCTTAACCCTTCCCACATGTCTTTAAATAGTTCTTTCTCTAAAGTATCCTTCTGAGTAGACCATCTGTTCCCTCCCAGGACCCTAATTAATTCACTACCAGTCCTGTTCTTGGTATTCTTCCAAAGGGGGGGGGTGAGTGTGTCCATACTAAAAGGTCCAGATGCCTTAGTCTCAAAAACACAGTTTAGGACTGGGTATGGTGTGGTACATGTCTATAACCCCAGCATTTACCATCTGAAGGAGGACAATCATGAGTTTGAGACCAGCACAGACTGCACAGTGAGACACTCTCAAAAAACAAAAGAGGAGAGTGGATGATTAGATGGCACAGCGGGTAAAGATACTTGCCAACAAACCTAGCGGCCTGAGTGCAATCTTTGGAACATACATAAATGTGAAAGAATACAACCAACTCTACAAAACTGTCCTCCAACCTGTACATGTGTACCCACCAACCTACTCACCATATACATGCAATAGTAATAAATATTCTTTAAAAGAAACAGGGCAATATATATGTATTTATGTATGCACACACACACACATATATATATACACTATATATAGAGAGAGAGCATATATATATATATATATATATATATATATATATATATATATATGAATGATGCAGTGTTAATTAGATCCCTGTAGTGGTTATCTATATTTGTTCCTTTCAATAATTTTTACTCTATGAATAAAGAACAGTCTCTTCCCTTATCCAATGTGGGGAAGTGTCAATCAAAGGTTACCATTCCCTGATCACAGAATGGACAATATGATCCATGCCAATACAATTTCTCTCATGAATTTTTGAAGTAGAACTAGGTAAAAAAAAAAAAAAGAGTCCATTCCTTCTAGGTGGTGGCTACTAGGAATGAGTAGGCCTGAAAGCCACAGTGGCCATGTTTCAGCTCTAAAGAAAAAGCTGAGCTAAGATAGGCATCCAGTTAAATGGAATTACAGAAAAGACTGTTTGTAGCCAAGCATCTTTGGTTAAGGATCTGCTTCTTCTCATTCTGAGGACCTAACTATAGAATGACCTCTCTACGGTCTGATTTTTGTTGACTTTTTCTCTTATATTTCTTTGTGTGTAGTTTCTTCCGGATTAATACATCCTTAGTAGAGATGGAATTCAGGGATAATCTCACAATGACTAACTGGGCACATGGACTTAGTTCTATGGTCAAGTGCCTGCTAGATGCTTGCTTGTGTCTTACCAACTGTTTTCACATCTGCATCTCATTTTATCATCACAAGAGTTTTAGATGAGGAATGTGACAAGGAGGACTTTCCCCTTAGTTACTATTACTCTGCAGCTCAGATAGGCAACAGCCCCAAAGACAAAGCCACCTCCCTCTTCAGTCTTTGACTTGGTAGGACCATGCCAAGGCTTTCCTTAGAGAGACATGGTGCCTGTGTTCAGACAGCTTCTTCCTGAATTGATCTTGGATTATAGATACATCACATTTTCCCACTGCCTTCTTTATTTGAAAATAATCTTCATGCTATGCTTTCTACCTTGAGACATACACTCTGTTGTGTTCCCACCTCCAGGTTGTACTCTGATGCTGGAGAGTTCTCCATCATGCTGCTGGATCAAGTACCTTAATGTACATAGTAACTTTCCTCCTCCTTATTTAACCTCCTTGTTTACCTCAGCTGCTTTAAGAACTGTTCCTGTGCATCCAGATCCCTCAGTAGTTGGATGAGGTTTCTAGGACGACAATTAGGGTGTTTGGCCATCCCATCACCAGAGTAGGTCAGTTCAGGCTGTCTCTCGACCATTGCCAGCAGTCTGTTGTGGGGGTATCTTTGTGGATTTCTGTGGGCCTCTTTAGCACTTTGCTTCTTCCTATTCTCATGTGGTCTTCATTGACCATGGTCTCTTATTCCTTGTTCTCCCTCTCTGTTGTTGATCCAGCTGGGATCTCCCGCTCCCCCAAGCTCTCTTTCCCTCGACCCTTGCCCTTTACTACCCCCACTCATGTCCAGGCTGTTCATGTAGATCTCATTGTGCTCATTGCATGAGTCAGCTGTTTGAAACCTGGGGCCTATGCAGGATCGCTTGGCTCGGCCTGGGAGGAGGTGACTGGACCTACCTGGACTGAGTCTACCAGGTTGATCTCAGTCTGTGGGGAAGGCTTTGCCCTGGAGGAGATGGGAATGGGGGGCGGGCTGGGGGGAAGGTGAGGGGAGCGGGAGGGGGGAGAACAAGGGAATCCGTGGCTGATATGTATAACTGAATTGTATTGCAAAATAAAAGTTGCTAAACATGAATTGCTTAAAAAAAAAAAAAAAAAGAACTGTTCCTGTTCATAACCCCATGCACCTGTCTTAGTGTGACCTTGACTCCAGACTCAGAAGGTTGGGTAACTGACCTTGACTCCAGACTCAGAAGGTTGGGTAACTGAGGAGAATCCAGTTACACTGATTTTGTCAAATGTTCTTTAAAATAGGTATCAGTGAAGACAAAAACCAAGATCAGAGAAAGGTCTCTCCATGCAGAAAATGGTGCATATATTCTAATGGTAGAATTGGTTTTGTGCCCATGTCTTGTAGCCGATGGCTATGAGGGTAGAGTGGTATTTTATAAAGTCTCACTTTCAGTAAAGAGGAAAAATCTCATGGGGAAAAATGTAGAAGTAAAACAATACGATGTGCTTTTTACAACTGAGACAAAAGACTGAAATAGAGGATACAGCCGAAATTAGCTCCTGAGCACCTCTGTCTGATGAGAAAATTATCCGACAGCAAATTACACACTGTACTATACCGTGAGCTTCACTGAAATTTAAGGCATTGGGTTAACCAAAATGAGACAGAAGGGGCCAGGGGCTAGAAGAAGATATGCAGCAAGGCAAAGGCAAAGGAATAGGAATTAATATTTTCTAAGTATCAGCCACATGAATCCCATTTTGAAATACCTGCGATCTAGGCACAGAGTGAATTTACCTTTAGTTCTAGCTACTAGGGAGACAGAGGTAGGTTAACACTTGAGTCAAAGTGTTTCACACAGTACCAGGAATTTTTCCCAATGCTATATGTAACTATACATGTGTTTCACCATTGAGCTATAGTCCCAATTGAGGCCAGGAGTTTGAAACCACCCTGATCAACCCCTCAAGACTTATATATGCATGACATCTGGTAGAAAGCAAGGAGGCCATGTTGGTATAAAAGCTCATCTTCCATGGATAAAATAGTTGAGCAGTACTGATAAAGAAAAGGATCATTTGTGATAGAGGAAGGGAATACAACCAGCCTGATTACCACAAGTTAAATGTATTACTTCAAGAGAACACTTAGAGAGCCACTAACAGATATGACTGTTGGGTCCCAGCAAACTGGTAGCACATTCAGTTGAGAATAGCTTCAAGAGTTACTTATTACAAAAATATAGGCAAGTAAACAGAGTCCTAAGAGATGACCATAGACAGTTTAGCACCCTCAATGCTGGAAGTGAAGAGACAGAAGAGAATCTGAATGAGAACAAGTCCTAGTGACATCTGAGACAAAGCCAGCCCAAGGTTACCTCACAGGGAGGGAGTCAGGCAAAGAACACTTCCTTCTTACTTTCCTTCCTTGGAGCTTTATCCAGAATGTCTTAAGACAAAGGAAGCCAGTGAGGCACAGTGAAGCCAGACTCCTGGGGAGATCCAGGTTGTCTAAAGGTTGAGAGTGAACCCAGCTGAATGAAGCAATGAAGCATCCCAAGGTGTACAGACAAGGTATGAAGTATGGATGAGGTTGCAGTATCTTTACCTTCCTATGACTTACAAGAATGAGGTTAGTTTCTTGTCAAGTTTGACCAAAAGACACAAGCAGCTACAAAAGCACGTGCAATACACCAGGCTGATTACTCTTCTGACTAAGGGAAACTCTAAGGAAATGAAGCCAACATGTTAGTACCCTGGTAAGCAATGTGTGACATAGTTACTCCTCTCTTGGGAAGAATTTGGAAAGATTATAGAGTAGACATAGTATAGAATTTAGTTAGACAAAGAATTCAACTGAGATTGTTCAATCAGAAAAACCTTGGGTCTGTCAAACACTTGTTTTTTTATATTAATTTTATTTTATGGATGTGATTACAGATGGTATGAATAAAGTTAGATGCAATTCAGTGAATGGAGAAATAGAGGATAGGAAGTCAGAGGGCAGGGATGAATCCATGTGTGAAAGACTGTTTGGAGGACTTTGTGGTTAGACTTGCATTCTTGGGCAGGATTACCCAGCAAAAACGCATTTGGAAGCAACTGTACTAGGCTGCAGGCCACAGAGACAGACATGCATAGATAGAAGATGGAAGATGGTGACAATATGCAGGTCTAAACCTGGGGTAGGTCTTGCCAACTTCTTGATGTCACACTCCAGGCCTCTAGAACCATGAGAGAATGCACTTGTATCGTTTCAGCCGCCCTGATGGTAGCACTCTGTGATAACATCCTTAGGAAATAAATGCACATTCCACACCCTCTCTTTTATCCATAGACACCAAACCTGGAAGAGATCCAGGTGATGTGCTTGTGTTGGGCAAAGGTCACGCAGCGCTCACCATCCCATTCCCTGTAGTCCTTCACACAGACGTGTCTTTCAGTTTTGCTCACTGCTATGTCACCAGCATTTGTCCATGAGCAGATCCAGGACAGGCAGTTAAGAAGTCCAGTGCTCTCACCCAGGCAAACATGGTTAAGGATGTGGATTAGCTGACAGCTTAGATGTGCATTGTGAAAGAAAAGGAGGAGTTAGTTAAACCAGACTCCAAGGCTAGAGCAAGAATGAAACTCTCTTCATTAACGTGGAGAATGCAGATGGAGCTATATTTTGTTGGGGGTGAGAGGAGAAACTAAGAGTTTAGTTTTGAACATATTGACTTTGACATATATACTAGATCTCTGAGTGGATATGTTAAGTAGGTTGTTAGATATAAAAATGTCTAATTCAGCATAGAAATCTAGGCAGTAGATACCAATTTGAGTATTGTCAACACATAGATAGTATTTAAAGACAGATGATGGGATGAGCCCTGCTAAAGAAGTGAGTATACACACACACAAAAAAATCAGAATCCTGGAGCACTCCAGAGTTTAGTTTCAAAAAATGAGGAATAACCAGTAAAAGGAAAGAACTGAAGAGGGGCCTCAGTGGTAGAAAGAACCACATGATGATATTGCAAAATGGAAGCCAGAGGAGAAGGGAGTGAGAGAAGCCAAAAGTTTCCAAGCACAAAGAATTAGAATCTTAGCTGGGCCGCGGTGGTTCACTCCTTTAATCCCAGCACTCAGGAGGCAGAGCCAGGCAGATCTCTGTGAGTTTGAGGTCAGCCTGGTCTACAGAGTGAGATCAAGGACAGGAACCAAAACTACACAGAGAAACCCTGTCATGAAACAAACAAACAAACAAAACAGAATTAGAATCTTGACATTCTGTACTCCAAAGCCCACAGAACAAATTTTCTGAGTTTAGTTGGAGATTTGTTCATAATTACTTGTTTTACTAGGAAGGTTTGTGACTACAGAATCTAATATTCTTTGTTGTGACAATTCCTGTGAGCTATTGGGATGCTTACTCCAACATGACATATTTTCCATTGCAATCCTTTTTCTTTTAATGATTTTAACCATAGTTGCAATACTTTGGGCAAGTTAGTAGAAAGAATGCTAATGGAGTAATTCATTGAGCAAATGCTACTTTAGGGTATGCTAAACAATGATGCAAATGCTTGGGACATAGCACTGAACAAAACACATTGCTGTCCCTAGGAGCTCTCTAGCCACCAGTGTGTAGGATCCAGGGAATGGGATGGTGATCTCAGCATGACGTTTGTTAACATGAGTAAGTCACATTGATCTCTTCCTTTTTTGATGTCTATGGGAAAAAAATGTTGGAATGTGTATTTATTTCCTAAGGATGTTATCACAAAGCAAGGGCTACCACCTGGGTGGTTGAAACAATACAAGTGCATTCTCTCATGGTTCTCGAGGCTGGAAATACGACATTAAGAAGCTGGAAAAAGGTTAGCTAACACCCAGGCCCACAGTTGGGCCTTGGGTTGGCCCACCCTAACATCTACCCCATCTAGGACCTGCTGGAGCTCATGAAGGGACTGGTCCTGTTGAAGAATACCCACAGCGTCTCCATGACATGGGGCAGTCACAGGATGTCCCAGAGGAGTTCCAGTGAGGATCCAGTGATGATGGTGTACCAGAAACTAGAGACCTTGAACCAGACTAGTGACTCACTTCAATGAACATTTGCTAGTAAAGCTGATTGGACAAGAGGGCATACTATATGGCACACTGAGGCCCCCAATGACACCAGGACAGATGAAGAGGTGTTGGAGAGGCAGGAAAGAAGGAGAAGCAAAGAGTTTCCGTTGTTCTTGTTGTTTTGGGTTTTTTTTCTCATTTTTGTTTGTTTGCTTGCTTGTTTTGTTTTGATTTTTAGAGTTTTTCTTTTGGGGGGGCATGTGCTGCAAGGATCAGGGGAGAATATGGGGGGACTGGGAGGTGGGTGGAATGGGGAAACTCCCAAGGAAACAATAAAGAAATTAAATTTAAAAAAAAGCAGCAAAAGCAGGCGCGGTGGGGGGGGGGGCATCGGTTAGTTTCCCTAAGTCCCACTAGAGAAAGATCTGCCACAGACTCGGGCCTATAGATTGTCCTCATCCTCCATCTTCTATCTGTGCATGTCTGTCGCAGTGTCCAAATGTCCCCTTTACATAAGGACACTAATCATATTGGACCACAACTCATAGTAAGAACTTCATTTTAATTTGATTAAATTAATACAGTGTATGAGGTCTATGAAGACTGTCTCCAAATAAAGTCACATTCTGTGGTACTCAGGGTTAAGACTCCATTATATATTTGTGAGGTAGGGTACCAATTTCACCATAACCAAATACCTATCCTTGTGCTAGCAGTAGAGATGGCCATAGGAATTCTGACTCTGGCAGGCAGGAAGTGATGCTGAAGTCAAGTGGTTATCTCTCAGTGCTGAAAGCACTTCCTACTGACTTTGGTTAGATCCCTTCACTTCTCTGAACTCCCAGACAGATTGGGAAGTGGAAGAGGAGTATGGTAACAATCATTATAATATGGATCTTAAATGCTTGCAGAGTGAGTTTATGTACAAAAAAGTGATAAAGGACCTATAATACCCCCAAAAAATCAACCATTCAATTTCTAAATATTTTCAGGTTCCTAAGATGTTTTCACACCCATGAACTAACCCACTTTGATGAATACTATTTTATAGTTGAGGACAGCAAAGCTTTAGAGAGGGCTGTAGCGTCATAGGCAGCTAGCATCTCCCAGGTATCTTTGAAAGGTTTTCTCTCTCTCTCTCTCTCTCTCTCTCTCTCTCTCTCTCTCTCTCTCTCTCTCTCTCTCTCTCTCTCTCTCTTTCTCTCCCATCCTCTTTCTTTTGTCATTCTGATGTTTTTAAGTCCACATGCTGAACACACTACAAATAAACAACCCTGATGAGAAGCCCTCCAAAGGAATTTAGACGATCTTTGCACTCCTTGCTGAATAATTAAAACCATCAACACACCCAGGCCTGAATTGGTTTCCTAAATGCCTTCATGCTCTGGAAGCTGGGGAGCTTGGCTCTGTGGGGACCTTTCTGTTTCTTTTCAAACCCAAAGCAATGGACTTGAAAATCTAAATCCAAAAAGCTAACAAAGACCTTATTAATTGTGGCTTCTTTATAAACAGTTTTCCCCCCACTCTTTCTCTCCCTCTCTCTAGGCAACCCTTGCATAAAAATATCCATTCGCCAACTGTTCACCAACTGTTCCTCCTCTTACTGGCATACCTTGTGCAGCATTCAAAGCTGCCAGAGCGCATGATTGCTGCAGCATTTCACACTGCCCGGGCTTGCCGCCACCAGGTCCTGCCACAGGGTAGGCATGTGCAAGGGGAGAGGGCTGTCTGGCAGAGGAAGTCTGTGGTAAGGCCAGGAAGGTAGTGGCTACATTAAGGCTTTAGGGTCATCAAAACTTAGCTTTGAATTGAAGTTCTGTCTTGTTTTTGCTGTGTGCCTCTCTGCTCAACATATTTCACTCTCTGAGCTTGAATTTTCAGTCATGTAAGAGACAGGTAAGAACTTTCATGCAGAACAAACGATCTCATGGGTGGGTTGGCCCCCAATAGGGTGCGCAGAACAGTGCACAAATCAGGACACCAAACTTTCCACTTTCTTAAAGGAGCTCATAGTTCAGAAAGAAAGAGAAACAAAGTCACAAAGAGAGAAAGTTGTCAGTGCAAAGTATGAAGAAATACAGGAGTGTAAAAGACACAGAACTTTCAAGATCTACTTTCAGCTTTTGGAAATATATGCTGCATTATAGCTAAGGATAGGCACCCTACTTCACAAAAGAACACTCAACTGTATTATTCCTGACTTGTAATTTTGACAGTGTGTTGACCAGCTTTGACCTGTCTCTTTCCTCCCTTCACTCTTCTGGCTCTCCTTTCTGGTAATCGCTTTTCTAGTCTTTGTTTTGTGGTAAACATTAGAGACAATAACTATGATAAATACTCTGACTTGATCATTATACAATGTGTAGGAATGTAGATACATCACATTGTAGCTCATAAATATGTACAAGTGAGAAATTTAAAGAAAATTAACATGGCACAGTATCCAGTAGCTTAGAGAGAGGACAAGATGGATGTGATAGATTTCAGATAGGGGAATCTTTGGAGACTGGTTAAGAAGCCTAGGTCTAGACAAGCTCTGCCTTGTGATATATGGGCAATTCATTCCTTCACTTATTCCAAACCTTTCTCAAGAGCTGCCTGTGACCTCAGACTAAATGAACAGACTCCAGATTTGACCTTTGGGAGCTTCCAAGGGAATCCAGGGACTCAGATGTGCAAAAGCATTGTTCTCATAGAGTAAGAGTTCAACACAGGTGAACTGGCAAAATTTAAAGTAAAAATGTGTGTGTGTGTGTGTGTGTGTGTGTGTGTGAGAGAGAGAGAGAGAGAGAGAGAGAGAGAGAGAGAGAGAGAGAGAGAGAGAGAGAGTGCGTGTGCACGTATTTGTAATATGTGTATCTGAATGCACAATATCCATGTATGTATATTTTGATGTTCATAGAGACAGGCCTCTGCTTCTGCAGGTTCTGTATTCACATATTCAACCATTCATGATTTTATACAGACTTTTTCTTGCCACTTTCCCTAAATTTATATAATACAATGACTATTTACCTTAAATTTACAGTGCATTAAGCATTATATGTAATGTAGAGATAATCAAAGGTATTGGGAGATGTACATAGGTTCTACATATGCCCTTAATATAAAAAACTTGAGCACCAAAAGATTTTAGTATTGGAAGAGGCCCTAGAACCAATCTTCCGTAGATGCAGAGAGCAATCTACACAAAATCTACACAAGTCAGTACATCAAATTTCCTCTATCTTCATTTGCTTCAGATGTGCCCATAGTCCAGAAAGAGAAGAAAATTCACAAAAAGGGAAATTCATTATCAAACGCTATCTCATGCACATAAGAGTTTTGCAAAGTGTCACGGAAAACTTTTACTCCCTTAATATTTCATAGACTCCCAACTGTGACTTTTGACCCATAGACTACCTATTCTGACTCACCAATTCCCAGCATCTTCTCTGACAAAAGAATTCCCTCACCTCCCACCACACTGAGGCATTGGGGACCTAAGTATTTTTGAATCACTTCTGCAAACCTGCACAGGTCTCCAGATTCATGACAGCTGATATGAGAGTGAGCATGTCAGAGGTCCATTACAAACCGCACTCAGACAGGCAAGATGCACTTGTTATTAAAGTTGGGTTCACAGGTCAAGGGAGTCCATAAGATTTGGGTTTGACTCTATATAGTGACAGTTTCATTCTGCTGTGTCCTCTCAGAAAGTGGCTTGGGAATTTGGTGGTTGGAAGAATGTATTTATTTGTGCAATGATCTCAGTTCAAGTTGGACTATGCCTTAGTTAGATGACTATGAGCCATTTATTCTTCTTAAGTAGGATGTTCCCAGCACCTGCCTGCAGTTCTGTTGTGAGAACTGAATGTGTCCTAGAAGATGGGCACCACTGCACCTGCCCAGACTCTGATGATTCCTGATAGATGTTAACCATTATGGCAATGATTGTTTTGATTCTTCAGGGGCATGGTGTATGTCTCAGTGACATTTTCATCAAACACAATGTTATCCAGCCATGTGCTCCAATGAGTGATGACAAGCAGACACCTGATAGGCCCTTTCCTGTAGCCACCTCCCCACTTTAAAACAACTCGAAGCTCTCTTTGGCTAGCCTCTCCTCCACAGAGGGTTTGATCCAATACCAACAGCCATGCCCTCAGTACACAACTCTCTATGAAAGGGACTGCTTGGGTGCCCATTTCCACTAAGAGTCCAGTGATGGTCCTGTGGATCCTCACAGATGTCATCATGGCATTTGGCCTCTCTCATGAAGATTTTACCTCACCTGAAATATGTAAACAACGCATTTAATAATCCTCTGAGTCCCACCTCAGGATTCCCCAAGGCCCAGATAATGTCACCTGAGAAGGCTGAAAGAATTTAGAACCAGAGGATGGGGAAAATTTCATTAAATGCCGCCCTCTAGATATAATATTGCTTAATGGATACAATACTTACACTAGCTTGGGACCTCCAGCTTTCCAACATGGATAGAGGCGGGATCCATGAGACCCCATCTCTTCCTGAGGAAATAAGGGCTTGGTGATTGATGGAGAGAGGTTTCATTTTTTTTTCTAGTGGTATAATCTCTGGGACTAGGTGAGAAGAAACAGCAGTTCACCAGGAAAGGAAAAAGGATGTGGGAGGGGAGTGGGGTGAACATATCACAATACACTGTAGAAAAGTACAAAACTGAAAAGGGGGAAAACCTTACGGGTCTATTCTTATTGATGTTTCCCAATTTCATACTGTATTTCTCTATACTTGTCTACCTTTATGTATGCTAGGTGACCCCTCCTTGTCTACCTTTCTCTCTTGCTCCCTTTGCCTGTCCTTCTTCCCTGTCCTTCAAACTTAAGCTCACCTATGACAGTGTTCATTTATTGAACCACACATATTATTGGATCATCAGTGTGCTGGGTGCTGGACATAAAATGGCCTTGACACAAAGGAGCCCCTTGCCTTCAGAGGTCTGAGAGTCTAGGAACCATATAGATACTGATGTGATTATCACACACAGCTAATTAGACATGGGTCATAGAGGAAAAGATCCAGGTGCCATGACCACACACTCCAGGAGACTTGGTCATGCAGAAAAGGCCCAGGAGGCCTTTCTGAAGAGGTGCTATGAAGCCACCTGGGTGCCCTTCTCTGTGATGACTATGAGTTGTTGTGTGAACACCACCAAGCAGCCTCGTTCTCATGTCTCTCCTACATATTTACTAACTTCCTGAAGGCTGAAATCTTATTCCCAGGCTCTGCGTCAAACGTAGCACTTAGTAGGCACTCAACCATGAGTTACTGAATGATTTTCACTCTCATTCAAAGAAGGCATATCTCTCAGGACCCTTCAAGCTCTAACATATCCTCTCAACTTCATCTGGCATCAATCTTGAACATCCTAGAGCTGGCGCTGCCACTCACACTGCTGCCCACTCCCCTTCTCCCTTTAATGGTCCTGTGGGGAGAGGTGCTGCAACTCTGCAGTAGCCCCAGGGCAGCACTCAGCTCAGTTGCTCAGCCTCCAAACTCCTATCGAATTACACTTAATACATGTGTGTAATGAATGCCGCACACTTCTGGCAGCACTTCCATGCACCATGTCATTATAAGCCGTATTGACAGCAAACAAGTCGCATGCTTTCCCTGTGAGCGCTACAGGAAAAAAAGAACATGTAATTTTGTTGTTGTTTGTGCATTTTTTCCAAGTCACATTGGACACCATTTGCTTTTCATTAGAAATACCATGCTGACAGTAAAATCACATATCCCCGACACACAAAGAGGAGACAACAAGCTGTCTGGGTCTCCTGGGAAAGGGAAATCAGTGGCATGGCCTTTGTGAGGGGTACAGGGAACAGAGAGATGAGTTCTGGACTCTGGTGCCTCAGAGAACTGATGCTTCCTTTCTCTGAAGGGTCTTCTGGTGTCCCTATGCCCCTGAAATTTCACTCCACTCTGAGATGGATTATTTCATTTGTTTGCTTATTAAATTGTCTATTTCTTCATTCATTTATCCAACAACATGTTTCTAATCACTGCATATTCTTCCCGGAATTAACTGAGGCGAGGATTTATAATGTTAAAATACAGTGAGATTGCATGATAGGCATCTGCTACGCATTTAATTTTTGCAGAAACCCTTTGAGACCAGCACTATTGATTCTGTTTCGCAGCTTTAATAACTGCGCATGTGAAAGCTAAAATGACTTGCTTACTGTTACTAAGAGAATGATCCAGATTTGAACCTATGCTCATCATGTTACAAGAAGTAAACAGGTGAATATTTACCATGTCTATGGTGCCATGCACTGCCCACATTTCTAATTTTGATGTTGGAATGTAGATTTGATATGAAACTATCCCAGACTTCTCCCTAGACTGAAAGCTCTGCTCTCTTCCTCACAAGTCAAACACCTTGGGCAGTTTAATTCTATTCTCTTTAGTTCCATGTCTGCAAAATCAGGATGAGAGTTCCGGGCTGGGGATATAAGTTAAAGGTAGTGTTTGACTAGCATGTGAAAACCCTAAGTTCAACCCCTAGTATCATAAAACAGCAGCAAATGATAAAGAGATGGTAGCAAATATTTCAGAACTGGTAATGATATATGAAATAGATATGTAAGACAATAGTTTCTCGGATACAGTAAACTTTTGAGGAAGGTTGTTCGTTATTTTCAGTTGTATTAATCTCTGCCTGTCACAAAGACTCAGATGACATAAATGGGAGATGCTGAGAGAGAAATTGTGACACCTGCAATATGGAAGTCCCTGAATCTTTCCATCCACCAACACATGTTAAGAATCTGCAAACCCTTTTCAGCTGGGTCCTGTGGGTTGAGGATGCACGCGGGGGAAAATCCAGTCCTATTCTGAGGGAGTTCACAATTTTTAGGAGAGAGAGAGAGACGGGTTTAAGGGACAGATGCAATGAAGCAGACCAAATACAAGTGAAAAATGAACCACTACATAGAAAACGGCTGTGGGTTGATTATGTGTGTTGAGGCAAATTTCTTCATCTTTCTGAGATTGTCTTCATCTTTGAATAGGAGTAGGAGATAAAATCTGATAAATTCTTATAATAACTTGATGAGCTAATGTAAATAAAAAAGGAATTGGCACCTTGCCTAGCTCACAAATGATCTTTAATAATTGCTTATTCAATGCCTAAATCTATTAATATAATAGGAGTAACATACAAGACACAGTAGTGTCAGATGAAGTAATGAGCAAGAAAGGAGCTACTGCTTGCTACAGCTTATTTTGATCATTTATTTTCAGGAGGTTATAACAAATTAAATATGGGTAACCTTCACAAATTCTTTCTTGAATTTGGGTAAGTTTGTTTTTGACCATGAAAACGTAGAAGAATTGCTGTTTTCTGAGTTTCTGAAGACTTGACCCCCAAGAGGTGGGATGTCACATCCTATCTCAACATGTAAAGAAGACAATGTTGCCTACATGAGAAAAAAAGTGAGTTATGGGTTCAGCAAGTGACCCCTTATCAAGGCAACAGGGTGGGGAGCAATAAAGGAAGATGCCTCACAATTTCTTTTGCCTTCCACATGGTATATATATACACATATGCATACACATGCATCACACAGCATGCGTATATACCACACACATCAGACACACATGCATCATATACAACATATGTATATACCACATACATGCATATATACAGGCATCTTATATAATACACGTATATACCCAATACCTCCTGCCCCCACTCCCCAACACACATCTGGAGCCTCTTCATCTTGTTTTGGAGTCAATTTGCATTTTATACTGGTCGGTGATAATAAATACTCTTTCATTAAGCTCATTGATCACGTAAGTATAGTTCACAATACTGTCCTGTGCACTTAAAACTATTCTCAAGAGAGGGAACCTCACATTAAATATCTTCACCACAATAAAATAAAACTTAAAAATGTGTTAAAGCATGGTGGGCATGAAGATATGCATACACCCAAGAGTGCAAAGCACTTCTAAACTTTCAGTTGCTGAGGAGGGCTAGTTGCACAGTCCAGAGGCACAAAGTACAGGTCAGCCTCTTGTGAAAGCAATGGGGACTCCGGAGCTGTCCTGGGTGCTGATCACACTGGGCTGGCCTCTTCTTGTTAAGTAGACATACCCCTAGGTGCTGGTCTGAAGCATTTTATTATAAGAAGTCACTTGATTGTACTTGTACTTCATGCAAAAAAATGGGTCTTGCTTTGTTAAACAAGAAGAGATCCAGTGAAACCATAATCTCACCTATTTGAACTGTACCTCCTATCACCTGCCATAGTGTCTACTACAAAGGCTATGATGGAAAGTGTCAGGACATCTGGGAAAACTGCACCCTCAGTGTATCTGAACTGGATTCATATTATGTTTTTATTATGGCTCGGAAAGATGTGCTGAGACTCTCAAAAGCCTCCAAACCTTGAAAGTGTCACTGAAGCCAAGTGTAAAACCAGAAGAAACCTGGGTTGGATGGATTCAGACCTAGGAGTGTAGTCAAGATCCAAGTTTCTAGAAATAAACTGGGCTACCAGAGTCAGCACCTTGAGATAAACATCATTCTGCATTTTGAGGATAATTGTGCCTATGATACGGGTTTTTGGTGAGCAACGAAGTGCATTTAAATAAGTTAATATCTATGAAATGCTGAGGCTTGACTCAGCTTACAGTGAGTACTCAGTAAATGTAAGGCATTCCAATGAAGATGACGGATGATCATTATAATGCTGCTGACATGGATGTGGTGTTGAATCTCGGGTGCAACACTAGCTGTGCCATCTTAACTTCTCCACATTTCAGGGGTTTCCTTTATGAAATGGAGGCTCATGCATCTGGTAATTAAAAAAAAAAGACACCAGGAAAACGACACACCAGACATGTAGCAAATAAATACATAACATCAATAGATTTTATTCTCCCCCTGGAGCTCCCTGCCTTCCTACGACTTGGCAGATGCGAAGCTATCATCTGAAAGAGCATGCAAGCCCATGGTGGGGGTTCACAAAGGCATATATGCCGATGGAGAGGCGCGCACACACACACACACATGTGCATGAATGTGTGTATGACTTTCCTGATGGAATGTATAAGAGTCATTTAATAAAATGATGGTTGAATCACAGAAACTGTTCCAGGCTCTCCTGTGCCCTCCTTGTCACCAAGGACTCCTCTCATGCCACTGCTTGGTTGACTTGCCATTAAGGAGCTTTTGAGATAGATTAAAACAATAGCATCAACAGAGGTGTAATTTTCTTCCATCTCTCTTTAATTAGCTGTGAACCACAGGGCTTTCCAAGTAGCAACAGAATCTAGGGAGGCAAAGGGAGTTGAAACCCACCATTTGAGGTCTCAGGATAAGAAGTACTTGCTAAACACCATTCTGAGAACTGAATAAAAGATGCCGCCAGCCATCCTTTCATCTTTTTACAAAACAAACCACTGTCTGCCGGCCCATGGCCAATTCCAGCCTAGAAAATTAGCATGGCTGCTTTGAGGCTAGGAGTCAGGAAGTAAGAATTTTGGAAATGCAGTGGCGCATAGATGCATAAGTCAGGAAGCTTGTCTGTCACAAGATTTCTGGGTCCTTTGTATCTTTCTCACCCTTGGTTTTCTTATCTGTAAAAATTGGGATGAATTAAAATACAGCGGTAATTTGCCAAAGCCTATATGCAGCACTTTACAACAGTGCTGTGACATTAGTATTTTATGTCCATTTTCCAATCAGAATAGTAGGTATATAGAAAGTTGGCTTTCTTCAAAGTCATAGCATGGAAACAATGAATTGTACCCAGCTATGGGTCTGGTTCTTTCTCAATTGCTCTGCTGTGTCACTAAAACCCTGTCTTTAAAAGCTCTTCTCTACTCCATTTATTGTGCCATTTTTATACTTCTATATTGTTGTTGGATAAGAGACATAGGGATGGTTTGCACATATTCTTCAATCCCTCAGCATCATTCTTATTTAACTCAAAATAACTGAAGCAAAGATTGAGTATTCTGGCTATCAAATCGCTACACACATTTTATACACACACACACACACACACACACACACACACACACACACACACACACGGATATTCACTTTTCAAAAAGCCAACAAAACTAATTGAAGAATTCAATAGTTATCAGCCTGTGCTTAGAAGGACTATGAAATTTTTACACAGTTCAAGAATTAGCCATCAGACATTTTCTGTAAATTGAAAAAATACAACTTCCAATACATAATTAGTATTTTTCAAATGTACATGGATAGCTTCATAAATGTCAATGTGTACATGCATTTTGTGTAATACTTATACATACTTAACACCCACATTAATTTAAAAATGATACTAGATTACACACTATAAGTTTTAGTCATCATATATTTTCTCAAATGATAGATACCAAAGTATAAACAATATCACATATCACAAAACTTCCTGATGTTAAAAAGGAGTCCTCAGACTAAGAGAAGTGAAAAAATAGCTCCTTACATACCCAATTATTAAATACCCAACTATATTCTGTCTCTCAGTTCTTGCAAGCAACTCAAGAGTCATGATGTAGCATTCTAAAAGTCAGGTTCCACCTTTCTGCCTGGTTAGGCTCTGATTGAGCCAGATTGACGATCTTTCCACTCTGCATCAGTTTTGTGCTTTTGTGCTTGCTACAGGTAGAATATTTGTGTGCCCACCATTGACATGTTGACATTCTAACTGACACTGTAATGTATTCAGAGGTGGATCCTTGGCATTTTACGTTCTAAGCTTATAAGACCCCATGAGTGGAGAAAAGTAAGTAGGATAAACAGACTCTAGGGAACTCCCTTGGCCCTTCTACCATATGAGGCTACAACGGAAAGGCAGAGGCCGACCTTCTCCAGACATCAATCTGCTGGCCCTTTGCTAATTAACATGATACCTGAGAAAAATATAACTGTCCAATTCAAATAGCATATTCCTGAAATATCCATTTCTATCTGCAAGATTTCTGTGAAGTCAAGGGGGAAATTGAAAGTGGGCTGAGCCTGGGAACATTCAGATAATGAATATTTAGAGAGCCATCAACTCCCTCCATGTACCAGAAATCTGGATGAACTAAGTATCTAGACATACGTCCTGCCCACTTGCTAAGCTGACTGTCCTTTGGAACGCTCATCATACATGCACAGAGCAAGCTAAGCTAATGACATCATGGTGATATATTCTAACATTCAAAGGTGCTTTTTCCCCTCCCCAGAGAAACATGGTGCAGCAAAGGAGCACTGCTGTGGGATGGTCTGTATGTCAAATGTGTTGCTGATTGGTCAATGAATAAATCACTGATTGGTCAGTGGCCAGGCAGGAAGTGTAGGCGGGACTAACAGAGAGGAGAATTGAGAGAACAGGAAGCTGAGTGAGGAGACACTGCCAGCCGCCATCAGGATAAAGAAGATGTAAAGTACCGGTAAGCCACAAGCCACGTGGCAAGGTATAGATTAATAGAAATGGATTAATTTAAGCTGTAAGAACAGTTAGCAAGAAGCCTGCCATGGCCATACAGTTTGTAACCAATATAAGTCTCTGTGTTTATTTGATCGGGTTTAAGCAGCTTGGGACTGGCGGGTGAGAGAGATTTGTCCTGACTGTGGGCCAGGCAGGAAAACTCTAACAACAGAGCACTGTGAAGAGAACAATTGTTCTAGATCCAGTAGGTGTACTGGGCCTTCAGAGAAGCTCTGGAGACAATTGTCTTTCTAGTCAGGAATTGAGAGATGGATGGAAGCACTGCTCATACAACAGCTGGTCACCTCCACTGGGCTCTAGCACTGATGTAGATGCATCCCTCCTCCACCCTTTAGTGGTCAAGCAGCCGCAGCCTTAGAACTGTGGGAGAAGGCACTGCTGGGACTTTCAATGGGGCAATACTATGAGAGGGGCTATTGGCTCAGACTGGGGTTTCCTGACTTTCCAGAGCAATGGAGTGAGAGCAAAGGGTCATCTGTCACCACTAAACCTTCACTCTTGGTAAGTTTCTTCCCTCCATGTTAGATACTTCCTTGTTTATAACTCCTTGTACAGCTTGTCTCACAAACCCTCTCTGGGCATTTTCTTGGTCTCTTAGCAACCTATTTTCCTGTCCCACCGCAGCTGGGTTGTGGATGATGCACCTGACCTCAGCTATCAAGAACTGTCAAAAATAAATCTATATGGCTTATAGTTTATTGGGGTAGCCTAAATGAGCTATGATTGAAGTTGGAGCAAAAAAATAAAATAAAATAAAAGTGCCAAGAAACCTAGATCCCAGCTAGAGGTAAGAGGGGTTTGCTTTGGAAATAGCCAAAACAAGTATAGGCAGAGACCATCACAGCTGCCCCTATTCCTTCCTAGGAAAGGCTAATCAGCAAGCAAGATTTCCCATAAAGTCCTGAAGGAAAGTAGACTGGAAAAAAAAGTCCTTCATGGACTTTGCCAGGGCTTCTTGCTGAGACATTCTAAAGTTACAACCCAATCTGGGAACTAGAGCATGGGAAAAAGGAACTCTCTAGCCCTTAAAGATAATGGCCATTGTTGAAGACCTGTAACCTCTGGAGAATAATCAGTAGATTATTCAGAATCCTTTGAGCAAGACATAGTCAAAGTCAAATAGTCAAAGAATAGACAAAATCAAAGCCCATAGTCACCCAAGTTCAATCTCATCCTACAGCCACCAACACCTAAAGTAAGCAGAAGCAACTCTTTCTACAATAAGAAAATGGATATATTAGATACCTATTATAACAGCATTTATGAAAATATACCTGGCAATTTTCAAATTATCTGTTCATGAGGCCCATCAAAGAGACCCAGGTCCCTTTGTGAAAGCACAATTTTCTGTATGATATATAAGAAAAACTTTATTGACCACACAGATTGAAAATTAATACCTTTCTTAAAATGTTATTTAAATGTCTTCTGTACTTTATCCCATTGGATGGAGTTTCCATTTATCATCTTTTCAGAACATTGTGACTCAACAATTGAACATCATCCTCATGGCAGAGAACCCAAAACTTAAGGACTATGGTACTATCCTTATTACAGGTGAGAAACAAAGAAAAGCAGGCATTCAGGGATGAGGTAAAAAGGGCAGGGGTCAAGGCAGAGACCTCTGGCTTGTTCAGTTGTGCTGGTTTTTCATGTCTTTTGCTATCTGCCTTTGGTCCCCCCCCCCCCAGTGTGGATAAGCATGTTCTGTTTTCTACGATCTCCTTTACTGTATTTTCAGTCCATTCTTGCCAGGGTCTACAGTCTGCTGTAGGCAGAGTTCCTATTCTGTCTCTGTGGAAGGTCAGCTGTTTGCTCCCATTTTACCAGGCCTGACTTTGATGGCTCTCCACTGACAATAACAACCTCCAGATCTAGAGTGCAGACTAATTATACAGAGGAAGTGGTGTCCTCACTCCTTCTGGGAGTCAAGAGGCCTAGATTCCAGGCCCAGGAATCCCACTTATGAGCTTGATGACATCAGGCATGTGGTTAACTACTAGAGTCTCGGTTAACTTCTCTTTCAAAGAGGAAAAACATTGTCCCATCTCTGTCCCAGGCATGGGGGAGGAATTATGAGGCAAAATAGGTCAGAAATATGAAAGCACTTTATAAGTTGGAGACAGTGCACTTTGAGAGGTATGTAATTATTTTTATATTAGGGTATACAAATCAAATACCTTCAAGGACCAAGTAAGTTAGAAAACAGGACATTTTATTAAAATTTTGAGTAGTGGGGCTGGAATCAACAGGAGAATATAAACACATTATGTTTTAGCTATTGAATAAAAGATAACAAGTTGGCCAAATCATACCTTATAGTCAAATTCTGTGAGGAATACCATCTTGTGGTCCCTATTTCTACCACAATACTTCCCAAACTGTCTATGGATCACCAGCTTCAAAGGATCATGAATCTCTTCAGACCATCAACATCATCTATCACCTGAAGGCTGTGCCAAGAATGTGCATAGAGCAGTGTCTTCAAGTGTAAGTGGATACCACTGAGATTAATTCATTCATAAACCAATTTACACTAACTTTTTTCAGTATGTCATTCTCAGTCAATGCACACTAACCACATTCAACTTAATTTCACAGCAACCAGGGGAGAAAGCATCATTTTTAACTTTAAAGGAGACTCCATGCACTTAGCTATTAGGAAAAAAATATCTAAGTACTTTCAAAGTTAAAATAGATTGCCTAAAGGCTATAAGTAAGTACAAGTATATCAGTAAAGGATACCTCTTGTAATGGTTTTCAGATATGATCTGGATATGACAGGAAAGCAAGAAAAAACTATGTTGTTCATAAACACACGCTGAATATCAAATAAGTTAATGGCAAGCAAGTGGGAAAGAGAAATAGAACAGGTGTATTTTGGGGGAGTCAGGTAAAGAAGGCTTTATGTTCACAGGCTTCCAAAGATAGTCACATACACATGTGATCCCAGGTACGTGTACACACATACACGCACACACACACACACACACACACACACACACACACACACACACACAACTACCCTTTTCATACTTCTCTGAATGCCATAAGCCCCACTGTTCACAGATCCAAATCCCTGTAACTTATAATGATGCCTTTCTTGGAAAAAGGAGGCAAACATGACTAAGGTTTTTAAGATGGGAAAAGGTCTCTTTGATTATCCACGTGGGTTTCCCATACAATACAGGTGTCCTAAGAGGAGGAAAGACTAGGAAGAGATGCTGCCGAGATTGACACAAATCCAGGAAGATAGTTTGAAGACAAAGCAGTAAGAGATTGACAGGGGATGCTCTTGATGATGAGAGGAGCATGGCCACAAGCTAAGCAAAGGAAGACACTACCAGAAGCTGACAGGCAAGGGATGGATTCTCCCCTTGTGTCTCCAGGGAGGGAATGTCCCAGGTAGCATATGGATTAAGGCCAGTGACAATGATTTCAGATTTCTTACCCAAGGCCCAAGCTCTCTAGCCTCCTTTGTGCTCAGGTTGTGGTGTTTTTTTTCCCTGTTTCACTCCAGGTTTTCATTCATACAGCTGTCTACTCACTATTTAGATTTCAGTGTAGAGGCTGTTTCCTCAGAGAGAGCTTCCCTAACCAAGCCAAGATCACGCCAATCATGCTCCATTTCATCACCCCACTTCATTATTTTTTGCGACACTTAGTGTAATTTTAAAGTCTCTCAAGCATGTATTGATTTGTTTTTCATCTACTTCCTTCTCATTCAAATAAAAGTGCTTCTGTGTCTTGTTCACTGGGGTGTCCCTGGAGTCCACACAGTGCTAGCATATGGTAGGCACTCAATGGATCCTTACCAAGTTAATGAATGACTCTCAACTTGGCCTGAGACTCTGACTTATACGTGGAGATCTTTAAAAATACCAACTCCTCAGTGCAAAGAAGAGGCAGTAGGGTTCAATTTTTATACTAATAAAAGATGCTTAGGTGACTCAGTAAGTATACAGAGTAAAGGATCAATGAACTTAAATGTTGCTGTAGAACACAACTCCTTTCCACATATACCCACAGCACTAAGCATAGACCTTCCATGTATATTTTCTATGCCACCCTTTTTACATATTAAGAAAATGTACCATGGCACAGCCATATCTGAAAAAATGGCAGAAGTCATAAAGTCAGCACAGCTACTTGACAAAGATCCAGCAAAGCTGAGCCACATGATGGCTGCCATGCCACCTTTGGTTTTCATCTCCACCTGTTATGTACTTGGGGCACTTTTAATATTTGTACAATTTGAGGATGCTGGGTTGATGGAAAATTCCTCATGAATCATTCTCCCAGGAATGCTGCTTCTAAGCTTACCCATGAAAATCCTGAACATAATATCCCCCCCACTTTGAGGAAAATATCCTTATCTACTTAAAGATCTTCCTTATGCCTTGGAGGTTGTGACACATAAAGAAGAAGCCAGAGGTCTCTTTATGAGGCTATGAGACATTCTTGAAACATCTGTCCCTCTACTTACACTGGAAGAAGATATTCAAAACAAAGTAAAATTAAAAAGGTCAGCAAGATTCGGTGGGCTAGAGGAGTTGGCCACAGTTCAGATTACAAGCCTCTTCCCACTGTACACTCAGACAATTACATGGTATACAACTCTGCCCTACATAGAGACATATTGATAAGTAAAGTATGGAGTGGAAAGATGATGAAAGTATGAGGTGTCAGGACCTCCTTCTCTTAGAAGTTAGCTCATGTAGAGCCACTACAATGTCATATGACCAAGGAACAACAGAATGCCAGGATTAGACATATAGACAAATTCTATAAGGATATAAATGTGAACATTGATTTATTATGCCAGAATTTGAATAATAACCACAGCAGTTTTAGGCTGCGTATTTTTCCTTGGCACTCTGACCACTAAGAGTTAATAATACACTGCTTGAGACATGGCAAAATGCCCAGGGTGGTTGAAGATTTTTGTTTTGGTCTAGTGTCCTTGAAGCAACCAAAACAACCAGCCTGAGCACAGGTTGTCATATGCCTCTAGATTCTCAAAAATTGGGTTATGGGGTTAATGAGTAAGAATGATAACTATGTTTATTAATGATGTCAAAACTTGAGAGAAAATGATTGGAAATGATAACTCTGTTCTGTCATAGTTTATTAATGATGACTAAAAGATGAGCAAAAGGAAGTGAAACACATGTCCAAAAACAAAAACGATATGATCTATGTTTTGGAACATCATGAATGTATCCCTGCTAACTAAATTCTGTATAAATAAAGAAACACTCTGGCTGCTAGTCAGTCAGGCTGCAAGATTCTCCCAACCACCATGGCCTGGCTCACTTCTTTCCCCACTGACTCCTTACACCCTCTACAGGACCCATCCACCACTGGGGATGGCTCCCAGCAGTACCATGTACACTAATACTCTATACACTGCTGTTTATATCAATATACATACATACATACATATATACATGTGTGTGTGTGTATACATACATACATATATAAAACTAGCAATTACTAAAACAAAACTATTACTTCCTGAGTGCTTTCTTTGTGCTAGGTACTACAATTGGTATATAAACTGGGTACCTAGCTCTAATAAATCTCATAGCTTATTCACTACTATATACTGTATGATTGTGTCCTTCTGAATTTATAGGTTTAAATCTCAACCATCAATTTGATGTTTTTAAGGGGTAGAATACTTGTGTAATTAATCAAGTCATAAGGTTGGTGCCCTAATATATATATATATATAATTAGTGACCTTATAAGAAGGCCTGAGAACCCTTCCTACAATGGGCAAACCCAGAGATAAAATGGCCATTATCAAAACCAGGAAGTGGTCCCTTACTAAGAAGCAGCAGGTCTTCTGACATCTATGATAGATAAGTATTGTTTAAGCATCATACATATGCTAACTCACTATAGATGTCCAAGCTGTCTAAGACGGTCACCAAATCCTATCATTTTAGTTCAAGATGCTAAACATAGTAAGAGAGCAATGTAGAGAGCATAGAGATGGGAAGGCAGGAAACTGCTAGAATCCATATTGACTGGGCATATTTAAACTAAAACAGGGAACATATGATTTGTGTCCTAAAGGTCAGAAGTTATTTACACTGGGAGAAGAGAATGAAAAAAAGAGGGTAAGTACTTGATGCCAAGGGAACAGAATTTTCAAAAATATAGCAGCTAGAGTCTTTGTATAAGGATCTATAAAGTATTTGTTTATTTGTTCATTCAGCAGAAGTGTGGCTGCTTATCATGTCTCATGTCAGCACCTGTGCTAAATGTAGCCAAGAACATGATCATAGATCTGTGACACTAGAATCTCCAATTGAAGGCTGAAAAAAATGTATTATTACAAAATGGCCTACATGATCATGATGTATAGTCAGGGTTAAGGACCATTAGTATAGATGAACTCTCAGGGTCAGTTTGCTGAGAAAGAAGAAAAGGGATTGACGGAATAAAGACTATGCTGACCATCTTCTGAGATGACCACAAAGTGCTTTAGACAAGTCTGAGGATTTCCAATGCAATTGTTAATTCATCCCTACCTTCTGATGGCAACCTGTAAGAATCCTGGAACCTCCAGCATCATATCATTATGGACTCTTGTATTCCATACTCAATCTCTGACTTGTGCAGCTCGGTGCAAGCTGCTTCCTGGAGAGGCCAAATCTAAGAGCATAAAGCCTTCTATATGAGATCCTGACAAGCTTGAGCCAGCAGCTTCAGGCCATGTGCACAGCATTGACAGGGTCCTAGAGAGCCTGAAGCTGCTCTGCTATTTCATTCCCCAGGACTACGCTCTAGAAATTCAGGTGGGAGCAAGCCTATTCCCCTGCCTCTGTCAATCCACCCTGTGTAAGAGAAAGCTGCCTACCATCCACCAACTCTGGCAAAGTCAGCCCAGGAATAAAGGGCTCACCTCTCCTGTCTCCTTCATTTGAGGGACAATCTTGCCTGAGGCACAAGCAGAGCTCCAAATTGATTTAATTTGAAATTTCAAACTGCCGGATCCAGCTCTCTTCGACCGCCATCTGCTTTTCCAGTGCGCAATGCCACTGAGCCTATTTTTATTGTGTTTGCTCAACCAAGTCCACCAGTAAAATATTACTGATTTCCCTGGTGCCTGGGTGCCTTGTGAGCTTGGGGTGATGTCTGAACATTCACAGAGCTCATCAAAATTATGAGCAAAATAATTTTTCTCTTAAGTGGTAGGGGAGGAGGGATCTGGATTCATCACAGAGGCATATCACTAAGTGACACTTTCAGCTTTCTCTGCACAGAAAAGTAAACAAGTAAATTACTTCTGGCCCCAACATCCATACACGTTCTCTGTAGATAAAGCTTCCCAGCCAAGCAAGAAAATAAGTAATCTGTGAAGACAGAAATGGGTGCCATCCCCAGTATCGCTCTGGCTCCCTCTACATATGCAGTTGACATTACCTGTGCCTGGGCTCTTCTTTATTCCCATGCTGACTCCACCCTCTGCATTCCCATGACCACTACAGCAGTTCAGGCCCTGCCTGGTAACCTAGATTGCCACCTTCTTCTGTCTCATGCAAAACTCTCCTGAAATAACTTTGTCTTTCCTCTCTTAATCACCGGAGATGGAGTTTGTAACTCTCGATATAATTTTAGCAGTCACTTGCTTCAAACTACGCTGTTTAGTATGGGTTACCATCCCCCACACTAGTATCCTATGTCCCACCCAACCATCACTCCCCTGGGGTAACTCACATACTCCTACCTGCTGGTGCCTGTACAGGAAAGAATATCTATAAAGCATCCCATACAAAACCTTGTCAGCATCAGAGTTCCAGAAAAAGGTAGCTTTCTCTATAACTATTGCTATGCTCATTTAAAAACAGTTGTGCCTAGATCACCTTGGTTGATCATGGTCTTCATCAAAGATGTTCACATCCTTATGTCCTCTTTAAAGAAAAGAGAACATTGACTTTATCCCTTTGTTCACTTTGGGGCCAGGGAAGTATGGGCCACAGCATCAGTGTCGTAGATAAGAGGCCACTTAGCAAAGTGGTTGACAGTCTGGAGCTAGGACAGCTTACACCGAAATGCTGGCTCTACAACTTACGTGCTGTATGTGTTCTTGTCTACTGGCTCATGTACAGTGAAGAAAATAACAGTACCTAATAAAAGCTATAGGCGAGACTGAAAGATTCAGTACTCATGGAGTACTAAGAATAGAGTTTGGCACATAGTAAGCAATCAATTATCAACAGAGAAAGTGTGTGTGTGTGTGTGTGTGTGTGTGTGTGTGTGTGTGTGTGTGTGTGTGTATGTGTATGTGTATGTGTATATATATATATATATATCTTTTAGATATATCTATCTACAGATATAGCTATATATGAAAGCACACACATATGTATGCGTATATATCAGGTTTGTGCTTTCTTAAAAGTATCACAAAATCTCACCACACTGCTTGGCTCAGGCCATTGCCTTCCTGTAATTGCTGCCATCTGTAATTGTTTAGCTGGAGAAATTTGGTATTCTTCTTTTAGGCTCATGTGAAAGGTCTCATTCCAGCATGACTTTCTGGATACCAGAGTGGACTGGGTCTTGAGACCTTGGCATACTTGGCTTCAAATTGTTGCATTATTTTCTACGTAGCGTTGAATGTGTTTATTAACCCAACTGTATCTTACTTGTCTCATGTGTGTGAAAACAAGGATAAAATTGTCCCTCTTGCTGAGTTTCTGTGCCATCCTTAATGTATTTTATTTCCCTTAATTCCTCCCTTTGACCTTGAATGCAGGTAGAAACCATTTGATTCCTCTTTGGGGCTTGTGTTCTCCTTTTTGTGAACTTGAACTAGAACTTGGAGTCAGGACTTGTTCTTATCTTGGTCAAATCACATACCCTTAGGCACACAAGTAAGACATGCCTATGGGGTGTAGAGGGCATAGGAAGATCATGTTGACTCTAGCCCTACTTAGTAGTCCTCTAGTCCTACTAAGAGCTAGCTCAAATAGACAAATTGTATCAAACCTTTTCTTAGAGCAGGAGTGGAAGTGGCAGTTGATCAAATTCCTTCATCTATAAATCGAGTTGAAACTCCCTAGAATGACAGCTGTGATTTCCAAAATCATGTCTGACCTTACCATACCAGCCTCAAGTCAAGTGACGACCACCTGAAGATTCTGTCAGCCTTCACTGATCCCACTGTGCATGGACGAAGCCATGACTTCTAATCGTTGTCTCAAGAGTCTTTTCTATTATCTCACTTACTGTACTTCTAACCTAACAACTAAGTGCATTCTCTCTCTCTCTCTGTCTCTCTCTGTCTCTCTCTGTCTCTCTCTGTCTGTCTCTGTCTGTCTCTGTCTCTGTCTCTGTCTCTCTCTCTCTCTCTCTCTCTCTCTCTCTCTCTCTCACACACACACACACACACACACACACACACACACACACTCACACAGTTACTTTTCCTAAGTTCATCTTAATTCCCCACACTTCAGACAAATGAACAAATAAATGCATTAGCAAACAAGAAGGCTGATGTCCCTGAATTAACAATCAGTGAGTGATACAGAGGGGTTTCAAAGCTGTATCTTCTAAGTTTCCCCTTACCCTTTGTTTCCTTCACCCCAAGATAGTTCTCTACACCCCCAAAGCCACTCCTACACCATTGTAACTAAGAACTCCAAAATTCTCAGAGCCTACTTTCTGTTTGCTTCTGACCAATGGATGATGCAGGGAACACTTCCAAACACCACAGGCAGAAACAAGTGGGTGGGACTTTTAGAAAGCAATTTGGTAGTTACAGTTGAATCTAAAATGGTCAAACATTTTTATTTTCCACGAATGTATTTTAGAAATGACTACAAAAAACTATATATACATGATGAATATTTGTATTTATGTATAATATATAATAGAGTTACATACATAGATGCATAATTTAATAGGGAAGGACAGTCTAAATGTCTAAGAAGAAGGAAATGGGAGAAGTAAAAACTTTCATTTCCAAAGACAGAGAGAACAAACACTACTTCCACTTCTTTGGGGTTTTGTTTGTTTTCTTCTGGGTTTTTTGTTTTGTGGACTTTTTTTGTTTTGGTTTTGATTTTTCTAGACAGGATTTCTCTGTGTAGCCTGAGCTGTCCTCCCTTTGTAGTCCCGGCTGGTCTCAAACTCACAGAGGTCCTCCTGCCTCTGCCTCCCAAGTGCTTGGGATTAAAGGCGTGCCATGCACCACCACTCCTGGCTCACTTCCATTTCTTAATAGCAGTGCTATCTCAGGTGCATTTTCAGTGCATTACTTGGGCCATCTACATACATACAGAGATAATAAAACCTCTTTCTAAGGGTTACCATGTGGATCAGGCGAAATTCTACAGGAAACTAATTTAACGTGAAGTTGGCACATTAACAAGCTCTTAATAAATGTAAACCACGTAAAGAGAGATTCAGGCAAAGGAAGAGGAGGAGGGGAAAAAGAGGAAGAGGAGTTTGTTCTTACTCTACCCTGTCTTAGCAGGTGACAGAAGGTGACAGCGTGGAATGGGACTTAGTGGTGTGTCGAGGAAGATGAGGAGGGGGAGGGGTCAGGGGGAGAGGGAGGGGAGGAAAATGAGGGGGAGGAAAGAAAGAGGAGAAGGAGGAGGAGCAAGAGAGGATAATTAGAAGAGACAGCCACTGGCTAGAGCATTATGCAGCTATTAAGTATTATCTTTACAGAGTCTGAATTAATAATGTAGAAAATGAATTAATGATCAGCAAAAGAGCAGGTTTTAAAATTGTGTACATAGTGATAATAGAATGGAATAAAAAACAAAAACACATTGGAAGACGATGCGGCAATAGTTAAACCTCTGTAACAAGACTAAGGGCATAGTGCAGGGAGTTTAACCCTTCAGTGTCTTCCCTTTCTTGCTAGAACATGTTTATCCCTACTTAAGCAGCATTGCTGACATCTGCATGGCATGGCAAAATCATGAAAACTTCAGAATTCTCCTTCACGTCTCTTTTCCCCTGATATGAGATCAGCACTGAACAAGAAGCCAAACAAGAAGCCTTGCTGATTAAGCAGGCCTCCTTATTTCTGCTTGTAAATGGAGGCAATGAATGTCACGGGTTTCAGGTAAGGAATTTAGAGTCTATGTTACCAAATATGACTGAGGTGGTGCCTGGAATAAACTACTGCTAAAAAAAAAAAAAAAAAGAAAAGAAAAGAAAAAAAAAGCTTCCTTTCTCTTACTTGCATTTTTAAATGTGCAAGCCATCTGGTAAGAAAATAATAAGTGAGCCAAAGAGCCAGTATCTTTTTACAGAGAATTATGACCAACTTTATGTCAACCACCATGGATTTGTTTGCTCCCCGTACAAAGGAGGGTTCAGCTTCTGCCACTGGCTGGTGACAGTTCTTCATTGTACCTCTGAGAGGACTGCCTCTTGTATTCAAGTCAAAACCCAGTTTTAGAGTTGACTGCAGCACACAGAACAGGCTCTCCTTCTGGACAGGAAATCAACCTTCACTTCCTGCCCCTGAGCTGTGGACAATGGTGAATATTTTGTTCCTCCTCCCAGGGAGAAATATCAAGTTCTAAGGAAGAACACATATTTGGCTCTATCCAGGAACGAGATATGCTTTTATACAGGCAGTCTCTCTGTGTTAAATTGAACTTTTCTACTTATTTATCTATTACCAATAAGAAGACAGTACCATGTACCCAACTTGTGGTATTCAAGAAGAAATTGCCATTTTTACTGGAATCCATTTTAGGTAGAGTAAGGCAGAACAGTCGGTTGTATGAGTTACTTCAATGGCTGAGAGTTACTTCAATGGTTGTGTTGCTTGTCTAGAATGTACACAGCAGAGGCAGAGCAGGTAGCTTTAGAATCAAACAATCCCAACCCATCTCTGCTCCATCTTAGGTATTCAGCTTCCAAGTGTAGCACCAGGCTAGTGTCAGCGTTAAGCTGGTTTATGCGCACCACCTCTAAGTCAGATGGCTGACTCTGTAAGCAGTGGCTAGAGTCAGCACATCCCTTTGGGCTCAGTGTTTCTCGGAACTCCCCTTCAAATGAAAGCTGTGCAGACCACTTTTCCCCACATTGTCTCCAAATGAGCAAAACGCTCTCTCACAACGAAGGCCAGTGGCTTCTCATTTTTTCTTCATTTCCACTGCCTTTGGCTGCTGGTTATTGACTGGAGTTTCTGCTTTCTGACCTCAACTCTGGTGCTTCACCTCCTCCACGAAAAGGGGGCGTTAGGATGGAGTGCAACTCTCTTCTGATCCTCTGCTTGTACAAACTCCTCAACGTGCTCCCAGTGAGTCTTCAGAGTCTGGCCATGGAGTATTATGATTCTATTTTTCCAGAGGAAATAAGATCTGCCGAGTGGGGAGAGTGGCCTGGGGTCACAGAGCTGTATGGTGGTAGAGCTGGCTTACTGTCAGATATGCTTGGATCCAAATCCTCTTACACCCTGGAGCCATTTGGCTGTTCCTGTTATCTAATTAGGTCACTGGTCTTTCTTCCTTAGGAAGGTGACATAGAGAGGGTAGGGGAAAGATCAGCCTTAAAAATGCTAGGTCTCTTGATTATTTAGTCTTTGTGGTTCCTTATACCAAAGACAAAGTCACAAGAATTTGGAACTCAGAAGAGCCATGGCTGTTAACATGTTAAATAAACAGACATCCAATGTTCAGCAACTTGTTTTGCCCCCACAGAAGGCTCGTAGTGAAGTAAGAACCAGACAGACTCTCTTCCCAAACATAAAGGCAAGGTCCTTACTAAGTGCTACATTGAAAGATTTGGGGGTGGGGTGGAATCTAGCCAAAAGATGCTGGGCATTCAGTGATGGCAACTCTTTCAAGTGAAGGAAACCAATGCCCTCAATGGGCAGAGCAGGGAAGACCACAGCCTGGTCACTGAACTGCATATCGTAGTATAGACTCTAGAAAACAACTTTCCCCATCCAGGGAAGTCAGGGCACGCTGAGGTTCCCAGCCAGGAGGATATAGCTAATTCTGTCATATCAAAATAAGAGTTGCTGGCTGAGGAACACTCCCATGCCCTCTTGCATACCCACTAGTCCTCTGAAGGTTTCTGCCAGTGCCCCATGTCAGCAACTGACGATTGGCCAGGCAGTCACTTGAATTTATGTCTCCTGTACAATGTCTGAATTCTCCTTGCAGAAGCCTCTTTAATTCACAATCCTCAAAGCAATTCTCAATCAAATTCAAAGCAGTGAATTTATCTACAGAAACCAAGATTTGTTTATAGGGGCCTGGAAGGCAAACCCCACCCCACACCCCTGAAAAAATGTTATTTGTGTAAGAATTGCTTCTTTCTGTGTAAACACACATACACCCACATGCACAAGTGCACACACACATACACATTTACTATGACAAATGGATGCAACATCTCAAGAGTGAAATACTGTGCTGTGGGTTACAAGGCAAAGCAAAGCATCCCTGCTCCAGTAAGCACTTATAAATTGTTGCAAACAATATCAAGAAATGGGAGCTCACCCTGGTAACATAACAGCTGTGAGGTTTCAAGGCCCCAGATTGCTTTTAAAAATGAAAGAAATGCATAGGACCAAATCCAGTGCTTCAAACATTCTACTGGATCTCCAGGGTGGCCTCATATTTCTAATTAATATTTCTTCCTAATTGTTGTCATGATGCGAAGTGTGCTAAATGCAAACCTCACTGCTCACCATGCTCCTCTGATGGGAGCAGAGGAAGACGCTCCAGGAGGAAGGGTGACCAGCTTCATTGTGATGCAGAGAAATGCCACAATTAAGAATATAATTTTTGGAAGATGTCAGGATCCTAATTACTCATAGGGCTTCCAGCAAATTAAGCAGTAGGTGAATTAGCTCATTTAATGAGATCTAGAGTTGGAAGCAAGGTACTTTTACCTTGAGAAACACATTTTTGCATTTGAGAATCACATTTCCCCATTCCATGTTAATGACTGCAGCACCTCAACATGCTGTTAGCTCAACAGGTTCTAGGGGAGCATGAAGGTCAGTTGTTTAAAAGGCTCTGCAAGTCAGTTAAATCACATTTCTCAGCTTCTCCATCCTCCTGATTCCCACTCCCCCCCCCCAAATTCAATTGTCCAACATGGAAAGCCCATAATTCAATCAAAGGGCTTGGGAAACTACATCTTTCAGGGCAGGGTGAAAGGAGACACAGTGGAAATTGGAATGAAAACCTGCTTTAGTATCATAATAATAACTCTCTAATCCTTTGTTTCTGCACATATAATATGGAAATAATGACATTCCTATTATAAATGTGCTTACTTTGCAATATGCTATTTCTTGAGGATGAGAAAAATCTGGTATCTTAGAACCCACTATGCTGCCTAGATTCTTATCAAATAGGACTTAGTCATTTCAAAGGCATTGGCGAATGAATTGATGATAAGAGGACTCAATGAGAAGCAAATACAGCCTCTGGGGTGCTTCCTAACACATTGTAGATGCTCAGAGAAGAAAATCAATGACTGTATTAGCCATCTTAGGGCCTGAGTTTGATGTTGGGAACACAGAAGGAACTGTCCACTGACCAAATGAGGAGGAGGTGAAAAGACACAGAGCTAGTGTTCTTTGTATACTGCACTAGTGTGAAGCCCATAACAGGCCTAGAACCTAGGGACTCGGCATGCTGAGAAAGGATAACAACAATGCAAATAATCAAATCATGCACTAGGTGGTCAATCAGTTTTTCTCATTTCTCAGCATTCTAACCATTATGTGAGGTTAGGTAAGCCCTGCTATCCTAGTTTCTTTTCCTAGTTGGAGAAACTAAAGCTTGAAAATTTTAAACTGGATTGTTTAAACCAACACACCATTGATCCTATCTACCCCCAGCCATTCAGAGACCTCCCATCTACCCCATGTGTCTGTCAAAGGACCATGTGTCCTCAGCTGTTTAATCATCTCTCCTGCTGGGAAATGGAGCTCACAAAGGTGAGACATTGTGTTATACAGGACTACTGCTACAGTCCTCTGAGTCAAACAACAGCCTTATTGCTACCTTCAGCTGTAACCTGCTTACAAAACACCCTTTCAGCTGAGCTTGTTGACTCTTTACATCTCCTCATGGAAGGATGGGGAGTATTACCTAAGTATCCAGCCATTCCACACTACCTGATGTATGCCCTAATTTTATGTGTCCTCAGAGAGGGACTAGAGGATATAGTCCAGGGAAGACTAGGGAATGTGGGTTCTATCTATGCAGCTCTAGGAAAGTTATTATCTCTAGTGGATAAAGACTTCCCAGTGTAGCCTTTTGTGGGAGGGAATACTCACACTCCAATAAGTAACTGCTCACCTATGCTCCATAACGAAACACAATAAACTCATTCTTTCATCCCAAAGTAACTGTGGTGTAATTGTATCTCAGTTTGTCCTCGGGATCCTAGAAAGAGGAGTAGATGCTGATTATGTCTCCAGGGAAGGGATCTTAGCAACACAACACCATGATGGAGATCCTCGGTTTACAAAAAAAAAGCCACATCATTCCCATTCTCTCTCTCTCTCTCTCTCTCTCTCTCTCTCTCTCTCTCTCTCTCTCTCTCTCTCTCATCTCTATCTCGGCCTTGTGCTTGTGGATGAGATGGAAGCTCTCAGCTACTCCTCTAGCACCATGCCTCCTGTTGCCATGTTCCCCACCATGATGGTCATGGGCTCTAACCCTCTGGAACAATGAGTCCCCAAATGAAATGTTTTCTTTTATAAGTTGCCTTGGTCATGGTACTGTGTCATAGCAACTGAAAAGTAATGAAGATGACCTTGTTCTGAGGTGGATCCCAAAGCCATGTCCCTTTTGTGGCTCCCCACAAGAAACTTTTAACTTCTCAGGGCCTTACAACTATAATTACCTTTTGGGTTTTAATAGATTACCATTCAGTATATAGTATATGCTTTGGTGCATTTGAGGTCAAAAGTTTAAAGGGTTATTCAGGCTGTTTACCTCATAAATCATAGGGCTAAGATTCTACAACAGGTTTTCTGACCATAACTAACTGTTCAAGATCATTCTGGGTAGCTCTGATTGTTACAAATTTATTTTTTAATATAACTAAAGACTGTCTGTTTGGATCACTCATCTCTTGATCATGATTCTTTCTCCAAAAGCATCTAGATTCTTTCAATTATATATGAGCTACTTTCACATGAAGTAGGTCCCTTCAGGTCCCTGCAGGGACAGCTTTTGCAGCAAACACTGCTGAGCCACAAAAGTAGATGGGGGTTCTGCTTCTGCAGAATGCTAACTCATCATGATGCATACTGTTCTTTTCTCTTTTTGCCTGATATATTTCCCTAGCATGATCTTAACCAGTTCACTACAATGTTTTGGAAGTGGTGTTGGTTTCTATATTGTAGAGATGAAGAAACTGAAGTTCAAAGGGGTCATGTCTATTATTCAAGGGCAGAAGATCAGTCAAATAGGAAAGCTAAGGACCCTAGGGATCAAGCTGGGGTTTGTCTAAAGTAAGACCGGGGCTCTTTCTACTGTGATATGAAACCTCTCTGGCCATGGATCACACCTAGTAAAGTGTGGTGAGCATCATAAATGAGGTTCAAACCTAAGCCAAAGGTTCTCAGCTCAGAAAAAGCGATGCTTTTTTCCATCCAGTGTTCAGAAGGCTGCACTAATTACCATTTATATAAGATGTCTGCCTGCCTGCCTCTGATGGTGCTCAGAGAGAAGCTTTAATTTGCTGGTGGAGGAGTTGGAGGAAGAAATGGAGAGCACTGTGAAGTGTCCCCTCCAAAGCAGGAGTAGTTTCTGTTCAGAAAAACAACACACCAAGGTTACTAATGGGGAAGAAAAGAATTGCATCAAAGATGAGTATACTTGGGATGTGATTGCATGCCTGCAGTATCCGGTGGGGAGAATTCACTGTCCTGTCCCTTGTGAGCATGCAATTAAGGAGCTGAAGGGTGAGAGAACCCACAATCCAACTAGTGGGGGCCAGGTGAGTGCTTCCAAATCCTCTCTGTGTGGACACAACAGGCTTTGGAGATGGGCATACCAGGTACTCAGTAGTTATGGGAGGACAGGACAGACTTTGAAGATGGGTAAACCGGGTACTCAGTAGTTATGAGAAGACAAAACAGACTTTGGAGAAGGGCATACCAGGTACTCAGTAGTTATGAGAAGACAAAACAGACTTTGGAGAAGGGCATACCAGGTACTCAGTAGTTATGAGAAGACAAAACAGACTTTGGAGAAGGGCATACCAGGTACTCAGTAGTTATGGGAGGACAAAACAGACTTTGGAGAAGGGTATACCAGGTACTCAGTAGTTATGAGAGTCACTTGTCACCACAGTTCCCATTTCTTCAGGCATGAGTGTTGACACCTCATAAGGCAGATATAAGGAGTCTGTGGGTAGATATTTCAGTGAATACAACTGAGCCACACAGGTGGTTTTTATATACCCCTTCCTTTTCCTACAGCTCCCTACCCTGAGAATGTTCTGGAAGTAGCAAAGATATGATAGTAATATCCTATCATGACTTATCCTATGCCCAACAGGAAGCTCATCCTAACTAATGACAAAATACAAGTGACACAGAGATCAAATGAACAGAAACTGTTGAGGGGCTTTTCTTTTTGCAAGAACACACTGTCTTGGTCCTGTAGGTAGTGTAGAGTGATGACTTGCTTCGAGACAGCTGTCATGAATCACAGGATGGTTGTCCTCTGGCACCACAAGGATGCGCTCATCTCTGAAATTCTCTTTACTTCTTGGAACAAAAAGGTTTTGTGGGAAACACTAATGACAAGTACATATTTTGAAGCAGATACTCATTTTTATTGTGGGAAGGAAAACATTAAGATGTCAAACTTGGAGCTGTTAAATGAGCATCCGTAGCCCAATTGTGGGGCACTGGGGACTGGAGACTCAGAGAGGTAATTGCCACAAATAAGACACAACTGGACATTGATTTATTCAGCCAGTTGGCTTGGATTCCACTTTGAGCTTCTTCAATTGGCTATTCCTCTTTGCTGTTCCTTCCCGGGAACATGACCCCAGCTCATTTAGATGGAAATATGTTCACCCATTACCTCATTAATTTTGGAGACTCTGCATTATCCTTTATACCTCCTCCCCAGCTTCCTTCCCCCTCAAAATCCAAAGTATTGGTGGGGCTGAGACAAATGATGCACCATTTCTCCATAATGTGGCAGGACCTACCTGTGTCACTTGCCAGCCCTGACAGTCATAATTCAGCCAAGAGAGGCTATAAGGCACTCTGGGAAGCCACCAGGAAGAGGTTCAGAAGGCAGGAAATCCAGACCAGAGCTATGTATGGTGAGATGTTCAGGTGGAAAAAGTGTCTCACCTACCCCCCTGGTTGATGGCTAAGAATTATTGTAAACCGGGACTCTACTTACTCAAAATAATAATGATAAGACAATAACTGCACTTATCAAGCTCTTTCTAGCTACACATGTCATCTCATTTATCTTTCTGACAACCCAGAATAGACTTAGAGAAGATCAGTTACTTGATGAAGATTATACAGCTGGTAAATGACAGAAATGGGATTTTGAACGCACATGTCACATTTCAAATCCCACGATCCTCACCATCAAAACCTAACTTTATTTAACTATAGCCCAAACAACACCCTTAATCTATTAGGTCCATTCTCAGTTCAACTCTGAATCTCTTAACATACATGAATTGTTTTCATCCTTATAAGAGGCCTGTGAAGAAGGTACCAGGAGAGTCCTTAATAAGTGAGAATTGAGTTCAAAAGGGTTAGTCAACACACTGAATGGCACCCAGCTTCGAAGAGTGAGGAAGGACCAGATACAGGTCTTTCTGAGGATGCTATGCATGCTCTGTCCACAAGACCTATTGCCTTTCCACAGAGATCCAGACTGGTGATGTTGATAGACAGCAGGAGAGAAGACAGCAGATGACATGAAAACCAAGGGGGACAGCCATAGTCTTGGAGTCCTGTATCACAAAATCCAGGAGAGAACCTACATAGTCCCAGAAAATCTAGACTCCAGCAATAAAATCCACCAGGACCGCCAGAGATATCAGCACAAAGACCTATTCTTCACACTGGGCACACGTAGGGGATAAGGCACACAGGCAGATACTTAGAGCATATTCGTGTTTTCTGGGCACAAACAGTCAGGACACTCTTTCTGAGTGCCTTGCTGTAGCAGGAGGAGCAGAGACCAATTTTTACAGAGTAGATAGGATGGCCTAGCATGTGCTCTCTATGGGGCTACATCAAACTAGAGAAGGTTCTTACCTTCTTGTTGCCTGACACAGCACTTGGCATATTCAAAGAAAATGACAAAACATGAAATCAGTGTATTCATATGCAGATCTCTTGGCCAGAAGGAAAACTATAGAGGCTGAACCTAATAATAAAACCTTCTCTTTCCTCAGAACTTTCAATCACTCTTCTTGCTGACCATCAGTTATGTTTCTAGTAACCTAAGGTTTGAGGCATGCTCTTGTGGATACCATTGCCACCTCACTTCCAGTGACTTACCCAACAGTCATTTCTCTCTTGAAAAGGATGTGGGTGGTTTTCTGGAGTGGTTCAGCAAGACTGCACTCCTAATGAAAGGTGATTGTGGCAAAGGAGGGGAGAGTGGGCAGAGACAGGTAGGAATCTGACCCCTGGGGACCTTGTGAGCCTTAGGATGAAGTTTAAAGATTCTTCTAAGTGTAGTAGGAAGTTACTAGATACTTCTGGGAAGAGAAGTGGTAAGCAGACTTAAGTTCCTAGGAGACAATTATGGTGATGGTGAAGAGGATGAAGAGGATGTTGGACTCCTGAGGCACTGGTCCAGAAGAGCTCAAGGTGGTAGGAATGAATGTGGAAAAAAGAGACAGAAAGAATAAGCAATTCCAGACAGCAGTGCATTCTACCTGATGGGGTGGGTTAAAGAAAGGAGGGAGAAAGAAAGGTCCATAAGCACTTAAGCACATTTTAGGGGGAGATCTAGTTCCTATGGGTAGGAACTCAGAAATGCATTTCAGGACCTTACCAGCAGATTTCTGTGAGGCATATGTATGGAAATAAGCAGAAAGCTGCTGGAGGGCCACTCCTGAAGAGCCTAGAGATGTTCTAGATTGGAGAGTTGTATCACCTTTCCTCAAATTCACTTCATGAATCTCTCTCACTACCTCTTAGGTGACAACTAGAAAGTCTATTCCCACGAACGAATGAACTGATGTTTAGAATGTCTTCCCAGTCCCATACTAAACCAAATGAAAAATAAGAAATAATGCCGCAGCAGAGCCAGACCTACCAGGTTCACTGCCAGATGCTTTTAGGCCAACCTGAGCAGCTTCTAACTATGTACTGTCATCATGGGCTGTTCTAGTCTCTCAGGACCGATTAGGCCATGAGTGTGTGCAAGCAGGATTGATGGGTACTACATAACCCTGTTTGCTGTGCTCCCAGGTCCTGCTTCTGTTTAATGTTGTTTTTCTGTTATTTCTATCACCTCCAACTTCACATCTGATAGAAGCTACTTCCTGCTCTTAGAATATATGCTTTTAGTCATTCTCCTACAGCACTTTGTTTAGAATTTGACTTGTCATCTCCTACTTACTTTCCTTACTTTCAAAAAGTAACTTTGAAAATTGTGTCTGTAGGAGAGCTCTGCTTCTTCTTATAGACAACTAGGGACCCCCACTGCAAAGTTCCATTGAATTCAGGCCAACAAGAAGTCACCAGGTCCCACCAGTGAGTCTTGTTCTAGATGGGAGGTGACTAGCTCTGCACGTGCTCTCCAGCAGGCTTTTCTTCTGCTTCGGGGCTCTAACCAGTACTTACTGAGTCATGCTGTCTTTTTCCTATCTTTTGAGTCTGGTAGATCACTGCTGCCACACCATTGCCTTTCTAGTAGTTGGCATTTTGCTAGGCACATTACTGTTTTTCCATCAGTTATTTTTAAGTGACTGTAAGGGAACTTAGAGCTAAGCAAGTGCTGTAGGGCCCAGATGAACGTGTTCAGAGCAGGCTGTTTCTGAACATTCCAGCCTGCACGTCAACCTTAAGAACCCCACTTGTGGTTCTAGGTTTTGACATTCTGCCTTTGAATCAGATAAAAGGCAAGACCCACAATCTCCTGACTACAGCTATGTCCTGGGATTTGTACCAGTTACAAATTCCTTTAAAGGGGCATCCGAGGAGGAGGTGCCCCAGGGAGTGCAAACCTAGATAGGATGTGATTGGTGCTCAGTTCTTGCCCTCTGAAGAACAAGGCCTGGGCATCATGTTAACCCTACAATTGTGCAACCCTGCCTTCCCCATGGAAGTTTTCAACTCTGCTGAGATCCTTTTGGAGGTGGCTTGCCGTGTTTTCAGACTATGCTTTCTCTGCTAGACTGACTTGATTCTCACTCTGTCAACCTGGCTCCCTGCCCCCATGATGAGCTAAGCTCCTCAGTGGTGAGAAAAATCCAGCTCCCCCTCCTTAACCCTGGCACCCTTAGTAACGAGAAAAGTATCACCAGGCACCACAGTGCCACAGTTCCCCCAGGAGCTTTATGTAGCCTATCACCTTCATTAAACCACTACACTGCTAGGAAAATCTCAGTACACTTTATCATAACAAGAAACCTGTAGTTCCCAAGAAGTGAAGAAAGTTGTCCAAGGTCATATAGCCAGCACTAGAAATGTATAAGTGCAAACTTCTCCATCTCCCATTGACACGAGCACCGTGACACGGAAACACATACTCTGGTGTTTTATAGCAACCCCTCCAGTGTCTACCAGTATATATAGCCCAGGGTCAAATTATTGTTGGGTAGTTTGGAGAGGACTAGAAATCTCTGAACACTCTGACAGATAATTTAATTTATTATTTCATTTTTTAAAAGGCTACAACAATAACACAGCTCCCGGCCATGTCATGGAAGGGAGGGACCCACTGGGTCTTTCCAGTGAGCAGATAACATATTTAAATGCAGTCCATCAGTCAGTAATCTGCTGCTGCTCATCCTGGGAGAGCTGGTTTATTGAACACTGTAATTGCCTGGATGCTGTTATTCATTTCTGTAGCTGTTGCTATTAATTAAATATTTTTGTCAGAAGCTCCCCGTGACATTTCTTGCTGCAGTCTTGAATATCTGATAAGATACCCAGTCAGTACACTGGTGCCCGCTGCATTTGGCTGATAGTCTTGTCCTAATTTCTAACCCTCAAAACGCTAAAGAAATGACACAGTTTTAGCGGAATGAGGACTTCTATTGTTACAGGATGGGGTGGGGGCCAAGGGGGTGCAAGAGTCTTAGTGAAATAGATGCAAATGTCATGTTTTAGAGTGCATTGTACTGGCTGAGGCTGGAAATTGGACCAGACCATTATTCCCAGGCTTAGCCCATCCCATAGGTCAAAGAAAGCCTGCTTACAATGGTCGTCCAAACTTCACCCCCAGGGGAAGGAATCCTAGACTCATTCTTCCAAGTGGATTTGTCAAGTGTCTCTTGGAAGGCCTATAAGGTGCCTACCAGGTGCTGGAGACACAGAAGTTAGATAATAAAAATAAGATAAATAAAATAAGATGGTCTGGAGAGATACCTCAGCAGCTGACTCTGCAGAGGACTCGAATTTGGTTCCCAGTACTCATGTCATGTCAGACAGCTCACTGCGAGCTGTAGACCCAGCTCCATGTCACCTGATGCACCTTCCTGGCTTCTGCTGGCACCTGCTCTCAGGTACTTATACCCCTATACACATGCACATAAATAAAAATCATTTTTTAATAAAGAAGTCACTGAAAATTGGTCAAGGTATGGAGAAACACATGCAAGTCCAAACAGTAGAAGGCATTCCAGGTTGAGAGTTCCAGCAGTACATCTGAGGATGCAGGGCCTCCATCTAGTGAGAGTGGAAGAAAAAGGCCCAGGTCAAGGACTACAGTAGACACAGAGCACAGTGTCCGCAGAGGAAGGGGTCAGCTATGGAGCTCTCTGATCCCAGAACCGATGAAGGAACACCCCACAGAGGTCCTCTGTTAACCCACAGGACACACACAGGCACCTTTACCAGAGACCTCCAGGTGAAGTGGAGGACAGACAAAGGAAGGGGTGACATTCGTCCCCACTCCCAGTGCTTTCCTTCTGACTAAGGGTGGAGCCTGCAAGGGGAAGGTGAGGTTAGAACTGAAGATGTTGTGCTGTGAGGGATGGTGAGACTTAGGGCACAGGAGAAGATTCTATGGAGTCCAGATACATGGGAATCATCCAGAGGGTGGAGAAGAAGGCTTCGTTCCTTCCCAGGTCCCTGGCCTTCCCCAGAATCTCCTGAACGGACAGCTTTGGGATAGGACAAGTAATCAAGTCTGCCTGGACACCCGTCTTCCCAGAATGGGCATCATTTGGCCAGCAGAAGAGAGTCTGGATGGAGAGTATCCAACAACACGGGGGGTGGGGGGGTAAGGGCGTAGAGGAAGGGGACATATGAAACATGATTATCAGATTACTTCTATGAGACCAGGTGAGCATGCACCTGGAGAATCTTGGGTGTGACCACAGCTCTAAGAGTGACAGGGCGCTTATGGGGAGGGGTTTAGAGCTAGAAAAAAGTAAGGATGTAACTTAGGTGATAAAGCTGTGTGAGAGCTGACCTTTTGTCAGGCTGCAATGATGAGTTAGATGGACGGACGGGTGGACCAGTGACATGGGGCAAGAATGTGCACAGCGCCGCTGAGACCACTAAGCACTGATATTCACAGGTCGGCAGGCCAGTCCTGCTCCTGCCTTCCTGGTGACCCTTGTCCTGGGCCTCATTCCCTCCCTGCAAATGGAAGGGAAGAACAGTCTTTCCCTGCTCCCCTGGGTCCATGATCTCAGATGAGCTGCTCATGTGACGCGATAGCTCTTAAAGGTAGTGACTCTCTGACACTAGTGCGGGTTCCAAATGTAGATATAACGAAGTGTGAGAGCAGAGCACAAAGTTAAGGTTCTCATGGCAACCAGAATCCACAGCTGCCTTGCCTGCATTGTCGAAAGGCCTTCTCCTGACAGGCTGATGAATAATCCCAAAGTCTCCCTATTGGACAGGAATTGTCAGCGATTCTTTTGGGGGAGGCGGGGGTGGGGCGCCAAGGCAAGACTAGCCAACCATTTTAATGAGATTTTTTAATGAATGCAAAAAATTTTTGGCAATACTCTCAATGAAGGTGCCCAAATAAAAAATACATTTATATTTAATGAGACACTATTTATTATTTATGCAATAATAAATGCCAGTTGGTTATTAATAAAATATTGCTCAGTCATTAATCCTCAATAAATACAGTTAAAGTAATTAGTATTAAAGTGACAAATATTTCATAATGAGAAAGTAATTTTCTCAATGTTAATGGATTATTCAAACAAACCTTATAACTTGAAGGTATCAAATGGAGACACTCTAGGGACAGGCTGAGACGTGATAACATAACCTTGAAAACTTTGAAAGTTGAAAAATTGGGAAACCGAGGCCAGCAGGGCCTCAAACTGCGATCGAGAGAGAACCTCAAGTTTCTCAAAAAAGGAAAGGGACAGAAACTCCACAGACCAACGTAAGCCTGAAGCCAGGACAGATTTTAGGGTTTTACTCTTGCAAGGTCAGGGGGTTTCTTGTTCTCTCATTTGAAAAATGAGAGTAATCATGTCTCCCATCCAGCGTCCTGGTAAGGATTAAATGGATTATATATTTTTCAAAGGCCTGTAGGATAGGAGATATTTGACAAATGACAAGTCGGGCTCAAGTCCATTAAAAAGGTGTGTCCCTTGACGGAAGCAAAGGGAATCGGCTGCACCATTTCCTGGGGTACTCGCGGAATGTGGGAAACTGAACTGGGCTTCTCAGAATTACATCGCGTGCTCTGAGTAGCTGCACTGATCCTCTCCGCTTTGCCTAAGCTGTTTGCATAGATGTCAGGCTGCCTGACAGTACAGTGTGGCCGTGCTGACAGAATTAACACAGAGGAGTAGAAAGGTGTAAATGCGAGGGGAACACTGGCTCCTGCTCCTGGCTCTGCACACACTGCTGCAGGCCCCCTTTCTCCCTGCTCCACCATCATACCACACACATCAGGACAAATAATTCCTGGAAGTCTCCTGGACTTGCCTGTATTTGATGACCCTTCCCTTGCCCTGCATTTCCCCTTCTTTAGAGCTTTGATTCCAGGCAGACCTTTGGTTGTGGAGAGCTGGGGGGTGATGAGGATAATCATGAAGAGGACAAGCCAGGCATAGAATAATGCAGCCCACCTTAGCAGCCACTGCTAAGCTGCAGGGAGGATGTGGGGAGAGCCAGCCTTGAGGCTGTGCTAAGGAAGGAGCTTGTTTCCTACCATTATAAACATCTGTCTGTAAAGCCCTAACCAGCTCCAGATTTATAGCCCTTCCAGATGATACCAGTGCTTCCAAGAGGTGACATTCAACCCAACAACAGCAAGTGCATTCTGGGTACCAGGTGCCATGATGCTGACAAGGGGGAATTTTCCCCAGAACCTGACAAAGGAACAACTCAGTGCATTAATGTGAGCTATGCCATAAAAGAAACAGAGTGATGCCATGGGAAAACCCTATCTTGGGCTAGAGATACAGTTCAGTTAGTAGAGGATCTGCCTGGCTTACTCCAAGCTCTGGGTTTGATTGTCAGCAGCACATAAACTAGCTGTGGTGGCACCTGCCTGTAATCTCCTCACTCCGGGTGAGTAGAGGTAGGACAATTGGAAGTTCAGGATCGTCCTCAGCTACTTCGTAAGAAAGAGACCAGAGGTAAAGAATGAAAAGTCAGAGGAGACTGAAAAAGACTCCATGAACCTGTCAGTTTGTATGTGTTTTGAGTGTCTCTCTCCTGCACTTCTAGAAATGCAGACACACGCAGAGGTAGTGACTCCAAGGTTAAGTTAGGTACATGGATGTAAGAGGTTATGACTATAAACATATGGAGATATAAGACAGCACAAGCCCTGGAGACAGGATAGGCTGGGCTCAACTGTGGCTGCTGACATTTCCCAGTCTGTGTACAAAGTTCAAGTTTACAGCCAGAAGAATAGAGTACCACCTTCTCTAACTGGGTATTTAGGAATTTCAAAGGAGTTCGTTCATCCAACCCCTTTCAGAAGAACCTGGAATAATCTAAGCGACCAATAAGTAGCCAGAAATATCATACTCAACACTCTACCACTTGACCCAAACCTATTCTGACTCTCTGAAAACTAAGCCCTGGATAACATGCTTCACACCAGAGGCCAAGTGGCACCGTGAATATTAAACCACAAATTTGAGTTTTGAACTGTCCTCTACCCTTGTGGGTTACACCCCTGCCTCAGCCTTGTGAATCTGCCCACAATCCTCTTATCCATTAAAAGCACAAGCAAAAAGAAGGTTCAGCTGCCAATCAGTACCCATCCAGGAAGGTTGAGATAGCTGTTGGCATTAACAGACTCAGAGGGTTTGCTTGGATTTGCTAGAGGCTTTTGTTTGGACTGCAGGGTTTCTTGTAACTGCTCACCTGTTAGTGAATTTCCAAGGAAAGAGTAGAATGTTTAGAGTGTTCCCTCCCTAGTCAACCAGACTCACTTACATTTGGCAGAATGCTGGCATTTCCAAAACTTTTCAGAAAAACTTCCATCTAAATTGTTCATGCTTCACAGGTGCGCAAAGTGTGGTGGACATGTGTGTAGGGTACTGGCTCTCTGCGTTCCCGTAACAACATATCAGAGACAAAGTGGTCTCACAGAAAGTGGTGTTTGAGAACAGAAATCCCAGAGAGAGGTGCCAGAGACATTGATCTGAGTTCTGAAGGATGGGATCAGGGCTGGGTCCATGACCTCATTTAACCTCAGCCACCTCCCGAAGACCCCACCTCTAAACATAGTCACACTGGTGGTAATGTTTGAACATACAAATTGGGTGTGGGATAGGGTCACAATTCAGTTTCTAACTAGGAGGGAAACTGGCTTCTTCATCTACTTTACAGAATTATCTTGTGGTAAACTTAGACCAGAGCCTAGAATTCCTGGCAGGCTGTTGTGCAGTTTCACCTGGCTATTTCCCTAACACTTCCTGGTGGAAGGCTTGGTGGAGAGAATCCTATATTCATTGCTTTACCCTATATTTATTGGGTACAAATAATTCATCCTATATTCACTTGTTTTTAAGTGAGTGCCAATCACATGCAGGTCATTATGCCAGACTAAGCTTAGAGATTTCAAAGAGCCCTATTGCCCTGAAAAAGGAAACTGAAATCCTAAGGAGCATCAGATGGGCTACTGGAATTCTAGACAGCCAGGTGTTTATCTGTATTGGAGCGAAGGGTCACAAAGAAAAAAGATACAATCCCAGCACTGCCATGACCAACTAGATGTCACAGGGCAAATTATTTAACCTCTCTCTGAGCTGCAGTTTCTTAATGTGGCAAATACGAATAAGACTTTCTAGGGCACGTTATGGGGGAAGGCACAAGCGTGAACGATCTAGCACCTTGCCTGGCTCTGAGCCAGCCGTGATGTGGGGAATGCAGATCTCTATCAGCATGGAGAGGTTGGGAGAAGGGATTAGGTGACAACACCCAGCGACACTCTCCCTCTTGAACATTAGTAACAGAGTTTGCACTTGGTCTCATTAACAAGTGTGTGTGTGGGTTGTCAATTTTAGATTTTCAGAATCTCAGGTACAGTGCCAGCTTCCATCATTTATCTTCTGTTACTACAGGGGACTGATCCCACTGAGAGAGATTTATTAATAAGCACAGATACTTCATTGCTAAAAAGCCATTGAACCTCTTCTTTAAAAATGGGAGCATTTGTGTGCTGCTGTGAATATATCCAGACACATTTTTAATCCCCAAGCTGCTGTCACAGACCAGCCTTCCTTTAGGAGAACTTTCTTTATGAGCTAGCATTTATGTGTCACCATGGACCAGGGTCCTATGCTACATTTCTTAGGTACATTATTTCCCCTAATTTACAGGATAAGGGGGAGAAGGATGCCTCAGGAGCCCTATATTTTGGTGAAGACACTGAAGACCAGCCAGTGAGAGGCAGGATAGTGGTTTTGAAGGCACAGCCTTGACTGGCAGCTACAGCATGCCTGAAAGCTCACAGGACAACAAGTATACTGTCAGACCACACCAAGATCTGCCTCCAAAGCTCCAGGGTTGTCATCTAGAGCTTGGTGTTTAAATTAGCTACACAGGTAAATTAGCTATACATCTGAATATTTGTGGGATTTGTCTGTGATAACATAGCTAAGAAGAGATGAGGGGAACCATAGCTAAGATCTAACTATACAACAGCAAATTTCTCAACCAGCAGTGACTGGACAGCTCCTCCACCCCTCTGCAGACACTTGGTGATGCCTTGAACACATGTTTGGTGATCACCACGAGAAGGAGGAGGAGGAGGAGGAGGAGGAGGAGGAGGAGGAGGAGGAGGAGGAGGAGGAATTACTTCCTCAATTCAGGGCACTGCTAAGATTCTACAATGCTCGTGGCAGACATGACAATAAATAAATATAAGGCCCTAAGTCAGGACACTGAAGTTTACAGTCTTATGATGCCCTATGAAGAGACACTTAAGGTTGGAGGAGAGGAAGAGAGAGACAAACAAACAAAAGACACAAGAGGAGGGAAGAAAAACACTGAGGAAGGAAGGAAGGAAGGAAGGAAGGAAGGAAGGAAGGAAGGAAGGAAGGAAGGAAGGAAGGAGGAGACAGGAGGAAGAAACCCACTTAAGTGAACAAAATGGTGAAGAAATGGGAGGGGAAAGAGAGAAGAGGGGGAGGGAGATAAATGACTGGTTTGGAGAGGATGAGCATGGAGCCAGGAGACTGATGATGGAAATGGCCATTTTAACATCCTTGCGCTGGAGCCCGGGAGCAACAAAGAACGGAAGCACAAGCAATAAGTCTTCAGTATTTCACACTTAGTGGGACTTTTGGACGTGAAATGTACTTACAAAATAATGTGGCATTTCAAAAGCATGTTGTCCTCTGATAAGCCAGGGTCTGGAACCAGAAAAAAAAAATGCATGTATGGACAATTACCAGACTGTAACAGCCGATGAATGTGATTTGTAAGTTGCAGCCACTGTATTTATTTCAGCATATTAACATATAGACGTTTGTCACCTTACCAAAAGCCTGTGTGATTTCCTCCCCCAGCAGGGGCTCAAGCTGGCTGCCTTTCTCTCTCCTCCGCGGCCTGCACAGCCCATACCTCATTCTTTCATCCGTCAGCTCTCTCCTTTCACATTCCCCTCCACCCTGCCTTATTTTCTTCCTGTTTCTGTCTCCTGCCAATCTTTCACTCCATCCTTTCTGTTCCCATTTTCCCTCCTCCTCCGTCTTTCCTTTGTTCTCCCTTCCTACCCTCTCTCCAATTTCATACTTTTTTCTAAAGCTTTCCTTTTTCTTTCTTTTTATGCCCCTCCCCCGCCACCTTCAGCCCCTTCCTTTGATTGCCATTGTCTCTTCCCTTTTCAGTCCTAGCACTTGGTTTCCAGCCTTCCCTTCGCCTTTCCCTTCCCTGCTGCTTTGACTCAGGAAGCGCAGCACTAAGTCACTAAGTCTATATAAGTCCTGGTGTTAAAGAAGCTCTTTTTCTTGTCCATCCTCTCATGGACCCTCAGCAGGGATGAGGACAATGTTTTTAGAGAGGGAGCAGTGACACTTTGAGGGGCTGGATAATACTCAAATGGAAAGAATTAAAAAGCAAAGAAGGGATGCCTTTGCTACCTAAGAATACAGATCCTGGTCCCAGATCTGACTGTAACTGGCAGAACAAGGACCCCTGTCTCCGATATCTAGAACCTATGGATGTTGTCTTAGGAGGAAAATGGATCTTTGTAGATACAATCACCTTTTAAAGACTCTGAGAGGGAGAAATATATGGGATTACCTAATAATGTAGCCTAAATACAATCAGGATGTCATTATAGAAAGGCTACAAACGCATTTGACATAGACAGAAGGCAATAGGAGGAAGAGGTAGAGATTAAACTAATGTAACCAGAAGTCCAAGAATGTTGGCAGCTGGGAGCAACAGTGGGAAGGATGAGACTCTCTTCCATACATGCAAACAAGAGTGTGACTCCGCCCAAAACTTGACTTCTGTCCAGCGTTACTCATTGATCTTTAGAACTATAAAGAAAACAACAACTTTTGTTGCCTGGAACTATGGCTCATGGTTGTTAGAACTGCCACAGGAAGCTAGCACACTGCTCTTGGTCTCCGTGCTAAAATACTCAGTTCCCAGTTTCTGAGCTAGCTTGCTCTTTGTCACAGTTACTGACCCCCTCCTTAGCTGTGACTCCAGGGTCCCACATTCTATCAGAGATGTTGCTTTCTCCTTCCAAACTTGCAGATACTTATCTTCTACCTATAGTCAATAGTGAATTTTCTATTTTTTTTTATAGAGAAGATCCATGACTCTTCACATACCATGCCACTTTCTACGTATCCATCAGCCTTAACTGCATACCCTTTTCTTCCCTGTTCTACTGGAATACAGAAAGAACCTACTGGCTTTAGACAGGACTCCCTGTCTGCAATGCTATTATACCTCTAATCACAATCTACAAAGCAGGGGCAGTAGCTTCTCCTTAGTTACCCAGGGCAAAGAGATCACAGCTGGGATGTGAGTCATCCGCAGCTACACAGGGGAGCCACTCCGTCCCAGTTAAACCAATATGTGCGCACGAAGACTAGAAAATGAGTGTTTCACAAATAATCAAAAACGTAAGAAAAGAACGGGAAGACATTCAAACCCAAACAGACCTGCTTTGACTCCTAGCTCAGCCTCTTATTAGTCTTCTAAATCTGGGTGAGTTTAATTTTAACTATGTGTATATGGGTGTGTCTGTACGTGGATATTAATGCTTGAGTGTGGGTATCCACAGAGGTCAAAGGAGGCCATCATATGCCCTGGAGCTGGAGTTATAGACAGCTATAAGCTGCCCAACCTGGATCCTGGGAACTGAACTCTAGTCCTCTGCAAGAACAGTACATGCTCTTAACTGCTGAGTCATATCTCCAGACCTGGACTATATTTTATTGTTCTTGTTTTTGTTTTGGTTTGTGAGGGTTTTACTATGCAGTCCTGGCTGTCCCGGAACTCACTTTGCAGACCAGCCTGGCCTCAAACTCACAGAGATCCATCCAACTTGGCCCTGACTACAGGATTAAAGGTGAGCACCACCACAACTGGTCTGTGAATTATTTTTTTAAAGTCTCCCTTTCCTTCTATGCACTATGGGGACAGCTCTGCCAGTCATATAGGTTTACTGTTGTAGGATTCATTAATATGTGGGGACCTGTTTGTAACATTTAACATATAACATATGACTTAGAACTATATTATTAACACAGGAAACCAAAGTTGGGCTCCTTTTATTAACTGTATCTTCATAGAACAATTACTTCAGTTTTTAGAGCCTTAAGTGCCCTGTCCTTTTATGATCAGGTAATTGTAAGGACTTAACAGTAGCTGGCCCAGTGGCCATAGCATAGTAAGGACTCAGAATATGTCTTTTTTTCATCAGGCAAGTAGGGACATTGTGCTCCTCTCTGCTTCACTGACAAAAGAAACTTCAAAGCAGCAGCCTGATTCTGATGGCTTCTCTCTCCTGACATGTTTTTTTTTTTAATAGATGGCCCTTGATTTTATGGAAATCCAACTATGTTATTTAAGACTTACATTGTATAAGAAAGAAACTTCATTTTATCAGTCAATTTTACATTAAGGAAAGACTTGAGGGTTTCTTTCAAACTACTTGCCTCTAAAATCCAATTCAAATGAGGACATTAACATTACCCCAGGTGTCAGGCACCCTTTTCCTATCTAGACTCTACCTGCACAGACCTGGACACCGCAGCCTTTGTGTGCCAGCCTCAGCATGCAGGCCGCCTCTCCTGCACCCTGGCGCCCTGTCAATGTCTTCGGTTGAGACTGAAAGTCCACCGGGTCATTGCTTTTTGACTGGCATCTGTGGATGCTCTCTGCATAGCATGGCCACATGGGAAATGTCACTGGCCATCACTGTCAGATGGCTGCTCTAAGCACCTGTTGGCCTTAAAGTTTATAAACAGACAGAAGAAGCTGGCGCAGCATCTTACGGCTGCTTCCCAGTTTTGCCTTGCTCTGTTCAAAGCCTAGACAGAAACCATCTCAGTTTTGGGCTCTCTGTTTCCTCAGCCTCCTCCAGCTTAAAGACGAGAGGTGAGGTCCAATACAAGGGAAACGTATCCCCAGTCACTCCTTCTACAACTCGGCTCTCTCTACACTCATGCCCGAGCAAAGGACTTTCAGTTTCACTCTTCTGAAAACTTTCCCCACACTTAAAAATTCATTTCTCACAGCCCCTGCCCCAGGTCAGTAGTAATGTGCATTGGTAAATGTAGCTTAGGCCTATGGTACATAAACACTCAGACGTTTTCCAACTGTAGATATCAAGGTCACAGAGCTAGTTAACAGTAGAGTTAGGGTTCAGAAGCTGTTCCCTCTGCTTAACAGGCCAGGAATAAGCCAGAGCAGATGCATGTGGAGGCCAGAGGCTGATGTGGGGATGTCTAACTCTGGCACTCCCCACCCCCTTTTCTTTGAGATGGGGTCCTCACTGAGCTGGATCCCGCTAAGCTGATTGTTCAGTGAGCATTTAGGTTCTACCTGTCTCTGTCCTTCAGGGCTTTGGTGACAGCTACATGCTGCCATACTCAGCTTTTTATGTATGTGCCAGGGACTAAAAAAAAAAAAAAAAACCAGCTTCTCTTGAGTGTATGGCAAGCATTTTAACCATGGAGGCATCTTCTCAGACACTAATATTTTTATGAACATGGTTATGTTTCCAACAATCACAAGATGTATATCGAAACCTTCTCAGCCGCTCATTAGACCTGGATACAAGGAACTGACCCTGTTTTCCTGATGAGGAAACTGAGTGTATTTGTTTAATTGATTTGCCTGAGCATGAGCATCCTCAAATGCATGCCTGTTTTGTTTTTAATTGATTTCTCTGTGTTTTGCATAACACATTGGCCAATGTCGAATTTAGAAATCAGTGGGTTTTTTTTTTTAAGCAAAATTTCGCAGCTCTGTAATTAATCATTACTAAAAGCCATTTTCCCCCAAAATCTTGGTCCCTCGTACCTTTGCCCTTTTAAGCAGCTAAGGATGAATTAGCCTTGGGAGGACTAAAGCCAAAAGAAAACTGATGGTGGGGCAGACACACCTAGTGATACCCAGGGCAGAGTCTAAGCCTGGGGTACTTGGCCAGGGCTGAGGACAGAATAGATAACTTTCATTCCAGGCCCTCCAGGCTTCATCCTCAGCACCAGTGCCTGGGCCCCAGAAGTGTCCAGCAACAAGTGTTATGTGGACACTGTTGAGCTTCTTCAGTGTACTGAAAAGGAAAGAGATGGGAACAGGATCCTCAGCCTTGGAAGACAGTTGGCACCTTCTGTCTCATGGCCTCTCCCTGACAGCTGAGGTGAGGAGACGGGAGCTCACAAGGTGAACTAGGGAGCTCAGAGCCTGGTATGATACGGGGAACCCCGGCCATCGGTGGGTTCTGGCTCTTGACACCAAAGCTGTTCTTTCTTTCATTCCTTCTTTCTTTTTTCTTGTTTTGGCATAGGAGAGTAGATACAGGGCCTAAGGCTGGCTAAATACTCTCCCACTATGCCCCACTCCCAGCCCTGGCCCGTCGTCGTCCTTTATTTTATTTTATGTTTGTCATTAGACAGAATCACACTAAGTTTCCCAGGCTAACCTTAAACTCAGTGCTATGTCACCCAAGTAGCCTTTCATCTTGCAATCCCCCTGCCCAGCCTGAAGAGTAGCTGGGATCAATTCTAAGCAATATGCACCCTGCCCAGCTGCACAGCTTTTCTTGATCTTGCCATGCTCATTACCATGTGTTAACTGGCAGGCCTGAGGAAGACCAGAGGTTAGTCCAAAGCAGCTCCCAGGATTCAAGTGACAGGAGCCTCCTTACCTAAGCAGGGAAGCCTGTGTTTGGAGAAGGACGTTCTGACTAGCTGATCCCCTTCTGCAGGCATCCCCTGCCTCCTCTCCCTGGGGAAATGCCTGGGGAAGGTGAAACACTGAATCCTGAAAGGGAACAGTGAATAGTTGCTCCTGCGCATTGTTATGCAAATGCAACACAAATTGGAGTCTTAAATCTGGCCCTAATGATGCCATTCGGCTTTGTCTCCAGCTTCCCTGACACCCATGCAGAGATGCACTTTACAGATGTTAGTTTATTATGTACACCAATCACTCAGTCTGTGTCTCCACCGAGGTGGGCTGTTAGCAGCCGCCAAGGCAGCCCTGGCAATGACTGAGTGACAAGCACTGGCTCTGTGAAGATGTGTGATTTTTAAGGCCAGTGCAGCCCAAGATCCGAGTGGCCTTTTATCAGAGCACAGGCAACAGCTAATCAAATGATAGGCAAATCCAAAAACAAGGCAGATCCCACAATGAGGCTGATTAAAAGCTTATTTGAAATTTGAAAAATAATAATTTTTAAAAATGATAACATTTTTTTAAAAGCTTTCAAGATGCACAAGAAAAAAAGCAATTTCATTCCAGCCAATCCTTCATCCTCAGAAGGATTAGAAGGAAGGCTCTGCTTTATGCTAAATGTGAAGATGGCTTCACAGCTAAAACATATACCGTCCTGTTAATTATTCTTTCAAGCTTAAACATGTACTTTATTAATCTTTTTTTCTCACTTTAACAACCACAGATGTAGAACAAATTTGATATATGAACAACAGAACTCGCTGGCGTACAGGACCTTGGCTATTTCTTTGGTGTTGCTGCCCAAGAGCAGGTGATGTGGGTCGAACTCAGAGGTGAAGGTCACCGGGTCCTGTGTGGTGTCATCCTTACAGCAGATCACCTATTGCTGGCATAGCACACCATATTGAACACAGAGAGCAAACGAGCAGAGGCAGCTGAAGGATGCACTTGAAGCAGAGGTGATTGGTAATGTCCTCTGGGTTTGAGGAGCATGGTTCTGTCAGGAAAGTTCCTGCCACAATCAGGCCCCGAGTTCAATCCTCAGTATCCATGTAAAAAGCTGAGGGCATCAGTGCTTGCTTTTAAACCCAACACTAAGGAGGCAGAGACAGGCAGGTCCCTGGGGCTCACTAGTCAACAAGCCTAGTCTTCTCAGCAAACCTACTCAGCTCTCAGTGAGAGACTATCTCAAAAGAAAAGGTAGACAGCACCTGAGCAACAATGCCTGAAGGTGACCATCAGCTTATACACACACATGCATGTGCATCCTACACACACACACACATGTCCTCTGCTAAGGAAGGATCCAGAACATGGTCACTGCTTACCACAGACACAAAGTAGGAAAAGGGTATGTCTGTAGGCCATACTGCAATCTTTCATGCATCTGTTATTCAGAAGTGAACAAATACCATTACCTAATCACCTTTTCTGTGTCGGGTATAGTGCATGAGATTGAGACATGGGCCATACGAAAGCTTCAATTTTCAGGAGAGGGAAAAGAGAAAAAGAGCCCCTTCCAGTATGGAGCACTATCAGTTAGACACCATGCAGTGAGATCTCACTAACCCTTCTACACCAAGGGGCAGGTCATCCCCATTTGTAGATAAGAACCGTGACACTTATTTCAGTAACTTGCACAAGACCACACAGCTGGGAGGAAGGAGAGCTGGGATTTCAGAACTACTACACTCAGGTTCAGCATCTCCCAAATTGCAGTGCTTAGGTTGTATCAATCATGTGAATGCTTGTAGGACAAGGAGTAAGTAAAATGTGGCTAAATAATGAAGGCTCAGTATAGGGTGCCAAGAGGGCCAAGTGGGAGGAGGTGAAGAAGATTCTCTAAAGGAGAAACCAGTTGACTCAAGTCTGGAGGGGCAGGGCACATGATATGCAAAGATCAACCTCTGCAAGACATTCATGGGACCATAGCAGAGACTATGCTACAGAGTCGAAAAGCAGAGGTTGGATGGAGTTCAGGAGCTTGGGGTGTGAAGAAGGTAGACAGTGAAGGAGGCTGAAGAAGGGTGCGGGATCGAACTGTAGAACTTACCACATGGTTTGTCTATCGTTTTTAGAAAGTCAAAGAAAATTAACTGTATCTTTTACCTTCAGAATATAGTGAAATGTTTGGGTTTTTTTTTGCCAGTCTGAGATACCAGCATTGCTAAAACACATGCCCTTACTGAATATATCTAAGTCCCAGTATGTGAGGTCCAAAGATCTGAGTTCAAATCCACTCCCAATTCTTCTGCTCATTGCTACACAACTCTGGCCACTGTATTTCCTAACATCCATGCCAGGTTATTGATTTACTTTGCTCTGAAAGACTCATTACCACATGGACTGATCGTGTTAAACCTTGTGCACCAATTACATAGCCGAGCAATTAGTGTGAACAACTAAAGAACACCCGTATGTATTTATTTGTATATATTCCAAAAAAAATGATGCTCAGAAAGGCTTACAAAAATTCTATTTTCTACCTCATACAGGTAGATTCCTTTTTCCTCTTTGTAAGCATGGACACTGAGATTGGGAGAATTTGGTCAGCTAAATTCAGGTCAGCTCCTTGGAGATGAGAAGGCAGCTGATTTAAATTTTTGTTACACTCTGTTATAATCGCTTCACACTAGCCACTTAACTTGGCATTGCTCAATCTTCAAGCAATGGAACCCTCCAGAGGTGTCCACTGCAAAGCAGCCGGTGATCATGCTTCCTTTTTGCTGCAGATATGCAAAGATAGCAGAAAGCTGAGGCAAGCAGAGTGGACAGGGACAGTTTGCGGAGAGCACATATCACGGGAATTCCTTTTGCTTATACGATGGATGGTATTTTGTAAAATCCACGATGTCGGTAGGATACATGGTATTTATAGGGTAGGAAGATAAGATGATACAGTATACATGCAGACATTTTAATTGCCTTGTTTCCAATGTCCATGTCTTGTCAGTCTACTTCATCGTCAGGTATTATAAGAAAGGACATTTTACAATTTCCTAAATTCTTTTAATGCGATAATTTGTGTACACATCTCCATTTACCACTACTGTGACATTAAAGCCCTGACAGAAGTGAACATGTTCTATTTGCCCCTGGTCCCACTGTAATACCCCTCATAGTTCATGATATTTCCAAGAAACTCAACATCGACTGAAGTAACTGCCTTTTATGGGATAACACTTACCACAGTAACCGTGCCAACTTTGGATTGACTTGTGTTTTTCAAGTCTTAGCTTCTAGCACAACTCTACAAGGTTGATGATTATTTTCTCCCCCTCCCCTTCACCCTTTTTTGAGACAGAGTTTCTCTATGTAACAGTTCTGGCTATATGAGAACTCGTTCTGTAGCCCAGGCTGGCCTTGAGCTCACAGAGATCCTCTTGCCTCTGCCTTGGGAGTGCTAGGTTTAAAAACATGCACTACCACCACCAGCTCTTTTCTTTATTTTTTTCATGGAAGGGGACAGACAGAAAAGAAATGAATTTGGTCAGCTTTAGAGAGGGCCAGGCCTAGAATTCTAGCCAAGGCAGTCACGCATGTGTCCCCAACACTCACTCTGCTAACGACTGTCACCCAGAGCATATGAACAGTTATACACAAACCCTATCATGACCATTCTCTCCTCCAATCCTCATAGCAACCCTAAGATTGGTAGGATTTGTTCCACCTTAGAGATGAAAACACTGAGACTCCAGGCCATGCACTTGATGGGAAAGCAGCTGCATTCTTTCATTACAGAAAGAAAATTCTGCTTTGCCTTCATTCAGGGAAAAGTACACATATCTGACAAAATTCCAAGAATTCTCAGAGCAATTAGACTCTGCTGCTCCAAGCACAACAGAACCTTCTTCAGAGTGCCTCACATGCTTGGAAGAGCACACACATAAAAGTGTAATTTGAACACTTGTCTCTTTACCCCCTTGTTGCAAAAGAAGAAGAATGTTTATGCACCAAAAAAATCTAGCTGCATTTCCCAGTTTAATTAGTTTGTCAAGTGCCTGCAGTATGATTTCCATGTTAATTTCCCTGTGTCCCATTTCAGTTTCTTTATATTCACTTCAATTATTTGCTTAAAAATTGAGAGAGGCACAATGGCTATGTTTAAACTCCACTTGACTCAACTAACATTTACTGATGCTCCAACTTGTACTAGCCCTGCAGGGTTCACAGAAACACAACACATATGCTACTCCCCCCCTTTCATGTCTATTGCAGACATCACTAATCTATCAACTACTCCCTCCACAGTTCACACTCCCTGAGAACAGGAAATTCAAACTATTTCTTAACACAGATTTCCAAGCAACCAATTGTAAGCAATTAATACTAACATAGGAAAATAAAAAAACTACTTGCAACCTCAGTATGAAATTTTAAAAAATGATTATCTCCTTATTTAATTGTCAGAAGGTACTGAAAGCTCCATTTTTAGCTTTAAAACTATTTTTATAAAAATGAATGCTTATCAAGTAAGTATACATATTTTAGCTAATCAACTGCTTGTTTACTTATCTAAAAAGGTTTTACAGAGATCATGGGCTACATAGATACCACTCAGATAGTGTCTGTTTCCAGGGAGATTGCAGTCTGGTCTGAGGAGAGGCAATGACCTTGCAACTTGGTCTGATATCACAGGTCCAGAGCATGGAGAAGAACAATACAGATCTTTGGACCCATTCAGATGTAACCAGGGCAACTGACTACAGCAGTTGAGACAAACGAACCTCCAAATCTCAGATCTTTAAGCCAGCCAAGCTTTCCTTCTCCATCAGAATCTGAAGAGGGTAAGGAGGCTCTTTACTCCATGAAGTGATTTGGGGACCTAGGCTGCATACCTCCCACATCTCCATCACCCCTTAGTCTCTTCAGAAATCCCTTCTAGGTTCATGCATCTGAGATTCCATATGGACTGGATGATTATACTTCTCCTCCACACTCATGTGCTGATGCCCAACACCCAATTTGGTGCTATGAGAAGGATGCTTTGGAAGGAGATTAGGCCATGAGGGTGTGGTTTTCATGAATGAGATTTGTGCCCTTGTAAGAAGAGACATGAGAACTTGCTTTGGCTCTGTGCTGTCTTCCATATGGGGAACCTTGAGCTTCCTAGATCTCATAACCATAGCAAATGAATGTTGTGAACTTTACCCTGTCTATAGCAGTCTGTTAAAGAAGTCTGAATAAAGGTATCTACTAACAAACAAGGAGGGGGCTTTGGGGAGACTGCAGAGAGTTCAGAGACCAGACCTAGAATGACTACAGTTATCCAATGCCAGCCTCACCTGGATGTGGGCTAAAGCTGATGCTTCACTGCTATCTTCCTTAGGAAATGAAAAGACTTCATTTGTCAACTTCCCTAGGAGGCAGGGGGCCAACAGAATTCCTCTGAGTTACCCCTAAGGGGAGAGACCTCCAGACCACTTCATACTGTGATATGAAAAATAAACTGTGCTATGTGAGGCCACTGGGACTTCAAGATTATTTGTTACAGTAGCCTTTGTTAAATTACCCTGTGTAATAGAGATTCTATTTGTTTTCCTCAAACATGGAGGTAACAATACCCTGCTGCGTGGGCCAAATAATAAATGAGCAGGAAAACTCCCAAATGAACTCATGTGGCAGAGCGGCCATTACTCATTTCACCTTAGAAAAGCAGTGGGGACCCCAAGTATCGAGTTAGCAAAGAACCCAATCCATGGGAGGAGGCCAGACAGGTGGCATAGGCCCATGCCATCCTGAGCCACATGTACTGAAGGCTCCCTTGGGCTTCTTCCTTTCACAGTAACTACCCTACTCACAGGTATTGACTCATTAACTGACTAGAGATCATGCCCAGCAAAGAGTCTGGCAGACAGTAGTGCCAGGCATGGCCTGGCAGAGACTCCTTCCTACAACATCTGGGTGGTTGTCTTCAAGCCAGTACTACCCTGCTTCTGTCCCATTGTCACCTGCTTCACTTGAGTGACATTAATACTAATCAGTGGCATGCTTGAATGGGCTCATGGCAGAAGAGTCCACTGTGCACACTGCTCCTTCGCCCCTCATCCGGTGGCATCGTAGCTTCATCATTCACAATGGATAGCCTCACACTGCAGAAACTGACACACAGAGTATGGTTCTTCTCCTTTCCACTTGTCCTTACTCCTTTTGAAAAAGGATGTCTGGGTGTGAGCATGGACTCACTCATCACTGGTAATAACACAATTAGTAATCCCAGCTATCGTATTCGACATGGTCACAGAGATGATGTGCCAAGGCTCTAAACTTAACGAATACCAACTATGCATTAGTCCTCTGGTCCCATGACATCCTCACAAGTAGATGGCACTGTGTTATTTCTGCTCCAAAACAGAAAAGAAAGCCTAGAGAAGCTAAGGAACGTGCTGAGGGCCAAGACCCAGTGAACTGGGAAAGCCCCACTCTGAAATAAGCTGTCTGACCCCAGGCTTGTGTTATTTCTACCCTGTCAGAAGAAGGAAAAGGGGAGCTCACTTTCAATTTCAGATTCCTGAGGGTCATTGTGGGTTTTGTGGCCAGAGCAAGGGAAAGAATAACAAAATACTTACGAGCGACCTTTCGTTGTATGGGGTTATGCCATTGAGTAAAACATCAAATGCTGCAGGTGTTTATCCCCCAGAGATCCCATAGGTGACTAAGCAGTCATGGCTGGGCTATTTTACAGCTCAGGAAGCTGACTTCATAGACTTGAGAGCTTAAGACCAAACAGAGATGGCAGGTTCAGATGTGGTTCCTGGGCCTGCATTCTTCCTTACTGGTACCACCTAGGTTCAGAATTGGAAAGGTCACACTGCAAGTAGATCTTGCCCCATGCCCCATGCTTATGTTCTCTCTCTCTCTCTCTCTCTCTCTCTCTCTCTCCTCTCTCTCTCTCTCTCTCTCGATCACTCACTCACTCTCTATTTTTACACTGGGTCTGCTGGCAGTGGATTTAAACGTCTACCACCTCAGGCCAAGCACTCAGCAGACACTCTGTGAACATCTATTGAGTGGTTAAATGACTGAATATATGACGGGATGGATGCCAACGGAACAACTGAATGAGGGAGGGATGTAACAGGAAGACTAACAGTGTTGGGCCTGGACCCCAAGAGAAAAGGGACAAAACAAAGAACGGAGGCACAGGGACATGACAACAGCAGTCACTAGAGAGTAACCTGAACACCTTCATGGTGGCCGAGCTTGAACGAAGCCAGCCCTCACGAGCCTTTGATGCTTTCTCATCAACAAAGCTACAGGCTTCTTTTATGTCTCAAGCAAGAAAGCCAGAGTCAAACAGGAGGCAGCTGGAGGCGGCTCCCTATTTATATATTTGGCTTAACTCTGCCCGTGTAAACAATGCCAAATGGAGCCCTTAGGTCCAAGATGGGGACATGTGTATCCTAGCCACGATGGTCCCACATGGCCCTTGGGCCCTACAAAGCAGCCATCTCTTCTACAGAACAGCCAAGCATCTCATCCAGCCTCTTTGTTCCCTGTATCCAACCATCTCACCTTTGTCCACACTCTCCTTTTGCTTGTCCACACTCTCCCTTTGCTCACACACCCTCATACTTGGAACATTCTCCTATCTCCTCCTTCTATCTGCACCCCCAGATCTGATACATAGTTCTGTTTCTTGGCACTGACTGTGGCTTTCCTAGTTGGTCACAATTTATGCTCTTGATGGTATTGATTTTGGCCTTCACTGTATAAATATTTTGTCTAGTCCAGCCAGCTGCCAAGACTTCCCCCCTTGATCATGTCCTAAGCAGGAACTCATTCTGCACAGCTGCTAGCTACTGTTTACTCCATGGACACTGGGCCAGTCATGATGAGTGTGCTTGCAGCATTTAGGTATCCCCAAAATGATTAACCTGTTTCGGCGGCCATGTCCTCTTGACTGAACATTAGAATCACATGGATGCTTTAAAAAAGTCTGATATTTAGGTCCTATGCAGATTCTCTTTCCAAAAGTCTTGGGGTCATTCTAATGCATGGCCAGGCTTGAGCCTCATAGGTTCAAAGGCAGTCTATTAATGCTGTCTCCTGTGCAAGGGCATGAGACTGAGATGGGAGCTCAGAGTAAGGACACCCAGTGGATACTGTGATGTTTCTACAAGGAGGACACCAGAAAACGATGGGACTGTCCTCTGCATTAGTGTGCATCATTCCCAGCTATAACAGAGATCTTGCAGCACAAATTGTTAAAAGGTCTTATTAATAAAAACAAACCTAGAGCCAGGTATTGGGGTGAATGCTGGAAGATCAGAGAAGCAGAACAAGCCACAGCCACCTCACCTCGCCAGTTCCTCAGCTGATCCTGTTTCCTCAGACTGGAAGCCTCTGTGTCCTCATATCCAAATGGATCTCAGTTGAACTACTTCTCAAAAGCCTGAAAGCTTAACCAGCCAAAAGCTTAACTGCCTCTAGTTCCTGGTCCTCACGCCTTAAATACCTTTCTGCTTTTTGCCATCACTTCCTGGGATTAAAGGCGTGAGTCACCATGCCTGGCTGCTTCCAGTGTGGCTTTAAACTCACAGAAATCCAGATGGATCTCTGCCTCCAGAAGACTAGGATTAAAGGTGTGTGTGCCACTATTTTCTGGCCTCTGTCTGTCTAGTGGCTGTTCTGTTCTCTGACCCCAGATAAATTTATTAGGGTGCACAATATATCAACCACAAGATCTGTTTGCTGTTGCCATCTTCCAACCAAGAAGGGATACAAACAGCATGGTGGAGGAGGGAGTCAGGGTACTGGGCATGGTGGAGCTGAGTGAGATGAGAAGAAACTTAGGTACCCAGGTATTCACTCTTGTGCTGAGGAACCAGGGTTCATCTTACTCAGTGTGATAGGAGAGCTCATTAGTGTTTAAGTCAGGCGCCAAAATAGGCTTTGTTCTTCTTTTAATAAAGGGCTATATTTTAGTCTTTACTAATCACATGACTTTTGAAACACTACTCTGATTTTATAGCATGAAAATAGCTTAGACAATATATAAATTATTGGGCATGGCTAAATTCTAGTAAAATGTGATTTACAAGAAAAAGGTTGTGCCAGGTGTGGTGGTGCATGCCTTTAATCCCAGTATTTGGAAGGCAGAGGCAGGCAGATCTCTGTGAGTTCAAGGCCAGTCTGGTCTACATAGTGAGTTCTAGGATATCCAGGTCTATATAGTGTGTTCCAGGGCAGCCAAAGTTACATAGTGAGACCCTATCTCAACACCTCTCCCCTTCAAAAAAAAAGAAAGAAAGAAAGCAGGGAGGGAGGAAGGAAGAAAGGACAGAAAGAAGGAAAGAAAAAAGAAAGGAAGGAAGGAAAAAAGGAAGGTAGGAAGTTTGAGTTAGAGCTAGTGACCTGTGGTTTTAAGTTGGTGACCTGTGTTAGTTATCCTGGGTCAGTGTGGTTGTCACCTGCAGCCCATAGCCACTTGGATTATACTGAGAAAAATCAACATGGCTGACCTCCTTTCTACAGAACATCCTATGCACAATTTTTGTATCTGTTATTAAAACCTTCCTTGACACATTCAAAACTGACCTCTTCTTCCTTACTTACCCTTGGCCTGGCATCCTCATTTAGTAAATGGTAGCCTCTCTGTGAATTGTTCACACTAACTGTGTCTACTGTCATTTGCCAACCAATGACGGTGTTTGTCATCCCCAACTATAAAATAGTTCTCCATCATCTATCTAAAACTATCAGCTACATATGGATACTAGGCCAGAAAAGAAATGAGAATACACCAATGAGCAAGGTAGACACAGCTCCTGTCTTCACTAAGCTTAAGATGGGATGATAACAAATGCTTAATGAGCAACAAAAAAAGAGCTACCCTAATCCAGACCTCCTGTACACCACTCTCTGTACTGGGAAATTTGGAGCAGAGTTGGGGTCTTCAAGACATGCCTCAGTCCATGTATTAGTATTTCCTCTTATTCACAGATCATGAAGGTAAGGCTATGGAAGATTGAGTCACCTGCCCAAGGTCACACACACTATCAGTGCTGGCAGCAGTACAATGGGAGGCAGATCTGTCCCTTCACTGCCCTCCTCAGTACGCCTCTCCCAGTCCCCTGCTTGTGCATCCTTGTATCGGGCTGGCCTTCTGAGCTGTACCGTCACTTTGAGCACTTCTGATCAAGGATACCCAGAATGACACCTGGATCTCACTTTGGCAGAAAGCCCATGACAAATGTCTCATCAGCACAAGGGCTGTGCAATTAGGCACAGACTATTAAAACACCCATGTTGGAAGCCCATTACTCTGCTCTTGCCAAGTAGCACTACCACCTGTGCCAAAGCAGGGCCAGATCCCAGAGAACGATGAGAGCCTCAGCGCTGAAGTGGCTGTGAGTCCTCAGAACACTGCCCCACCCCCAAGTCTGTGCATGCTCCGGTAAGTCTGTGCCATGCCGGCCTGACACCCTGGCTGCCTCTACTCCATTTGCCTCTCACATTGCAAACGTCAAGTCTGGACAGACTTGAGTTCAAACCTTGCTCTTGCTGGGGAAATCACCCAGCCTCCACTGGCCTCTGCAACGCCATCTCTAAAACAGAGTTGTGCCACCCGCTACCCAGGATCAATCTGGAAGTTAGAGGGATGTGAAGAAGCCAGTGTATACCAGGAGCCTGAGGTGCTCCGTGGGTGCTTATGGCCGCCTCCTCTGCTGTGGCCACCTTGACTACGGGCTCCCAGCTGGAGGTTTGTGTGCTGTGGTAGCCCCGTTGGTGGAGCTGGTGGGTAAGGGCAGGTTCAGGGGCTCTAATAGCTCCTGATTTCACAGAGGAAGGCTAGCACAGAGATAGAACTCAAATCTTGGTATTAAGCCTCACCCTGGTTTCCAGCCCCAAGGCCCCAACCTAACTGTCAGTAAACAGGCTTTGCCAGTGCCGTGGGTAAGTTCCAGTCAAGTGGCTCCCTAACTTGCTTAGGTCAGCAGCACTCAGGGAGTGGAGTAGTCCTGTGCTCTTACTAGCCTGTCTCAGCCAGGTCATGAAATAATGGTCAAAGTTCTGTTTGCCACTGTGCCTGGCACTTTAAGGCCCACTATATTCCAACACATTAGTAAGTCATTCCCATATATCAAAACCAAGCTCAGAAGAATGACTGTAATTAAATGTATAGAGACTGATTATAGTGTCCATGCTTTTGACTCCATTTACTGGGCTTCTGTACCCTAATGCAACACCCAGATCCTCTTTGTCTCTATTTCTGCTCTCTCTCTCTGTCTCTTTCCCTGCCTTCCTCCCTCTTTTCCTCCTTTTCTCCCTTACGTCTTCCCTGCATTCTTTTTCTCCTTCTGGCATTCCTTTAGTAGCTGAGTTATGCTCCAGCTGCCAGCATCTCTGTACCTTACCTGTCCAAATATTCACAGGTCTTAGAGATCTCTGCATTTCTAAACCTTGGGCCTGGTTGCCTAGTAACAAACTCTATCTTCCCAGACACACACACACCCACAGCCCTCTATACCCTCCCCAGGAGAGGATAGTGGTCTTGTTCACCTTTCTTGCCTTTCAAGGATGTTCACTTCTACTGATGAATTCCACATAGAATCACTGTTTTATAGACCCTGGGACTCCAAATGTACATTTGCCTGGATACTGAGATATCAAAGATACAGGTGGTCAAGAAGAATTGTTCAGCTGCAATGGAATTTCCAAGATCAGGGGTTTAGGAATAAACATCAACTGGGTGTTGGGACTTTAGCTATAATATACACTAATAACTGCCCCCTCCCAGTTCACATCTCTATGGATGGGATTATGTTATGGTTAGTATTGATTGTCATCTTGACAGGTCCTAGAATCAACTAGGAAGCTAGTCTCTGGATACCCCTGTGAGGGATTACCTAGGTTAGCCTATGGCCATGGCTAAAAGGAATTATCTTTATTAAGTTCATTGACATGGGAAGAACCTCTCCCCCGCCCCCCGCCACTAAAAGAAGAATTCTTGGATCCTAGACTGTACATAGAGGGGAAAGCTAGATGAATAGCAATATTCATTCATCCTTCATTCATGCTTCCTGAGAGATGGTACATAAAGGAGAAAAATCCCAGTTACATCACTAATGACTTGGACATGCATTAGGGACATGATTGTGTCATATGACAATGATGTTATTCTCTGGAGAGGCAACGTGACACAATGAAAGGATTTGGAGTTAGGAGACCAATGTTTAGTCTCAGCCACACCACAAACTAGCAGTGTGACCTAGAGCTACTTATGTAATCTCTCTGGGCCTCAGTTTCTTCATCTATAAAATAAATGGCCCAGGTATGACGATTTCTAAAATGACTCCCGGCTCTAATAGGACAAGATGCTAAAATGTCTCAGGTCATTCCAATGGCCAAAAAATGAATGGTGATTCAGACTGCTGTGGCAATTCATATTTTATTTATTTTTAAATTATGGAAAAGTTCCTTTGGCCAGCTACAAAGGCCCTATTCGCCACTGGAACAAATGCCCATAATTTCACAGCTATAACATTAGGCATTAAATTTAGAAAATAGAAAGGGAATAAAATGGTGCTTTTGTGTTTATAGCTTTATTAATAGCTTCTACCTCATCAATAATATGGTACATTTGTCAACCCCAGAAGGCAAGAAAATATTTAGCCCAGGAAGAAGAACATAAATTAACATTTATTGGCTACCTACTATAAATTACCATTCACTAAGTGATTATACTAAGCCAGAGATATTTCTTATGCTGTTTCTTTATTATATGTATATATATATATGTGTGTGTGTATGTATGTATGTATATATATATGCATATACACACATATATATGCACAAAAGAAGAGCATGAGGTAGGTAATATTGTCTATATTTTGTATACATGAAATCTGAAACCCAACTTGTCCAACATCACATAACTAAATAAGATCAATACGATCCCAGGCCTAGGCTGATATTCAGCTCATTTTTTCCCTTATTGTATCACTTCTGAATATTTCCTTTTTACCTTTTTTTTCTGGTTGTTGTTTTGTTTGTTGAGACAAAGTTTCTCTGTGTAGCTTTGGAGCCTGTCCCAGAATTCACTCTGTAGACCAGGCTGGCCTGGAACTCATAGAAATCCACCTGCCTCTGCCTCTGCCTCCTGAGTGCTAGGACTAAAGGCGTGCACCACCACCTCCTGGCCTGAATATTTTTAATGTTCTTGCTAAGTAGAGTGGTCTCTACCAGCAGAACTAAGCAAGTAAGAATCTGAGAAGCCTCTGCATGTATATTAGAGTTGTGTAGCTTGGTCTTCTTGTGGGACTCCTAACAGTGGGAGCAGGGGCTGTTTCTGACTCTGTTACCTGCTTCTGGGACCCTTTCCTTCTACTGGGTTGCCTTGCCCAGCCTTAATAGGAGAGGAGGGGCCAATTTTTACTTCAACTTGATGTGCCATGGCTGGTTGATATCCATAGGAGACCTGCCCTTTTCTAAAGAGAAATGGAGTGGGGGGCTGGAAGGAAAGGAGTGGGGAACTATAATCAGTGTATAAAATAAATAAATAGAAAGAAAGAAAGAAAGAAACAAAGAAAGAAAGAAGAGGATCTGGGATGCTGTATGCAGGTCCACTGTCCTAGGAGTTAAACCATGAATCATTATGCTTAGTGACTACCACAGTTAATCCCAATCTTAAAGGCCATGATTCTATTATCTTAAATCCAACTTGATTTCAAATATCAATAACCACCCCTGAAAAGCTGCCAAATCTCATTCTTTTCCTTTTCAGTGTTTTTCAGTTACTTTTCTTCTAAGAACAATAAATACATTCTCAAATTTGGTAAAAGTCCTTCAGGAGACCTTACAATATCCCCTTGATGTCCCACTGGAGCCAAAGACCTCAGTCTACCCAGGCAGTAGCCTGAACCTGGTGGAATCTGATTCAGCAGCACAGGACGTGTCCACGCACAGCCTAGGCAGCATAAACCTGAGCTACCCCACTTAACAAGGAGCCTTGCCTTTTATCCTGTATCTTCAAGGAAGTGCTTAACTACCACTTCTACAGGAAGCTATGGCCATTAACGCCTAAAATAACTTTCTGCTTTTCTCACAGCCATTAACTCTGGCATTCCTGTAAGGAGCTTGAGTACATTTTAGCTTCCTCACTAGACCATAAGCTGAGAACAGAGATACCGCATAAGAACGCAATGGAATGTTCCATAAGGACAGCAGCAGTGGCGGCGGTGTGCAGCAGTATTTAATCAAGACAAACTCAGCTATTTCTCCAACAAATGGGCTTCAACTGGAATCACAATTTCAGTGAATGTTTCTTCCTTAGGAAAGAATAAAGTGGTCACTGCACACAAACCCTCTTCTGTCTGGTTTACAGAGCTGATCCTAGTGAGAAACTGAGCAAAAAAAAAAAAAAAAAAAAAAAAAAGCAGTATTAATAAACCTCCTAAAGAAAAAACAAACAAACAAAAAACAGGCTCTAGTAGCACCCAAATGATGTTTACCAATGAAGCCAAGTGTTATGGAGGTGAGAACAAGAACTTAAATAACCACCCTGAGCTCATACTATGGCTTTGAGGATTGTAAGAAACACTGGTTTGAACCCAGTGTATGGAGACAACCAGGTCTTCCAGGCCCAATCTTCCTGTATGGCTGTCATACTTCGGGCACAAAGCTGAGCATGTGTGAATGACCAAAACAACTGATGCCAGTCACTATTTAAAGTGTTCTGTAGAGTCTGATGTGTTTAATTCTCAGTAAAAACAACCATCTACCATAGTTACTTCATATCTGTAATGGATGAGGAAACTGAAGCATAGAGAGACTGACCCACATATGCCAATTTACATACTCCACAATAGGAGAACCAAAAGAGAGCTTTTGTGTTCCCAGTAGAAGTCCTGGAAGGAAGACTCCTAGAACAGAGTAAGACTCCACAATACCACGGGCTTAAGTGGAAAAGTAAGGTAAGATGCTGTGATGCCTGGAGAAAATGGAGAAGCATCTATGTGGACAAAAGACCAAAAGAGGAATAGCAAGTGGCCAGAGAAGTGGCTCAAGAGAATGGAAGTCTGAGGGTAAATAGGTGTGGATAAAAGGAAAGGCTGGAGAGTCAGCTGAGGCAAATAGGTGGAGAGGTTGGTTTAAATTGTCAAGAGGCAAGGAGCTGCTCCAAGGATCAGAAAATGAGGCATCTCATTCAGCTAAGGTCATGTGACTACAGCTGAGATTTGGAATGTACACAGAAGCAACAACAGAGCTGGAACCCGGGCCAAGAAGCAGGTGGTTCAATCCTCTTTCTCCTCTTAGAAAGTAAATCTGTGCCCAAGAGTGTGAAGGATGACTTTCTAGGAGTGGAAGAATTCATGATGGTGAAGGATTCAGATGACCCACTGTCCTCTCTGAGAAGCTAGAGAGTTCATGGGAAGAGTCTTCAACTCTTCCTTTGTAAGCCAAGCATCTAATTCAAAGTCCTGGGTACCTCAAGGATCTGCCTGCCCTTCATGTCTCCCAAAGCACCCCTCAAAGACTCTCTAAGACATTAAGTACCAAACAGTCACATGAAGAAGAGAGCTAAGCTGAGTGGCTGATGAAAGGACAATTGATACTTCAGAATCTCCTCCTTGGGATGTGGAATATAAATGAAATGGCAAGTTATTGAAGGTGCTAGAGAAACTTGGAAAGCCAAGTTCAAGCTATTCTGATGGGCCCCATGAGGTGTAAAATGAACAAGCCCACCAAATGTTTAGAGGGTAGACCTGGATTTAAGTACCAGACCTATCTCCAGGGACTTTATTCCATTCCTTCCCCGCAGAGGCCTTCAGCAGAGGACAAGGGTCGCCTGCAGTTGCGTGTTACTGTTGATACAGTGTATTAAAAGGCACAACTCATGATATATCTAAAATACACTTACTTCTTAATTTTTTGCCACCTCCTTAAAATAAGATGAATTATATTAGAAGAAAAATCCTTATCCTCTTTATATCATGCTATTTATGCATACAATAATAAGACACCTGGGATTTGCTTTAAAATACTTGAGCCCTGTCCCTACTCCCCAAAGAAACAAATTAGGTAAAATAAAATTGGGAAAATGTAGATGTATCTGAGTTTAGTTATTCTTTCTACTATAATGTATGCTTCAACTTTCTCATAGTAAAAGGTAAGAATCAATAATGGACCAGAAAATAAATACCTTTAGTGGAGTAGTCTTTTCCTACCCTGAGATTCAAACTCCATGACATTCTTTCTCACTCTTGGACAATAGGCAGATGTCTTGTTTTTGTTTTTGTTTTTAAGTTACAAATTCAATTTCAACTCAGGAATGAGAAGGTCCAGTCTTAATAAAACAAAATGTAACCAAGATTTAGTGAGTTCTGTCCCCTTTAGAGAAAGAACCCCCACAGTAGGACAGGTAGCAGTCAGGGCCCATCGAGGCTTCCATTTATTTCTCTCATCCACCTGTGTCCTGAGCTAAATATATTTTTTGGACCCTCTTGACTCTTGTTCCTCTGCCTGCCTTAGACTGGATGGTATACAGGAAAAGGAGAGGCAAGAGAGGTCCTTGCTGTGGGTTGTCTTTCTATACTCTCAATATGTGTTGCTCCCATTGGTTAATAAAGAAGCTGCTTTGGCCTATGACAAGGCAGAATAGAGCCAGGTGGGGGATCCAAGCAGAGATACAGGGAGAAGAGGGCGGAGTCAGAGAGATGCCAGCGAGCTGCTCAAGAAGCAAGATGTGAAAGTACTGGTGAGCCGTCAGCCACATGGCAGCATATAGATTAATAAAACTGGGTTAATTTAAGGTGTAAGAACTAGCTAGTAAGAAGTCTGAGCCAGAAGCCAAACAGTTTGTAATTAATATTTAGCTTCTGACTGGTTATTTAGGAATAGGCGGGAGGGAGAAAATTGTCTGCTTACAGGTCCTGCTTGCATTCAGAGTCTAGCATGTAGCATGAATCTTAAAAGTTCTTATTAATAAAAACAAACCTGAAGCCAGGTACTGGGGTGAATGCTGAAAGATCAGAGAAGCAGAACAAGCCACAGCTACCTCACCTCACCAATTCCTCAGCTGATCCTGTTTCCTCAAACTGGATGCCTCTCAGCTGAACTGTGCTGCTCAAAAACCTAAAAGCTTAACCAGCTCTAGTTCCTGGTCCTCATGCCTTATATACCTTTCTGCTTTCTGCCATCACTTCCTGGGATTAAAGGCGTGAATCACCATGCCTGGCTGTTTCCAGTGTGGCTTTAAACTCACAGAAATCCGAATGGATCTCTGCCTCCCAAGTGACAGGGTTAAAGGTGTGAGTGCCACCATTTTCTGGCCTCTATATCTAGTGGCTGCTCTGTTCTCTGACCCCAGATAAATTTATTAGATAAATCCCCATGATATATTGGGGAACACAATATCACCACACAAGCAAACCTGTTTTAGGGCCTCTGAGTCTTTTAAAGCTTTAAGGCAAGCTCTTGTTTAGAGGGTAATTGTGAGGGTAATTCAGAGCAAAGATGACTAAAGAAAATAAAACTAGACCCTAAATGTGAGACGCATATGCAAATTTCTATTTTCTAGTTTCCATGTGTTAAAAGGTAAAAAGAAACAGGTCAGGATAACATAAATGATATATTGTATTTGACCTGTCTGAGATGGCTAATCCTGATTATCAATTTGACTGGGTTGAGATACACCGAAGAGATGACACCTCCGGGTGTATCCGGAGATGGATTCCAGACAAGGCTAAATAAAGCAAATAGACCTCTTCTGAAGGCAGAAGAATTGAGTCACCCACTGGGCTGGGGTCTGGGTGGGGAGAATGTGGAAGAAGAACAAGCCCAACAGTGCAGTATTTTTGTTTCTTTGCTTCCTGGTCTTGGTGATGAGGACAGCCATGATGGACTGAGACGTCTGAGACCGTGAGCTGAAATAGTCTTTCCTCCCTTGAGTTGTTGCTTCAGGTATTTTTCAAACCAACGAAAACATCTAACAATATATAAAACAGTATCACTTAACATATAATCACCATAAAATATCTCTTGGATGCTTTCCTCTTTTATACCTTCTTCAGCACTTCTGCTTAGACACCAGATTTCAAGTACTCAGCAGTCACAGGCAGCTGGTGGTTTCCGTGGGGGACGGTATCATTTTAGAGGCTCTTTTTCAAGGAGGCTTCTAGCTTGCAGTTTCCTTGATCCCTTTGGAGTGGCCTGACCAGACATCCTGGTTTGTCTCAGGAAAGGCTAATTTAGTCCCATTGCCCCGTCTCTGTTTCTAATTAAGCCGCTGAGTTACTAATGGTTCCCTACACAAGTGTCCCTGTTTCACACATTAACCATATAATCACCCTTCCTGTGGCTCCCTATCCGAAGTGGGAACTTGTGACTTCCTCATCCTTGGAGACACCAGTCATGCCCTGTGATTGTCTTCCTTCTGAGGTTTCTCGGCCACTCTTGTCACAGGGAACCCTGGAGAAAGCTGCCGGTTCTCCCATGTGTCTCAAGATGGGTCCATGGGAGCATTCACCCACCCCTGCCCTGAAGCAGTTAATCAACTCTGGAGTACGGACTGATTCCCACAACAGACTCCCTCCCTAAAAGGTCAGGCCATTTCTCCTCTAGATTGGTGGGCAGCAAACTATAACCCATGATGGTAAGTGTGGCTTGTACATTTTTAAAACATTTCTTTATTGCATTTTTATGTGTGTGAGCATGCATGGGCATGCATGGGGCAGGGGCACCCATGCCACAATATGTCAGAAATCAGAGGACAGCCTGCAGGATTTCCCTCCTTCCACAGTATGGGCCCCCAAGATGGAACTCAGGTTGTCAGGTTTGGCAGCGAGATGAGCCATCCCACCAGCCCATCTTTCACATTTTAAAAGAATGAAAAACAGACAAACAAGAAGAACCAAGGACAGGGACCATCTTGTTCTGTAAAGCCTAGTTACTATTGTCATTTATCAAAACAGTGCTCACCCCTGCTCCCTATCTAAGGGGAGAGATCGCACCAGATTTTTCTGATTTGGCCTAACTGTAGGAAGCACACACAGACAAGGCCTTTCCCTCCAGGCTTGTGTGCAAGAGCAATCCTTGACCTGTGTCTGGACCACAGCATACCGGGACCTAAAGGCTCTGCCTCCCTTCCCTTGTCCTCAACAGGGAACTTTCAAGAATTCTCCAAGTAGAATCCTCACTGCTCATGTCCTCCCTCCCAACTCTCCTGACTGTAGGCCATTTTATCCAAATATCTGTATGATGCAACTTTGGAATTTTACTTCTATTTTATCTGAGTGTCTTGTCAGAGTTACAGTCATTATTTCTATGACCACCATCATTACTGTCATTCGTGATTTATTTCCCTGAATAGCCAATGGGCTTGTTAGAAATAATTAACTATGTTCACATGCTCAGCACTTCAGTCTAACCAAACAACCCCACATTCTCTGAAAACACAGATTGTTTCCTGAAGTACTTTTGTGTGGGGTGTTTGTGTGTGTGTGTGTGTGTGTGTGTGTGTGTGTGTGTGTTTACCTGTGCATTTCTTTTTCCTTCTCTGCTCAGCTGTCACCCTTCAAAATAGAAACATAATAAGTAACATAATGAAGCTTTATTCCAAAATTAAAAATAAAAACAACTTTCCATAATGTCTTCAAGTATAACAGCTCCTACAAGGTGGGAAGGCAATATGATACCCATTCCACACCCAGAAACACACATTCCCCCTCTTGTCCTTAAAATAATGTACCACATCTAGCTATATAATTGTCCCTGCTACCAGCTGATGGACTCTGCATGCTAGCAAGCCCTAGGAAGCTTTTAGAAAACACCAATGCCTGCCCCATTCCCAGACCAGACAAATGCAGTTCTCTGAGTCTGGATGTTGCTGTCTTTAAATTTTCTTCGGTGATCTAACATACAGCCAGAGTTGAGAACACACAAAGAGGTGAGCCACTAGACCACAAGTAGGATTTGCATCACTCACTTTACCTCTCACTAAAGACTGCCTTCAACAAATTGTCAAATGAATGAACTAGGAAGCACAGGAGAAAGGTAAATGATAATTTATGGAAGTCACTTCATATAAGTTTATTAAAATATTGTGAGATAAAAAGCTATACTAATCTAACAACTTCCAACTTACTGGACAAGTTTGACTAATTCAAACATTTAAATTAATGAGGACCTTCACATAGAACTAAGCAGTTTTAAGCTATGGCCTTGAAACTTGGTCTTGAAAGAAATAAGGATGCATCCTGTAAAAATATGAACATTAGGTAGTTTATTAGCATAGTCTCTAACTATATCCAAAAACAGACCTCCAAACCCTCACATAATGCAGATATATTTCAAGGTTGTTATCTCACAACTGTCAAGCACAGCCTCTTCTTGCCTTCTGTGGTATAATTTATACTCAAGAGTGGCATGAGAGGTTTTTTTTATTATTAATTTGTTTGTCAAGCAATGCTCTCAGCTCTCTTGTACTTATGTTGCCTGTTAGTAGCGTTAAGTACAAATATATCTCTTAGATTTGCTTGTTAATTTGTACCTTCTCTATATTTAGACATAGCAATAGATAGTCATCAGATCAGAAAATTGCTAATGGTCAGGAGAGGGGGACAGAAAGTGGTGGATGGATTTTTGCCAACAATAAATAAGCAATGAACTGGAATGTGGTAGGAAGATCAGATAGGAAGCTCTGGGTGTGGCTGGCCCCATTTGCTGTGGTTCTTTTTGGACAAGTGAGCTTACATCTCCAAACCTTTAATGACCCATATCAAAAATGGAAGGCAAAAATGAAATGTATTTCAAATACCCAGTTGAGTTACCATGTGTAAAATAAGAGATGAGAAAACCACTTACAATGCTCCAAACATCTATGTAGATATGCTTGTCTTATGTATTCAGCTGCAAACACACTGGGTAGCTACTTCCTGTGGTATTATAGGGATCCACCTAACAGTGATTCTTGCTACCATTGTTTTGGTTGGGATCCACTATGATAACGACGTCTTGTTAGCATCTTGTGTTAATTTTACATGTCAACTTGACTGGGCCATGGAATGTCTAAATATTCTGAGTATTCTATAAGGGTGCTTACAGATGACATTAAAATTTGAGACTGAGTAAAGCATGCTGTCCTTGTTAGCACAGGTGGGCCTCCTCCAGTCAGATGAAGGTCTAAAGAAACACACAAAGGCTGGCTAAGGCAACATTTCTTGCTATCTCTCTACTTGAGTTGGGTTGTCAGTTTTTCCTGCTTTCAAACTCAACCATCAGCCCTTACTAGGTCTCAAGCTTGTGGCTTTTAGACCCGGATCTGTGCCACCAGCTCTTCAGAGAGAAACCAGAACTAAAGCATTGGCATTGGTATGTGTGAGTCACTCATTTACCACAGATCTGGAGATATGTTTATTTCCAAACTTGCAAGAGTCAATTCTTTACGATGAATCTTATGCCTCCAACTCCCTCAATGTGTGTGCGCACGCGCACACGCACACACGCGCGCGCGCGCACACACACACATGCACACACACACACCTTCATACACACATCCATGCCCTATTGGTTTTGTTTCTCTGGAGAACTCATTAACGTGGGTCTCTAGCAACACATACTTTCCTTTTCGATCTAACGAGATAATTCCAAACAAAGTACTTCTATTTCTAGAAGTATTTTCAGTGGACCTATTAGAATAATGTAAGTCAGTGATTATTAGAGTTAGCTAGCCAGGTAGAAAAAGAGCAACTCCCAGCCTTCAGCCTAGATCTACTTAATAAGTGCCTCAAAGGTGCAGAACCCGGGCATCTATGTTTTTTAACAGACTTCTGGGAATGAACACACCTTATTTGGGATTGTGCATCAAAATGGTTTCAACTAAGGAGCAGAAACCAAGCGCTGGTATTTGAACATCCATTGCATCGGATCCACAGACCTGGTTCCTTTCTACTTTCTCCCTGTGAATGATGGTGAACTGGAAAGACCACACACGAAGCCTGTTACCAGGAATTTCCATGGTGTGCCCATCACCATTCAACACAAGCCAGTCTCGGGATACCGACGAAGTGTCCCTCACAATTCAGTCTATGGGTAAGTCTCCAGTGGCATCTTTTAGTACAACATACATAATCTCAAAGCTCAACTTGCCCCCACATGTTGAGTGCCCTTTCTTATACAATGAACTACTTTTTTTTCTCACCTCCACCCTTCTACCTCAAACATTCATGCCTCAAAGTTTTGTCTCAGATGTCATTCTACTCAGGAAGTTTCTCTCCTGTCTCTCTAACAGATTCCTTCACACCATAGACACATGTGTGCAGGACTCTACCACATAATGGAGACTGAGCGAAAACATAGCTGCATGCTTCATGCCTGTGTCCTCAGAGCTCTGAATCTTTTATATAGCAGGTTTACATATATTATGCCAATGGATGTAGGCTATTTTTCCTACTTGGTGACCAAAAGCAAAATTTAAAGTTGGACATTGTTTTAGCTAGGGTTTCTATTGTTTTTATAAAACACAATGAAAAAAATCGGATAGTAAAGAGTTTATTTCATCTTATTACTTTCAGGTCATACTCTATCACCAAGGGAAATCAGGGCAGGAACTTGAGGTGGGAACCTAGAGGCAGGAACTGATGTAGAAGCCCTGGAGAAATCCTGCTGACTATACTGGTTCTCATGGCTTGCTCAGCCTGCTTTCCTATACAACTCGGGACCACCTGCTCAGGGATGGTACCATCTCCTCTCAGATGACTCTAGCTTGTTTCAAAATGATAAAACAAACAAGCAAAAACATTAGCTAGCACAGAAATTCACTTGCAAAGCAGAAAGTGTTTGGAAAAAGCGCATAGTAAGGATGCCTGGCACAATACAGTACTGTTTGTTTTTAAATATTACCACATTTTAAAATTAATTAAGTGTGTGTGTTTGTATCCAGGGGTGTGCATTTGCCACTTTGTGCATGTGGAAGTCAGAGGGCAAACATCTTTACCCACTGAGCTGTCTCAGCAGCCCAGGATATTGTTTAGAAGAGCTCTGGAGGGACAAAGCCAGACTCTAGTCACCTGAGTTCTTTACCACTGAGAGACAGACTGAGATTAAACTTTCAGTGACTCAGTTCCTTCCCACCTATGGGGAAGATGATGGTATCCAGCTCTTAAAGTGGCCTCATGGATAAAACATGCTAATCACTCAACACAATATCAGGATGCATTACATAGACCACTTAAAAGGCTGAACTTGAGTTTAGCTCCTATAATGTTTATCAATACTTTAGCAAGTAAGATCAGACTTAGACAATGGAAGATTCCTGATTCATTGATTCATAGGAAAGTGGAAAAGTCCTTGGACTAACTTATCTTGTAGATCATGTCCTTTTCTGAAGGGTATCTACTGGAAGGTGGGTAGAGAGTTATGGTCTCATCTTCTACAGCCTGTCTTGATAAATTCCCCTAAGAATATAGATTCTCCAGAAAGTTATATGTGTGCTCTGTTTCTCAATAGTTAAAAACACTTATCTGCCACCTCAAAGTATTCATTCTTTTCCTGGAGATCAATTTGTGAGATATGTATACCTGTCAAAGGCAGGACTGGGAAGATGAAGGCTACTGATTTGACTTCTACTGTGCTTGAAACTAACCTCTACCTTTCTCTGGGCTGAAAGGAGAAATGGGTCACAATTGGAACTTGGTCTAACCCTACAATCATCCATAGAACAACCAAGTGATCTTAGTTACTTTTAGATCCAATCTACCATATTATACCATACATCCCTGAGTGTGTAACAAGCTCAAGCTAGATCATGAAAAGTTCCTAGACTAAAACAGAGCTGTGGCTTCCAAAGGCTACTAAGTCAATAACAAAGACAGTTCTGTTCTAGGTGGTGAGATGAACTGGGCAATGTTTTCATTAAGTTTAATCGTTTTGATAACTAGATATGATGTGCCTGTCAAATTGCCTTCTAAATATTTTTTGTTGTTGTTTATGCCTTAGGTCAGTGCTGCTGTTGGCTTTTAGTCAATGTCAGTTTCTGCAGAGACTTATAACTTACTGCCATTCTGAGAACATCTGACTCTTGAGAACTGAGCTCTAAACATCCCTATCACTCCTCCCAAGTCTCAAAGAACATTGCTGAAGAGAGGGCAGAAAGAGTGTGAGAACTAGACATGACCTTCAGCAGCTATCATCATCAGCCCAAGACCTGTACAACACCGGGTTGGTTAACATCCTATCAGTGAGTGGAGAGAGGATCACAAGACCCCATCCCTTGCTGGGGTACTTATAGCTGGAGAGCTTCTATCCAGGACCTGCCGAGCCCTGGCAGTCCGACAACCCACTTATAAAATAAACACACAGATGCTTATATTATTTGCAAACTGTATGGCTGTGGCAGGCTTCTTGTTAACGGTTCTTATATCTTAAATTAACCCATTTCTATAAATCTATACCTTGCCACGTGGCTCGTGGCTTACCGGCATCTTCCATGATGCTTGTCATGGCGGCAGCTGGCAGTGTCTCCTCCCACCTTCCTGTTCTCTCAGTTCTCCTCTCTGTTAGTCCCGCCTATACTTCCTGCCTGACCACTGGCCAGTGTTTTATTTATACAGAACGATATCCACAGCAGGTACTAACAAAGCTAGTGTTTGCTAGGTGAAAGAGAGACATTTTCTTCAGCAGTACGGACACTGATAAGGTTCCCATGCTCATGGAAATAATCCCTCACATTCACCCTCACCCATGCCTCTATAAGCAACCCTGATTAAATTTGGTAGGCACCAAAACCAATCAGCAACAAGAAGAAGAAGAAACAGAAAAGAAGAAGAGATGTGACAGTAGAAGTAGGACTGGCTGGGAAGAGTAAAGGGGTCAGTGGGGTTGGGGTGAAGATGCAAGGACGGGTTATGGCTGTGGTTACGATCAAAATACATCTACACATGAAAATACCATGAAACCCACTATTATTTATAATTAATATGTGCTGATACAAATAAAAACACTAAAGATGGATGGATTTGGTTTCCTCATTATAGAAACCAATACACTGGCATGCCCATGCATCATTGTTAATACACACAATGCCCCTACAAGGTACGTACATGAATATCCACCTACATTGTTAAGTCCAATAAGTTTGTATCTGAGAGACAGCAAAGGCTTAGGTTCTTGCAAGCCTATGGTCACAAGATTTTTCAGTAACTAATAAGTGCATAACATTATTTTGTGTGTGCCTCCATTTAAAAATCCTTATCCAGCATACATTTTTGACTCATTAACACTGAACTCCTGGCCAATGGTACCCCAGTGCCTACTTGAGGAATGAGTGGATACTGTCCATCCTGCACATCATAGCCTTCATGCCCTCCGGAACTCCTCAGTGCCATGCTCATGGGCTATATAGTAAATAGTGAATTACAAAAGAAAGCACAAAACCATAAAGCATATAGTGCTAAACAGATGCTTGCTCTATCGCAGGAAGCTGGAGAGGATGGCAGAGTATCAGCCTCTTCAACAACAACTGGCAAGCTGGAAGTCAGGCAACTAAAAAAAAAATATTTTTGCCGTTCTGTACAGGTCCATGAATGACCACATCAGAACCAGAGTCTTGATTTGGGGGTTACAAATACATTTTAGTGAGTCATTGAAATCACAAGTATGAGTTGGTTAACAGTAAGGATCCATTATGTTTTTCTTTTGCACAGATCTGAGGCTCAAAGAATTTTTTGTTATGACAGTAGTTAGTGGCAATTTGAAATTGGGCTTATATGTCTCCAATGACCCATGTTCTTTCCATTGCAAACCCCTTTATCACGTCTGCCTGTGCCCCAGTTACACCATGAAACAAGAGTGGTATGAATTCGCCAGCTCTCAGAAGGATGATGAGGCTCAAATTAGTCAATGCTTTGTAAGCTGCCAAGCATTATACAAATATAAAGGATTGTTCTAAGTGGGCTCAACTGAAGTGAGGTCACACTCTTAAGCATCAAGGCCAAGTACAATGAACTCTTATTCTCTTACAGCAGAAAGAGATCAAATTAAGGACCAGACCCCAAGAGGTCCATGTCCTTCTCCCAGCAAGCTGAGAAACCAGTGATTCTGAGCTAATTCAAAGCGGCCTCTGTGGGATGGCTCAGTGAAGGTTCTGCTTGCAAAAGAAGTACTTACAATATAGTTCAGTGAGAAGATCAAAGTGTGGGTAGAGTCACACACACACACACATAGACCAAAAAAGCGGGGGGGGGGGGGGCTCCGATGTCAAGTTCACTTAGAGTTGCCGTTACAAAAATCTACCACCTAGGGCCACAGAGACAGCAGCAGCATCACCCAGCAGTGTGGATACTGATGAACTAGGCATTGTCTCAAAAACCATCTTGAAGCTTCTGGCTGTGCCTTAATGAGGGAGGGGCCCACAGGCACCATGTTAATTACAAAGGGGTATTTAATAATTGAGGTGAAGCTGAAATGTATAATCTGAAAAATTAACCATCTTGGGTTAAACACAATCAATAAGGAGAGGGAGAAAAATGACTTCAACATGTCTGTGTCCTTAAATTCATTGGCTTCATGTTAAGAATACCAAAATGATCTAATGAGGGAAAATATTGATGCATAAAGATGTTTGCAGTTTAGATCTTTCTCAGTTTCAGCTTTTGTAAGTAAGTATTTGGTTTAAAATAATGAAACAGTCACATAGGAGAGAAGTATAACTAAAAATGATTGTTGAAGAATTTTTAACAACACAGGAAATGAAAATATTCAAAGTGCAGTACTAATAAAAATTAACAAATAAAATACAAAAAGCACAAACAAAACTCTGTGTGTGTTCATAAGAAAACAAAAGAAACAATAATACACTAAAAGATACTATGCCAAATGCTAACAATCACTGATGTCTTGTTTGGAAATTTTTGAGAACTGTTTACTCTTTTTTTTTTTTTTTAACTTGCAAGGCTTCTACAATAAGTATGTACTATCATCAGGTTAAAGATGGGGAGGCGAACAGCACAATGGAAGTACAATCCAATTTGCTATCACACTCCACGCCCAAAAGAGTGCTTTGATGAACAGAGGCAGAGATTAAACAAGATTTAGCCTGTTCATCTAACAGGTCACTGATCTGTAAAAATATCAGATGTTTTCCGATTTTTCAAATCATTTATTATTAAGCAACTAGTTGGAGTGTAGCCAACTTAATTAAACAAAGAATATGAGATGGCCCCATCCCCAGAAAAGCCCCAGGAGGGCCTGGGATTCTCCCTCTATTCATGATTATACTGCCAGAACACTGTGCCTGCAACAGAGCAGGGCTCAATAAACATGTATGGTAAGAATGAGAGCCTAGGAACCACAGGCTGCTATACAATCACAGTCCAAAGGCATCCGTCTGGCTTCAATCATCTACACAAAAATTTAGTAACCACATGCTCGCTCTAGACATATCACAAACAGTTATGGTCTGAATACACAAATAAATCAAGGTGTCCACCCTCCAAGAATGTTTTAGGGAATGCTAAATGCAAGGGGAACTGGGATGAGAGAAGAATTTCTCCAGGTAGGAAGTTGGGAGGAAGAGTTTGGAGTGGAGCATGATTTTTCCTGAACAGAGAGAGAGCATTACAGACTCCAGTGAAAATTAAGGGACGATGCTAGGACTTACAGAACAAGAAGTGTCTTGATTTGACTAACAGCTTGGAGACCTTGGGAGGGTCACGTGGGCAGGGCCAAGCAAACCATTATGAGCTGGTTATCTGGGAAGGTTTTTGAAGAACGCGTTACAACCAACTTTTTCCTATAGACAGGTAACTGTCTTGGTAGGAGAGAAGATATTCTTAGTGGAGATACTATCTCTCCCTTTGCCTCGAAGGCTATTGAGACAATAGACAGACAGGAATTGGAATTTTCCCAGGAGTCTGGTGTTGGGGATGGAAAAAGCTGGGCTCTGATGCCAACAAGATGGGGAACTTGTGTCCCAAAGAGGGATTTCACACAGGTGGTACAACTTACCAGACCACCTTGCAGGAATGACCAGAAACCAAGACAATGATAGGTGAGGGATGGGCAGCACCACACCTTGACCAGGACTGCCTATAACTTGCTCTCTATTTAAACCTAAACCTCATGTCAGAACCCTGAAGATGAACTTAAGTGGGGTAGGGAGGTCACCAGATCCCTTAATTAGATCTTCTTCCCAAAGTGGCCACATTGACTAAATCTCCTTTCCTTGCCTTTTGTAGTAGCTTCTCTGTTCAATTACTCTATTGAGGGCATGTGGCTTGTTTGGACTGCCAAGGCCCAGGTCTGACCAGAACAACTCTGGTAACAGGAAAATCGTGTAAAGACTTTGAATTAGAGTGAATAATTTGGGGAGATGTTTGGGAAGATGCTTGGGCATCAGTGAGTGGGAGAGAGATGGAGGGGGAGAGACAGAACCCAGCATGGCGCAAAGCTACCCATGGTGAAAAGGTCAGTGACAGGTGCTGAACACTTAGCCAGGTAAGCCTGCACTAGTCCCTTCGATCACCAAGATGTCTCAGCCATCATCTGGGGGATGCTAAGTACTAACCTTTAGAGAGATGTAAAAACTCTGACTCCTCCAACCTGAGTCGTCCACCCCCTCGAAATAAGCTGAATTGCTTTGCAAATATATGCAGATACATGCGAATAACAAAACCATTAACATGTGCACAAAGCCTCAGAGGGAAAGGTTTGCTTTGATCAAAGCTCATAATGGGATGTATCCACGGGCAGAAAAACAACATCCTGTTCAGCCCAAACAAGGAAAGGCTTAGACTGGAGCAGAAAGCCTTGCCTTGGAAACTTCTGTTCATTCCCATATCAGGGTGTGAGATGCTTCCCTTCTATTTCCCCCTTTCTAAAGGTAGAACTGCTGTACATATCATGCCCTCTGCTTTAATTCAGTAAGGCTGCAAATACAGATGTGTGTGTGTGTGTGTGTGCGTGTGTGTGTGCACACTCATGTGTGCACGGTGTTTAACACCCATCCCTGCTTCTCAGTGTGGTTCAAAGAGGAAAAGCCTGGAGAGCCATGGGAACACAGACTCTCTGGCCATACCCTAGCACTAGTGAGTGAGAATATACACTTTATGAACATGCCAGGTGGGTGTTGCAAATGCAAATTACAATTCAAAAAGCATTGACCTAGTAACCTTATCAGCCACAATTATGATTTTCTGAAGGTCGGGCCCATTTCTTACTCCTCTTGTGATCTAATCCCCTAGGCACTGTGCCTGGCACATGATGTACAATTAAAACAGGCTTCCATTTCCTCTTCTGGAAATCGAGATAACAGCATCTTAGGGGCAGCTGTGAAGAGAACAAGGCACATTAGTTGTTAACTGCTCAGGCACACTGCCTGGCACGTGGTGAGAGGTGTCTCACATTCCTTCATTCCTTCCTCACTGCCATTTCCCTCAAAAGCAAACATTGATCTGTATACAAATAGCCACACCTGCATGTATAGAAATTTGTATTTTATTAGTGCTTGTCCCATTTAACTCCCATGTCAGGCAGCAGAAGCTGCAAACCCTTCAGCAAACTAGGATCCAGAGAGGTTACAGGATGCCAGGTTCCATGAGTGAAGCACTCGTGGAGGAGCTGGAGTCTGATCCAGGCCTTGCTAATTCACTGCTGCACTGCCAGCCTGTCTTCAGTGCTGAGCAGATTGTCCATGAGCCCTGCTAGGAGGCTTCCATGCAGCTCTGAGCACAGTTCACAGTACAACTGGATTGTCACCTGACCCCATGCCATTGTCCTCCTGACCTGATCCCCACCCCGGTCTGAGGTCATATTTGTTAACCAAGATCTCAGGACATTGCACATCTTCCTCAGTTCTCGATAGCTAGCACCTTCCTCCACTGTAAGTTGCTCTGGAATCATTGGGCCCAAAAGCTTCTATTCACCCTTCCAGGCCCAACTTCATCTTCATCTTTGCTCTACCCTGGGCCCCTAAAAGTTTGTCTATATGAGCTACAATGGAGTTTCCTGCTGTGTTTGTCAAGGATCACCAAGAGAGGAGAGTGAGGTCAGAGTATGTGTCCCTTCTACTCTTTCTTGTAAGGATTGTACAATTTTTACATATTCCAGCCAAAAAAGCCACTGCCTTCATGAGACAGATGCCATCCAGATTTGAGGTAATTGTTGCAGCCTTCTCCCATCCAGTGGAGCCTGGCATGATCTCTGCTCGGCACCTTACAACTTCCCTGATGCCTTAAACCTTACCTTTGGAAATAAAATGCCTCAGTCTCCCTACTCTGAATGCACCTCTGTTCCTGGTTAGAAAGATGACTGAGCTTTTCACCAAGGCGATTCCAATGTGTCTTTCAAAATTCAACCCAAGGGTTGCCGCCCCCAAGTCCAGAGCACCCTGGCTTCTGGTTTCACAGCATTATGTACACGGTAGTACTCATGTTCAAGTTTTATGACTTCTTCACGGGTGTGGTTAACACTTCTACTCTATTTTGTAGTTCCAGCATGTAGAAAGTGTACTATAAAAATTGTTTGAATAAATTAAGAATGACAACGTTAAATTTTCTTATGGAAATCACTTCTCTTAAGAAAATGAATTCTTCAGCTGATAGTAAGGTGTTGTGAGGTTTTTTTTCCCCTGTATTTAGAGAGTGATCCTTGAAAAAGAAATCATCTAAACTGGCCCTATTTCAGGAAAACTGGAACACACAGTTCTCCTAATTATAACCCACACATGGTGGTGTAATATCCAAGGCTGCTGTAAAACTTGAGAACTCGAAAGCTGCTAGGAATGTAATGAGAACCGGAATCCTGGGGTGGCCAGTGGGCTCTGCCTCCTCCTGATATTCATAGCCTGTTATCCTCTGCTCTTCGGTATAGACAGGACCTAGTGACGTGCTCTTCAGTATAGACGACAGGACCTAGTGACGTGCTCCGACCTGAAGTATTACAGCAACAGTGGTAGGACATTGCTGCAGTGTCATCTTACAAGAGACTGACTTTGGTTCTCTGGTAGTCATCCTTTCTGGCTGTTTTGCTTTCTTGCTAGGATGGAGGTAGCTACCACATTCATGAGCCAGCCTACTGAGAGGCCCACATGCTGAGCTACAAAGGGTGAGCCTGCCAATAGCTTGTCGTGGATTGAATTATCACACACACACACACACACACACACACACACACACACACACACACACAAAAAAAAAAAAAAAAAAAAAGCAGTGAGTTTATGAGGGGTTTGTGTTGGCTAGTTTTATGTCTACTTAACACAACCTAGAGTCATTTGGGAAGATGGAATCTCAAACATTGAAACACAGCCTCTACCAGATTGGCCAGCAGGCAAGCCTATGGGGCATTTCTTAATTGATGATCAATGTGGGAGGGTCCAGTCCACTGTGGGCCGTGCCACCCCTGAGCTGGAGGTCCTGAGTGCTACAAGAAAGCAAGCTGAGAAGTCATGAGGAATAAGAAGGAATAAGCAGCATTCCTTCATGGTCTCTGCTTCAGTTCTTGCCCCAAGGTTCCTGCTCTGAGTTCCTGTCATGACGTTCCTGGGTGATGGACCACAAGATGAACTAAACCCTTTCTCCCCAGGTTGCTTTCGGCCATGGTGTTTCATCACAGCAATCGAATAGTTGATTCAGAAGTAAGTCAACAGTTGGTGCTGTGTTAAGCCACATTTAAGGTGATCTCTAACACACCAATCAACAACCAAGGCATTGCCAGGAACATAGGTAGCTAACTCTTCACCTGCTCTTCTTTATATTCCTCACAATACCACACCACCAACTCTATAGCATTTTGTTTCTTGACACTCCACTGCCGATGAGGAAAATGAGGTTCGGCGAGAAATTATAGTTATTCCGGATCACACCAACACCAAATAAAGCAGAACTTATATGCAAATGGTCACAACTGTTAAATGTGTGTGCATTACAGAAACAGTGAGGCAGATAGCCAGTACACAGTGCAGAAGACACTGCCTATTTTGGGGAGTCTCATACCATTAGTGACCTAATGGCTGCAGGAATCCTCTGTTGGTCTGAAGCCCATTGGTCACCTAAAGAAAATTACAGCTTTGACACAAGCTGCAAGGTTATACAGGTGAGAGGGCTGGGAAAGATCAGGCGTTTGACTGAAAGTGTTGCCTAGTGACTAGAGATACACTTCTCATGTTCCATGTTAAACAGGAGCTTGCTTCCTTGGCTACCTCCAGATACTCTGAGGTCAAGTTACAGAGGAAGGACAGAGAAAAAATTGCTACTAGCAGAAGATCTTTTTGTTACAGAGGTTAGCCTGCCCTGAGTAATATATTATAAGGTGCCAAGCAGAGGGGTGACTTAAGGTTGTTCCTATTTTGAAAAGAATGTAGAGAGTTCATTCATTTTAATGGACTGGTGGAGGCGAGAGCCCCAGCTCCAGCAGTAAGACAGGCTGACAATTGAAAGAGAAGGTTGCCTGCACTCTGTAGGTTACTAAAGCACTTACTAAGGTTCTTAGCCTGTTCCAGGGTCCTTCTAAGCCCCTCCCAACATATTAACTGGTTTCATCTTCACAATAAACCCAGGAATTAGGACTAGTCATCAGCCCACTTCATAGCTAGGGGAATTGAGGCATGTCTGCATTAACTAATTTGGAAAGGGTGAGTGGGTTCCACCCCAGCAATGATGGTGACATGCCCAGCTCAGCGTGTTCAAGCACTTCAGGCTATCCGCAGGGAAGAAGGAGCTCTCTGCTTCTAGAGAGCTTATTTGAGGCTGGCTCTGATACTCAGAGTCTCCACTAAATGTGAACAATTGCTTCATTATCTACTTTATCACAATCCATCAAACACTCTCACCCAAAGGTCAAATTAACACTTTTATCATCATAACAATAGTATTGCAATTCTAGGCTGAAGGCGGCTACTAATTGCCCCAGCACTCTGAGATAATAAAGCCCAGCAAATGATGAAGTACCTGGGCTTCAATACCCCCAGCTCCCCCTTTTCTGATGGATGAGTTCGGATCTCGCCAGATCTGTCCTCATGGAGTGAATCTAAGGCCACGCACTTCCCCGGCTTTGCTTGGTATGTGACATTCTTTTTTTTTTTTTTTTTTTTTGGTTTTTCGAGACAGGGTTTCTCTGTGTAGCTTTGCGCCTTTCCTGGAACTCACTTGGTAGCCCAGGCTGGCCTCGAACTCACAGAGATCCGCCTGGCTCTGCCTCCCGAGTGCTGGGATTAAAGGCGTGCGCCACCACCGCCCGGCGGTATGTGACATTCTTGCTCAGCTTCCTCTCCTTTGCAATCCCATATCCCTAGGCTTATGCTACCCTCCTACCTCCCAACGCATCCTAAAGTGTTACCAGCAAATGAAGTCTGGGTTCTGCTTGCAGGAAATCTGATCTAGGATGGTTTTGAAACCTTGAATTCATGGCCCTAAAGGAGTAAACCTGGCCAGGCATGGTGGTGCACCTGGGACACAGAGGCAGGTAAATCTCTGTGAGTCAGAGGTCAGCCTGGTCTACAGAGTGAGTTCCAGGACAGCCAGGACTATGTAGAGAAGCCCTATCAAAAGAAAAAGACAAAAACCCTTTTGATTAGTTATTCATTTGTTGACTTGTTTCTTTGTATCCTAACTATATTTTTGGATTCTTTTGTTATAAAAGTTACCTTTCCTGACTAATACATTTATTCATCTGTCTGTTTGTATGTATGTATATGTATGTATATGCATATATAATATATATTATATATACACAAAACAAAGGCTTGTTTGGTAACAAGTTTTTCTCTGTCTCACCAGCCAACTCCCAAAATAATGACATGGAGACTTCCTGTTAATTATGAATACTCGGCCTATAGCTTAGGCTTGTTCCAAACTAGTTCCTATAACTTAAATTAACCCATTTATATTAATCTTCAGTCTACCATGTGGCTCATGGCTGTTACTTCTCCTCCTGCACATCCTGCTTGCTCTGTCTCCTGGTGTCTCTGCCTCTCTTCTTCCCAGAGTCCTCTCTGCCCCTGGAAGTCCTGTCTCACCTCTTCCTACCTAGCTATTGGTCATTCAGCTCTTTATTAAATCAATTACAGCAATATATCTTCACTCAGTGTACAAATATCCCACAACCTTGATTCAATGTTGTTCATATTCTGAAGAATCAGTGGTCCTCATATGGAGAACAGACTGAAGGAGATGAGACCAAAAGCAAGAAGCCTCGTGGAAAGGCTTTTTGGGAAGTACAGGTGACATTGGTAGCAACATCACAGACATGACTATGACAGCTTTGGTTCTAAGCATGGACACTTTACTTGGGCCCAAAGATCTCTAGTGGGTAACTAAGCCCCGAAGAAACTTAGCATTGTGTCTCCAGTCTGTATCTGTCTCCTTGCTGCCTTAAACACTGGCTCAGTCTCCTGCTCTGCCTTGACACAAGTTATCTAAGGAGTATTCTTTAAAACCGGCCACCCTCTTCATTCAAGGCTAAGGACTCAAAATTAAGAAATAGGTATTTTCAATATTTGCGGAGTCATTCTAATCATCTGATTATTGACTCACAGCTTTTACAGTGTCCTGAGTTCGAGCAGCACCTAGTCAATTGCCCCAAATTAACTCCATTTTTGTCCCTGTGATCTACTCTTGGAGCAGCTGCCTCCCCAGCATATCTCAGGTTCCAGGAACAACGAGCCTTGCAGGCAACCATTTCCCCTGACATCAGCAGGACCCCAAAGAACCAGACCTGAGATAATGATCAGCCAGACCAGTCTAACTGCTTGACTATGCATGAGATTTGCCCCTCTATTCTGTTCCTTCCCTGTATATCCCAAGACTATCATTAGTTCCTCAGACAGACAGGGATTCCAGTTACCAATCTGCCCCCAGATGCAGCCACACTGAGAATAATTTCCTTTGTTGCGTCACGACTACTTTCACTCTTAGTTAAATCAGGCCAGTAGCTGAGCCTGGTTTGTCTGATGTCTGTCCAAGCATCCAGTAACAGCATTTAGAGATGGAAAGAAGAGAATGTACTAATGGATTAGATACGAAGATGGGAGTGTGGGAAGAATCCCAATAATCCCTTGGTCCTGGGCTAGTGATTAAATAGTCTACACACAGTGTATAGATCACTTAATTGTCCTAGAACTTGATAATATAACAAACCTTTAATTGGTTTGCCTGTGGTACTATCTTGGTTCACCATCTATAATTTCTCTTAGATTTTTCAAAAGTAAATTGAAAAGAAAATCAACCAAGAATCTTGGGTTTCCCATTAAGTGCCGAGCTATGGCCAGGGTCCTTCAGAGCATACTCTCAGCTGGCTTGACCAGCTTCCTCCTATTTAAGCCTCAGTTTGCATGGGCATCTGCTGAGACTCAGTGTTATTGGGAAACCAGGAGGTATAGACCAAACAGGACTGTTGCATTCTGGGAGATTAGGATTCCTACCAGTCTGGGGAGGTGTACAGGGACAATGACCACAAGATCCTTGCTCCCAAGAAAGCAAAGTCCAGATGAAGCAGTGAGCTAGGATGCCTGTCAGAGCTCATTTTGTACATCAAGTTAAAATGCAGTTGAACGATGTCAAAGGATACTTACTTGAAGGCTTAATTTCATTGCCTCCCTTCCTGGCATTCATATTAACACCACTCCAGTTTTCTTTCTTACTGGCCACCTACACTATTCACCTCTCATGTCACCTCTCCACTGAACTCTAGCCCTTTTAACCTTATCTTTTACCTCAGGCATTCCTGAGGACTTGATAATACCACAGGGAACTCTCTCTCTCTCTCTCTCTCTCTCTCTCTCTCTCTCTCTCTCTCTCTCTCTCTCTCTCTCTCTCTCTTTCTCTCCCTCTCTCTCTGAGCTCATCTCAGAAGCAGGAAATCATTTACCCAAGAGTTCCACCTTTCAAATGCAAACCATTCCATCTAGAATGCAGGTTCCAGCTACCTCCTTTACCAGACTCACACTCCAGAACATTGCACTTAACCACCAGACAGAAGAGATAGCCTCTCTGCTCACTCCTAGGACCTATGGAATTACTCATATGAGCCAGTCCTCATAGCCTGCCCACCTGTTTCTTCCCATAGCCTCTCTAGTTAAAGCTCCAGCCCGTGTCCTTCTTCCCTCGATCAACCCCTTACTTCTCTTAGGGTCCCTACAACACAACTTACCTCCAGGTATCTTGTGGTTAGCTGTCTTATCCTGATCTGCTGACCCTGTCATTCCTAAACAAAAATAAGATAGATTTTACAGATGTTTTCCCTGCTCGGTATTCAGTTCCACCCCTGACGCCCCACATCCTTTTTGAGCCTGCAGGAGTTTGCCACCCCACACTCTTTTCTGTCTACATCCCTTCCGCCGTCACCACAAGAGGCAACAAAGCACAGTAATGAAGGGTCCAGATTTGGGTGACAGAATGTCTGGGTGACCTGGGGATGATCTTTCTATTTCTTTGTGCTCCTTTCCTCTTCTCTATAGAGGGAAAATAAAATTACATATTTTAAGGAGTGATTGTGAGGATTAATGAAAATGAATATAAAGTGTTTGTAACAGTGCCCGGCATGTAAAAATTCATTAACTGTCAGTTACCACCAACATCAATTGTTAGGGAGCAAACATGAACTGTCCTAGCAAAGCTGCTGTGCCACTGCCTTCCACATCCTTAAAGCATGGGGTGGGCAGCAGCAAGGAGTGATTGCATATTCATAAGTACCTCCAACCAAATTAATTGATAGGGCACAATAGTAATAAAGGGAATTAATTTCCATTTTAATAACTTCACATGCTACATGTTAAGTATAGGTCCACATTACCAATGGTCACACAATTTCCCCTTTGCATCTGTTCCGTGTTGATTATGATGTCAGAAAAGCAAAAGTTAAATCCCCTTTTCAGGGAAGAAAAAAAATCTAATTTAATAACATTGCAATCCTGTTGAAAGCAGGATTAAATCTTAATAAGGGTGGAAGGATGTTGTGTTTCATGTCTATCCCTCTTGAAGCCTTGGCAACTTGTTCAGGGATACAGACCGTGTTGTCAAAGGACTTCACAGCCCAGCCCTGGCCTCATCTGCCGGCATCCAGGATGGCATGGAGCCTCTGAGGGTGCTGACACTTCCATTTGCACATTTCCCATCCCAGTGCTTTTTCTCATTAAAGCAGCTTGGTTCTGTAACTTCCTCCAGTACGGAGGAAGATAAAATGACTCCCAACTTTTATTTTGACCTTATAAAACTATGTAATTGGTTCAGAACCTTCAGGCTAAATGCATTTCCTTTGGATTAAGAACCTTGGTCTGAGGAATCATAGAGTTAAAAATATACCATGTGCCCAAAGAGAATTCACTCATCAACCAATATTCTCCTGGAAAATATGAGAGCTTGGGTCTAAGGGCAGCCTCATAGTTTAGTTTTTGATGTGTCTTTTTTTTTTCTCTCTTAAAAAAATCATAAAAGCACAAAGTGTAATGAGCCATGCATCGCAACTCTCTCTCCTTTCTCTGACTCTCACAACCCGCAGTAACCCCTACTTAGACCCACACTTGACTCTGAGCCTCTGGGGCCCACAGACTGGCCCTCATCTGATTCTCTAGCCTCCTTGTCCCTCCCTTTCACACATGCATACCACTTACTCTAGACTGCCCCCAAAAGGCCACATTAGTGCCCAGCTCTGCACCCTTGAAACTATTCCACGGACTATATGGAATATCCTTTCTTATAATAGTTCCTTGCCTCCCTCCCCTACTCCTGTTTCTCCAGTAGCCCAATGTTTTCTCCTCTCTAGAGCCTACAGTGCCTTCCCTAGGGGCCTTGGCAGCCTCGCAGACTCCCAGTCTCTCTGCTCCCATCCTCTGTGCGATCCCATGTATGGCAGCTGTCGAACTACACTGTAATGATTCACTTCCTGGTCTCTCCTCTCGGGTTTTGGCTAAGATTACTGAAGTCACAGCCAAACCTTTTCCTCTGTTTCCTTACGTAGTGTGGAGAACACTTGGCCCCTAGCAGGCTCTCAGCATGTTTGTGGGGTGACTTGTGAGAAGCAGATGTACGCAGTGCTTATTGCAGAGCAGACACAACTCTGAACACAAACATCTACATACCTCCCTATGTTACAGATGCAGAACCTGGGGCACTGGAGGGTAGGGTGACTTACAAAAGCTCACACAGCGGACAACTGAGAGAGTGCAGATTCCAGGCCAGCCTGTGGGGTTGTGGACTGGATGCCCTTTCCACGGGCTGGCACCACTCTCCCTCAGACAAGGGCTTCCTTGCCAACGTCCCAGAACTGGCCACTCAGATTCCCTAAACATACTGGCAGCTTTTTTTTTTTTTTTTTTTTTTTTTTTTGGTTTTTCGAGACAGGGTTTCTCTGTGTAGCTTTGTGCCTTTCCTGGGACTCACTTGGCAGTCCAGGCTGGCCTCAAACTCACAGAGATCCGCCTGGCTCTGCCTCCCAAGTGCTGGGATTAAAGGCGTGTGCCACCACTGCCTGGCCAACTGGCAGCTTTTTGGATACTCTACACTGTGGAGAATTTGGACACTGGGTCAGGGAGACAGAGGAAAAAAAAAAATGTTTTCACTGGCTTACCACACTCAGACATAGACAGTGCTATAAGATGACACTGGGGTCTGACTATATATTTATTTATATATATATATATATATAAAACAGGGCCCATTCCCAGTGCCAACCTTCCAATTTAAATATCTTCACAGTTTGAAATTGGAGTGAAAGATGAAAGGAAAACCACAGTATTCACCCTCATCTGCCAAGACCAATCCATGGGGTCCATACAGGCCAGGTCAGCTGCCCACGATGAGTTTACTTGTGAAGAAATTCTCCCATAGGCAGCCATCAGATCAAAGAACAACAGGGCAGGTATAGAATCACAGAGATGTTTTAAAGAGAAGCTGGCTTACTGATACACGTCTAACCAAATGCAAATGGCCTTCTGCTGGCCAGCTTTGGAGGTACATACCTACATGGGACTTCTGAGGTGGAGCTGGCTTCAGGACCTTCACTTAATAAATGTGAATAGAAGAAGTGCTGACAATGTTGAAGATTCCTTCTACTCCCAACCTCCGCCTCTTAGGATATTCGGCCATCATTTATTTCATACTGTATATCAAGCACTATTAGGCACATGAAACAAAAAAAATAAGCAAACAGCAATAACTCCCCCTCCCCATAGCTACTATCTATTGGATCTACTGTGTCTATCCTTTTTGGGGGGCGATATGCACCCTCAGCTCCAAATCCTGAGTGATGGTTCCCACTGACAGCATCTGCACAGCACACTAAAAGCACACACAGTATGAGAGGAACAGGCAGAGAGAAGCCTTTTTTAGGAAGTGGTACACATTGCCACAGACAGAAACTGGGGACAGATACAATAAGGAGGAAAGAGGCACAAAGCCTAGCATGGTTGGTAGTTTGTTACACTTGAAACTCAAGAGTTCAAGGCAGGAGAATTGAAAGTTGACTTAAGAGGGAGCCAAAATACTCTAAGTAGCTTAGATTTATCCTGAAGGCATGGGCTCCATTGACAAGTTTTTAACTAAGGAGGAGAAGGGTATTAAAACCATTAGATTTGCATTTCAAAATGAGCTCCACCTACCACAGGATGGGTGTGGACTGGAACCAGGAGAAACCAGAGGAAGGAATTCTAAGGATAAGGTTTGCTGCAAGCTAACAGCTGCTCAGCAGTACAGTTCATCCATCAAATTCAGTGCACAGGCATGTGTCCCCAGATACTCATAGATCAACAGTCCTTATAAAATGATCCAAAGGGAAGGAATCACCACTGTGCTGTTTCCCAACTTACACACCAGTAGGAAGAAGATGGAAGAGACAACTAATTCTCTGTCCCTTTTTGGCAGATCTTGCTTAAGTAACAATTGTCCACATTTTAGAATCAGTATCTCTATCAATAGAAAGGGATCTTATAGAGCCAATGCCCAGAAGGGTTAATATGCAATTGAATATTAGAAAGCAGGTACCATGTGTTTTAGGGTTACTATTGCTGTGATGAAAGACCATGACCAAAGCAAGTTGGGGGGGGGGGGGAGGGTTATAAGGCTTACATTTCCATGTCACTGCTCATCATCAAAGGAAGTCAGGACATGAACTCAAACAGGGCAGGAAGCTGGAAGCAGGAGCTGATGTAGAGGCCATGGAGAGATGCTACTTACTGGCTTGCTCCTCATGGCTTGCTAAGCCTGTTTTTTTTATAGAACCTGGGACCATGAGCTCAGGGTGGCACCACCCACAATGGACTGGGCCCTCCCCTATCAATCACTAATTAAGAAAAGGCCTCACAGCTGGAACTTACGGAGGCATTTTCTCAACTGAGTTTCCCTCATTCTATATGACTCTAGCTTGTGTCAAGTTGACATAAGACTAGCCAGCATGCTATGAAAATAATTGAATTCTATCTCTTCAAACTCCAGGACAAGTTTAAAGGGTAAAATAAACTGTTTCGGCAGATAATTCAGAGACTATACAACCTCAGTTCTTTAGCCAATACAGCAGCACATTTTCTTCTCCTGCTCTCTTTTAAGCTCACCTTCTGGCAAAGTCCTCCTTGGCCACAGCTGGGGAGTCGTCATAGCCCCGCCCATTTTGAAGCTTTCGTGCACATGGGAACAGAGGCAGCCTCTTAAGTGATCTGGAAGTACTGCTTCATGTCTTGCTGGACTTAGCCCTTCTCATCTGGGAGATGAGATGCTACTGTGAAGTGGACAGAACATTTGGAAGAGTCAAGCAGATACTAGCAAAGGACACCTATGTCGCAGGCTGTTAGGTACACCAGTTATACAAACGCATGTCCTTTCACTATTTTCTTTGCCAAGGAAATGACATTTCCTCTAGCTCCTTTGCTTTCAAGTTTCTTATGTAACCAACCTGAGGTACTATGGGAACCTGGAGGCTAGGACTGGGAGAGGACAGTATGTGTCTATCTGTCACTCTCCTAGCCTTGAACTGCCTCTCTAAGGCAGCAGCATTACCTCCAAGGCTTGTCAACAGGTGCCACTTCTGAAAGCAACCTCTGGGCTTGCGGCTACCACCTTCTCCCTCTGTATCTCCCTCCTCTGGTTGCAGTGTCTTCTTCCTGATTCCCAACTAGTCCTAGGACCCGCATAGGTTTCTAGGCTCTGCCAATATGCAACCCTTGTGTTAAACTCTACATTTTAAGTATCTAAAGAGATTTTGATGTTCTCCCTTGATCCTAACACATACCTTAACCATGGAGCAAGGGAGAGAAGAACCACTATTATTGGCAATGTACTCTTCCTCACCAAGCTCTTGCTGTGGGTGCTGGAGCCATAATTTCATTATAATGTCATCATTAAGGTTAAAAATTTTGTCAAGAGAGTCATGTGACAACTGGGTCTCCGGTTATTTCTACTTCTGTAAGTTAGAGATAAAAGTAGCATCAATATGTAAAGTTGGGAAGGTTAGACATGATGTATGTGAGCCTTGAATGCAATGCATAGTACTCAGCATTAATTATTATTAATAACAAGCAAACAATAGTGTAAACAAAGAGATGGAGGCTGGTGCTATTATTATGAAGAAACTGGGGTTTGGCAGAAGTGTGTTTACATGTCCAAGGTCACATGGGAAGGGGCAAAGGGTGAGGGCAGAACTCTGGCTCAAATGCTTTTGCTTTTTCAGCTTGATAGCATGGGCTTACAGACAACGGGAAACTATAAAGGATGTTATAAATATGAAGCCAAGCCCATCTGATCATCTAATTAATTTTGTGAGTTTTGTTAGGGGCAAAGTACAGAGGACACAGAACCTAGATGAGCTGAGACAAGCCATGGCTTAGCAAGAAGAGCAGGGTTGTGAGCACGCAGCAGCAGCAACAGGAAGTGCTGCCATTGGGGAGCTCAGCCTGCCCTGCCTGCCTACCTACCGGGGGAGGGGAGGGTTGGTGCTGCAGAGACTCCACCTCCTCATTATCCCCATGCTGAGGGCTGAGGGCTAATGGACTGTGGGTCCAGGGGGACAATCTGCAGCTCCTCACAGCTCTTTCCATAGTGCTAGGGCCTGAACCTGTGCCCCCAACCCCGTGTGCAGGGCCATTACCCACCCCTGAGACACCAGCATTAAGACCCTCTCATTACTGGCCATGCAGATTGGTGCCAGCGATAATGAGGTAGCAGGAGAAGAAGCTGTCCTTGGGGAACTCCAGACAGCCAAGCCTGCCACAAGGGCCGACTTCCTAACCTGTGTTTTAGAAAATTTCTCTCTAAATTGCCAGGCATAATTTCATCCCCGGGACCTCTGACCCTTCTCTTTGTCTTTCTTCTTACACTGTGTGCTGAAAGACACAAAAGCCCAGCCTCTCTCACCCTTGCTTCCCTCTATCCTTCTTCTGATTCCCCCTTTCCCCCTGTCCCTTTCCTTTCTCTGTTCTCTTTCTTCTCCTCCTCCTCCACAAGGTATACAAGTCACTCACTGATAGGGTGCAAACTGATTTGGAGGCCAAGACACAATTTCAAAATGCACCTCTGCCCCTGTCAGCTGCGTGATCTTGGGCAAAGTTGCTTTGTGCTTCTGAGCCTCAGTAACACATGGATGTTCTACATAAGCTCAAAAATCCCTCCTCATTTGTACCACGACATGACATTTGCATAACATGTTTACAGGCCAAACACGACATTCAAATCTCGGTTATTCTGAAAATCTGGTTTTATCATTGCCATGAACCATATGAAACAGCACCAATGTACGCCATCTATGTCATCAGAAACTGAAGTCACGTTTGTTTAAGTGAAGAAGCAAAAGATGAAATCAATTAGAAGAATGTATACTGAATAGTTATTCTAACCGCAGAGACATTCTGTGTGGGGTGCAGACTTTGGGTCCGTACTCTATTTGTTTGACTACCTCCATTAATCCAACTGCATGGTTTTTATTTTGGTTTGTAAGCTCTTTACAATGAAATGATCAAAAATAAAGAACAATAATGTCTTTTCTTTAAGCCCAAACATCCCCAGTACTAGCACCACATGAAGTTCCACTTCCCTGGTAGTGGGCCTTCTCTGTGGCTGCTGCCTGAGGCTTGATGAACAATGGGAGGCTTCTCTCAAAATGTGTAGGATGGGTGCGACGAGCCACCAGCAGGGGTGTCCTGCTCTTGTTAGATGTTGTTAGATCCTCGCTCTGTGCCTGAAACACAGACAATTTCCATGCCTGTGGGAAACATGGACTTTCTCTGGCCTCTGGTCGGGAATAAACTAGGTCATCTCAGCTGGAGATGAAAACTCAGTCAACAACTGTTTATCTGGCATCCAGAAAAACGAAATGTGAATAACTTGCACTGTCTTCACACTGCTTTCCAGTGACAGTGACACACCGTCAATCACCAACTCTACTGAAAGGCTCTGCAGGCTATCCAAGACACATCAGAAGGACTGGTCATGCCTGGCGCTTTCTGATTCTATGTAAGCTGCTACCAAGTAATGCGTTAGGGAGTGACACTGGATTAGCCGGGACAACACATGTTGGAATAGTAGGAAAACGGATTTTAGAGTTAGATTGAAATTGCCATATTAAGTGGAGTTTGGGGTTTCATTTCTTTAGACGTGTTGATGTACAAAGTAGGAAAAGTCACTCTTATTTTGTAGGCTATTCCTAATATTAAATAGGCATTACTTATTGCAGTGGTTAATCTTCATGTTCAGTTTGACTGGATTTCAAATCATTTAGGAAGCACACATCTGGGAGTATTTGTGAGTGAGTTTCCAGAGCAGTTTAGCCAAGGAGAGAAGGTTCATTCTAAACACCAGTAGCACCATCCCATGGACAAGGGTCTCAGATGGTGTAAAAAGAAGACAGGAAACAGTACCAGCACCAGTATTCATCTCTCTTCACTTGCTGACCAGGGATGCAAAGTGACCAGCAGCAACCTGACACCCCACCACTATGCCCTCTCCACCATAAATTGTGCTCTCCAAACTGTGAGCCCAAACAAGCTCTCCCTTAATCTGCTTCTGTCAGGAATTTTGTCACAGAGAAGAGGCCAGTGAGCTTGCTTATTCAAGCTTATTCAATAATACGTACTAAATATACATATTCAATACAATAATATACTGAGTACATTTTATACTCCAAGTTTTCTGTTGATATGTGTGCACAGACTCACCTCTCATATGTGTGCATGCATGTGCACTTGCTACATAGTGTTCTAGGTGCCCAAGACACATTTGCACACAAAAGGAGACCAAAACTCCACCCTGGTGGAATTTTGCAATTTCATGGAAATACACTAAGGAATATAAGAGGGAGGACCTCTACATAGAGGTACCTGTAAGCTCTGATTCATTCCCCTCTTCGCTTTCCCAGTTAACACGGAGAAATCTGGCTTCTATATCGACACGTCATTACACTCTGTGTAGTCTCTTGAGATGTGAAAACAACAGTCCTGAATCCCAAGGAAAGCCTGAGACCCCCTCCAATCCCTTGCTGTTCTGTGCGGGTCTCACTTCTCTTCTCCTTTCCTGGTCCCTGGTTTCACATTGCTGCTTCAGTGGATGTGTTTATACACAGAAGACTAAAGAGAAGACAGAGGGCAGGAACTAGGCAGGGTAACTGCTTGCTGAACCTCACTAAATTCCAGTGCTGCTCAGTTCTGCCTGGAGTCCTGGGACTGGCTTTGCCACACTGCTCCAGCAGTATGATGCCATGACTTACAGATGAGATATTAGATCTGCTTGACTTGGAATGGCCACCTTGAGGTTCCAAAATATTTGGTTATGACCCAGCTACATGTGGTGATATATTATGTACCCTAATAAAATTTGCCTGAAGATCAGAGAACATAACAAGCCACTAGATTAAACATAGAGGCCAGGCAGTGGTGGCACACACCTTTAATCCTAGCACTCAGGAGGCAGAGATATGTCTGGATCTCTGTGAACTCAAAGCCACCCTGGACTACATGAGATTGATTTAGTCTAGAAGAGAAACAGAACCAGGCAGTGGTGGTACACACCTTTAATCCTGGTACTTGGGAATCATAGGCTTTTACTTCCAGCACTAAGAAGGAAGTGATATGGCTGGGCGGAGAAAAGTACATAAGGTGTGAGAAGACAGGAACTAAGGCCTTTTCTGGATGAGGAGTCTTAGAGGTAAGATGTGGTTGTGGCTTGTTCCTTTGTCTCTCTGATCTTTCAGGATTTACCCCAATATCTGGTTCCAGGTTTGTTTTTCTTTTAAGACCATTTTAAGATTTTGTGTTACATCTATAGACCTTAATCCTTTCCTAGATGGTATGTGCAAGTAGAGTTGAGATTAGACTAGCCAATTTCATCAGTTTGTGTCAATCAGCAGATGCCTGTGAAACTCACAGAACAATTAGCAGCCAATTTTAGCTTTGACTTTTGCCTCCATCCCCTACCAAGACATCAGAGAATAGTCCCCATGTCTACAAGAGAAAGGACGTCTCATGGCTTGAAGACACCACCTATGCTGTTCTTTTCATACTTCCTTTTCACGTGCTCAATCTCATGCCACTCGTTACTGCTCCAGACTTCATTCCATAAGTCATAAGGCCTTTCTGGTCCCACGATTCCACTGACACATATCCATAAGGACATCAGCTTTTCTGTTTACAGGGAGACTCCACCCTATTAATAAGAAGACTGTACGTGCAGTGGGTGAGAACCCCGTGACTCCTGACTGCAGTGAGCAGGGGGTTGCCTGCAGTGCCGCTGGTTATAGCTGGACATAAAACCCATTAGCAGCTCATTGGCTGTTTGGGCATAAAAAGACGTTGTCCCACAAAGATACTTCCGCACCAGGGGAACAAGTTTAATAAGAACCATGGTTGACAGTAAAAGGCACATTTATTTCCTATAACCTCCAGAAAGTCTTTACTGCATATAGGATAATAAGAGGCCACTGTGAATTACTGGTGTGTAATTCCACTGAGGAGGTCAGGGGCACAAGCACAGTCAGGGAGCTACTGTTGAAACACTAGGCCACAGAGAGAAAGAGGCACAGGAGGAAGATAAGTGTCATAGAAGAGAGGCAACAACCTGCTGCCAAGCAATGGGCCAGCACAACCATGTCCTCAGGAGCATGGGCAGCTCTTCCACTCAGCAGCAGGTAGCCTGAGGCTAAAGTACTGAGCAATGCAGACATTATCTTGCCTAATACTTAATGATTTTCAGAGCAACAGCCTAGCTCATCTTCTTGCTGGATCTTTAAAACGACACATGATGCTACTGGCTGGGCTGCCGTGCAGATGGGAGGAAAATGGGTCACAGGACTTGCTGGTGTGCCATGTAGAATACAGACCTTTCAAGACGTGGGCTTTGCAGACCTGGCTCCTGTCCCCTCTGCAACAGCATCACATTCAGCTCCCACGGGGCTGCTTGTGGCACCTCAGATGCTCCAAGGACACTGTGCCCTAGGGTCCTTATACCTGTTCTCCACTCCATTCTAACCCTCTCCCCTCCAGTATCAGAAACGTTCCCTGCTTTACTTCAAATCTATTCAGCCATTTACTCAAATACCTTCAGTGGTTCCTCATGCCTGCATCTCCATTTACCCCCTCACCCTCCATATTCCTTGTCTTCCCTTTCAGCTTTAATTTTACCCATTGCAACTTCTGACAGGTGTGAAGTGTCTCTGTTTATTCTCTTGTTTATCATTTACTTTCCTCATCAGAATGTGGGCTACATGATGGTGCTTGGTCCACTGCTGCAAGCTAGATCAGTGACCAGGAAATATTGGAAGCCTTGGGGGTGACAACTAGCACGTACAAATAAATGATGCCATGTTACATCCAGTGAGAATGAGTGGCATGGGCCTTCAAGGGAGACTCTATGCAGCAAACTGCTGTTTAGTGCAGTTGACAAGAATAATAGGAATTCCAGTTGAGTCCTCACTAGAAGTGCCATGTAGCCTGTTAAGCCCTTGACTTATAATGGTGTACACAATTCTATTCATAACCCCTATGGGACAGGTATGTGCCCAAAGAAGGCTAGATGGAGATGTGAGTGAGTTAGCTGAACCCAAAGTCCACCCATACTCCTTCTTAAGTAGAGGTTCTATGGCCTTCCTCATCACAGATGAACAATTCTGTTCTCTGGCTCCCAGGCTCTGCCTTTCCTTCATCATCCCAGTGTGACAAATTTCTGTCTACTTCTCTTGATCCAGCCTCATCTTTTCTACTTAGCTGGGGCCCTGGGAGGCCAATCTCTTGGCCTGTATCCATGAGCTTCCATCAGGGATATCTAATGTCAAGAAAACAAAAGGAAGAAGTCAGGGGGTTTGTTCCCTGGTTCCCTCTCCCATTCTCCCAAAGGTAGTCTCTTCCCATGACTTTCTGGTTTTGTTCTCTACTATACATCTTCCAGGTTCATGAATGGTAACAAGCCCAGAGAACTGTCCAGTCTTAAGAGATTCCCCCATACCCTGCTGCTGTGGATATCACTCTGTATAAATAAACACTGATTGGCCAGTAGTCAGACAGGGAGTATAGGCAGGACTAACAGAGAGGAGAATTGAGGGAACAGGAAGGCAGAGGAGAGACTTCCTGAAGCTGCCGCCAGGATAAGGAAGATGTAAGGTACCAGTAAGCCACGAGCCACGTGGCAAAGTATAGATTAATAGAAATGGGCTAAATATAAAAGTAAGAGTTAGACAATGATAGGCCTGAGCTAATGGCCAAGCAGTTTAAATAATATAACCATCTGTATGTGTATTTTGTAAGTGGGCTAAGGGACTGCCGGGGCTTGGTAGGACCCGAAGAGAAAACTCCAGCTACACCCTGCTCACAGGTCTTTCAAAAACTCCTTTATCACCCCCTTTCAAATCACCCTAAGCCAAGCGTGCCCTCTGCTTCTTACAAGACTCTGGTGATCCACGTTGCAAACCCTGAGTTCTGATTTTCCCCTTTGGTCTTATGCAGTCTTACTCTACCTCCACATACAGACTCTGCATGTATGCATTTGGAGTGCTTAGCATGCTTCTTGATGCACAACAACACATGCTCGGGAAGCTTTGCTTGCTGGTATTATTACTAATCCCTTCATGATCCGGCTTGTGGCTTTTCTTACCCTCAGTCATTTCTAATCATTGTGGCTACTTCTAATCTACTGGGTCAGATAATAGTTCCTCAAAATTCATATCTACCCAGAATCTCAGGAACCTCGTTTGGGAGTAGGCTCATTAATTATAATAAAATGTGTTCATATTGAATTAGAGTGGGTTCTAATCTAACGACTGCTATTTTAAAGGTGAAAAAAGAAAGAGAAACAGAGAGGGGAAAGCAGAGGCAGAGATGGGAGCAATGCAGACTAAGGGCTGTTGGCACCCACCAGACACTAAGAAGACACAAAGGAGTGTTCTTTCCCAGCACCTCCAGAGACAGCCTTACCCTGTTGGCACCTTGAATTTTTAGTTCTAGCCACTAGGATCATTTGAAAATACATCTTATTGCCTGAAGACCTTCAATTTGTGGTGCTTAATTTCAGGGAACAAATAGACCCACCAGCTCCACATTGCAATGAGGCTATCCTGTGAGTTCCCGCTCTGGTGTCTTACTTCCAGTTCCCGGAAGGCACAGTTTTTTTCATGGCCGAGGGGCATCTTCATGCCCTTTCTCCTCTGGTCCACCTTTTGCTTTTACTTCCCTCATCATACCTCTTTATCTAGGACACCCTTTTGTGCTAGAGAGTTTTATGTCAACTTGACATGAGCTAAAGTCATCTGAGAGGAAGGAACCTCAATTAAGAAAATGCTTCTATAAGATTGAGCTATAGGCAAGCCTGTAGGACATTTTCTTAATTAGTGACTGATGGGGGAGGGTCCAGCCCATTGTAGGTGGGTGGTGCTATCCCTGGGCTAGTGGCCATGGGTTTTATAAGAAAGCAGCCTGAGTGAGTAAGCCATGAGGAGCAAGCCAGTAAGCAGCACTCCTCCATGGTCTCTGCATCTGCTCTTGCCACCAGTTTCATGCACTGTTTGAGTCCCTGCCCTGACTTCCTTCAGGGATGGACTATGGATGTGGAAGTGTAAGCCAAATAAACCCTTTCCTCTCCAACTTGCTTTTGGCCATGGTGTTTCATCATAACAATTATAACCCAAACTAAGATACCTCTCCTCCACCAGCTGAGTAAAACCCTTCTCTAAGTTACCTAATGTCCCATGGTTTTGCTCCCATGGTACCTTTTGCAGTGTGGCCAGTTTTGTGACTGGTTGACATCTTAATCTATGGGCTGTCAGCTCTGTGAGGACAGCATGGTTCAGTCTATCTGATCCTTGGTTGAATTCAGACTGCATTAACGCTAACATCCAGTGAGTGGTTACTGCATGCTCCCCACTGTCGGAAACATCTGGTTTCTACTAACTTTGGGGCCACACTCAGTATCCTTTAAGACAGATTCTCTCCATTTTCCCATTTTCCAGTTAGCCCTGCTGCAAGGCAGAGGCGGAGACAGCCAGCAGCCATCTGCATTATGTTTGGCCTTCTGCCAGGTATTCTTTGCAGCTCCACCAGCACACCCCACTGCATGATTTCAGTTTCCAACTGAAAATTCATCTTTGCCTTAAACTCGTTTATGCCGCCTGCTCCTACTCTATCATGCTATATGCTGCATGGTGCAATAACTCCCTGCCAGCCCCTGAACCCTCTGAACAGTTTTCCCAGTAATCAAGAAGGCACAATTGATTCAAAGTGTTAATGTTTGCTCACCAGCGAGACCATCTGAGGGCTTCATCACTCAGCAATGCTACCCACTGGAGCTCCAGAAGTGCAGCACTACCCAAGACCACAAAGATGCTGGTAGTGGGAGGAACAGCTTCTTGGATAGCACAGCCTCAACATGGGAAGATGGGATTCCACTCAACCCACACTTTCCAGCAGATGGATGCAAAGTACTTCAAATAAGTAATCCAAGTAGAACTTGAGTACTTATCATATTCATGCTGCTGAATTCTGGAGTCATTGATCCTCATTCATTCATTCATTCATTCATTCATTCACTGAAATGTCATGTGTTTAATATATACTGTGTACTGGGCATTCTAAAGCAAAGCAAAAGGTGGGAATCATTTATTTTTCTGCCCTCAAGTAGAGCCATGTCTGTTGTGTCTCTGGCCACTTGTACTATCTCAGCACCTTTAAGATAAGAAAGATCAATACCTGGAAAAAAGGTAGGAATGTTCAGAGTCCTTTGTAGTGAAGGTCTTGGTCCTCACTACTTGATCCAAGTGTACATCCCACTCCCCTCCCCTGCCTTGCTTCCGGGGCTGGTGACCGCCACTACAGTTATGGAAGCAGCAGACTGGAATAGAAATGAGCATGGATTCTGAGCCACACAGCCTGGGGTGACTCCCTCTGTGCTATGTTCTAGCTGAATTGTAACAGGAGAGTCACTGAAATTCTGTGTACATTGTTTTTCATGTGTACCACTATGAAAATAATAGGAACTTCTTCAAGATGGTTGCTGAGACAATTCAATGTGTTAAAGTGTTTTACAACAGTACCTGGCAGATAGTAACCACTTCATAAACAATCTAGTGGAGTCTACCCTTAATGTTACCACCATCAGAACACACACCAGATGCTGTCACTATAAATATGGTCATTTTGCTTTATTTATGTTGATGTGCATGAACATAAATAATCCATCTATTCAACATGTGCCAAGCAGTCACCAGGCCCTGTCTTAGGAACACCTGAGGTTTTAGAGCCACAGAAGATACAGTCTTCAGCTTCGGAAGCCCATGGTCGAAAGAGGGAGGCCATCAAGAGAAACCCATAGAGCAGTGCACTAGACAGAGTGCCTGCCTCATCTGCTGATCATTTTCAGTATACCCAGTAGCCTATTGGCAGTAAGCATCCCAATCTTCATCCCCAGTAAAGTCCTAGCAAAGAAAAGCAATTCCCCCAAGGTTACTCAGCTAGGAAGAGGCTGAGAGAGGATCTGTCTTCAGGCAGTCTGGCTCCAGCACATATACTGATGGTCCCTATGTAACAGCATTATCACAGAGCTAATGACTGACAAGAGAACTTCCTGGGCTGGAAGAACAGTGCTGGCCAGGGGCAGCCTTACTAGGGTCAAGTGGGGGAGAAGGGAAAGGAAGGTGCTAATGTCAATTGGGTCTATGTCAATTCTTTTCTTGAAGGGGGGAGCTGGGCCACTGAATGATCAAGGTTCACCCTCTAGTCTAAAGTAAGGAGCAGGCAGAGAAGACAGAGTGCCACGCCATGGCTATCAGGTTTTATGGTCCATAGTGACTGGAAAGGAGTATAGAGACTGGAATAGGCAGAGCTCCTGTCAACCCCAGGTCTTCATCCACTTGCTGTCCAAATCTGAAATAATGGCTTCATCTTTCCAAAACCTTTTCTTCACCTGAGTCAAGAGGGAGGCTGGTTGAAGGTACCTCACTCGAGGGCCACAAACAGGAGCACAGAGAAAATAGAAGGAGATCCTTGCGGGCGGGGGGAGCAGAATTGTTTCCTTCTTGGGGCCTTTCCATCAATTTCCTTCACCCTGCAGAGGGGCTCATGGTGTCTTATGCCTGAGAGCCCACTAAGTGGACTCCAAGCACAGAGTATGCCTTGGTTGTGTGATCCAGTATAACCAGACACTTGGATTTAGTGCCTGTTCTCAGCTCATGGGCCAGGAGCCTTGGGCTCACAGTCAAATGCCGGATTAGTAGGGGCAGCATCCCTGCTTACCTTTGCTAGCTCAGCCTCCAACTGTGACACTGCATTCTGACATGGGGCATCTGGTTCCTTGGCAGGGGGATGGCACATTCTAACTGTGGGAAGCCACTGTTTAGGGAAGCCAGCCAAGCCATGGGCTGTCTGCCTCTCCACCACTTCCTCCAGTTCTGCCAGCAAGGGGGACAGCAGGAGGAGGGACTATTGATCCTTAGCGACCCTCTTCTTTCAATGAAAGAGAGGACTAACAAGCAGGGGAGAGACACCTAGGCCTGTGGTGGCCTTGGAAACACTCTCTGTGGTCTCCTATCCTTCACACACATAGGCAGGAGAAAGAGAGTGTGCTGTGCCAAGTCCAAAGGCCTTGGAGCAAAAAAAAGAAAAAAAAAAAAAAACTGTGTCTGAGCTACTAGCATTGCAACCCCAAATAGCGATGCAGTCTCTGTGCATCTATTTCCTGGGGTTGCCATAACAGAGGGCCACCAACTGGGTGGCTTGATCAATGGCATTTATTTCCTCACAGTTCTGAAGCCCTCACACAGTTCTGAATATTGTTGAGCAGCAGTGGTGATCCATGGATATAGATTATCGTCCTGATTCCCGACCTTATATGACATTCCCTATGTGTTCAAATGCCCCCCTTTCATAAAGATACTGGTAATATTAGATGAGGGCTCAGCCTAATGACATCTTCCAACTAATATATGTAACTATTCCTAAGGAAGATAACATTCTGAGGTTCTGGGGTTTAGGACTTTAATTTACACATTTGGAGGGTGGGGAGGACACACAATTCAGGGCATAATATTGTCCAAGGCTATCTCCTCCTCAGTGGGCTATCAGGGTGTATGATACCTTGTGAGGGTGTGTGAGGGTTAAACAGGGTAAGTGCTGTGATTTGGATATGATACATTCTCTGGAAGCCCAGTCTCCATTTTGGTACTGTTGACATGTCAGAGACACCATAAGAAATGGGGCCTAGCACAGAATAATTAGGTGATGGTTACACAGCTCTTTAAAAGGATTAATGCTGGTCTCTGAGTGAGTTTTCATAAGAGTAGTTCTGTTATAAAGCAAGGCCATCCCACACAATTGGTCCCTTCTGTCAATGGTTCTGTTACAAAGCAAGGCCATCCCACACAGTTGGTCATTTCTGTGAATGGTTCTGTTATAAAGCAAGGTCATCCCACACAGTTGGTCCCTTTCCGTTTCTGTTTCTGTCATTTTGTGATGCACCCAGGGAGAATATTATCAGAGACTTAAACAGATGGGAATTGATCTTGAATGTTAGCTCCCCAACAAGGCAAGAGGAACCTCTTTTCCATGTAAAGTATCCAGCCTTAGGTATTTTGGTATAGCAACAGAAAACAGACTAATATGATAAAAAAAAAAAGACCAATTATTAGAGAAACTCATCATCCTTTCCTAAGGATAAGAAAAGATCTCTCTTCCATGTAACAAGTCCACTGTCCAGAAATCAACTGGATTTAGTATCCAAACACACCTTTCAGGTGCTTAAGGTCAGTTAGCCTATCTGTCTCACATAGTAAGGAAGTTGAGGCTAGGAGGGAAGAAGGAAGGATGGAGGAAGAGAGGGAAGAGATGGAAGAAAAACAAAAATCGATTTTACTCATTTAGTGACTGGCTTTAGACTAGAAGTATTTTTTCTTCTCATTAGACTATGAAACCTTCTAGTCTTACAAAATATTCTCTGTGTTAAAATACCATAGCGAAATCTATGTTTATATCATACATATACACGTTACTATACATAGTTCTTCACTGCCCTACAATAACACCAACAGTGGGTGTCACGCAGCATGATGATCTTTCTCCAATCTCTCCTATGGCCATTATATGGGTCAAGCTTTACTACAATACAAGAGAATGGCTCAGGATAGAAATATTTGCCCTATTAGATGATAAAAAGAAGGCTCGAGCTGACTTGCATTTTGTTCAAGGCTAGAGACCTAGTCAAGAGTAAGACGAAAATCAAAGCACAAATCTTACTAGCCTTTGGCCAGGACTCTACTACATGAATTTGCATTTAATTCTATCATCTTTGGATAGAAGAATTCTATTCAGGGTTCAAGGGTGGCATCTAGGCAAAGCTCCAGTCACCTGCCTCCCTAATTCCTGCAACTTTTGCTTGTCTCTTCCTCTACAATTTTTTACGTAACTATCCCACATTCCTCTTTGAAATACTCATCTTGCATCATGCTTCTTAGCTGTTCAACAGTGTCCATAGAACAGATTTAATCATAAAGAAACATGCCTATATCCTATGTTCCATTCTTCTTGATACAGTGTGAATCCAATAGCCATAGCACCAGGATCCAAGCCTGGATGCCCAGTGAGGTATGTCTGTCTGGACACTCAAAGGCCTTTCTACTTTGAAAGTCTCTCAGCCATTTGCAATTTACAATACTGACATGAATGAACATTATGAATGATGTTCACCTTCACACAGAAGGTCCAAAAGATCTTGTACTTCAGTCTGAATAAGTGGGACATGCCACAAAGTAGCATAAAAAGAGCCAACTGTTTTAGTTTATTGGTCAACTCATTGACTCATTGTCTTAGTTATATTTCTATTATTGTGCAGATACCATGACCATGGAAACTTAAAGAAAGAGCTTGTTTGGGGCTCACAGTTTTAGAGGGCTAGAATCCATGACCATCATGGTGGGGAGCATCGCAGTTAAGCAGGCAGGGATGGTGGTGGAGCAGTAGCTGAGAGCTTACATCTTAATCTGCAAGCATGAGGCGAAGAGAACTAATTGAGAAATTGGTAAGTTTTCAGAACCTCTAAGCCTACCCCCAGTGACACACCTCCTCCAACAAGGCCACACTTCCTATTCCTTCCCAAACAGTTCTACCAACTTGTGACTAAGCATTTCAACCTGAGTCTATAGGGCCATTCTTATTCAACCCACCACACTCATTCATATACGTAGCACTGAACTTGGGATCACCATGAGTTAGATTCTGATGGCAAAGAGCAAGACAGAGTCTTCCCTGAGAGTGAATACTTACAACAACAAACAACAAAGAAACCCCACTGAGGACATTCCCCTTCAGGTCCTCATTTCATCTACAGTGCAGTCCTGAGGTCGGTTCTAAGTCACCTCAATGTTCACATTGGGGATGTACCCTTGGAAAGTCCATGCAAGTTGCCAGTTCCATGACTTTTAAGTAGTAACGTCAAGATTGGACATCTGTCACCTATGTCCTTCATACCTTTACTAAGAATAAATTTTTTGCTGTCAGGAAGTGAAGTATAGATGAAACTAGACATGCAAAAGCATTTTTTTTAAAGTTACAACCTATTATATACATATAGAAGGTTTACTCTTCTCCCCTCCCTGAGCAATAAGCCAAGGAAATTCCATTTCAAACCTTACTTTCTCTTTAATTTTCAACTGATAAGAGTAAGATGAGAGCCTAAGGATTTTGGAAACAGTCAGAAGCCATGGACTGAGCTACAGGAACACAAGATGGGAAAGAAAGAACACAGGGCCTCCTTGGGTACACAGTTTGCAAGCTGATGTGTAAGCTATTTGCTGGGACCAATTACTTTCATCTTAATTAACAAACACACAACCCACAATCTGTCTAAGAAATGTGTAAAAATATGGCACATGTTTGGAGGTTGCAGTGTGCCAGCTACGGGGTCTGGAAGCACCTTCCTCAAATTGCTGGGCTGGAAGTTACCATGGAGACCACATTTCAACATCCTGACAACACCGAAACTCATTCTGCTCAATGGACCTCTTTAAAGTGCCATGTGGAGTGTGCACTTGTATGGCCCATGCTGGGTTAGGCACAGTGGAGTTCTCAGAAGGCAGGCAAGCCACTCCCTGCCCTACAAAGCTAAAAAGAACAAAGTTCTCATCAGCCAATTGGGTTCTAATTTGTACCTCCCTTCTGCTCAGCACCATGCCTGGTACTGTAAGGGACTTGAACATGGGTGGACATGAACTAGCTTTCTAAAATGCATCTAGATAGAACAATTGAAAACAAAAGGTGTGTGTAGCAACTGCTTACTCGGAATGAGGTGCAATGTTAAGTACTATGCACATATTATCTATGCCATCCTCACAGCCACCCCGGAAATGAACTGTCTGTCAGCTGCTAGGATTTACTGAGCACCTTCTCTATGCGAGGCATGCCTTAGGCCAAACCCTCTAGTTCCCAGAACTTGAAAGCTTGTGCAGGAACACTGGTTAGGAAGTGTCACTCACTCACAGTCAGGACTTAAGACACACATGTTTAGGTTCAAAAACCAGGTGAGCTTAGCCATTGTATTACACCATACTCACTCAACTATAGGTGCTGAGTACCTTCAAGGCTGACAAGAACCTTATATTTCAGCAAATTTCAGGTGTACAATATAGTGGTATTAACTGTAGTCACCATGCTGTATAATGACACCTCCAAAAGGTCTGATAAAACAAAAATCTTTAAAAGCAGAGAGAATCATATTATTTTAGCAAATTTCAAGTACATAGCACAGGAGTATTAAGTATAGTCACCATGCTATATAATTGTATCACAAAAAGCTGGCCAAAATAAAAATGTGAAAAGAAACAGAATTTTTCATTTTAGTACAGGGATCTTACAGTGAGAGGAAATGAGCAATAAAATATAGTCAATAGCAGACTGATGTGTCCTAGGAGGAAAATGTTCAGGCAGGTTGGTAGGAGGTGGGACAAGTGGCTTCCCAGCTGGGATAAGCAGCAGGCATGGCTTCAGGCTGCTGAGCTCCCTGGACACCTCCTCTAGTGACAAACAGTCAGAGCAGCGAGAAAGAGGACTGTCAGCACGTGATCTGCTCCTGGAATGCACACCTGGGGAGAGACAGGAAGCTGGAGGTGACAGCAGGAGACAGGCGCTATCCACCTGGACTCTACCTGTCAAAAATAGCACGAAGAGGGATCAGCCCCCTGCACTCTCCCCAGAGGACCTGCCAAGCTTTTTCAGCCCAGGGATGTAGTCCAGGGGCGGGGACCTTGCCTAGTATGTGCAGGGCCTGGGTTCAAACCCAAACCAATACAATAGACAAACCAGATCCCTCCTTGAACAGGGATTTGTGTGATGCCTCATAGTATCTACCACAAGAGGTTGTTGTTGGGGCGGGGTGGGGGGGGTGTCTGAGATAGTGACAGCCAATAAGAATAAGATGGAGTGGAGCACGTGGTGAGGGAGGAACAGCCAGACCTGGGTGGAAGGAGGGATGTGAGCTAGGAGGACAGGAAACAGATCCTCAGAACAAAAAACGATGACACAAGGCTGCGACAGAGAAGCAGAGCACATGACCCCAGATGCAAACACACCCTGGGGGGGTGGGGCTCATGGGTAGTGGAGACAAGCATTTAGCATGACCTGGTAGGTGATGAGAAATAGAGATTGATTTTCATGTTATAATGAGATCTTATGGATTTAATTTCCCTAAAATTTGCTTTTAGTCAACAGTGTGTAGTTGTTAAAAGTGATAGTAAGTTGGGACTGGGGAGATGGCTCAGCAGATAAAACACCTGCTAGGGCAGCATGGGGACCCAAGTTCAGATCCCCAGAACCCACATAAAAGCCAGGCAAGTGTGGTGACCACCTGTAATCCCAATACTCAGAAGGCAGAGACAAGGACTCCCCAGGGCAAACCGGCTAGCTGGATTAGCCACAATAGTCAAGGGTGAGGTTCAGCAAGGCTCTGCCTCAGTACAGAAAGTGGAGATTGATCCAGGAAGATATGAACCACCAAGTTTGGGGTGCCACATGCATGTGCACACATTTACCTCCACACATGTGAACATGCATACACAAAACACCACACAAACACACACACACACACACACACACACACACACACACACACACACACACATATATATATATATGTATATATTGATCAGCAGATAAGAGTTTGATATCTAGAACCCATGTAAAGGTCAAAGGAAAGAAACAGCTCTACAAAGTTGTCCTCTGACCTCCGAATGCATACTGTAGCAGTTACCTCCCCCCAATATGCACAATGGTAAGTACAAATAATAGAAATGGGGGTTGGGAAGATGACCTATTCAGTAAAGTTCAGATCTCCACAACCCACATAAAAAGTCAGGCATGGCCCACATGCCTATAATCCCAGTGCTGGGGAGGCAGAGGAAGAAAGAATTGGGACATGCTTGCCTGCCAAGTCTAGGCAAACTCGTGAGTTCCAATTTCAGGGAAAGACTATGTCTTAAGAAATACGATAGGGAGCAATTGAGATAGACACCTCACGCTGGCTGCTGGCTCTACGTGCACATGCACATAGGCACCCGCGGTAAAATAACATCTAGTATGTGCCACACCCTGTTCTAAGTGCTTTGCTTAAATTAATTCCCACAATCTTACAATCTCTATATAAAGTAAGTATTATTTCCTATAGGAGAAGATAGGACAGAGAGAGGTTGCGTGACCTGGCCAAGCTTGCAGGAGTGATAAGAAGTGGGTCCACGGCCCTTGGCACCCAGGTTGCCAGGTGGCAACATGATTACTGCACTGGAGGGTACCCAGGTGTGATCCTGGCCATGTTCCTACATGCAGAGTCCCACTCCAGGTGCATGAATTGCTCCACGGATACCTGCAGGGCTCCTGAGCGCTCATTTTCCACATGTCTGTTTCCCGCTCTGCAGGCAGAGTGCTCTTCAAACAGAACTGAACAGTGTCGTTCTCCTTTTCAAAGCCCCACAGGTCCTGATTTTAAAGAGCAAACTCCTCACCTGGGCTGCCTGCTCTGCAGGCTCGGGATCTCGGGCCTGCCCTCCTGGCTTCAGCCTGCAGCTCTCATTCCTTGTATCTAGACACCACCACCACGAGGCTCTGGCTCATTCTGTCCCCTCTTTCTGACAGCATCCTCTCCTCTCTGATCGGGATAATTCTCTTATCCCAGAAATCTTGCACTAAATGTAACGTTAATTTCTTAGTGATAAACATCACAGTGTAAATTAAATAAAGTTGTGTAACTAGAGTCACTGTGGCTTTTTTCCTACTGAAACCTCAGTCATGATGAACAGAGGTCATGCTTCCTCCTTGCATCTCCACTGCTCAGCCCTGGGCCAGTTGCATAGGCTCCCGACAGCTGAAGGGATCCACAATGGAGAGTACACACCGAGACTTCCCAGGCTGTAGCAGAGGAAATTAGAGAGTTGTGCAAGTACCTTGAGGGCCCTGTGCCTACGATATGAAAGGCAGGAGGATCTGGCATACTTTCAAACTCTATACTGGAGGATTTTCTTTCCTTAATTCACCTTCATTTCAGCGAAAGAGTTCTATCCAATTCACTACTTGTCAGGGACAAGAAAAACTCTGAAGAATGTACGCACCAACTTCCAGAAATTCAAAAACTCAAAAGAAAGGTTACTGATTACAAGTACTAGGGATGCATGATTTGTGGGTTCAAAACTTGAGAGCATGAGAATAAATGGAAATACAGAGAAACCAAAGGCACCTCCCACATGTTTGTTGCTGCCGATTTTACTTGGTTCACCCACATCATCCTTAGGCTTCATGGTCAGGATTGACCTCTGTCCCTGAGGACTGAGTGTGGTGTGGGGAGACCATGTGTGCTTTGTTAGATCACACAGACATTCCAAAGGAGGTAGTTCTGGAGAGAGAAGGCTGAAGAAAGTTGGTCATACACTGTTCTAGCATGTAATAATAGTCCTTACGTGGGCATCACTCTACAGTATTATGATGAACTTTCATATTTCACATATACTACATAACTACCCCACGAAATAATTTTCATTACTCATTCATTCACTTATATGACTTGTATTGCTGAGCACTTGGTGTTACTCTTTATTGCTCTCTTACTGTATCGCAGGGTTGATTCAAGTGTCTACCAAATTCACCCTTTTAATGTAACACCTGAGGAAACGAAGAGATTATTTAACTTGCCCACAGCTTCTAAATGAGTCACTGACCTCTAAGAATAATGTATTCACAGTTACACTTTACTAAAGAAGAATAATTTTATGTAGCATTATTAGCCTGGAGAACAGTAATTATCATTGTGACTTTCTGGTTTTACCGAGAACACATACACAACAATTCAGTGAAATGTGCAGGGAAATTATCCCTATTTTAAAACTGAGTCTTCTAGAATCAACAAACCCTAGTTCACAAACAGTGATTGAGATTCCTCTCCAAACAGAATGCTTTTATCAGAGGGGATTGTTGCACAAAAATCTAAACAGTCTTACAATAAAAAACCCAGAGCCAGATATTGGGGTAAATGCTAAAAGATCAGAGAGACAAAGGAACAAGCCACTGCCACATCTCACCTCATCAATTCAACAAATCCTCTGTTTGAATATCTCTGAGTTCTCAGCCGAAAGGGGTCCTCTCAGCTGAAAGGATTCAGCCGAAAGAGCCCAGTCAAAAGGGCTTCCTCAATTGAAAAGCCTTTGGTTCCTTTCTCTTCATGCCTTATATAACTTTCTCTGCCCAGCCATTAAAGGAATGTGTACTTGTCAAGTACTGGGATTAAAGGCGTGTGTGCCACCACTGTCTAGGTCTGTTTCTCTCCTAGACTGAGTCAATCTCATGTAGTCCAGAGTGTCTTTGAACTCCCAGAGATCCAGACAGATCTCTGCCTCCTGAATACTAGGATTAGAAGTGTGTGACACCACAGCCTGGCCTCTATGTTTAATCTAGTGGCTTGTTCTGTCCTCTGATCTTCAGGCAAATTTTATTAGGGTACACAACATATCACCACATTTCCTCTGTTTTGTCTAAAATAATAAAAGGTTATAACTAATATAGGAAAAACTACATATAATAAGTACAATAACTATATACAATATAAACAGTCAAGGATTATATTAACAATGTCCATTCCACTAACATTTGACAGATTCAGAGAAAATTATCCATTATTTACCCTATATTGATGAGTCCAAAATGTTGCACCTAATTCACTGTCTATCCTAACTTGTATTACCAACCCAAAACTATCTTTTGAAGTTTTGCAAACTTATACACTTTACACCTCTTTAACGAGTTTCTTTTCTGAATTAGTTATCAAGGAAAACTAAAACTATCTAATCTTCAAATCCCTCAGAGACCCAAGAAGGAAATAATATTAACTAAATAAGCAGGAAGTACAAATAAGCAACTTCCAAAAAATGTGAGAAATGACAGAAACATCTGGCTGCTTGGACAGTCACCCAAGGTTCCTCTGCAACATTGGTGCATCCATCTTTGGTCTTTAGGCTTAGTATATCTGATAGACTTTTCTGTGAAGCAGGATATTCTGAAGGGCCTTCCTATCTTGTGTTGGCAAATTTCAGCAGTCCTTTCTTTTGTGTCCTGCTTGTCCATTTTGGACAGCATACTGTCAGTAGTTGAGGGAAGGACATTTTCTTGCCCAGTGGCTAATTTTTGCCACAAAGAAAGTAAATTCTATAAGGAGTTTCTTTGATGCCCATCATCTTCTCTGAAATAGATTGGTGCTGCCAGGAGCAAACATGTCGCATAGTCATAGAAAAAAGAATCTATGTTACTAAAACATCTTAAATGCCATATTCTATAGATCTCTGAAGTGTTTGAAGATGACCTGTTTATCAAAAATAAATCTGTTTGACCTTGAAAACATCTAACCTGACAAGTTCCATTGTAATAGGTAACTAACTACTAACCTGCATTTCTTTATTATCCTAAATAGTTGGTAATAATAACTCAATTACTAGCAATTTGCATTACATTGTTAAATGAGCTGTATAGGTATAATACCTTGAACAAGACTAGAAATGTTGTACAGTATGTTCTAACAAAAATAACCTCAAACTTGTATCAATACATAAAATTTGTATACAATATACAAAAATCCAATCCAATGCAAAATATTTAAAACTAGTAGTTACTTTTTAAAAGTAGATTCAATAATCTACCTTTTTACGTTATCATATCCATATTCTCCTTTCTTTCCTTTCAGAGTAGATTCAATAATCTACTTTTTTATACTATCATTTCTACTTTTTTTCAGAGTAGATTCAATAATCTACTTTTTATCTTATCATATCTATATCCTCTTTTTTTCTTTTTTTTCCAAACAAGATCCCTGAGTCTAATCTCCTTTGTTTAGCTTTTTTTTCCTGACCATTATCAATTAACAACTTGTAATTAACCATCCTAAACAATGACAGTTATCCATAACCCATTGAAAAGCCAAAAACCACCCACCCCACCTCTTGGAAATGTGGGAATCTTGTTCTTAAGATTACTTCCTGCTGATTGGGGGTGCTGTTAATCTTATAGGGACCCTGAGAAAATTTAGGATTATGGTCAAATCCTGACTGGAATAATCTGTGAGGCTGTATCATCTCAGCTAGCCATCTCAGTATTGTCCTGAGCAGTTTGTAGTTCAAAGCCAATCTTTGGATGGTATTTGTCAGCTTAATGGCATTATCATTGTCCTGATGGAATCATCATTGTGGGATTCCATCATCTTTTTGGACACTTCAAAGTCGCTGTTAGGTGTGGTCATGGTTCACTGCAGAAAATCTCTTTTTGAGGGCAAGTCTTCTGAATGATTTGTCCTTGTTCTTCAGATGTCTCATTAGCCTTTTGTCTTCTGAAAGACAAAAACAAAACCCTTCCCCAACCCTAACTTTGGGAAGTTTCCAAATCTAATCTCTATCAATTTTGATTTATGGTTTCTCCTGAAATTTTTTTTCTATAGCTGTTCTTTCAGCATGAGCAGAATGTTTTTGTTGTTGTTGTTGCTGTTTTGTTTTGTTTTTTACAGTAGGCATTAGGTTCTTTCATTGCTCTGAGAAGGAGTTTCTTCCATGGTGACAGGAAAGGACTGAACCAACTTTGACATGGAGGCCTGCAAGAGAGGCCCCTCAGGGTGTTTCCTCAAGGCAAAGGATTATTTAGCTGTCTTTTGTTGATCTACATTCATTAGTCCATTGTCTGCCTTTCCCACCCCTTCTGCATCAATTTTTTTCTTCTAACATCAGTAAGTAGTATGCTCATTTAAAAATAATGCTGAGTGTGATATACTTTTAGTTTAATCTTTTCATAAGTCCAGAGGAAAAAAGAAAACTATCCCCACTTCAGAGTTAAGGAAACTGAGATATAGGAAGAGTAGGTACTGTGCACTAGACGGATGGCAGTAAAAGCTCAAGCCAGGGCTGACACCCTCATTGTCTGATGGCAGCACACACACACTTGTTTCATTAAGCCCCATGGCCAAACCTCCACCTGAAATATCGTTAGTGGAGATATGAGGAATGGCCGATGTACCCTGAGAGCCAACAACACAGGAATTTATTTCCCCTTTTTGCAGGCACCCCAGGCTCAGGCCCAGGGTTCTAGGGGAAAGAACATGGAGAGAAAGCACATTCCTTGCTCAGTAGTAGGCCAGGTACTTAGAGACCCAGCCACCAGGGAGCCAGCACAGTTTCCAAAGCACTGCCCTCATTACTTGATGAGTCATTGCAGAGATGAAATCGGAGGGCAGCGATCAGCTCTCATCTGAGAAGAGGGAAGACAGAAATGCTTCAGTCTTAACTTACAAAAGAGAAATCTCCAATGTCTGTGATCACTCCAAAGGTCAGGTCAAAAGGAAAGCAGAGAAGGCAGTGTTGAGCAACTTCCATATGCCAGGTATTCTATTACCCAGTGTCACCTATGACAAGGACTGGCTTGGCTAGTCATCACAGCAGCTTAAAGCTTATAGCAGAGGAAGCTAAGAACAGTGGCTGTGACATCCATGAGCACTGGATCAGACCAGGTTAAGCAAGCTGGACTCATTTCTCAGAAGCCGTAAAAAAAATTTTTAACAACAAGTAAGATAACATTGAAACTGTTGTCTAGAAAATTCACTGTGCTACTGTGAAAGAAGGCATTGAGAAGGCTAAACTTGGGGCCTTGGGGTTTAGAGCACATATGTGAGGTGTGATAAGGGCCTGGGGCCAGGACACTCAGGTGAGGAATACTGTATTCTTATACTCCTGGGTAACAGAATGCCAAAGCCACATCTCTAGACAACCAAGAGGAGGACAAGAGAGGGCAACTGAGTAAGGTAAGAGGAAACATCATGATCAGAGCTGACAAGCTAGGCTTTGGCCCACGTGCTTGGATGATTGAAGTTGCCAGTCACTGAGGTAGGGCATAGACATAGAGTTTGCTAAGTCAAAGTATGATCATGCTGAATGTGAGCAAGTGCCTACAGGACCTCCAGGTAGAGCTGCCCAGCTTGCATTTGGACCCTGGAGCCGAGAAGGTCCTAGGCCATGGATAAATCAGCAGTTGGCACTGGTCCTGACAGTCAGGGATGTGAATAGGACTGTAAGGGAATGAGGTGTGATGAGATGTGAAAGTAAAGAACCCATGCTAGGGATACCAAGAAGAGTTCATGTGGTCCAGCAGGAGTGGTCAGAGCAACAGGAGGCATCAGGAATCAGCAGCTGCTCAAGAAGGAAGAGAAGCCAGACAGTGGCGGCACACGTCTTTAACCCCAGCACTCTGGAGGCAGGGGCAGGCAGATCTCTGTGAGTTTGAGGCCAGCCTGGTCTACAGAGCATATCCAGCATATCCAGTACAGTCAGAGATACACAGAGAAACCTTGGCTTGGAAGGAGGAGGAGGAAGAGAAGGAAGTCCTCTTCTGTGTTGTATATACTTAGAAAGAAAGCTGTTGCTCGCCAGCTGAGAAAATGTTTCTCTAGATATTAGGAACTAGGGAGAAGTCTCCAATGCTGCTTGTCTGTGAATAAAAAATATGAATGATGGGGGCTGTGGTTACCCTCCAGGAGTCTGTGCTCAGGAAGCCATGGTATCATCACTTTTGACATGACATTCATGCTTGACAAACAGTGATTCCAAACAAATATGGAAATTGTCTTAAAACATGAGCCTGAACCCAGAGAATGACCATATGGGAAATAACAGCCATGGTGAGGCTGAACTGCATTGTACATGTAGCTTGTGAATTGTGCAGAATCAGCATAATAACCAAGCACATCTTCACTCTCTTCCTCTTCCTCATATCAGCAATAGTGGAGAAAGTAGCAGAAGCCTACCTGATCATATGATCTCAAAACTAAAAGGGGCCTCACTTCTCCTCCTGTTTCTAATATTAAACTTGCTAACTCATTTTCTTTACTTCACAAATATTTGTTCAACACTTATTTGGTCTAAGCACTATTCTAAGCGTGGAGACACAAAGAGCAAAAGTAAATATAACTCCTGGCCTTGTGGAGCTTCAGTTCTAGCAGGGAACATATAAAAATAAAGCACTATGTAATTACAAGGCAGAAAGTTTGATGTGGAGGCATCCTCCAGAGAAAATTAAGCAGGATGGGCACAGCAAGTGTTTATGTGAGAGCAGGGTTACAATTGTGTATGAATTGAATGATCACAAGCTTATTTGTATTATCCCATGAATGGTGTTTTCCACTCTATGTCTTTTCACTGAATCTCTACCAAACACAAAAGAAAGGTAAACATGACCAATATAACTAATTCACTAAGTTTTACTAGGGGACAGACACGTCAAAATGCTGAGTACTTCACAGGGACCATTTTACTTCATCTTCACACCAAGATGGAGGTAGGTGCTGCCATTATTCTGAGAGAGAGAGAGACAGAGGCAGAGATAGACAGAGACAGACAAAGAGAATTCAAGAACACCCTATATTCTCCACCTTGGACAACTCCAGCAGCAAATCCCAGTTTCCTTGTATGCAAATGTGAGCCCCAATCCCACTCAGCCCAGAGAGTATATGAGATAACTGAAGAGCATGTGTTTCACATTTGAGAGACTGGGATTCAAAGCGTATAGATCTGATTCCAATGTGCTCATATTTAAGCACAGATGATTTTGATTCATGCCTTGCAGTGAAGAAATAACTCAGTAGAGGAGACTGCAGAAACAGTGAGATTACACCAGTGATACCATCATGTGAAATGTCTCTGACTCAGCAGCATAGGCCATCAGTGTAGGAAAGAACATTGGTGCCTCTGTAGTCCTCACACCTTGAAGTTCTGCCAAGTCTAACCACAGAAAAAATGAAGAGAGTATTACACACAAGCCAGAGCCACCTGCAGCTTCACCACATACTGGTTAAGTGAGTATATGTACTCATCACGATGAGCATAATCATTAACACCATGATTATAAAAATAGCCCAAGTACTTTACAATATACTTCATTTACGCTTTACCAACATTTAAGAAGGTGGTCATTCTTATACTGCTTTTATAATGGAGAAACCAGAGATCAGAAAAGTTTAGTAACTTACACATCACAGCAGTCCTAACTGGTGGAACTGGCTGTGACCTCAGGCATGACAGTATCAGCATCAAAGCCAGAGCTCATAATGTTGTCATCCATGTGCACCTGCACTAACTGCATCACCCAGATCTCTAGACTGTCCCACTGCTCTGTCTTCACACACTGCTCTCTGTCTATAGCACTGTTATATCCTCCCCCTTCTTTCCATATTCTCAGATGATTAACTCTTAGCTGAGCACCATGCACCTTGGGCAGTCCTCTCTAATGATACCTACTTCCAACCACTAGTAAGGACTTCTCCTGGAGCCACAAAGCACCTTCTTTCTTAACACTCTGTATAACTTGCCATGACCTCCTGTAAGCTTAAGACTATATATGGCAGGCTATCTGAAACATAGTAAGCCCTCCATTAGTATTTTTTTTTGTTTTTGTTCAATGTATTTAAGAATATAATCCCAAATAGACTTTCTTGACTTCTTTCTTACAGGCTTACACATTCCAACTAGGGAACATCAAAGTAAAACATTCAGGTAGAATTTGGGATGGTGATAGGATGTTTCCAGGAACCAAGTCAATTCATCTTGTGGGTCAGTCAAGAATAAACATAAGCCAATTCATGAAACCCATTATGTGGGTCAGAATAATCCAGAGTATGCAACTGATTTACAAAGTTATGGCTAATGGGGCATGCAACCAAGGTGGACATGACAAGTAAGATCAATGGCTAGACTGAGACTTCGAACAAATAAAACTGACTCCATAAGAAAGTAGATCAAAAAGATACAAAGAACATGCTTCTGTAATGATGATTGATCACAGGGTCAAACCAACTTTGACTTTACTTCTTTCTCTGACTTTGCAAATACAGGAGACTATGCATTCCATTAATAAGTCTCTTTGAGGTGTGTTATCTATTACATGAAACTACAGTCTAAATATTCTTGCTGTGAAGTTACAGATGGGATAAATGTTACTGCATAAAGAAATGGCATAACCAAAAGCAAAAAGTAGGAAGGGATAAAATACTGTAAGAGATGTTACTGGAATCATACCTCAACCTTGCCTTGTGGTCATGAATGTCGTTGGTCTTATCAGAGAGGAAGAGAACCATTCCCAAAGTTGTTGCTTAGAAATAAAATTTTATCTCCCTGGGAGTCAAATGTTACTGTTCACCTATAGTATTGTTTTCTTTAGTTCCATAGATTAATAGTTGCCAGAGAGAAAATAAATAGCCTGAGATTTCCATTATGAAGAAAAAGTACAGATCTCTCAATTTGAGTGGAAAATAGCATTCTCAGAGATGATTCTGAATATACATATCTATATGAAACAGACAGTATCTCACATCTTCAAGTGTGTTGACTTTAATACTATAGCAACAAATTTTATGCCAACAATTAAGATGGTCTTCCAGTAAAATGGCAAATTCCTCGATCCTGTGGCTCCTCAAGATTTCACATGTTTCGATTCTCTAGAGAAAAACAAAGAGAAAACTTTCTCACAGCACTAACTGAAGAGACAGGAAGGGCAGTTGACTTTTCCCAAACATCCAGTCAACTCTACATTTTCTGCTAGGTGCCAGCCATGCATCAACTCACTTTGCTCCTAGCAAGCAGGAGTGCAGACTCCAGCTTTCAGGGCACCTAGTCCTGTGTGCTTTTGAAAGAGAGAGAGAGAGAGAGAGAGAGAGAGAGAGAGAGAGAGAGAGAGTGTGTGTGTGTGTGTGTAAGTGAAGAGGCTGTTGGATTCTCATGGAACTGGTGGAACTGGAGTGATAGGCAGTTGTAAGCCATCATGTGGGTTCTGGGAACTGAACTTGGGTCCTCTGGCAAGAGCAGTGAGCACTCTTCACCACTGAGGCATCTCTCCAGCCCTCTCATATGTACTTTCATTAACATTTTAAAGACTGACTGACAAAAGCTCCAAGCAAAGGTTCCCAACACCAAAGCCAAGCTCAATGCTATAATCCTTGACCCATGTTCTAAAATCATCAACCCTTCTGTTCCTTCTTTTTCAGTTTCAAAATCACTATTGGTTTGTCCCACACAATCTTTCACCCACTCATCTAGGAAACTAAGGCTTTCTTTTCTAGCCATTTTTGTTAGGTAGTACTTTTGTTTATTAGCTCATTTAATATAAATAATTCAAAGTAGGATGGGAGGGAAAGTGGCTGTTCAAAACTATTCTTGAATGCCTTACCTACCAATGGTAAGTATGAGCTTCATGTCTTCGAAAGATCCATGTGGTCACATGAAATTTTTGGTCAATGAAATTGTAAGAAGCAATCTTTGTCACTTTCAACAGGAAAGTTGACAACCAATGCATAATTTTCCATATTCACGTCTTCAACTAAAGTTAAAGTCAAGATAAAGACATCCTCTCTGAAAGGTGGGAGCAAGGTGGAACACTTCCAGACATGCTGCTCGGGCACAGGACAACAGAATCTATGGAGTATCAAACCATTGTGGTTTGAGAATGTTTGTTACAGCAATACAAATCCAGGAACATTTATTGTAATGACACAGAATATCTACCAGAAATTCAGGTTGGATACAAAAACAATTTAGAATCGGAGTTTATAAGGCTGTCCATCTCTGCATCCCACCTGTGTTTCCTCCTGCTCATTCTCTTCTGTCTATCTTCCCTCCATCTCTGACTCTCTCTTTGCCCATCTCTATTTCTTGTCCAGCTCCTCTAGTCCACACTAGTGGGAGTCAAGGGAAAGATGTTTGCCTTGTGGATCTTGTGTCTAATTTTCATAATTCAGTCTCTCTCCTCATCTTTCTGTTTTACACATGCTCATACATACCTTTATTTAATTCCAAAATTACTAGGAATTTAATCAGTTCAACTAAAAAACTGTTACCCATCCCTAGTCCAATCAAATATGGCCAGAGGATTCAAGAACTTAAAATAGCTTATTGAGAGGGTATTAAAGCAGATTTATTAAAAGATGAGCATACAATGATAGTACCAAAGCCAAGCTAAAGATTCATCTGGATAGTGATGGTTCTAAGGCCTTATATCTATTCACTGTCTTTGCCCTTGGAATAGCTCAATAAAATAGGTACTACTATTTCAAGTCACATTTTAAAGGTGAGAAAATGAAGACACATGGAGGTTAATTTGCCCAAGTAATAGCCAATAAGCAGATCAGAGACATTGACCCAGGCAAAGACATAAGTTCTTACATTTGACCTCAAAGCTATTCTGTCTCTCAAATTATGCTTAACATCTGCTACAAACATCTGGTTTCTCCAAGCTGACTATTGCTTCTGAAGGAGCAGAAATCCATGCTAAGCATCCAGCTCACCAAGAGACCTCTGAGAACTGTGCTTAGCACATCCACCCTAGCAACTGTTGCTATTGGATTGTAGGGTTATGCTCAGATGAGGAACAACTTGTAGAAGGATAACTAAGACCCATGCCCATTGATCCAAACTGCAGTACTTCTTCAGATATATTGCATGAAGACATTTGTGTCTATTCTACGAGCCATAAGTAGTCTCATTTCCCCTCCCACTCACTGGCTCAAGTGCCCTCCAATCCCAGTAGGAAACTTGGAACAAGTAGATGGTCAGAGTGGGCACAGAGAAGTGGTCAGAAAAGCCCATGCCTTTGGAGCTGTTTATGGGATGGGGGAATTCTTCCCAAGTCACTTCACCTGGATAACTGCACAGTTGACTGCAATAGGCCTTTGCTTTGTTGGTTGTTTTGTTTTGCTTTAAGGACAGAGCTCCCAATAGCCCATGGAGCTACACATTATTGACGAAGGTCGAGAGAAGGCCAAGCCTTGCAAAGCAATAGTTGTTACTGTAGTTAAGATCTGGTGGGGCTATGAGGGGCAGAGACTACTTTTATGGACACCTTTTTTTCTACAGAGAATAACAGATAACAGTGATAATATTATCATCTAGTAAGTCACTTGTCATTGGCCAGTACCAAATCCATTCACATGCTGATACAGTCTACCCAGAGAGGAGGAAACAAAAGGTCCTCATGACAAACAAACCAACAACCAGGATTTGAATTCACCCAGGGCTGGTTCACAAAGCTCTCCTCTGTATGGTAGTGTCACCTCACTGAACAGATAATCTACAGCAATCCAGGGAAGGGCCTTGAAAGTGACCAAGTAGGCTCATTACTCCCTAGATGAAGAGAAAAGAGAAGGAAATAGGGGAGGTCAGGAAAATAATGAGAATGAAGAAGACAAAGACAGCGATGGATAGGAAAGAGGAACAGCAGGAGGGAAAGACATCCGGGGAACAAAGCTGGCGTTGACAGTCTTCCGTAATTGCAACAGCTCTGGAGAGCAAGGTAGAGACGGATTACAGACTGGGTAATTGTTCTTCTAACCTTAGCATCCCAAAGATCAATGGGTGTGCTGCAGCCTAATTGACTAAGCACCCCCACTATTTCTCAAAGCCACTGCCTTTCAGGAAGGAAGAGAAGGGACAGGTGGGCAGACTTGAAAGGCCCTATGTTGCTGTGAGCCTAGAAACCCACAACTGCCTCTCAGAAGCTAGGGCACCTGGGTTCTTCTCAGAGGGCAAGCTATGGGGAGTGGGCAATAACTGACCCCAGCTTTGAGACAAGCAGCACTGGGCAGTGTGAGCACTGCTAAGCCCTTATCTGACAGTCAAACACACAAAGCTCCATTTTTCCCCTTTAATTACTCACTTTGTCTTTCTACAGTGACCTTCTCTGAGGTGGGCAATTTAAAACTCTTCTCAGACATACTTCCAGCCCCAGGGAGGGGAATGATGGTAGCTGATCAAAGAAGGTTAAGCAGAGTCCAGGTGACCAGAGACATCTCTCTGTCATTCTTGGCGTGGGATGTCTCCTCATCTTGGGGATAAGGCTATCCCAACATTTCATCTGCCACCTGAGGATCTAGAGAGACACAGATTTAAGCACCACCCCACTTTTACTGCAACTCTTTGGAGACTTACTGTCCTATTGTTCTAGAGATGTGAGCTGGAGATATTATCAGATCAGTGACCTTGAAGAGGACACATAATATCACCATATCTCAGTTTTTATGTCTACAAAATGAGTGTGATAGGCATATGGACTTCACAATGTCAATGTCAAAATCAAGTAGGTCAATAAATATGTAAAGGGATTAAGACAAAGCCAGGCTTTGGTGAATGCATAATGACAATTTCCAAGGAAAGAAAGCTAAAGAGTTTTCCCACACAGTTCTCTCCCCAGAACCAAAAAACCATAAGAAGTTGCCTCCTACAAGCAGCCTCTGGTCAAAGGGGACAGAAACAAGGTCTCCTGCAAATAAGAAATGAAAGGAAGAAAGGGCCATGGATATGTGTGAGGTCCTAACAATGTGCTGGAGAGACTTATCTTCAACATCAATGAAGGAAGCCACAGGAGAGCTAACATAGGAAGGACAATGCCAAGTGTCCCTTACAGGGCAAGTCTTACTAAAGAAGGCAGGGGCTCATATAGTCTATATCAGCCTGGGAAGGGAGATTGTGTTCCTCATCCCCACCAGACAGCTGGGCATGGGTACAGGAGGTTAGCCCCAATGTTTTCCAAAGAGATGAGATTGTGTCTCCTAGTAATGTCAGAAGCTACACCCATAAAGTCTCACCAACATAAATGCCCAAATATGAACTGGAAAAGGATGACACCACCTACAAGCATGCCAGAATGGACAGGAAGAAGCCCACAAGTCTCAACCCCAAGCCATGCTGAGAGTGGGAAAAATAGTCTTCCCTAGGGAAGAGCACAGCAATTGGTTGTTCAATACCAAATGGTCAGGCCTGAAAACATATGTCCAAGTAGCATTATTCAGACTGAGCATGTTATATTTAGGAGTATACATGTATATGTATATATACATATATGCATGTAACAATTTAAAAAAAGAGCACATGAATTTGAAAGAGATCAAGAAGGAGTATATGGGAGGGTTGTGAGGGAGGAAAGAGAAGAGCGAAATACTGTAATTGTACTATAATCTCAAAAAGTAAAAAAAAATGTTAAAAGAGAGAGAGATTTATTTTTACTACTTTAAAAATAATGTGTATGTTAGAGTGTGTGCATGTACATGTTACAGGTGCTAGCAGAGGCCAGACGAGGACATTGAAAACCCTGGAGCTAGTGTTACGGGCCATTGTGAGCTACCCAATGTGGGTGAGGGAAGCTGAGCCCAGGTCCTTTGCAAGAACAGTATCATTTTGAACTCTTAACTACTGAGCAATTCCTCTAGCCCCTAGACTTATCTTTTGGAAGAAGGATTTAAAGTGAGTCTGACTTTACATCAACACCCATGATGTATGAGACTGTGAGGGCCAACACGTTCTGGAGAATTGGGACATGATACTCATTCATGGGCAGAAGAATGGACAGCAAGGTAACTCATCTGAGAAACTTCTTCTCTCTTTATCTCTAGCATCCTAGGAGCTGACACATTGGTCACCATACCTCTCTGAGGACCAGAGGAAGAGACAAAGACTCAGAGATATAAGGTGATCAAACAAAGTCTCCAAAGAGCTGTGGGCTAGATTAGCCACAGTGACACCTGGAGACACCATGGATCTTGTGGCCCCAGCATCAATACAAAGTTCCCCTAAAACTCAACCTTCTATTGAGAGCCTTTTCTGCTTACCTGGCAGAATGGAAAGCCCCATCAAACTTTTCTCACTCAAGGATTTGTCTAGAGAATGCTCATTCTCACCATTTTCATTGCACTCTATTTCTATTTATTATCTGTCTACTCCACCAACAACTAAGCTTCACAAGGGCAGAGCTGTAGTCAGAAGTTTTTCTGTGTCCCACCTGGTCCTGTAGCTGCTCAGTCCCAAGTAAATAAACAGAGGCTTATATTAATTACAAATTGTATGGCCTATGGCCCAGACTTCTTGCTAACTAGCTCTTTCATCTTAAATTATCCAATTTCTATTAATCTATATATTGCCACGTGGCTGTGGCATCACTGGTCTGCCAGCATCTTCTTGCTCCTTGGGCGGCAGACTGGTGTCTCCTCTTCTAGCCTGTCTCTTTCTTGTATCTTTGCTTGGATTTCCCACCTGCCTCTAAGCTGCCTTGCCATAGGCCAAAGCAGCTTATTTATTAGCCAGTGGGAACAACAGATATTCACAGTGTACAGAAAGATATCCCACAGCACAGAGCCATTTGTCTATTTACATGTTCCTAACTGCTAGAACATGGCTTGTCATCTGATCAGCACTCAGTACTTTTAAACAAAGAAGTGAATGATGAATAATGGAGCTAAGTAGTAATTGATGTTTCCACCACATTTTAAGGGACTTTTGCTTTGTAAGCTTCCATATAAAAGCTCAGTAAGGACAGGAGTTAGATTACTAGTGTCTAGTACAGTGTTTGGTACATATTGGATGCTTAATAACTGTGCCAGAATGGATGGATGAATGAATGAATGATATGGTACTAAGTTTTTAACTATTACACACATCCTTTCCCCAGACTCTGGAATATCCACTGAAGAAGATGAGGTTGAAGATGACTTTATGAATGAGGCTCTCAACATGGGAAAGGGTGGAGAGATGTCTCCAAGACAGGTTTCTGGGAGATGCAAGGTCCATCTCCCAGAATGCTCAAACCTCAGAGCTTCCCACATTTCAGTGGCTGAGTCAGAAAAGACTCCAGATGCAGTCCAAGTACGCTGACATCCTGAAATGGAAGGACTCTGAGCCAAAGGTGTCATTCTCATCTTTTCAATAAAACTTTATTGGTCAGGATTCTAAGATGTTTCTCTAAATACACAATGTATCTGTGATTCCAGTGCATATGAAATTTTCTCCATCACATCTTCACAGCACATTTTCTAACCAAAAGAGGAAAAGGACCTCATCCAGGTAGGGCCCCAGAGCAACAGATGTGTTGTCACAGGATTATACTCAAGAGATAGAAAAAAAAACAGGTTTTTTTTCTGGATGCAGATGTCCTAAAAACAGCAAGTTTATCCTATAACCTTGCCAAGGCAATGCCCACTGCTGTTGATGCTAAATTGGAGTGAGAAAAAGGAGACTGCTCAAAGATTAAGTCAACTTGAAACTCTAAGACAAGTAAGACTGAAATAGGAAGGCTCTCCACGCTGAAGCTAATCATTAAAATTGGGCTCTCCCTCTCTTTCTTCATGGATGTAGAATGCTAGCACAGCTGGTTTCATGGAGAGGCAGGAGAACACTTTGGAACCACAGAGAGTTGGAGTTGAAGGTGTCATTCACATGTGATCACAAAGTCATTTAGCCTCCTGCATCTGAAGAGGACTGGCCAGGCAGGTTGCAGGTCAAGGAATGCTCTGCCTTGCCACTGAAGCTCGATGTCACACCATCTGCAGCAGCTGTGTCTTACTGTTAATCCCTTCAGTCCTGGATAATTTGGAAAACCTAGGGGAGCAAACATTGCCACATGCCAAGGACTGAAGTAACAAATGACAATTTCCCATCTCTACTGAATCCCAAAGTTCATGTTTGTCACTATCCCTTACTACTTCCAAAATGGGATCAAGAATGCAGGCGCCCCAGGTTAGCCTCCAGTGGAGTAAGTCTTAATATGGGATACCAATTAATGTGCTGAGTGATAGTTGCAGGGGAAAGAGCACCAAGAAAAGCAGAATCCTGACTGTGGGTCCTAAGCTTGGAGGCTTATAAGGCTTCTGTGATCCCAAGAAAGTCTGCCAATTTCACTTAACTGAGCCTCAGTTTCCTCACATAAAATGGAGACATTGATTGGGCCAGTCAAAACACGCTGGCAGGATTCAGTAACAAATAGTAAGATAATGGCAGTGGCTCCCATCAATTAAGAACTTGTTTCTGTTCTGTGCCTCTCCACATTGGTTCATCTGAGGCTCTTCACTCCGTTAGCCTCATTCCAGAATCTGGACCAATGAGCAGCTATTGTGTGAAACCTGGCAGAGAGAAAGGGGAACATGAGATGGCCTCATTTCTGCCTTCAAGTGTTTAGCTCAAGGGTGACCAATACTATAAGGGGCTCACAATTCTTTGGCTAGAACCTATTACATATAATTAAATAATTCAATGAAAAAATATAGAGAAAAATGTAGTGGAAAGATCAGCTCTCCACTTTTGAATCTTAAGTAGCAATGAAAGAGTAAAGCCCTTATCTTTCTTCTCCCCTACTTGGGTGCACTGTCTCCCGAGAATTGCGATTGGTGGGATCTGGTACATTTTCCCACTGAAGTCAGACACCTACTTGCATTGTCTGGTCAGTAGTCAAGTATGCAATGAAGGAGAGCACTTTCCACCAGCAGCAGAGACATTGGAAATCAGCATAAACATTGCCTGAGAGGGAATTACGGGAATTTAAGATCTGAGATCTGCAAGAGCCTCTGATCAGAGGGCACAAGACACAACAGAGAGGCACATGGTGTCAGCCTTGGCAAGCTGAGTGGGGACTGTAGACATCAGCCTCTGAAAGCTGGGAGAGGGCAGAGATCCCTGTTGTTGTTGTGGCTAGTAGGAGACTCTGGAAAAGATTGGCTTTCAAAGAGTGTGAAATTTACTCTTCTCTGGCGAAAACCAGTCAAGTGGTTTAGAAGAGAAAATGAACCCACTTCAAGCAATCTCTAAGTTGTGATTTTTGATAAGTGGTTTTCTTAGATGTCAATAAAACAGCACAAGGCTCAGCTTCTTCAGCTTCTTTCTGCTCAGCTCCCTGAGTGGAGGAACAAACATTTCTATACATCTCCTTTTCCTCCCAGCCCAGAAATACAGGTATTTTGTAGGAGCAATAGGACTCTACCAAGTGATTTTATTTTTCATACTATCTTTCTTTTTTTGTTGTTGTTCTTTCCTTAATAACAGGACTAAAAGCTCACTCAGTCACATACAAAAAAAAAAATCAAACAATAGATTTCATTGGATCGGTTATAGGCCTTAGGGTGGTGGGAGCCCAGATTTCCTCTTTGGTCACCACTTATCAGTATAGACTCTTGTTCTCCACAGCATTGTGATGGTTGTATTTTATTCTGATATGCTGGGGATCAAACCCAGGGCCTCAAGGTATACTAAACACATTCTCTACCACCAAGCCACACCATCTAGCATCTTGTTCTTTTCTTTTCCTTTCTCCCAGAGCCTTCTACTTCTATGCAAGCTAGAGCTGGACCCATCAGCTCCCAGGGCCTGTCAGATGGGAACTTACTAAGTACCAAGCAATGGAAAGGATGGATGTCTAAAACTCAGGACTGAGACTGTTCTCTGTGAATGTAATGATATGATGTTTCGGCAATTAACTCAGTCTGTAACTAACTGTGCACATAACAGATACTCTGAAGAATGTGAGTGACCATTCTATAGCAGCCATGTTTTAGACATCAGTAGATAGGAGACAAAGCCATTGCTTATGACATGTATGTTCTGTATACATGTAGAGGAGGAGCCAGCAATAACTAGACAGGCAAACATAGGATACAATAACAGAGAGGGCAGCTATTCAGATTTGAAGAAGGAGGAGGAGAAAAGAAAGGAAGGATGGAAGGAAGGGAGGAAAGAAAGAGAGAAAGAGAGAGAGAAGGAAGGAAGGAAGGAAGGAAGGAAGGAAAGAAGGAAGGAAAGGAAAGGAAAAAAGAAAAAAAGAAAAGCAATATTGAAGTATTAGAAAGTATGTGGTGATGGCCAGGAAGATCTTGAGGAGATGACATACCTGAGCAAAGGCAAGTATAAAGGGAGAGAGAACAACAGATGTGGTCCCTGGAGAAGGCTACCAGCTAGCTGTGTTATTGGACAGAACAGTTCCCATGAAAAAGGAAAAGAAGCCAGAAGAAAATGATCAGGTCGTATCTGGACCTACAAATTGTCTGGTGTGTGTGTGTGTGTGTGTGTGTGTGTGTGTGTGTGTGTGTGTGTGTGTGTAGTAAAAGATACAGAAGGCTGCATATATGTGTATGCATCTATTCAGGTGTCTGCAGTAGCTCTCTCTTCCATTTTGCTGCAGGGATGAGGTAGGACTATCCCAAGATTGCTCAGAAGTAATCCAGCTTTCATAGGAGTACTAGTGAGGAAATGTATCCAGATGTATGGAACTTCCCTGCCTTAGGTAAGCCATAACAAAAGCTACAAGTCCCAGCCTCTAAGCATAAGCTAGCTGCCATGGCCATTCTCTCAGGAAGCTGTGTGACTCTGTGGGAAAGCCTGGACTTGAAATTTCAGAGTCTGGGGTTTGATATCTATGCCCATCAATTACTGACCAGTGGGTCCCTAAGCAAGCCTCTTCCCCTCTCTGAGCCTCAGCTGCCGTCTCTGCCACAGCATACAGAAATGGATGCTTTGACAGGAGATTTACTTATATGCGATATAAGTTTCTCTCTCTCTCTCTCTCTCTCTCTCTCTCTCTCTCTCTCTCTCTCTCTCTCTCTCTCTCACACACACACACACACACAGACACACACACACACACACACACACACACACACACACACACACACACTCATGCACACACGTACCCACACTATCTCACTACATAGACATAGGATGTCACAGGAAGTTCAGGGGAAAATGATAACAGTTACTCTGGGAGAAATAAGCTTGGAAAGTCATGTGCATGTAAAGGCCACCATTGTACCGTGGGTTAATAACACAGGTGCATTTTCTTACATGATGAGGAGATTGCCTTCAAAAGCAGATGGGTAGAATACATTTGGGGCTTTATATTAGGCATTTAACAAGGCCAGTGAAATGAAAAATGGTATTTGATCAGGAGGGGGAAATGAATCTACTTTTTATAAGAATGTTGGCTCATGAAATTGCCTCTTCCCCAGGCATGGTGGGACCTAGTATAGCCAGGGCAGATGTGGGAACTGGTTTTCTACCCAGTGTCCCTGTGGGATCTGATATTTGATCCTCTGCGCTGAAAGCTCACTCAAAGAACAGGGCAAAAACCGTGAAGCTGCCGCCCTCCGTGTGGATGAGGGCTTATTGTAAACTTGCTGTTCTCATTTTTCTGAATTTTAAAACACGATGTAAAATCTGATTTTGAAATACAATCATTCGCCTAAAAAATAAATAAATAAATAAATAAAATTTAAAAAGAAAGAAAGGCCTACAGGTATTTAAGACCCCCAGTAAAATAAAATAAGTCCCTCCTAAACCCTCCACCCCCATCCTAGTTTTCCTGTTGCGATGTTATCACTCATTTCCAACAAATATTGGAGTGTTTTTTCCATTAGCTAGTGGCACAGCATTACTTTCTGAGTCTGCACTGCATGGGGCAGAAACATTGCTCTCATTACCTTCCACTTCAAACAGAGGTTCTGGGGAGGAATTAAGGGGCAGAGTCCTGAATGCCGAGTGGCCAGCTCTACCGTTGCAGCCACCACCAAGCATCAAGTTTCTGGCTTGACACCAGATGACTTTAGCAGAAGTTTCTGTCCTGTTTTGAAGTTTTCCACCTGCTGCTGAAGCTGAAGGGATTAAAGCATGCTACCAGGACTTCTCCATCTGTCCCTGTCCGCAGCCCCACTATTAGTGCCTGGTTCTGGGGAGAAAAACATCACCATGGACTCTGATATCTGGAACTCTTTGGTGGCACCTCATTAACCAGAATCCGAAGTTTGAGCTTTGAGAAGTCTCACCAGCCTCTCGTGTTCTCCCCTCTGGCCAGTGTCCCTCACTCTGGGCTGTTCCAGCCATGCTGCACCACAAAACTGCCCACCATTCCTGAATGCGCAGGCATGGATTTTCACCTTGTCCTGCCCTTTCATCCCTGTGGACTTCCCTTCTGTTCTCTAGTCGGCAATCCCTGTTCACAGTTCAAAGCTAAGAAGGAAAACTCACTTCAAAATTATTTGCTTTCCTGCCACTCCTTGAGTTGTTCGTCAGCATTTGGCATTGGTTCCTCCAGCTAAAATACAAAAAAACCTGGACCATGGAACCTGGAAATCACTAGTCCGGCTGATTACCTTCTGGCCATGTGATCTTATGCAAAATACATACTCTTGCCAGGCCCGTATGTGTTTCCTCAAACACATAATGGAAACAATTACCTGGAAACAAGAACAATGCTTGCGCGGTCCGCCTGGAACTGGAACTCGGTGTGACAGCCCACAGAAGGTGCTGTGTAGACAGAAGCTATCACAGACAGCTGCTATTACTGTCTCCCAGCGCTGTAATAGGAACTCAATAACTATGCTTGTGCTTTATTACTCTCTAGCTGTGCCCTCTTAAAACCAATTAACTTTTAAAGAAGTCCCCCTTTAAGAAGGAAAACTTAACATGAGTCAATCAGTGGCTGCAGAGAACAGATCTCCATTCTGTGATCGCCCGCATACTAATTTTCATCTCTTGCCTATCAGGTTACTCTACCAAACAAGGGCTTTTTAAAGGAGTCCCAAAGTTGGGAAGATCTCCCAGAATTGCATGTCAATCACTCTGCTGGGCAGATCCGCTATGAGTTATATAGGACCCAGTCCCCATTTCCTTCTCTACAGAAAACTGGAACTGACAGGCTGGAGAGCCAGTGGGCCCCAGACCCTCATGTCGACCCAAGCCAGAGTAGGAAGTTTGCAGTTCATTTCCCCCGGAAGCAGCATGGCATTTCCCCGGAAGCAGGAAGCTAGAGGGAGAGTGGGGATGGAGTTGGAGATGGATAAAGAGGGGGTGGGGAGCTATTCGTTGACCAAAGAGGAAATTTGCACAAACTAATCCAGACTCAAGAGACAATTTCTTTTTTATTATTATTATTTTTTTACTTAAGAAAAATTTTTATTCATTTTACATACCAACCATAGATCCCCCTCTCATCCCTCCTCTCACCTCTCCCAGCCTTCCCCCCACCCAGCTCCCATCCCCTCCACCGAAAGGGTAAGACCTCCCATGGGGAGTCAGTAATCCTGGTATATTTCGTTAAGGTAGGACCAAGCCCCTCCCCACTGCATCAAGGCTGAGCAAGGCATCCCACCAGAGGCAATGGGCTCCAGAAAGCTAGCTCATGCACCAGGGATAGATCCTGATCCAGGGTTCCCCAAAACAGACCCAGGTCCACAACTGTCTCCCCTATGCAGAGGGCCTAGTCTGGTCCCATGCAGGCTCCCCAGCAGTCGGTCTATAGTTCGTGAGTTCCCACAAACTTGATTTTGTCTCTGTAGTCCAGTCGAGGAAGAGGGAGGGGGATTGTATGAGCAAGAGCGGGGGGGTCAAATTCATGATGGGGAAACCTACAGAGACAATTTCTGTGGGTACAACAGCTAGCCCAACGGACTTATTCCTTTCATAGTTGTCTACTCATTCTTCCAAGCGTTGATTAAACACCACTATGATCCAGGCCAGAGGATAGAGAGAAAATTAAACATAACACCCACCTTCTTATAGCTCTTGGTCTACAAGAGCCCAGGACGGCAACCTGTGGCTGTCTTAAATTCACTTTGTTTCTATGGGCATTTTTCTCCATAGTCCTCCTAAGAGCTGTCCAGAAGTTCTTTCTGGAACCCCTCACCAGACATTACTATGCTAAAGAGATCAAGATAAAGTTACGTCCTGCCCGCATTAAAATCAGAGTTTCAGACAGGGACTACAAGACTCAGAAGGCAAATCTGAGACCTTCTCCCAGTTGTAACCTGTAATTTTAGACTGATTCCTCCCCTTCTCTCTCCATCTCCCTCCCTTTACCCCTCCTTCTTCTCTCCCTCCTTTCTTCCCCTCTCTTTTCACCCCTCAGAGGACTAGGGTGTTGTATGAGAAGACTTTACCTTAAGAATCTATGGAGATTATTTTAAGATATAGAAAAAAATGAAAAACAGGATAAGGGCATGTTGCTGGGAGGAATGCACATGGTAAATAAAGATCTGCATTTAGTGGACATGTGTGGCTTGCTTGATGATAGAGACATTCACCTGTCTACAGGAAATTCATCTGTAACTAATGAGTGAAGATGTTGGGGATGCTGCTCTTATCTTCTTTAATGGAATCCATTGGGAAAGTTCCATCAGGAAGGAATGGTAGACACCTGTCGTTCTCACCCTGTTATGGAAAACAGGAAAGCCAGTGACACCTATTTAAAGAAACAGAGTCTAATTCTAGAATTATGCCCCACCCACTCTGAAGGGGAGTAAGATTGGCAAACTTTCTGAATAGCGACATAGTAGGTTGTTCATCTAATTTTTAACTTATTCACTTCATTCATTCACTCAATAAATAGCTTCCACTAAGGCATTGTCAGGCAATGGAATACAAAATTGAATAAGATACTCCTTCAACTCTCAAGAAGTTCATAGCCTGGTGCTAGTAACAGTCATCAAGACTGAAGTACCATGCAATAGATCCATGAAAGAAGACAGGCCAAGAAGTCACACAGGGCAGGAGAGAGGATACAGTGAGAACAGGGAAGTCTTACCTGAGAAGGAACCAGCAGAGGAGAGGAAGGCCAAGGCAGTGGAGACGACATGTTAGAGAGGGAAAAGGCGTGGTAGTAACTTGACATTCCAGATCTTCATAAGCCACAACTCAGAAAAATGGGGCCTCAGCCCCCTGCTTTACAACCTACCTACTACATCCTCATTCTTGATTTGGTCACAATTAATGCACTGTGAAAACCTATACCACCTGTCCTCATTACATCCGAGGAAGAGCACAGCCTAAGTGTTTAGCGGAGAAGCAAGGGCTCTCACCCAGACTCCTTCTTTCACTGGGCAATCCATTTGCTTTCCCTGAGCCTAGATACACTGTAAACCGGAGCTCTAGCAGTTTCCTTGCAGAACCAAGGCAAGGGTTAAATGGATGATGTGCATGCGGCACCTAGACTGTGTAACATGTTTACAGATGCATGACATTTCCTGCCACTGCTACTATTACCACGACTATTATTATCTTGAACAAAGATTAAGGTTTTGTGTTAATGTCTTTGACGGTAACTGTATCTGGAAGGAGAGATCTATGAGAGGGAAGATTGCCCCTCAATAAAAAGGTTTTCAATGTTCTCTATTAGGAATCATGAGCAATCTGACCTTGTAAAAAATAAAATGGTCTGAATTCTTTACATCTTGGCTCAGTTCCTAAAGGCAGCTAAAGTGAGATTAGAGACAAAGAGAAACATTGAAGGGAAAGGCTGCCTTAATTTCCGAGGTGAATGAGATGGATAGCCCCGGTGCCCAGCGGTAAACCTCTTAGTATTTATGAAACTGAAATTACACCATTCCAATAAAAGGGAAAGTTAAAGAAGGGCGCACTCTACATAATGGCCTCTTGTTAGGCCTTCCTGATTACCTGGGCTCTGTTTTCATGAAAATGCTAGTACCCAGTGTTTCAGGACCCCTGTCTTCTGGGGGGCAGACAGGAACTGTTTATTTAGCCAAATGAAAATTTACACTTAAATAAAAAATACTAGCAGTGTTTGGATGTGAGAAACAATTACCGAGACTCAACATCACAGTTGCAAATTGCATCTGCAGCAACAGCAAGGTGGGGGGCACCCGATCACACCTCCGTGGCCTGACATCAAAGGCGGCCAGCCTTGTTTCTTCATCTGCAGTTTGAACAGTATTTCTCTTTGATCTTGAACACCAAGAACCAGCATGGGAGAGGCAAGGGAGGGGAGGTGGTGCCTGGGCCGATGTAGAACAACATACTGAGGTTGTGTGGTTTGCAATGCCAAGCAGGGTCGGGAAAACTCCATGTGATGGAGAGCTGAAATCTAAGAAAACAGTCTAGGTGGATGGGTTTCACTCAGTCAACAGGTCTTTCCTAGAGATAGCTGCATGTCATTATGCTGGCATGATGGCATGGTGGTAGGAGGGTTGGGGGAAAGAGGGGGTGAGAAGGCTGATTGAGAGAGACCAGACTGAAATCCACTGGATATATTATTGAAACTTTCAGATCTCATAGGCACCTAGCCCCTGTCGTATACCACACTCTGTTGCTCCTATCAGGGTTAAGGATGATTCTTCCAGTTTGGGTTCCCTCTTCCCTGTCTCCTTCTCTCTTGCCTTTAACACTGGAATTGGGGAGGGGGGGGGAAGTGTTCAGTCCGTTCTTCACCCCTCAGGATCCAATTCATCGCTCTACACCTGCAGAGTTGGTGTCCATTTTCAGGGACAATGCAACCACCTGTCAGTCTCCAGACTGAGTACACAGATGACTTCACATGCCAGGCCAGAGCCAGGCAAACAGAGAGACTAAAAAGGACTAACAGTTCCTCTGGCAGGGGGCACAGAGAAAGGATACCTGGGACAGTTCAGCAAAGCCTTCCCAGAAGTGACCCTATCAATATTCTAGAGATGCATAGGGATCCCTGAGGGGAAAACCTGAATTACTCACAGGAGTGGACTCAGCTTCAGATATAATTCGTTAGCCCCTTGCTCCCTTAAAGGTGTTCCCCCTGGGTAGCTCATGCCTGGTCACACCCTCTCCACAGTCACTGTTGTCTGGATCAACAGTTTCCAAGCTGCTCTTATGGAAAATCTGCAGATTCTTTCCTACCCTCCAACTGCTCAGAGGGCAACGGGAGGCAAAAGAAGGAAGGCTTTTCCCAGCCCTTCTGCCTTCTACCACCTTTAACAAAGCAACTGTGTTTTATTAGTTTTATTCATTTGCTCTTCCAAAACCGTTACCTTCAACAAAAGATTCAGAACCTGTGAAATGCTGACAGCCACAGACCCAGGCTCACGTCTGAGGATGAGGACAGTCTGTGGTCCTTCCTAACCATCCCAAGTTGAACATCCTTGTCAGTTGATGTTCAGTAGGAAATCGTGGCACACCACCACCCAGATTCTCTGTGTAGCCCACTAGGTGGTGAGAGTTCTGCTGAGTTTGTGTGCTCATTGCATTTTATCTTCTGTGATGTCTCTCCGAAACAAGGAGCATTAGCCCCATGTGGTTAACCACTGGAGCTCCCAAATAGAAGGCAACATGCCCAAGGTCACAGAGAAAGCAAATGACAGACCTTAGATTCACCCACCAGGACATCATTACTAGGGATACAAACAGACCCCAGATTTAGTTTACCATAGCACCCACTCATACACTACATACCAACCAAAGTCTGGCTGCTTCTAAACATGTATGTTCTCATCCATACCATTCTGCCAAGACTAATGGGATTTTCATGTGAGTAGTTGCATACTGCTCTATCTAATGGTCGGTCTGCATGCCCCACTCAAGAAGCTAAGCTACAAGGTCTATAATCCGCTGATAATGCATATCTGTTAGGAAAGTAGCTTAAGACTGAAGATTTCCAGAAAGGGTAGCTAAGAGTGTCAATGGAATTTTGAAGACAAGTTCTTACCCCACAAGAGTATTGGCTGGCTTGCCTTCTTTATCAATGCCCTCAACCATTCAAGATAGCTACCATGATGTCTGTATGGGTCTTTCCTCTCAGCCTCAACTGGAAATGATTTCATTGTGTAGCTAGAGAATGCCTCCCTTAGAGCCCACTCCCACCAACCCTAGTGGATTCCTGTTCCAGAATCTTATAATATTTTATTACTTTCTAAATTTAAAAAAGCCATGAAGGGAAAAGAATGGGTATAATGAAACTAAACCAGAGTCACTGACTTGAGAGCTCTTTATTGGAATACATGTCTAAGCTGAGAGTATACACTCAAATAAAACCAAGTTTCTGTTGCCGGGAAAAATGGAGAATAGAACAGAGTGGCAGTCATTGCTATAATCTATCCTCTTCCAGCCCTGGCATTCCTTACACCAGCGAGAGGTTACACCTCACCAGGGTCATTGCCACAGGTTTCTATTAGGACTCTCTACTTCCAATTTGGTTTCTACTAAGTTAAGCACTATCCTGCAGCCAGAGTGAAGTACATATGAAACAAATACAATCATATATCATTTCCATTTAATTATATCAAAGGTTTCCCACCAGAACTGTCTAAATATTTCATGATGTTACATTCTCCCATTCCCACAGGCTCCAAGCTTGTACTCTACTGTATATGACCCCTTTTGTCTGAGAGTTCCAAACCACCCTTTCCTGCCTAAAGGACTCTACTTGTCACTGAGGACCCCATTTCACAGTCTTGTGTCATCTCCAAGGCACAGGAATGCCTGCAAAACTCGAGCTAGGAGCTGAACAAGGAGGTGTGGGAAATGTAATCCAAAGGCTAATAATGCGCTCAAGGAAACCTAGGGGCAGAATAGGAGCTAAGAATACGACTGTTAAATAAAGGGTACACACAAGGGACAAAAAGAGAAAAGAATTATAGAGACAACAGCAATCCATGGGCACCAACTGGGCAACTACACAGACTGACTGTGACTGGAAAGACCACCTTAGCACAGTGGTTTCTCAGACTTTTTCCAGCACACAGAGGTTACAGGGTAGGTACTGTCTGCTCTTGGCCAGCTATGTATTGCAGAAGCCTGACCACATGCTCAGGATTCCAATTAGCTAGTTTCCATCTACTAGGGAGCAGAGACCAGAGGCTGTGTTGGTTGAAGTTTCCTTCCTCCTTTATCTCTACCATGGGCAGCTCCGCCAAGCTCTTATGTAGCTAGATAGACTTCTGGGGAGGTCAACCAGTGCTGGGGGAGCACCTCCCAGGTTACATGGGGCTGCAATAAATGGGTTCCTTCACTTTCTCCCTCCTGCCTAAGGGTGGCAGCAGCTTCCTGCTGTCACCATGTCCTGGGTGCCTTCCAATCTCCTGATGGCTTTGTGGTTTTTCCATCACTGTGTAACCAATTCTTGGAATTCAATTTGCTGTTTTCCATTCTTTTAAAAGTCGATTTTGTTTTTGTGATAGAGTCTGACAGACATAGGCACTAAGCCAATTCTACAAGATTTCTTTGTGAAATGTCTCCTTGCTCCATCCTTTGTTTTGATTTTTAGGAAGCAGAGCATGGTCATGACAAGCAAAAAGATGGCAGTTGGTAGATCAGGAAGCAAACTCCCGCTAACCATGAGCCACCTGAAAGCTGTTGTGAAAAAGCATCCAGACTCTTGAGTGTTGGTTTCTTCAACTAAAGTTAAAAGTATGATCCTCTCCTAAATCATCATTTTAGGGCCAACTAAAGTATTAGCTAGAAAGCACCAAGTTAGGGTTCTAACACTAAGTATTCAAGAAACAGCCTCATATACCTTCTATTCCAACACTGCACACTGGATCAGTGAGTGGTTTGAATGTCTTGACATCTGCTGCAGTAGTGCTTAACAAACTTTATTGTGCATCAAATAACCCCATGATTGCATTAAATGCCAATCCAGATTCTGCATGGCTGTGGTGGGTCTGGGATTTCTGCATCTCCATGCCTGATTTCCGCTGACGCTGCTATTGAAGGTTCCTACTTACAACAAGTCTCTAGGCTCTACGTTGGTAAACGTTTTCTGTAAAGGGCCTTAGGGGAAAATACGTTAGGTTTTGGAAGCCATACGATCAGCTATTCAATACCACCAGTAGAAATTTTGCAGGAAAGTAGGCACTGGGGATTTGGCCCTGGGGCTGGAGTTTGCTGATCCTTGCTCTAGACTATAAATTGTCTCAGTACATGGTTGGCTTCAGTGGCCATTTTATTCTCAAACCCTATCACTTGAGGGGGTTGGAGGGATGGATCAGTGGTTAAGAGCACACTGCTCTTGAAGGAGACCTGAGTTTGGTTCCTAGCAACCATGTCAAGTGACTCACAACCACTTGTATCTCAAGCTTTGAAGTTTCTGACACCCTCTTCTGGCCTCCATAGGTACTGAACTCATGCGTATAGCCTCATATACACACATTTATAATCACATATTTAAAAATAAAAATGAATAAAGATGATTTGCAATTGAATAATTGTTCCTATGGAGAAACTAGAAAATTCCAAGCTTATTTTATTTGGTATTTTCTATGTCCCAAGACATAATCCAAGTCCTTAGTAGGTATTTTCTTTACTGCTTACAATCCTCTGGAGAAGTAGCTGTCACTATGAACCCCATTTTTTGGAGGAGACACAGAAGTTAGCTGACTCTTTACAGGTTACAAAAGAGCCAGAGCCAGGGTTGAGGACCAGAATCATATTCATTCTTCTTTTCCCTCTCAACTCAGACCCCATAATGGTGTTAGGCACATGAGAAGCAATTAGTAAAGAATTCCTGATTGATATTTTTAAGCATCCTGCCCTGGACTCACATTGCTGTGAATCTGGGTCACAAGAAAAGGCACTGAAGTCCTCTGTATCCTCAGCACATACATAGAAGTTCAGCCTGGAGCTACCAATTATCATATCTAAAAATGCCTTAAAAGCATTAATAATTTAGCAGTTACATTATGTAGGGAAAGATTTCTAACCATATGTAAGTTCCTGATGGCCAGACAGTGTATGTCCAGTGAAGGTCTGGGCATTGGGTGACATTTTTTATGTATTTGTTAGCTGGCAGGAGAGAAAGACAAGGTAAGACAAAACACAGAAGAGCTTCCAGGTGGGGTTTTTGTTGTATAGATGCCTATTAGTTACATTGAGAACTCCACTATAGACAGAGAACATTGGTCACACACCTTCCTGAGTTGCCAATGCTCCATAAATAGCCCTTCACCCATGTTGCTGTAATTAAACCCAATAAATTCATTGGTTCACCAAGCTGAATTTGGATGGCATTCTTTCTTTGGTGTCTCATTGCCTTCTCTATCTCGGGTGGATAGAAATAGTCTTCTCAGGAAAAGTCATACATCACTTTTAAAAGCAATGAGATTATCAAAGAGATTTATAAGTACCATTTCCCTTAAGGGAAGTGACCCCATACTATCAGGATTTTAAGATACAAGTACTTGAATGTGTTCAAGGCCTGACTCTGGCTCTATTTTTCCCTTTTCCATACCTTCCTTTTAGGTCATTGTTCCTACTAATTTCTAATTTCTTTCAAACCAAGAAACCAGATCATCAGGATTACTATAATTGTAAAGTAAGTGTAAATCAATCCTAAGTAATGACTTTGTAGACTTAATTAAGGAAGATGAGTTCAATGCATTTGCTTTGTGACAGTTATGGTGCGACACTCAAGTGTGTATGTGTGCTTGTTCACCTATGAATGAGGTCATCAGACACTAGACAAGAGTACTTGTTAAGGGGCTGGAGAGATGGCTCAGCACTTAAGAGCATTGGTTATTCTTCCAGAGGATCCAGGTTCAATCCCCAGCACCCACACAGCATCTCACAATTGCCTGTAACTCCAGTTCTAGGAGACTCAACATCCTCTTCTGAACCCATCAGGCACCAGGGACATCCACAGTGCACAGACATGCATGTAGACAAAACTCTCCATACATACAAAATAAAATGAACAAATCATTTTTAAAGTACTCATTAAACCATGCATGATCATTCATGTCTATAATCTCTGTACTTAGGCTGAGACAGGATGATCACCATGAGTTTGAAGCTAGCTTGGGCTACCCAGTACATTTCAGGCTAGCCTGGGCTATAAAGACCCTGTTTCAAAGCACAACAAAAACACTCATTAAGACAGCTACACTTTATCACCAGTTTAATTTGATGAGTAGGAAAACCATAGCTCACATAAGTCACAGGGTTATAATCACAAACTTGAGTACAAAGTAAAGGATACCTCCCTATGAACTGTTGGCTAGAGGTGCTTCAGAGGCCCTAAAAAATACAGGCTATTGCTATTACTCTTGGTTATCTACCTGAACTAGATGGCAAGACTGTTGCTGAAGACAACACCCACTTTAGTTACAGAACACAGAGGTATCTTTCATGCTGGCTAGCATTCATAGTGCTGGCAAGTGCTATCCATGCTGCTGGAGGAAAATACTCACCTGAGGTCTCACCCAGATATAGATCACGTACGTGACAATACAACCCATATGTAAGATATGTCCACTGGTGCAGCCATGGCACAATTATTTTGAGGATAACCAACTACTTTGTGACTGGATTTGAGGCCAGCTCTACAGGAGGAAATATAAACCTGCCCAAAACCCTATGACTGGTAAGAGTATGGGTCCAAGTGGAGAACATATTGCCATCAGTCCCCTAATAAACAGGTTGTCAAACTGACTTCTAAATGTTTACACTTATACCCATAGACCAGTGCAGCTCTCAGTCTGGAGCAGACGTTTCTTTTTGCAGAAAGTAATGGTTCATACAGTGACTCATACCTGGTCAAAGTGCTTCAAAGAAGTGATTGCTGTGCACTAAGCTTAAGCAGGACATATATATGACCACCACCACCAACCCCACAGGTACAAGGACCATCTCAAAAGAGAAGGCAGAAAGAATGTAAGAGCTTTAGAATGGGGAAGAGTGACATAAAATGCTGTCATCTAGGTATGGCACTGCCATTGCACCCATGAGTACACAGAAACTATGGGTACTGGAACAAGATTGGAGCTTCCAACTTCATCACAAGCAGAGGACCTGCCCATGAGGCCCCATCCTTTCCTGAAGAATGGCTGCTAAAAGAAGGGGTATCATTTTCCCTACTGGGATAGCCACTGGGAGGTCAGATGGTACCGTTCCATGGGCTAGAGTTCTCAACTATATATGGAAAGGGGAAGTGGAGGAAATCAGATGAGCATCAGTATTCATCTCTGATATCTGACTGGACCCATGATCAGCTGTCTCCTTTCTGCCATGGTGAATTGTGCCCTCTCATTGGCATACCCTTCTCAACATGACAGACTATCCTCTCAAATTGTGAGCAGAAGAAGCCATTCCTTTCTTAGGTTGTTTGTGTTGGGTATTCTGTTACAACAAAAAAAACCATAACAACTAAAAACCTATGGCCATTGAACTCCAAAGGGAAAAAAGATGATGAATTGGCTGAGCTAGAGATGAGTTTCTGAGCAGAAGGAAAAGGATGAGTAAGGACCTTGAAGCAAAAAGATACATGAAGTGTGCAAGGCAGAGCACAGTGCCAGAGTGATGCTGGCATGAGACAAGGCTGAAGACGGAGACAATGTCTGCACCTCCACTGTCTTAGCTCACCAGTCATGACGGAGAGGACTGGCTGCTGCCACTGTCTCTGTGTTGCTTTCTGGAAAACAGATGGAAGTCAGAGAAATAATGTGAAGCCTAATCAGCCTGGAGCCCATTTGTGACCCCTCCTGGCCCTTAATGCCTGCCCCTGGTTCTTTCCTTGTTTCCTCCAAGAACCGCAAGAAGCATTTCCAAATTAATTGTACCAGAGGCTGTTTTCCTGTTATGAAAGAAAGAAAATGAAGCATTTACTGGACATTTGCTCTGTTATTTACTGTAATTTAATCAATTCTGCACCACAAAACAATTGAGGCTCCTATCCTTCTTTACAGTTATGGAAATGAAAGGGCCAGAGAGGCAGACAAGATGCCCAGGCAGGCAGTTGTAAGTAAAGGTGGTGGTCTCCATTCCATACCTCACTACTCACCCGTCTTCTCCTGTGCTTCTTCTCTCTAGCAAAAGCCAACAAAGCCATCTGTGGAGGATACCACAAAAAGCCCAAAAAAACAGTTTCAGGTGTACAGAAGGCCCTGTCATTTGCTTTCCAGGTCCACTATAAACCCTAGAGGGAAACCATTTTTCTCTGTACCACTAGGATCTCCAGCAGTCAGGCCTTCATTAAGACACAAATGGCAAATCAAATTGGCGACTTCTAGGTGAACTTAGAAAAGGGCCTCTTTACGAAGGTGTAGTGTGGACAGAGAGAGCTCACAGGTGGTTGTTTTGAGTCCTGTCATCACCTTCTTTCTGAGGGCTCAAGGAAAGACTATGGGAACCAAACCCTGGAGCGGGCTCGGGAGGGCCAAGGTGGGAATGCTGTCTTACAATAGCTGTGGTACTCACTCCAGGCACTAGAGGACACAAGCTGGGGTTCATAATACTCAAAAGTCACTCTTGCATTTGCATCTACCCGGAAGCCAAAGACACTCCCATTGGCCCAATTCAACTAGAAGTCAGAGGGTGTTAGGGGGTAAATTGAGTTCCCTCTTATTTTGAAATCCTACCCTCCAGTAACTCAGCATGTGTTTTCAGATGATGAATATATGTATTACAACTAGGGAACTAACAAATGAGGACTCATGGATGGATTCTAATCTGATTTTACTGGTGCCCTTTAAGAAAGAAATCTGACCACAGCCATGTACAGTAGGAGGAAGACATGAAGACCCAGAAAAGATGGTGTTTCACAAATCCCAAGACAAAGCCTCAGATGAAAGCTACCCACAGTCACACAACCACAGAGGTTCAGTTTCTAGGAATCTGTCCTAGATTCTAGACACTAAGTATTGATGGTTTTAGCAATCTGGGGTAGAGGGATTTGGGATGGCAAACCCAGTAGCATAACATGAAGAGTGGGGAAGATGGTGGGTCTAGTGACCCCAAGTCAAGAAACAGGTGCCAAAGGAGGCAGGAGGCTGCGGGGGCGGGGGGTAAATGGAAGACAGCAGCAAGCAACTCCTACCACAGGCCTCAGGGGATTTCAAACATTTTTGCCCAGGGCTGTGGTTTACTGGTGACTACAGTGTGGTCCTGTAAGAGGACCTATATATGCACCCTTCCCAGACATTTTCCCCATGGGAAGCTAGCTGCAGTCACCTTTCTGTGCATATATGGGCACATTACAAATCTTTCCAAGTATCCTTCCTTTCTGTTTTACTGGACTGTCTGAATGTTCAAAGATAAACATCTTAACAATGGGGACTATGTCTTCATCATTTCTAATGATCCAATGGATGACTGATGGATGGAATGAAGAACGTTCACATTTATCTATTACCATGTATGGTAGTTTGAGTGAGAATGGCCCCCATAGGCTCATGTATTTGAATGTTTGAACCCTAGCTGGTGAAACTCTCTGGCTCATACTTGTGCATCAGGCTGCAGGCTCTCAGCTACTGCTCCAGTGCCATTCCTGCCTGCCTGTCTGCCTGCCACCGTGCACCCTGGCACAATAGTCATGGACGTACTCTGAAACTGTAATCCCCAATAAACTCTTTCTTCTAAAAATTGTCTTAGTCATGGTGTCAGCACAGCAGTAGAAAAGTAACGTTATGGATTCTTTACCATGTGAAAGGCTTTCATGTATTTCAGTACTGCTTGAGTAAAATCCATGGATCAAGGAACAAACTACTATTAGCTATTTGTTCTGTAGTCTCTAAGTGCCAGGCAGGTACCAACAAACACATCAGAAAAAAATGTTGGCCACTAGCCTTAGGATGTCCTGGTCCGTATTACTGATTATAGATCAGTCCATGACCTCACCCTGTGCCAGAGGATCTCCTGAACATCACCATACCAAACACTAGAGGGATGACGAGAGAGGGATGACTGATCCTCATTATATAATATATATATACATATATATATACATATGTGTATATATATATATATATATATATATATATATATATATATATATATATATATATATATATATATATATATATATATATATATACTAGAGGTGAGGCATAGAGAAGCCAGGTTTGCTGAGTAAGGTTATATAGACAATAAATGCAGAACTAGGAGGGGACAAGAGCAGCTCAGTTCAAGACACACAGTGTAAACACTACATTGAGGGTAGGGTTGTAAGCTTGGTGGTAGAGCCTTTGCCTGGTTTACCCAAGGCCTTGGCTTTTATTCCCAGCACCATAAAAAGTAAATAACCATATATACAAATGCATGCACTATACTGACCAGCTTTCCCATTCTACAGTCTTATTACCAAGATACTTTCCACCTAACTCCCAGAGAATCACATGACATGTTTTCTCTACTCTTTGCTCAATCCCTTTCATTTAAAATCGGCCCCTTTTTCACCTGCATCTTGAAACTCTTCTTTGCCCAAGTTTTATTATTTATGCTAAATTCTTAGAAAGTTTTCTATAGTGGCAAAATGTAGAGAATATAAACTCTACAGTTCTAACTAATTTTGAGTACATACTTCAGTACATTTGAGATATTTCAGCCTTTCAGCCATTTGGAATAATGTTGCTATGAACATGTATGTGGGGGTTTCTTAGGAGTTCGTGCTTTCAGTTTTCTGGTATATTCCCAGAAGTGGAACATGTGGACCATATATAACCCTGTTTAACTTCTGGAGAACCTACCATTAAGTAATGCACCAGCCATTTGAAGTACTTTTCTTCATCCCAAATTGAAACTCTACTCTCATTAAAACATAAATATTCTCTTTCTGCTGACCCACGGTAGTCTACTCTTTGTCTACTCTTTGCATCTATGATTTTGCCGACTCCAGTTACATCATAGAAGTGGTTGGGAAAAATGGCTCAGCAGGAAAAGGCACTTATATCTAGACCCAACAATCCAACTTCAATTACTGGGACCCACATGGTGGAAGGGGAACACTAATTCCTGCAAGTTTTTTTCTGCCCTCCACATGTGCACCATGGCACACGCATGCCACCACGCCCACCCTCTACTTCCCTTATCACACAGGCAGGCATGAATGCACACTAAATAAATATTTTTTTAAAATGTCAGTGGAGTCATGTCATACTGTTCTCTCATGTCTGGCTTGTTTCACTTAGCCTAAAGCCTTTAGGTATCTTTTATAGTGTTAACATGTGTCTGAATTCCAGTTCTTTTATAAGTTGGATGGTATTTCAGTGTGTGGATTCACCCCATTTTGGTTATCTTTTCATTAGTCAGAGGACATTTGAGATATTTCAGCCTTTCAGCCATTTGGAATAATGTTGCTATGAACATGTATGTGGGGGTTTCTTAGGAGTTCGTGCTTTCAGTTTTCTGGTATATTCCCAGAAGTGGAACATGTGGACCATATATAACCCTGTTTAACTTCTGGAGAACCTACCAAATTAGTTCCGATCTCTGCAGTAAGCATGTACTATATGTTAACTTATTTTGATTGTTGGATGTCACCATCAAAACAGGTATTTTTGAATAGATGAATGTAGTTAGTGTGGGTCCTGCCTTTTAGGAGAAGAGTCTCACCTTCTGTATATGTAAGGTAAGGTCTTGACAAAAGAAATCCAAAGCAATAACATCAAAAAGATAAAAGGAACTGAGGGCAAAGAGGGGGATGAGAGATAAACATAGATGAAACAATGATGAGCATCAGGTCTGTGTGGGGCTGAGAAGAGAAAAATCAGTCATTGGGGTCAGCTGCTAAAGGGATCATCAATTATATGGGAAGAAACATCCAGACAAAATGAGGTAAACAGTTCAGACCTGAAAATGAGAACAATCTTGGGTTATGTGACCTGAGGGCGATTAATGTGGGACAAGCTGAAGGGTGGATGAAGTAGCCTGTTTAACTTAAATAACCATGAAAGTGCCTCAACAATGTTTAGAACTTATGGCCCAAGAAAATGCCCAGAACATACTTAGTAATAACAAATATGTTATAATTTATTTCTAATGCCAACCTATAACAAACTTGGCACAAGACTAAGGCAAGTCACTTCCCTCCTGTGTAAGTTACTATCTTAATATATCTAGTGGATATAGACAGGTCAATGAGTTGAACATTGCTTTAGGGATAGAAGCATGGGAAAGGGAAGTTGAGGATATAAAGCTCCATTTGTCCAGCCTCACCTGGGGAAAGCACAGTTAGTAAAACTGATTCCTACATGTTTGGGAAGTCTGCAGCAGGATTTAAATGTCCCTTGCCCATATGACTCCTAAGTGTCATCCTAGCAACCTCGTAATGGCTAGACAGGCTCTTCACTATGGCAAAAGTAGATATTTTGTGGATACTGATCTTTGGCCTACACTCGTCTGAACCCTTTCCATGTTTTAGATTATTTAATGAGAACATTGAAGGAAAGGTAAGCCTGTTACTTCTCCAAGGCTACAAAGACAGTCAGTCATGAAGTATGGATTCAAATCTAGTCATAGATAGATCTACAAGGCCCTCACTTTTGACTCTGCTCTGTCCTGCCTTCCTCAATGGGTACTGTTGCACTGCTCTCCTTTATATAAGAGTTTATGCAAATACATCCTACCAGGATGAAAACCTACGAGCTCTTGGGGAACTAACTATACCTATTGCTTGTTGGTAGCCTTATAGCCATGCCTAATGAGGCTATTCTCTAGCTTCATATTTTTTAATGGAAGTATGGTCAAATTCTAAGAGTTTACATGAGAACATTAGGCTATTCTTTAAGAAGATTTTTCCAGAAAAATAAGAGATGTGAATTAACCAAAATATGTGGTTTTTACTCACAGAAATGGGTCTGTATTTTTGAATAATGATGGGAAATAGAAACCTGCCCCAATTCTTAGAGACTTGTTTTTTTTAATGATTTAAAATACAAACAAATCAATAAAAATTTACTGAAGAACCTGTTTGTAAGCATCATTCAAGTCCTCTCGCTCATCCATTTCTACACTTTCTGACACCAGCATTTCCATTAAAATGTATAACATCATCTGAAGTACCTTGAACCCAGGAAAAATAAAAAATTGCCAAAGAAAGGTAGTTCCTTGCAGAGGATCTCTTTGAATGTTTTGAAGAGCACATTAAAATAAAGAAAATATCCAGATCTCTTAGAATGTTTTGAAGAGCCTTCATTTTCACTCAGGGAAGGACAACTTGTCATTGTCCTGCATGTTGCAAAGCATTCACAATCCTTGGTCACCATGATAACCAAAACTATCCCCCACATTTCCTAATGCCCCCAGAAGTACCACATTAACTCTAGCTAAGAACTACAGGCAATCAATCCCGGTCAGTGGGTAAAGACCAGTTTGACCCTTCCATGGGTCTGGTTGGAGGGAGAGCACATGTATGTGAATCAGACTATCAATAAAGACATCTATGACACCTGGTACACACTTAGGACTCTATGAAAGCTTATTTTCATGAATTCAAAGCATAAATGAAATACCCACAAAGGTTAGAGTCCAGCTTGCATCAAAACTAACAAAATTAACAGAAAATACAACCTAAAAATATCAGAACCTGAAGACATGTCAATGATCATCTAGGCCTGGGAATAGAAAACCTATTCTGCAAAGAGCCTGAGCATAAGAGTGTTGCAAGTACTTAGCACTATAGAAAGACAGACTGGGACAACGTGTAACTGAAGGTGTGTGCCTGCAGTCCAATAGACATTTGCTTACCAACAATTATATAAATAATTAAATATTTAAACAAAGACAGTCTTAGGATAATTCTTTTTCTTCTGCCTCAGACTCCAATATGCCTCCACGTGACAGGGTGGGTGCTCTTTAGTGATAGTTTTGCTTTTGATGTGGTATTATTGAGTTTTGGTGTTCCCTCATACATGGCTAGTACCTCTCTTAGCCTCCACCAATTTGGACCCTGCCTCATGTTCCTGTCATCCACCATCTCACCTTCATTGGGATATTTCCCTAGTCTGTTTCCTCAGTGGCTCCACTCAGTATCCGATGGAGACCTCAGTACTTGCTTGCATGTTTTCTGATGGGTGGTCATGTCCTGTCTCCTTTATCCACTCACTTTACCCCCAGCTTGGAAGCAAGAATAAACCCTTCCTCACAATCCTCATGGAGTAGTTTCCACCCTCGGGTCCTCTGAAAGATCAGCTCCCTCTCTAAAAGTCCTCTGGAAATACTTCCTTTCTCCAGGAAGTCCCCGTTGACAACTGGGAAACCCATCCTTGCTCTCTTATGTGCATGCAGAGCTGTGCTGGGCACAGGAAGGGAAATGTGAGAGGAATGCTAGTGAGCAAGAGCTGCCAGATCTTCACCACCTAGCACAGTGACCTCACTGTGTTTTTCTCACACTGAATGAGACCAGTCTTCTCATTTAGATGTTCAGGGTTTAGATGGATAGAGCCAAAATAGGGAAGCTAAGGAAAGAGAGATTTCAACGTTCAGTGTGAAAGGAAAGCAGTGCTATTCTGCATCCCTTGTGAGTTAGAACGCAATCACTGGGCATCATCGGCAGCACCAGACCCACAAAGATACAGCAGGCACCACTGGTACCCTGTGTAGCTAGCCTAAGCAGGAACATCCACAGTCACCACTGGTACCCTGTGTAGCTAGCCTAAGCAGGAATATCCATGAGTCATCCCAGCCTAAGGAATGTGACAGATCCAGTTCAGAACTAAATTATCCTTCTCAGCTAAACCTCATTCCCCAACTCCTCAGCCTTCCTTTAACCCATTTATTTAATTTCTTTTAACATATTTAAATCGATTGGAGGGAATTATGAGGGAGACAGATGAGACAGGTCGCAACATTTGTATGCACATTAAAATAAAGAAAATTAAATGAAAGATTAATAGGGCAGACAGGTACCCATGTAACATGATTTCACTTTGAGGCAATTTATTTCCATTCAAACTGTGATAAATAACCACCAAGTGATATAATAATTATGCATTTCTTGGTGTTGAATGGGATGTTGCAATTATTCTCTGAAGTGGAAATATCCAATGGACTTTCAAAAGGGAGTGCTGTACATTCAATAAAGCTACAAGCCATGACCCCAAAAGAAATTGAATTGGCCTGTTTATATTCCCATCGCTATGTCTGAAAAGTGTGTTCTCACCCTCCAAGGCAAACTTCCCTCTCGGCTTGATAAAGTCTTGTGATTTGTGACCACAGAAACTCAGAGGACTCCATAAATTTTGTGCTTTGACACTCCTTCATGAGAGGGAGCCCTGGAAAAGATGGCTGCTGGAGAAGGCAGAGTCTTAAGGTCATGGAACATTCCTGCTTGAGTGGTGAGCCAGGCTCATTCCAAATGGCCTGTGGGCTGAGGGATAATCCAGTGCATTTTAAAATTAGGCCTTGCTCAGTTCTAAGCAAGACCATGTCTGTGAATCTGCATCTACATCCCTCAGTGGGATCTGCTTTGCTGGGACTCTTCACTGCTCCTCTTCACACAAGCTGTCATGACTCTCTGGCACACACTCTGCTTGTATGTACGCAGGAATCATTTCATACCAGAAACTCTGTTTACAGGGAAGGAAGGACAGCAGGAAGAGACGCTGTTGGGGAAGCACCGGAGTGACAGTGGAAAAGATTTGAGATCCAGTCATAGACAGGCCCCTCATCAGTCTGAAAATCTACCATGAAGGAAGAGAGCAATGTCCAAATTCATGGCTCATTCAACACAGGCTCTGTCTTTACTACTAAGGTCAATACAGAAGCCAAGATGCCCCTTAGCTATCTACTCTCTGCATGTTCTTGTTACTTCTTACCTGTTGACTTAATAAAACCTCATTTAGCAGTGAACTCCCTGGAGAAACAGAGATGAATCACAGTCCAACAAAGACCCTGGCTTAGCAATCTGCAAAGAGCACTTTAAAATAAAACTTGCCTCATTTGTCTCCGTTTTATCTCTTTTGAATATTACTCTTTCCATTTTATTTTAATTTTTAAAAATTTATTTATTCATTTTGTATGCCAACCACACTTCCCCCTCTCTTCCCTCCTCCAGGTATTCCCTACCATCCTCCCCCCACCCTCCCCTCATTCCTTCCTCCAAAAGGGTAAGTTCTCCCATGGGAGGACAGCTAAGCCTGGTACATTCAGTTGAGGCAGGACCAAGCCCCTCCCTGCTGCATCAAGGGTGAGCAAAGTGTCTGACCATAGGTAACAGGATCCAGAAAACCAGCTCATGCATCAGGGATAGATCCTGATCACACTGCCAGGGGCCCCTCAAACAGACCCAGCTACACATCTCTCTCCCATATGCAGAGAGTCCAGTCCAGTTCCATGCAGGTTCCACAGCTATTGGTCTAATGTTCATGAGTTCCTACGAGCTTGGTTCAGTTGTCTCTGTAGATTTCCCCATCATGATCTTGACACACACACACCCCACCCTTGCTCATATAATCCCTCTTCTCTCTCTGTTCCACTGGATTCCCAGAGCTCAGCCTGGTGCTTGGTTGTGGATCTCTGCATCTGATTCCATCAGATACTGGATGAAGGCTCTATGATGACAGTTAGGATATTCATCAATCTCCTTACCAGGGTAGGCCAGTTTAGGCACCCTCACCACTATGGCTAGTAGTCTAATCTGGGTTGTCCTGCACATTTCCTGGGAATTTCCTTAGCATCAGGTTTCTCCCTTGTTTCCAGGAAAAAGAAGTGATTTACCCATCCCAGGGAGAATCATTGACAGGGACATCATGATAACTGTGAAGTTATGATTTGAATCAAGGGCCCCTCCTTGTAGGCCATGGGTATGTTCCAGACAAAGAGTCAGCCATGAACTAAGCCTGAGGTTCCACCTCATGCTTCTACATTCTTTTCTCTGTAGAACTCCATTAAGTTTTCCAATTCCTCCATAAAAGTCTAGGTTCCCTATTCCTTCCCTTCCCTATATTTAGTATCTGCATGGACTATGTGTCAGACATTCCTCTGAGCCATGAAGACTAAGTCTCTGATACCCAAAACTGAATTCTTGGTTGGGAGATCCCAGAAGAGCACTCAGATATATTTATTATAATGAGAAAGTTATATAGCAGTGCAGATACAGGATGGAGCCACAGTGTGTAAAACAAAGCTATATTAGCATTCAAGAGTGGGAGTGGGAGGCAGTTCACAGAGGAATGGCAGCTAAGAAGAAAACAGAAAAGCCCATGGCTGGGGACAAAGAAGAACTGGCATGCTTTAAGCTGGGGTACCAAACAGCCAATGCCTTAGAGGAAAGTAGGTGGGAAGCTTTGAAGGGCACACAGTGGATGGATACGCAACAGCAAGAGATGAGGTAGAGAGAAATGTGCACCAGGCAGAAACCACACCATGCAGGGCATACGGGAGAAGTTGGATCTTCCATCTGAGAGCACTGAGGAGTCAGAGAGGAATATTTTTTTTTTCAGCTGAGGGTAATAGCATGCGATTTGGGTTTTAGTCAAGTGTCTCTGCTCTGTTGAGAGTAAGCACCAACAGGAGAGATTGAAGTTAAAGACCAGCTGCTAATGTCTCGGCGGTGAGATGAGGATGGAAATGTGGAGACAGATAGAATCCAGGAAGAACACCCTTCGGTTGGTGGTGGTAATTCTCAATGCCTGCTTGAACCAGTACTAGATGAGTGCACTGAATGTTAGGCCTTGAACAAAACTAACACGAGTCACAATGTTTTCACTTACCTAGCTTTCATTAAAGCTTGAAATACACTATTTTGCAGTTAAAGATGAAAACAGCTTAATAATGCAAGCACAGATCTGTTCCCTGCCTTAAAAATGCAGATTCCGAGGCTTCACTGGCACTGTGCTAAGCTTGCATGTCTTGAGGTGGTACCCAGGAATCTGTATTTAAGATCCACTGATGCTAATGTACACTAAATTTCAGAACCACACCTGTGAAATACAAAGCATATGACATTTTTATTCTGGGGAATGGTTTTAATTAGAAAAAAATAATTTCCACTCCAAAAATAACTATTTCAATTAACCTGGGCTGCCTTATGCTTAATGGCATACAAATGCCCCAAATAGTATAAAATACCCCAGTGACAAGCATGCATATGACATTTAGCTGGGAGAAAGATTGACAGGCACTCTGAATAAAGCTGAGATGGTGCTTCAGAGAAAAGTGTGATGTAGGTACCCAGGCTAGAGAAGGAGAGAGCAGCCTAAGTTGAAGGAGTAAGACACACGGGCAGCCCTAGCAGGGGTCAGACTGAAGAATTGGACCTGAGGTTCCAGAGACTGACCTAGTAGGGTCTTGATTCTCAGTTAACTGGCATCTCTTTTAACTGTGTAACCTATTCAGCTTGATCTAGAATTCTCATTGAAATGGGGAGACTGCAAATTAAGAAGGAAATATCTGAAAGGAGTCTGAACAGTTAAAGGCTAGCAGCTGTGTTCTGAGTATCCAGGTGGCAGGTGAACTCAGTGTGAGGCCAGCATGGCATGGACATAATGCCTCTGTCTGCAACTGCTAAGGAGCTCCAGTTGCAAGCAACGGAAATCTACTTGAAATTGCACAGGTTAGCTGTGTAATGGTCAGAGAACTGAGCAGTCTGGGTTCAGGTTAAGTCAAGAGTCACAAAGCTCTCAGGGTCTTAGTAGCAAAAACTCAATGAATGACTTAAAAGTAACAGTATAATGATTCTGGACTCCAAACCCAACCTCCATGAAAACATCTAGCATCATGCTCCCTTGCTCACCTTGGCTATATCCACAGGAGATTTGGAAGACGGAAGAAAGGACAACAGAGCAAACTCAGCAAGGATGAGTTACCCAACATACAAGTAGCTACAGTAGTAAGCCCACTCCATGCAATTGTTACCAGAGTGACCTGGAGCTTTGAAGAGGAGACTGTGTACACAATCCCAATAGCTTCCTCTGAGAAGCATTGATTTAGGCTTGGCATGTTGGACTTCTGACAGACACTGTGTGATTTACTTATAACATGAGCCCTGTGTGGATTCATTAGTTTCATCTCAGAGAGGTAAGAAATTAAAGCCAGAGAAGTTATGCAAATCCTATACAGTTACCCAGTGAGAAAATGGCAAAATTGGGATTAAAGTCTATCCTTAAATACACTTTCCTTGCCTTGCAGCCAGAAGGCAGATACACGGTGAGCTTTACAGCCATAGACAGATTCCCCCATGGGTTCAAGATGCATCTTCAGCTACCCAAAATGTGAAATCTCTTCGCTCTGTTCCTGCTGAGTCTAGATTCAGTATTAATTATCACCTGATTATAGCCCATTATTATTTAGGAGGGTGTTGAGGAGTTGAGTTTGCTAACATATTTCAGTAGTACCTCAACCCCTCGGGCCATGGGGCCGTTGCATTTCTCACTGTGTGCAGTTTTTACAAGTCTCTGTTGTTCATTAGGGTAAGAATTTATACGCCTGACATCTTGGCCAGGGAATGGCGCATCTCTATTTCTGAGTTAGGGCCCTTCAGGGAGGGTGGTGTGGGGGGCAAAGCTCCTGCAGCAGGCCAGGAATCTGGTTATTTGTAGTCAGGCCCATACCAACACAATAGCACATTCTTCTCTACAAATGTACATGGCACCCTGGGGTGGAAGAAGCATGGTGTCTTGGTGTCTTAAATCTGCTATGAGCCTCTGCTTCTGCTCAGCTGTGTGATCTTGGACAAGTCACTTTGTTGGCCTCGTCTTGAAATGAATAAACTAGGAAGGACATCGGAGATCCTTCTAGTCATTAATCTTTGTCACAAGAAACATGATTTGGGACAAGAAGATTGGTGAGGGGTAAAAGAAGAAATCCCCAGAGCCAAGTAAACTTAAGAAAAGCTACATTCAAGTTACATTAGTGTCACTGCCAATGGATGAGTTTTGCATAGCTTTGATCATGCACTGCTGTGCAGTGTTGATGAGACAGTGTGTGTGTGTGTGTGTGTGTGTGTGTGTGTGTGTGTGTGTGTGTGTGTGTTTGTGTTTATTTTTATATCATGAGAGGCCTTTGTTTTCCCTAAAAACCACTTTCAATACCTCATGGCACATGGTATATTCTTGAAACACAATTAAGAAAACTCTAGATCAGAGGATTATGAAATACTTTTAGTGCTTTTCTTTGTTCTAAATTTTAGTTATGTGTGTGTGTGTGTGTGTGTGATTTTTATGTGCGTGCACGCACAACATGAACACACATGCCTGATTATGTATGTGTACCATGTATTTGCAGTTTCCCACACAGCACAGAAGAGAGCATCAGAAGTGAGGTGCCTGATGTGGGTACAGAGGATGGAACCCAGATCACTCTGCAAGAGCAAATGCTCTTAATAACTGGACCACTGTTCCAGCCTCATCATGCTTTTTTTTTGTCACATGTATGAAAGCACCATACTTCCAAAGTCTGCCCTGATGTCATCACACACTATAAGTTGTGTGATTCAAATTAGAAACTCCAGTCAGAAAGTAAAAGCCTGTAAAGGCTATGGAAACACCCTTCCCTGGAGCCTTTGAAAACTGGACAAATCCACACTCTGGGATGCAGCTCAGCTATGAGCAGAGGAATGGATAAACTGCTGCCTGAATTCTGGCTGAATGCCTGCTTCCATATTTGGCATAGACGATAAGGAAGATCCACAGGCTCTGTCCTTATAGACTCATGGCCAGTAAGGGATACATACAAAGGTACAATCACAGTATTGCTGGTCCAGTGCTAAAAGAAGCACACTTGCAACACAGAGACAGGGGCCTAAAACAGACTGGGAAGCTAGGAACTTTCCTGAAAGGCATGATGCTCAGGATTTGGCCTTCCACACACCTCAATGACATATGTGGAATTCTAATCGAAAAGGACCCAGCTTCTGATTGTTTGGAAGATACATGGACTAGGAGCATATAAAGGATGACACCCAAGATTCTGGTGGCTCATGAGCCCCAGGCAAATGGTTTCTTTCCAACCTCTCACATGTGCTTATATACTGTGCCTCAGGAAATATCAGATTCTGACAAGTTCCAGCTTTTCATCAACATCATCCACTCCAGTATCCTAAAGTATCTGTTCTCAAAAGCTGAGGCAAACTTTCATCAACTAAGAGTAAATATAGTCTTGTGTTTGTGGACCAGATTCCCCAGGTGTTTCTCATAACAGAGGAACTCATTTCTATGACCCTATTATGCTAATTAGTACACTCCCTCAGCAGTCCATGATGCTGTAGGGAAGAGAACCATGCCAGGAACCATGTGCAGTCCTTGAGAAATACACAAGGTCCTTGAAGTACAGTAGCATCTGCAGACATAAAAACATGTCTCAAAGAAGAGTTGCCCACTGTTTTGGAGCATGCAAAGTAGTTCTATAACCAGGATTTTATAGAATTCCCCTGAGTATTATGATAATTCTAAATGATAATATTTAAATAACACATACATAATGTGAGGAACACTCCCCAAAGTCAAAGACTTAAGATTGCCTTCCTAAAAATGAATGACTCCATCATTATTGCTAGTATATGACATTTGTGTGTAAAGCATGATGAAGGAAGAAAGGGGATAGCTAGTAAAAATGAGAAAATGTTGACAAAGTCCCTTTGCTGTCTCCTAGAAACAGACTACCTGAGATGGTCAACACTGACTTTTGGTCCCACTGTCCACTAGTGATCAAGCTTCACTAACATCGAGCTAGATACCCAGCAGGGTTATCACACTACCTCAAAGGCCAAACGTGGTCCTCTGTCTGTTACTATAAAAGTTTTATTGAAAGATAGCTCTGCCCATTCATTTATGCATTGGTTCTCACTGCTCCTATGCAACAATGGCAAGAGCAACTTAAAGCACATAACTTTAATTACTTACTAATAACCCTTTGCTGACTCATCAAACATGGTACATCAGCACTGAGACTCTCAACCCCATGTCTAAGTCTGTCTCCATGTCACCCCTTTGATAGGCAAAACCAATGTGCAGTCAGTAGGTTTTGTTACTACAACCTGTGGCAAGTGTTGAGGTTGGCATACATTGAAGTTGGTCTATACTCATGCTCTACTAATTGCTTAAAATTTTCAGATCACCCTACTGACAAAGAGTGACAGTACCACTGCCAGTATGCAGTTCCCCAACCTTCTCTGAGTTATATGGCCAGGTAATGGTCCAAGGTATTAAATAGAAGTGAAAATTTACTCAAAAGATGGAGGAAGCACTCCCTTTGGGTTTTTCTTTCTCATCCTTCCTAGAAAGTGGGTCAATGCCAGACTGAAGTAGCCATCTTGTAAATAAGACATAGTAAGTAAAAGAGCCTAAGTCCCTGGAGGCATCTCTGAATTACTGAACTAATGCTAACAATAACTTATTTCCGGGGCTTTATCTAAGGAGAGAAAAATAAGGTTTAATTTGTTTAGCCACTATACGTTGGAAATTATGATCTGGCTTGTTGCTGTGCATAATCCTGTCTGATACAGTGGCCAAGAGCTTCAAATGTTTCTGGTGCATTAGCAAAGCCATCCTGGTAGTAAATCAGCTTCACCTGGCACTTAGGATACACATAGGGTTAATGCAACTCTTTTATCTGCATCCTTGTTCACTACTGAACTCTTATTTTTATAATAGTATTTATTTATTTGTGTATTATGTTCATGTGCAGGCACATACATGCTGGAACAGATGTGTGGCAGAGCACAGCTCAGAGGTTAACTTTCTAGAGTGAGTTTCTACCTTCCATCTCCGTGAGGCAGGGTCCTCATCATTTCTTCTGCACAGTATACTCTAGCCTGTCTAGCCCTGACTTCCACCTCTCCTTACAGATGCATACCACCACATCTAGCTTTTTACAAGGATCCTGGGATTGAACTTGAGGCATAAGACTTGCATGCAAGCACTCATATTTACCGAGCCATCTCTCCAGCCTATCATATATCTCTTAAACTAGCTTGATGAATGGACTATGAGTCTGAAGCAGGTGCTCCAGCTCCGGTCTGCAACAGACAGCCTTTTGGTCCTGGAGCATCCTGTTCAGTCTCTCCAGGTTTCCAATTTCTTCTTCTGTAGGATAAAAAAGCTAAATTTCAGAATCCTTTCTTCCTGTTTTCTCATTCTGTAATTAAGTTCTTATACTGGGGAGGAACATTGTTGCAGATTTGTTTGTGTTGTTGCTCCGAGACCACCAATGGAATCAGGCTTGGGTTTGGAGGGCAGGGTCCGTCCACATTCAGCAGGCAGGAGTGGACCGTAGAGTTCTCTGGCAGATTCAGGGGAGGTAGATGGACACACAAGAAGAATACAGATTGCCCCATAGGGATGGGTGAACCATTTTGGAGCAGAGAAGCCTAGAGAGTGCAGGTTGCCGATCATTTTCTCTGTCGCTCTGTGGACTATCAGGTTTTACCCTAATATCTGACTCCTGATCATTTTTTATTATTAAAGCAATAAAAGAAAACACTATAGAATATGGTAACAACTGTGACTGAGCATTAAAAAAAAATCTGTGCTTGTGGCCAGAAAAGAAAATGAAATACAACATTTGGGTTAAAATTGGACTTTGTTGTTGTTTTTTGAGATGGGGGTCTCACTATGCAGCCCAGGCTGACCTCAACCTTGTGCTCGCTGCTTCAATCTCCCATGTGCTGCAAATACAGACATATGTTTAACAAGTGCAATGCAACATTTTTTTAACTACAGGAAAAACACAAATTTGGTGTAAAATTCAAAATCAGTCTACAAACAAGACAAAGAACTACTTAAAATACAGTGCCTTTGCTAGAGACTTACAAGTCTTTTTAGGAAGCACACAAAGTCCTTCCTTCAATGGCTACTCATATCATCCATAAATTACAGCATTCTTCTTGCTACTGACACAGAATGATTATTATCACTTGGTGAGCAATGTCAGTTTCCAAGGCACACCCAAAATTTCTATTTACCCCCTCCCAAAGCTCAGAGACTTTCCTTTCAGAAGAAAGTTACTGTCTGTATTGGTAAGTGACCCATGTGTGCTCAGAGCTTTATAACTGCAAAGTTCTTACTCTGCTTTCTGCCTGGCTTGTATTCTAAGTGGCAGATGTAGAATCAGAATTATATCCCAGGTTGAAAATGACAAAGCTGGCTCAGAAGCTGGAGTCAGGACATACCTGAGCAGGTTCAGTTCAGGTCTAAACTGAGCTAGGCTATTTGACTCTCGTCCTGGGTTCCCATATAGTTCCATTCAGGTACCACTCATGTCTAAACCCAAGCTTCCACCTCACTCCCAAATGGTCTGGTGTTTCATTGGGTGGCTTGGAAGTAGCAGCTTTACTTTATTTCTGTTTCAACTGCTGTCACACAGAATCAATGAAGTTGCAACTCACTGCAACTTTATAGCTGATTTCAAAGAGGGTCATGGGGGTGGTGCTGAGATCTCCCTGAGAAAGGGAAATAGAAGATATTTCTAGAGTGGACTGGGGGTGGGTGAGGGTGGGAACATGAGCTATCAGGTTATGGGGGGTGGGCAGAAGGGGAGAATACTAAAAGAGACTACTTGAAAGAGGGGGCATTTCAGGGTCAGATAAAAACCTGGTGCAAGAGAATCTCCCAGGAATCTATAAGGATGACCCCAGCTAAGAGTCTGAGCAATAGTGGATATGTTTCCTGACCTGGCCATCACCTGTGACCTAGCCCAACTGTCATCAGAGAGGCTTCATCCACCAACTGGTGGAAACAGATGCAGACTCACAGCCAAACATTAGGCAGAGTTCAGGAATCCTATAGAAAAGGGGGAGAAAAGATTGTAGGAGCCAGAGGGGTCAAGGACACCACAAAACTCACAGTATCATCTAACCTGGACACATAGGGGCTCACAGAGACTGAACCAACAACAGGGAGCCTTCATGGGACTGACCTAGGCCCTCTGCATATATGTGACAGTAGTGTAGCTTGGTGTCCTTGTGAGACTCCTAATAATGGGCAAAGGAGCTGTCTCTGACTCTTTTGCTGGCTCTTGGAACCCTATTCATCATAATGTGTCACCTTTCCCAGCCTTAATACATGGGGAGATTCTTAGTCTTACTGACACTTGATATGCCATGTTTTGTTGATAGAGAGGCCTGCCTTTTTCTGAACAGAAATGGAGGAGGAGTGGATTTGGGGGGGAGGTGCAGAGTGGAAAAGGGAGGGGAAAGTACAGCCTAGATATAAAATAAATAAATTTATTTAAAAATAAAAAGAAACAGGAAAAGGAACAAAATAGAAGTAAATTATATGAATCAAGTCTTGTTCTGAGGAATCAATAAAGGATAGCCATGGCTCATTGTAGGCCTCTCCCTATGACCCAGACTCTAAAGACCAGGAGACCGGGCAGGAGTGGAGAGTTCTTGCTCTTGGCCTCTAAGTCAGTACTCCTAGGCTCCCTCATTCATTCATTCACTCACTCACTCACTCACTCACTCACTCACTGACTCACTCACCCATTCACTCACTCATTCACTCATTCACTCACTCACTCACCCATTCACTCACTCATTCACTCATTCACTCACTCACTCACTCACTCACTCACTTACTTACTCATTCACCAACAAGAGCAGAGGTGGCCCAGGGAGACAGAGCAGAAGAGGTTCTGGGCCAGAGCTTGTGGGTTGAAGGCAACCACTCAGAAGTGGAACCAGTCATACTAGATAATGGTAATTACATGTCAGTCACTGTCCTAAGTATATTATATTCATTGACTCACTTAAAGTTCACAACCATCAGTGAGGTAAACACCATTTTAATTCTCTTTTCATAGTTGAGAAAACTTAGGGGCAATGAGGTAAAAGAAAATGACAAACAGCACATGCTTAGGAAATAGAAATCTGGACAGAATAGCTTCAGAATCAATGCACATAGCTGCTATACTATACAGGTGGTAGACCAGTACTACATAGTATAACTTTCTACTCGTACTGATGTGTTCATGCCATCTAATATGAGAACTATGCCCAGGATTAGCCACTAGCCCTAATGAGGCCATCCAAATCTTGATGGTAAAATCATAGAAGTAAATTTTAATGAAGTTAATTAATTTAGATATAAATAACTACATGTGTTCAGTGGTTAACACTTATGCCACATGCTTCTAGACTGCAAAATGTGGACAATGATGCTACAATCATCAGGAGTTCCAACATCTTAGACAGGAAGTGAAAATCTGCTCAGTAGAGTACCTGGCACAGATTATGCACCCAACACACATGAGCACTATTTTAAAGTTGTGAGGATTTAACAAATCTTCATTTGCAATTTCTTAGCCGAACTGTAGAAATCCAAAAAGCTCTGAAAATCAAGTTTGGTGTATGTACATTTTTATGCATATCAGGCTGTATATATTTAACTAACTTTAGCAGTGAAGTCTAAACTGCCAGAAGACTGATTATAGTGAATTCTTATTTTATTGTATACTTTTACAACAGCACACATCAATGTATATGAGTACGGATACTGCCTCAACCCCAGTAGGGTGTGGGTGTTACATATTAAATAATACATATATCATGTAGACTTCTTCAATTCTAAAACACCCCAGGATCCTAAGATTTCAAACAGAGCATCATGTTTGTGTGTCTGCATTTTTATACCAAGATAACAGTGACAGACGTGCAGAAAGAACAAAGCCAGCAAAAAGCTGAGTGTCCCCAGTCAAGTGGAAGCAAGGGCTGAGCTTGAAGCCTCTCTGGCTGAGGACAGCAGCCAGGCCTGACCACAGGACAGGGGAGCCTCCACAGCTAATTTCTTGTAGGGTCAGCCACACTTCAATCATTTCTCCAGTAAGTGTCTTTAAATGGTCCTGCAGGGAAGGGGCAGGATACTCTTATTTACTGGATGACTGAGTTGTCCTAGATGCTCTTTGGGGATTTGGGGCTCACAGGACTCAGGGTCAGCTGCTTCCCTGGGTGGAGCTAGTCTTTGCTCACTTCTCTTCCCCCTTGCTCTATACCTTCCCCTCACGCCCCTGAATGCTAGGGATTTGGAAAAAAAATACCCACCTTCCAAATAGCTCCCTCATCCTAATAGCTGCCTTTGATACATGAAATGTCTTGAACTGGCCTCATCCTTTGGGCTCTGGCATCTTAGCCTGTGGAGTTCCCCACTGGCAAGGCTACACAGGGAGGTAGAGTCTGTGTGTGGTTTGGAGTAAGTCACTTAGATTCTCTTTGGAGTACAAACAGGATGTACCTTACCTACACATGCACTGGAAAAACACCGGAAACACAGTGAGACCCTCGAGGAGCAGCTGGTGGATTTCAGTGGGGCCCCTGTCATTGGGCCTGTACATATAAAAATGCAGTTATCATTTTTTTCCAGTATAGAAGAAAGGCATAGGTTTGGAATAAGCCTGATCTGGATTTGACTCCCCTCTAGGGGACCTTATAACCTGTGTCTCTGTTTGCATACTAGTTCAGGGAATAATGAGTCTTGGTGACATCCAAAAAGACTCGTGGTGGTCTCACATATCCAGAGGCCCTAGGGAAGCTGGCTCTAGTGGGTGCTTCTTTCTCCCGTGTCCCCCTCCCTTCTGCAAATAGCCAATGGCACCAAAGTCTTTCAACTTCATCGGCCTAATAATTCCTAGCTGAGAATAATGGAATTAAATACTAAGATCAATGCAGAGGAGCCACACAGCCCTTCTTCTTAATCATCATCTAAAATGACCACGCCATAGCCTGCAGCCACATCAAGGGAAACTCAGTGGGAGAAGATGCTGTGGACCAGATGCCATGCAGCCACTTCTTCCAAGAAGTAAGAGTGTAGCAAAGTGAGCTTTCGTCCTTAATGATGGGATATAATTCCAATTTCACAACTTAATTATGACTGCATGAAAAGGACAGCCTGAAAAACTAGGTGTAGGGTGGGGAGCTTCATCTCGTTAGGTTCCCTGACACCTCATTAGGGACTCGGAAAAACATTCTGCTTCCAGGCAATTTTGCTACTATCTCGATTTTTTTCCCCCACATTTATCTAGCTCCATTTATTTGACTTGACATGAGGAGGAAAATGGGATCTTTGATTTTTTTTTCAGCTCATCAGCTAGTGCTTCTCATTCCTACATTGAACCACAAGCTTTTTTGTGAGGTTATGATCATGGCCACCATAGGATCAGTGTTTCTAGAATGATCGTCCCAACACAGGTGTGCCACTCCCCAGACCCACTTCTTCTCCACATCCAGGGGATCAACTCCCAAGCATAGCACGGTGTCCAAGCACTCTTTATTCATATTCCCTTTTCTATACTTATTCTCCCACCTATGAAAACACCATGCATAACTCCACATTTAAGTAAGATTCGGTTTTCTGCCAGCATGTTTGATTTTCCCCATCAGAACATTCTCCTCACCCCTTTGCACTGGTAGTACAAGGCATCCTGTCTAAAATGGCAGCCAATATACATATCTACTCACCCTCCCCACCTATGAGCCCTACCCTAGCTAACTCTGCATTTCTCATGAGGGCAACAAAAGGTTATCTCCACCAGTTGTAAGATATACTAGAAGCACTTGTTACTTCTGAGCTACCAAACCTGAGGAAACATGAAGGAATGGAAGAGAGGGGAGAAGAGGAGTGGGAGAGGAGGGGAGGGAGAGAAATATTTATACTTTTCTAAATAAACCAGAGATTTAGAATTTTCTTTTAATAATATTGCTTTCAGGCCCTTCCTTGATCTTGAGTGGAAAAGGGTCACGTTAATATTACTGAATACCACGTACCCTCAAGTTTTTTCACAACCATGGCGTTTCATGGATAAAAAGAAAAGTAAACATTGAGACACCATTCTGCAGCAGCAAATCAAGCAGGTGATACTATCTATGCCAGATACAGGGCAGGGTGTTTTTTAACACTCTCTGAGGTCTGCCAGTCTTTGCCTCACTTTGATATTCAACTTGACACCCACCGTGGCCAAAGGAGAAAAGTCTACTGAGAACTAGAACAGAAAAGGGTATCTTGGTGTCATCAGTATTAAACTGTTTGGAGATCTGCCACCCCTGTGCTGAACCTCCATGACATGCGTGTTGATCAACTTCCACACTGTGGAAAGGTGTTTGGAGTTACCAGACATGGGGTGGAGGGGTGTGTGGAATTCCCCAAAAGTTGCTAACTGTCAAAACATAATGAGATGGCTTTGAGCAACTGTCTCCTTTTCATGTCTGTGTCCTTGCCTGTAGAGTAGCCAGTATTAAAATTATAAGTAACTTACAAGTTAAAAGCAACCTCACCTCACCTCCTATCTTTGTTCGATGGACCCAATGAGATGACATACTATGAAAAACAACTTGGTAAATCATAACCTAGTACAGTAATGAGACTGAGTTGTTATTGCCAATGGGCATCAGCTGAGGGTCAGACGTATGTTTTCACTTGAATCCTTTATATGAAGCAGACAGTTTCAGGACACAGTAGAGAGACTGCGCCTTGGAGACCAGTTGCCCTCTGTTAAAGAGCTATCCCCCATCATTTCCCACCCAAGTGACCTGGCATGTATTTTATAATCTATCTGAGCCAAGGACTTGCCTACTATATGGAGATAGCAGGGCACTGACAATCACTATTAAAAGTAAAAATATTTATGGAAGATAGACAGACCTAACAAATTACACCCACCCATCGAAATGAACTCCATATGTAACAGAGAAGCTACGAGATCAGAACGAAAACATAGTGTGAGCAGGCTCTGATGGTGACTATGAGCTTTCCGGGAAAGCTAAGTGGAGGAAGTATATTACAAAAGAATTTTTTAAAAAAAATCAGCGAATGATAGAAGTGAGATAATCCCAAAAGTTGCTAACTGTCAAAACATAATGAGATGGCTTCGAGCAACTCTGTCCTTTTCACGTCTGTGTCCTTGCCTGTAGAGCACCCAGTAATAAAATTATAAGTAAGCTACAAGCTAAAAGCAACCTCACCTCACCTCCTATGGTCTTCCAGTCTCTCTCTATTCTGCTTTCCTGTGTCTGCCTTCTCCTTCTCTTTTCAGATCCCTTAAGGTGAAAAAGTTTGTCTTTACAGCATAACTCCCACCAAGGCAGGAAGAAATATACACTCCATATGGTCACCACCTCTCTCCAGATCTAGCCTGGAGCTAGTATCAGCAAGGTACTCCAAGGACAGGATGGCATCTAAGCCAAGAGAAAAGACTCCGCAAAAATAAGAATTCTTTTAACTCCTCCCCGTTCCTCCGCTGAGTTTCTTTGAGTGTATTAGAACATGTCATTGAGGATAGGTAGAGGAACCGGATGGTCCCCAGCATCTCTGGTGTCTTCTCGGGGCAGGTTTTACTTAAGCCCTACTCTGAGAACATCTTTTAAACCATAGCCAAGGAAAGAATGATGAACTATAGCAGGGTTTTCTAAAGTGAAGTAATTGTTGATGAGGGTGGGAGCAGGAGAGAGATGAATAATAGCTAAGTAGGTCAAAAGAAAAGTATTTTAGGAGCTCTCTTGTTCTTTCATCAAAATGGAAGCATTTTACCTTGACAAAGCTCTTTGGTTTTAGGCAGCCTTGTAATTTACCCTCTATAGAATATCTTGTTACCCTTTGTTCTCTAAAATCATGTGGTGTGAGTGACAAGATCTTCCAGGGGTCCGGGGCTCCCTTGTGAACTGTGTGATCTCAAACGGGGCATTTGGAGTCTTTGGTCTGAAAAGCTACCGTTTGAAAAAGGAGGGAACAGGACTAATTGGTGTTAGCCTCTTCCACTTGATGCTCACAAATAAAATCTTCTTCAATTCATGCCCGAGACTGTGTACTTAGTACTGGGGCAGAGAAGGGGGAAGACAAGTATGAATCTCAGGCTAGGCTGTGTGTGCCAGTCAGATATGATAGCAGAAGGCAGCCATAGCAAGCAACAAACATCTGCTGTGTGTGACATCATATGCTATTATTAGATTTACTTGGTTGCTTTCTGAGACAGAGTCTTTATGTATTTTACAGGTTAGCCTTGAATTAGTAATCCTCCTGCCTCAGCCTCCCAAGTGCCAAGATGACAGGCACGTGTCACCATGCTAGCCTTTGTTAGACTCTCAACATCTATGTTCTTGCTTGAACCATCCCATCTGCTTTGTGAAGTGTTGGAGTGTGAAGGGTGTTATCTACCTGTTTCCTTTCCTTACCATCCAGAACCAGGTGATAAATGCATACAGTGTGTTATTTCTGACAAAGCTAGACTGCAGAAAATGCCAGCCTGGGACCAGGATGAAGCCTGTTGCATCTTTCACCCCAGGGACTCTCTTTAAGAGAGGACTTCTATATGGAGGCAAGTAAAGAATGAACATGGGTGTTCTGGAAACTTGCTGAGAGGCTGACTTTGGTGTGACACACTCACCAAGCCCAGTCAGCAGAGGAGACATTCTGGCCTGTCAGAGGCCCACAAGGGCAAGACAGAGAAAGCAGAGGCTCCTATCCTTTCTCTCTGAAGACAGGATAGAAGCTCTGTCTACCTATGGAAATGTGGGCCCCATGCAGGATACAAACTACTGCAAACTAAGATTAATTACACATACAAGTACTTAGAGTAGTGGTTCTCAACCTTACTAATGCTGCAACGCTTTAAGACAGTTCCTCATGCTGTGGTGACCCCCACCATAAAATTATTTCATTGCCACTTTGTAACTGCAATTTTGTTACTGTTATGATTTGTAATGTAAATACCTGAAATGCAGGATATCTGATATTCGACCCCAAAAGGGTCATGACGCACAGGTTGAGAACCACTGGCATAGAAGACTCAGTTATACTGTTCAAGGTGGCCCAGCTAAGAAGAGGCAGGTCAACATTTGCACCTGCCAAGTTCCTTCCTCTTCTCACTCTACTGTATGAAACCACGTGCAAGCATGCAAAGTGTGGTGCAAAATACTCAGTGGCATGTGCATCGAATGAATGGTGGAAATGGCATAGACTATTTTAAAACATGTAGTGTAAACATCTAGGTTTTCACAGTAACTTGTCATCTCAGCATCTCAGTTACTGTGACTATATATATATATGCATACAGACGTATGAGTATGTGTTTATATAGCAGCATCCTGTGGCAGTACGATCTGAGAGGCACATAAACAGGGAAATAAGAGGGTTGCTATAAAATTATATGTTATATACACCCATATATAATCTTAGATTTGTATATATATAATTCCCAAGACCTTATTTACCCTATCTTAGGAACTCATACAGAAATGAGCAACTGTGGACTTTCACACTAGTATTCTAAGATGTCTATTACCCTTAAAAATACATAGCATGTTGACCTCATCCCTGCTTTTTAAAATACGTTTTCATCGTCGTGTCTTGATTGTCAGCATTGGTTGCTGCACAGGGCTGTGATGTCGTGCTGAAGTAGGAGATGTGTCATGTCCAAGGAGTAGTGAGCTTCCTACATCGCCAAGCCCGGCTTTGCCAGGATACATGTCTCCTAAGTGATACTGGGACATCTTTACCTGCTTTCATACATTTGCATAGTCTCAATGAGTTACATGTAGGGAGTTACTTATGAGGAAACAGGAGATAAACAATTAAATATTGCATATTTGACTTCTCCATGGAGTCTCCTCATATTGATAGAAGTAAACAAGCCATCATGGTAGTTAAGAATGTGGACTGTGGAGTCAGGTAGGACTTGCCACTTGTTAGCCATGTACCCTTGAACAAGTGTCTTTGCCTTTCTTGACCTTTGCTACAGGAACAATGACAACACCTTCCTCATGAGAGGTGTTCTAAACTTTGACATGCACCTAAGGTAATTAGCTATAGAACTAGCACACACCAAAAGAAAGGACCTTAACTGTCAGGATTGCCTGCTGCTATCCATTGCTAGACCAAGGCCAAGATGCCGGCAGAGAAGCAGGAAATTTGGAAGAGAACCACAGAAGCTTCTTGATACTTCTCCCCCTCCCCAGTAAGGCAAGTAGTCAGAATGAACCAGTGGCTGCTACCACATGAGGTACACGGTATGGTGGTAACAGACTGCTCTAGAACCACTTACCACCAGTGCTTCTCAACCTTCTTAATGCTGAGACCCTTTAATAGAGTTCCTCATGCTGGGGTGACCCCCAACCACAAAATTATTTTCATTGCTACCTCATAGCTGTAATTTTGCTACTGCTATGAATTGTAATGCAAATATCTGTGTTTTCTGATGGTCTTAGGCAGCCCCTGTGAAAGGGCCATTTGACCCCCAAAGGGGTCTCAACCAATAGGGTGAGAACCACTGATTTATCACTTTTCACTGTCATCATCATTATTAATATTTCTAGTTACTTTAATTTAGCTATTTTGTGTCGGGGGGGAAGGCACATGTGTTGTGAGTTGTGTATGGAGGTCAAAGGACAACTTTCGTCATCAGTTCTCTCCTCCCACCCTGTAGGACAAGGAGAAGGAACTCTGGTCTTCAGGCTCAGTGGTAACCTGTTAAGTCAGCTAACAGGTGCTCATCATTAACATTTTAATCAAGAGGGAGTCAAGAGCCAATTTTCTTATTTTTCTGGCATCCCTATGCTGTAACAAAAGATGGAAGTTATAAATTGGTACAAAATGAGGCATTTTACCAGGAACTCGTGTTGACTAAAATATCAATTTGTTTGCGCTGCACTGAGAAGAAAATTTCAATAATCTGGAAACAAGCAGCACAGAGACAAGCAGCCCTGTTAGGAATGGCATCCTTAGATGGTTCTGCATCTTTATTGAGCTTTTAATCACTATAATGTTAAAAACATGAATTTTGGCTTTGTTGGATTTGGAATTCTGTATACTTTACTCTGATTGAATTTAGTTAGGACTTTATGGGTGTTCCTTTCACTCTCAGTCTCCGTTAAACAAGTACAAAGGGGATGTTAATGATAACAATATTGATAACATTTATAGAGAGCTTAATGCTGTCTATGGGACAGGTAAGCACATCCTCTGTTGCTGATCACTGAGGGAATACATTAGGTACACCCAGCCTATTTTACTGATAGGAATATCACCAAAGTGAGGGAACACAGAGTGTCATTAACCCATGCTTTGGAGGAGGGCTCCAGGAAAGGTCATGCCTTGACCTTAGAGGGGCACATCTAGAACTCAGGTCACTCCACCACTCTGACTCCCTGAAAAGGGACTTTTAGATCTCACACTGACTTGCTTCTGGCATGAAATCATTCTGGCTTTTTTTTCCATAGAGGATGCTATACCAAAAGAAAGGGCCTTAACTGTTAGGGCTGCCTGTTGCTACCCAGTGCTAGACCAAGGCCAAGATGCAGGAAGCAGGAAATTCGGAAGAGAACCACAAAAGCTTCTTGATACTTCTCCCCTGCCCCAGTAAGGCAATCTCCAGGCCTCCAGCAGGCAGGCACAGGCTGTGAGAAGTTATTTGAGGCTGCTCCAGAGCCTGTAAGCCTTCCAGAATACAGCGATATCAAGCACAGTGGATCCAGGACCACTGGGAAGGGTTGGGAAGGGGCTCATCTTCAGCAACACCTTGGCTTTAAAGTAGATAGACATGCTCCTCTCCATCATTGCAGACAAGGATCTGAGAGGATGTGCTTGTCCCCTGTGTGAGAAGTGGAACACCAATCTATCTACCCACATTCCCTAAAGGAGTAGCTAGTTTCCTGTTTGCTCCCAAGCCCTGACTATGTGACAGGATAATGTGCACAGGGTTGGCTGCTCTGAGCCCCTCCCACATGGAGAAAACCCATCACAGCAAAGATGTTGGATGTACACATGCAGCCTGCAGAGATGGAAGTAGAGGACCCTGTCCTCCAGGATGACATAATTAAAGTGGATTAGCATAACCCGGATATCAGCTCTGACCTTCCTGCCCTTTAATAATGTGAACTCAATTTCCTGACCCTCAATTCAAAATCCAACTGAGGACTTCCCCCACCCTCCACACACACACACACACACACACACACACACACACACACACACACACACACACATTCTCATGAGCTTATAGTCTCTCAGGCATTATCTCTATTTACATATCAAAACAGAGAGATCATTATTAGTTCTTCTTTAAAACTGAAAACAAGCCTGTGTCCTATTTTTCATTCTTGGCATTGAAGCTGCTACATTTGGGGAAATAACCTGGTTTGGCATGCCATGGCTTCATGGTCTAGTTGCATGTCTTTTTCTTTCATATTTTAAAAACATTATCCATACTTTCTCAGCTACTCATCTTACTGTATTTTAAAAGAATATGTGTATTTTGGGAAGGGGGGATAGATGTGCATACATACAACAGAGCCATTTGTGTTGGTATGAGGAAAACTCATGAGAATCAGTTCTCTCCTTCTGCCATGTGGGTCCCCAGGGAATAAACTTAGGTCATCAAGCTTGGCAGCAAGTTCCTTTAGCCACTGGGCCATATTGCCAGCCCTCCATCATGCATCTTATACCTGTCCTTGGTTAACAGCATCCCACGGGCTGTGGGTACATCTCTCCTTTGCTGTGGCAGCTTCATTTCCTTCAGTCACTATCTTCTTCACCTGATCAACCCCTAACATCACCTCCCAGAGCATCATCTCAGAATGCTAGTCTCCCTCCCGAAGTCCCTGGCATTGCCTGGTCTGGCATATCTGGACTTCCTCCCCAGATACCTGCAGCCCTCTGGCTTCTCTTCTGTAACCACACGGGGCGCCAGATGGAGCGTGAATTCTAATTGGTCTTTGTGGTGATATATTGTGTCCCCCAAAATATTATGTACCCTAATAAAGCTTATCTGAGGATCAGAGGGAAAAGCCAGCCACTATATTAAACATAGAACTCAGACAATGATAGTACACGCCTTTTATCCTAGCATTCCAGAGGCAGGGATTCACCCGAATCTCTGTGAGTTCAAGGCCACACTGGGGAACAGAGCCAGGCATGATGACACACACCTTTAATCCCAGTACTAACCATAAAGGTCTGGAGGTCTGTACAGACAGATAGGAAGTGACGTAGCTGGGTGGAGAGAGGAAATGAGATTGCAGAACACAAAGGCATATAGGTGTGGATATACAGGAAGTAGATCTCTTTGGAGACTGAGGCCTGGTAAGATGAGTTTGGTGTGGCTTTTCCTCTGATCTCTCAGGTTTTAACCTTAATATCTGGCTCTGAGTTTTTTTATTAAGACTGTTTAGCACTTTGTCTTACAGGCCTTAATGATAAAAGCCCAGAGTCAGATGTTGGGGTAAATGCTGAAAGATCAGAGAAGTAAAGGAGCAGCCATAGTCACCCCTTACCTCTCCGAATCCTCCTACTGAAAAGGGGTCAAGCTCCTGTCTCTGCCTACCTTACATTCCTCTCTTCACCCAGCCATATCACTTCCTGTCTCCTGTCTGTACAGACCTACAGACCTCCATGGTTAACAAATGGCTAGCTCCACCCTCTGATCTTCAGAAAGCTTTATTTGTTAGAGCACAAGCAAAATATCACCACATTTCCCTTTTTTGTCTAAAATTTTAAAAAAGGTTATAACTAATATAAGAAAAACTATATACAATAACTGTGTACATACAGACAGACAATAATTACATCAACAATGTTGAGTCCGTTAACATTTGGCAAATTCAGAGAAAATACTCCATTATCTACCTTATCCTGGTGAGTCCAAAGTGTTGCACCTAATTCACTTTCTATCCTAACTTGCATTACCAACCCCAAACTATCTTTAAATGTCTCTTAATCCCGTACACTTTACACCTTTTAGTGAATTTCTTTTCTGACCTTGTTAACAAGGGAAACTATAACTAGTCTTTCATCTCTTCTTGAACAAGTCCTCTCTCTTTCTGCCTTTTTTGGCTCTCTCTCACACCCTGAGCTGGAAGCTCCTTGAGGGTAGAGAAGCCTGCCTGGCCTGTACCTGCCTGGAGGTATCTAGGATAAATGCCCCATACCTGCTTCCCTTCTTAATTCATTTAAATAGCAACTGAAGGTAAGTTGATGGAATTTTTTCCTTTCACTTGGTGAGAGAGCGTTTATCCTCATTCAAGGACCTCAACTGCTTTTCAAATACATGAAGTTCCTAAACAAACAAGGCCCCCCTGCATCAGCACAAGTCACTCTGTTAAGTGTTCAAGTGTTAGCCTGTGATGAGGCCACTCTTGGCAGGCAGCTAGCTGGCCTCGTGGGTCAGTGATTGCAATTAATCACAAGGCTGACAATAACATCGCCAGTGTCTCCTCCCAGGCTTTTCAATTGCTCCTTTTTTCATGTTCTCCCTTTCTTCCTAGGCTACCTTCCATATTCAAGGCACACATAGTCCTCATCTTCAACAGGCCTCTAGTTCCAGGAGTAGATAGTTATGTAACATTAGGCCATCACTTGTCCAATCTGAACTTTATTTGACTTAGTTATTACATAAAGTTGCGTTTTTGCTCATTCACATTGTAATGGCAGCATACCTTAAACAACACAGTTTATAAATGATAGGAATTTGCTGTCCTACCCCTGAGACTGAAGTCCATGGTCAAGGTGCCAGCTGGCTTGGTGTCTGGGAAAGGCTTACTGCCTACTTGTAAGATGGCTCCGTCCTTACATCATTCTCTTAGGAAGAGACACACCCATTATCCTCATATGATAGCGGAGATCTAAGGGCCAAGAGGCAATCTGGGGCCTTTATTCCCATTTAGGAGACCCGAGTCCTCATGATCTATCTTTAAACATCATCACTTTGGGGCTAAAGTTTCAATCCATAGATTTTGAAAGGACACAAATGTCCAAGTTTTAGCAGGTAAGACACAAGATGAAGGTGTGTTGTTAAATCAAAATCTAGGAGGCAGACGGCACCTGGTCAGCAAAGCTGGACCAAGAATCTGTCTTCCTGTGGAGAAGAGGCCTAAAAGAGTTCCTGCACCAGCAGGAACCCACTCCACAACCTCATTCCCTGCCTTCATTCTCTAAGCCTCTGGGTTTTGTTGAGGACAGGAAACTGTCTCCCCACAGGGCTGCTGCAAGTCAGAAGAGACAGTGAGGACACAGGAATTCTAAAACATCGACTCATGATGTCTACACTGTTGTCTTTCTACACAAAACCACACACATAACGGAAAATGTCAGGTGGCATCAACCATTTACCTACTAGTATGGATCCAGAAACCTGGCGCTAAAGAAGCTGGTGGGTGATAGAGTACAGAGGTTCTGTAGCCAAACAGTTTCAGAAATATGGAATAACAAGGGTAGGTGATTTATTTACCAAAATGGAGCTAGACTAGTTGCCTTCTCTGAATGTAGAACGGCAATTTTTTTTTTTTTTTTGCAAAGTTTCTTAATTCCCTTAAGTCACTGTAATGGGTCAATCTGCATTGTCAACTGGGCTGGACTGGAATTATTCAGAAATTTATTTTATTTTTATTTATGTGTATCTCTCCCTCTCTCTCCCCAACTCCTCCATGAACACATGCATGCGTGTATGTGTGTGTGTGTGTGTGTGTGTGTGTGTGTCCATGTGCATGTGTGCACATCAAGGCCAGAGTAGAGTGCAGGAGTCACAGGCACTTAGGAGTTGGGTTGTTTGAGAGAACAACAGGCACTCTTAACCTACCTTCCCAACCCCTTGAATCACCTCTAGATTAATGGAAGAAGGAAGGCCTAGCCTGAATGAGGGGGAGGAGCAAAGTACCATCCCATTGGCTTTAGTCATGTGACTCATCACAGAGATGAGAAAAGTAACCAATAGAGGTACAGATCCCTTTGACCATCCAGAGCATCAGACAGGCAGTGCTTGGGAAATGCTGCCTTCAAGTAAAGGAAAGATGTGTTGTAGAATTTGGGACATGGTTGAGGGATTTAGGATCCTGGGACAAATGAGAGGTGCTTCCCTCACTTTGTCTTAGGACAGATAGTCACAAGCCATGGAATGCTGAGAGTAACTGCGACTTGGAATCAGGAACTCTGGGCTGCAGTCTTCACTCTGCTACCAAACTCTTGTGTATTTGGGGGCCAGTTAATCTCCTGCTCAGAGACTGGGTTTGTTCATATGTAGAAGCAGGGCTGGGCAGCTAAATATCACAACCACCAGAGACCAGGCATGACTGTTCCAATCACTGCAAAAAAGTGTTTGCTGAGAGGGAAGAACAGGAAGGCCATGACAGCATGCATATTTGATGTCACTGTAAAACAGCAGTCCCCAGTTCTCAGATAATGGATTCAGGAGCAGGTGGCCTGGAATTAAAGGTCTCCTGGTAGCAATACCCCTGGTAATAGGGCAAACTAAGGTAAGTAATTATATAAAAGTCTATATCTAAGAAGAACATTTATGGAGAAGGTGCCTTCACTACCCACCACATAGTTTTTTCTCTCTAACACCTCAAGGGAGTTATATGACTTAGCCATCACTCCTTCTGGAAGTAAAGTCACTCTCCATGGGGTCTGAGTGTTTTCTTGGGTCCTCCAGCATTCATGTCCTCCAGCGGCATGTCTGTCCACAGCACATCAGACACTGAGGTCAGTGTCCAATGTCCTCTCCATACCCAGGGCTGCATTAACACCAGACTGCACTTGTTGGAAAAGCTATTGGCAGCCAGGCTCTTGAAATGCCAGATTTATAATGTGCAGAAGCCATTTGTGAAGTTTCACATTTGCATTTCCTACTCTGCTGGGGATAGATTGAAAGCATTAGCTTCAAAGCCAGTAAAACCCAGAGGCTGGATGGAATTCAAATCCACTGAAAGCTACCGCATGCAACAAGTACTCTCTCAACACCTACGAGCATCGCTCACAAGGCAGAAAGGAGACTTACCTTTATCCTGGTTATCGGGACTCACTGACTTCCCATAACAGCTGCCCCCTTTAATCCTGACTGTTTGGCATTAGTGACAACATCTGACAGGTAAGAGATACTGAGAAGGAGATAACTTACTAAATACCACAAATAAGTGCAGAATCCAGAATTTGTTACTACACTTGTCTGATTCTAAACTCTGAGTTTTCTACTAAAACCAAGCTGGCTTCTCAGATCCAAATGAAAAGCAGATCATCACTGTTGCCCCCAGGAGCTAGTGCTGGCAGGAAGTGACAGCCCAGGAAGGGCCCCAAAGTAGAAAGGGAGCAGAATTGAGTAGAACGTGTGTGTGTTGGTTTGCTGTGGTCTCTGAGAAAAAAATAACAGAACTGAGTACTTGTGTATGCATATACATTTTTAAACACCGGTTTAAAAAGATGCTGAGAATAAAGGAGAGTTAATGGCTCAGCCCTAAACGAAACAGATATCTACACCCCCAGGGCTCAGAGAACGCTCAAGGTGGGGGAGAAGGGGTCTAAGAACCAGAAGATTTGGAGAAAGGTTGTGAAATGCCGTCTTCGAATCATAACATGACCATGGCAATTGTGAACTCACAGCAACTGTGCCTACTGGAATGAGTATCATACTGTCTCATAGCCAGCAAGGGATGGGGAAGGGGGGCTCTCCCACTTACTAATTATTAGCAACTAACAGATTCTGGGAGCAATTGAGGCATAGTATACAGTTACACAGCTACTGTTAAGCACACCAGGCTCTGGTGGATAGTTCTAAACCCATGGTCACATAGACAGCCCTGGTTAAACTCTGTGGAAAACAAAACAAAACAAAAAGTCGTGAACACAGGAAGGAGATTTGTAAGAAAGAATTTGGGGATGGCAGAGATAGAAGGGAAATAAGAGAGGGTAGCAAGGGAAGTCATCAGAATGCATTATATACTGCGTGAAACTGTGAAAGACCAAAATTTATTGAAAGAAATACATAAACATATATGTACTTTTTTCACCACAAGGAATCACAGAAGCATACAACTACAATCTTCAAGAGTCCCTGCAACTCATATTATCTAAGTTGACTATTTAAAGACAATGACAGGGATTTTCAGATACCTTAAATGCTTTGTCTCTTTGTCTGAGGTCACAATACTAATGGAAGTTGACCTGGACTCTGTTTCTGCTTCTTTGTCCATGGCATATCCAATTATACTGCTTTTGGCACTTTAGTTGAGTCCAAGACAGTAAGTATTTCATTTATATTAACCCATCCCCCATCCATTTATCTATTTACCCTCCATCTATCTGCCTACCTTCTATATATTCACTTACTTCACCATTCATCTACCATCCAACAGTCCCATTCATCCAACTTCCATCTATCCACAATCTTTCATCTATTCATGCAACATTAGCTACCCTATTTATCTACTTTCCATTTTCCTCAAGCTCTCTCATCTATCCATTCACCCATGGCCTTGTCCCATTTAATCCAGAACCCAAGCTTTTTATTTGTTGTAGCAGTTCCTAGGGCTCTTGGGTCTCAATCTAAAACTAGCTTAAAATGACTCCTTAAACAGTCTGCACTCCAAAGACAAAGGAGTAACTCCTTGTTACAGAGGTCAGAAAAGTTTCCTAGAATAGAATTTCTACCCCCAAAAGATAGGATCCTGGGATACAGAGGACTGCTAAAGTCATTGCCAGGGAAACATGTAGCTTACATGATGACATAGAGGCAAGAAGCAAGGTCAGTGTTTGGGGAAGAGCTAGTGGACAATGCTGATGGTGTGCTGAGGTGGGACAGGTGTGGTACAGGACCCTGGGAGATACAGAAAGCCCACAAATGGCATGAGCAGCAAGATGGGGCAATAACATCTGTGCCTTCAAGCTACTCAGTCTGAGGGTGAGAAACATAATGGCTTGAAGGAAGATGGTGATTTTAGCAGAAAGTGATAAAGTGTCTCCTCCAGAGAAGAGGGAAGGGGGATTGAGTTCCTAGTGGGAATAGGGTAGTAGTGGGAATGAAACAGAGAAGAAGAGTACGCAAGATGAAGGGATGTGATGAACAGGTGTGTGGGTGAGTGGGTGGATAGATGGGTAGGGGTAGACAGGTGGGTGGATGAAGGGATGGTGCTCAGGCTGTGCCTTCTCCAGAGGGATGTGTCTCCCCTCTTTTGAACTCCACCAAGAGTGTATATAATCTTAGACTTTCCCCATCCCAGTAACAACCATCAACTATAGACATGCCCACCAGCCAGTCTGACCTGGGCAATCCCTTACCTGAGAGTCTCAGATGACTTTAGGCTGGGCCAAGCTGGCAGTTAATGCTTAACTAGGACACTTGCCATTCCACTTGGATGTGTGAACTTGGGAAAATTACTTAATTACATCCAAATTTATCTACAAAGCACTTTAATTTAAAAGGATATTTGGGGGGGCTAAATGAGCTAATATATATAAGCATGCATAGTAGCTACTTAATAAATAAAAATCACTACCAGGCGGTGGTGGTACATGCCTTTGATCCCAGCACTCGGGAGGCAGAGCTAGGCAGATCTCTGTGAGTTCAAGGCCAGCCTGGTCTTCAGAGTGAGATACAGGACAGGCACCAAAACTACACAGAGAAACCCTGTCTCAAAAAAAAAAAAAAGAAATCACCATCAAGCTCTTTGAATCCTTATGATAAGATAGGATCATCTTACTTACTTTCCTTTATAACACCATGTTTTTTTCTCCAGAATCACTGGTGCCCAGATACCTTCCATCACAGAATCCTGCCATGGCAGATTTTGTACATCTGATAGATTAACTAGCATGGTTTATCACAAATCCACTGACTGAACATCCTTCATTTAACAATGGGTAAAACCATTCTTGTCCCTTCTCAAGTCTCTCCCTATACAGGCAAATTCTCATTGTTTGGTTAAGATGCCACATCAGGCTAGATAGGAAAATTACACTCTTTTGCTTCCCCAAATGTTCCAGAACACAATCAGGTGTCACAACTATGTCTTCAGCACTGACATGGAAGGGAAGTGCCATTTTCAGCAGAGCTCTTGGGGGGGGGGGGTGCGGGGGAGGGGGACATGTGAACTAGGAAAAAGTTCCAATGATGCACGCATTTTACTGTTCATCTAGTTAAATACATCTCCCCAACTGATCTGAGTCCGCAAAGCCAAGCCCTTGTTCACTTCACTTTATTTGCCCTGTACCCTAAAGACTAGCAGACTTTCAGGCACACATGCCTCTGTGCAAGTCTGTTAATGACCAAATGACCGAATAAATGTAGTTACGAGCAAGCAAAAATAGATAAGTCACCAACTTAGTATGCTTTGACTTAGTTCTTTTTGAGTTTTATAGATGAGACAAATATGACACAATAATTTTCAGTAGAAACCATTCTTCATATTGTGGTCTTTCCCAGTCCAGTGACATGCACTAGGAGAATCTCTCATTGTTGGGCAGCAGCAGCCAGCCAGAGCTCCCAGTCAGTCTTGTGACCCAGGAAGAACCTTTCGGGCCTCTGCAGAGCACTGAGTTGTGATGTTTGCAGGGTAGGTAGCACAAATGCATTCTCAGTTTGCAACCTTTGGACCTTTGAAAGTTTTACTGGGATGTAACCTCTGTAGCTAGTTCCAATACAATGCCAATTACACTAGAACAGTGGTTCTCAACCTTCCTAACCCTTTGACTCTTTAATACAGCTCCTTGTGTTGCGGTGACCCCCAACCACAAAATTATTTCGTTGATACTTTGTAACTGTAATTTTGCTTGTTATTAATCATAATTTAAATATCTGAGATGCAGGATAGCTGATATGTGACCCCTGTGGGGGTCATGACTCACAGGTTGAGAGCCACTGTGCTACAAGGTAAGGCAAAGCATGTTGGGAACTGGCAGGAGATATGGAAACTCAGCCTACCAGAAATGGAAAGGTTTCCCCAAAGAAAGGAAAACTGCTTTAGTTTTGAAGTACAGACAGGCGTTTGAGAGAGTCTGGGGAAAGTTCCAGAGGCAGAGGGAACAAGCTTGTGTGAAGGACGTCTGTAAAATGGCACATTCAGAGGACTGCAGGTAATTCTTTCCACCTACAGAAAGTTAAAGAGACACTTAGAAGCTGCCTTGGGTAAAAAAAAAAAAAAAGTACTGAATCCTCCCTTGGTCCCACAAGGCAGATGAAAGAAGGGTAAAAACTTGGTATCTCTGCCTTTGATTTTGGGTCGTCTTCTTCTCTTGGGTCACCTGTTTACTTCTGCAGGTCAGCATACTAATCCTTCCCGTGACTGCCTAAACCATCACATCTATCTTCAAGTCTGAAAGCAAAGGTAAGTCAGCGACCTAGCATTGAGACCACCTTAGGTTCTAGCCAGAGTAAATCCTAGTGGAACAGACCGCCCTACCATTGAGGACAATTACTCATGAGGTAAGGGTGCATCCTGGAGTAGAAGTCATTGTTGTCTGAGAGCCATCTTCCCCGTCAACCTACAAGGACCTTTTCTGATCATCTTCCAGGACCAGGGCTGAATCAATGATCAACCACACCATACCCTGACCATTACTGCTTAATTATGTATGCTTCTCACTTCCTGTCCCAAATCTTCTGTCTAAACCATTTTGGTGCCTGCTCTGAATATGGACTTGGGATCATAGACCCCTTTTTTGGTTCTTCTTACCATGAATCCTTTCTCTACTTTTCACCGTGTCTCTTTAATTGGTGCTCTGAGCAAGGTGTCCAAACCAAGTGTTTTGTTGCTGGGAGCCCCATGTTTTGTCCTAAAAACTTCCAACTGCAACTGTACCTTCCACTTTTAGTCCCCAACTGATTTCCTTACCTGAATCCAGTCATGGAAACTCTGCTCTGTCCTAAAACCATGGCTGGCTTGTGTATGATGGCCCCCTGTCCTTCACTGCCTGGCTACATTTCAACCAGTTTTTATAAGCCAATACCATGGTCACTGTCCCAGAAGCCTCTTTTGTGGGCTCAGTCCCCTGAGCTGGGGGTGGGGCACAAATAGCCTTTCCCACAGCTGGCTTATCTCGGCCAGGGCTGCATTCTCCCATCTTCACCCTCCAGTCGTGTTCCTGGCTCACCTCATCTACCCCTCGCCACTGGCTAGCCTTTGTCCCTGGGTCAGACATGGAAGAGGCAGGGATGTGATGGCAGCAGCGGTGGCCTCAGATGCAGTTTTCATGGAAGAGCGAGCTAAGCATATGATTTTAAAAGGAGGGTTTCCAGATGAACTGTTAATTCCATTTTTAATTTCTCTGAAGTTCCCTGGAGCATGAAGCAATGGTGGTTTTGTTTCTAAAGGAAATGGACTGTCTTCAGCCCGATCTAGGGGATGGGCACTGACTTCAGATGACAGCCTCATTCCTGACTTTGGAAGAATGGAGATAGGAGCTTCTCAGTGCAGGCCGGAAGATTCCTTGGACCTAATCCTTTGCTCCCTTCTACCCCCGAGACCAGAGAAGGAAAGGAAGACTGGGTGTGACTGGGACCACCTTCTATGCTCCATGGAAACTTCTTTTTACAGCTTTGCACCTGCCCAATTCCCTCCTGTGCTGGAAGGCCTTGCTCAGAGGCTCCTACTGATGTCTGCTTTTCCCCACTGTCCTGCTGTGCAGAACTGCTCCCTTTTCTCCACCACCAGAAGCCTTTTTCTTAGGCCTCCATCTTAACTGTTCTTGGAAGCTAATCTCTGTAGGAATGAGTTGTCTGTCCCTTTTATTTCACATGCCAAGAGTTAGCTAAGGCAGTGATTCTCAAAGTAGCCCCTGACTTGGGGCAGAAGTGTTACTCTGTATTTGTCGGAAATACAGATTCTTATCTGTTGGGCACTATTTGATCACACTATGAACCCCAAGCTTGCATTTGCACTAATTAAATATAATTAACCTTGGGGTCAGGAGGCTGAGTTAGCAACTAGTTAACAGAAAGTAAGCATAGAGCATCAGAGGGTATCTGGAAGAGAGAGAGATGCACCAGAAGTAGTAGGGAGGGATTTGGAGTGATGGGGCCTTCTGTTGTTGTATGGAAGAAGGACAGGCTCTTTGGGAGATGCCGGCAAGGAGAGAAGGTGAGCCAGGTGCCACTCAACCTCTCTGAGCTAGCAGGTTTTCACGCCAGCCTTTGAAGCTCAAGTTTTATGTATAAATAGAATGATAGAGGTTTAGTTAAAGCCACCTTTAGCAGAAGCAGCAGAGCCCATGCCTGTGGGAACAGAATTCCCACCAGGCTGTGTGGCCCGAGCAGCTGAGCCACTGCCAGAGAAGCAGGCCTGTAACTGTGGGGTCACAATTGGCTGAAATGTCAGTAGATTAAGGTGTTGCCACTGTACTGAAGTTAAAACACTTACCTTTTCCTGTTAGGGCAATTGGGTCAGGAACTCTGGAAGCACACTGAAATCTGAGATACACTGATCTAAGGGTAGGAGCAGGAAAGAATTAGTGCCTGACGGAGTATAAACACACACACACACACACACACACACACACACACACACACACACACACACACACATACACACACACACACACAGTAGGCCCTTAATTATTGTCTTCTTGATCAGAGGTGTGTAACTGATATAGGCTCTCACATAATAGAAACTGCCTGAAGAAGCATTCATGCAGAAAGAGAGATGAGGACTACATGGGGAACTAGCTGGTTTTCCATCCCACCAGTGCATCTTAAACCAGCACACAATGTTTCAAAAGATCATTCCACATAACAGCAGGTATCAGTTCAAATCAGCTGCTAATCGCTTTGTTCCTGAGACCTTCCAACAGCATTTACCACCAGGAGTCCCTTATGATTAAGGATGGTGTCTGGTTGGACAGTTCTGGGGCCTCCATTTGCATTCAAAACTGCTTCACACACTTAGAGGATGAACCTAGAGCAAGAGGAGCCTTGGCAGAGAAGGCAAGCAATAGCGGTGCTTATTATGGTATGGATCCAATATAAAGCAGGTCAGAATCCTGGTCCCCAGAACAGAAACTACCTACAATAAGAGCCTGAAATAACACAGCTCTCCTCTAAGCTGCCATTATCCGCCCCCCAATCCCAGCATTTCAGGGGGTGTTTCACTTTACTTGTCTTCTATGACAAAGACTGTTAGTGTGAAAACCAAGGACAGCAACCTCCTGCCCCATCCACACTACCACAGCCCCCGCCCCTGCCCAGCAGCACCATCATGGTCTGCATATGTACTTTTGTAGCCAGGTTTTCACCACACAAATAAGAGCATGTCTTGACAGCACATTTTTTTTCTCTTTTCCTTATTTAATTCGTTCCTCCTTCTGTTTAGTTCAGTTCCATTTTTATTTCTCTAAAGAGGGTCAGTGCATTTTAATCACAGTGCTCTCTGGCTTGCTGGGGCTATTGAAGGAAGCATTCAAAGCCCAGTCACTCAGTTCATTCAGATGGGAACTACCAACTTCAATGAGAAAAGCAAAAGGTAAAATGAAATGATGCAGTCTTTTGGCTGATTTCCCATTTCTGCATATAGAAAGGCACAAGATGGCCTTTGATGCCCTAGATTCAGGAACAAGAATGCCCTGGAAGGAATCAGTTCATATAATATTAATAGCATGTTATTGAAGGAGATAAATATAAAACCCAAATTAAAAAAAAAAAAGAAAAAGGACTTGACAAGTAAAGATGATCAGAAGCCCTTTCTCCCTTATTTCAAGATAATAGTCACCTGGATACAGTAATAACTAACGTGTGTGCAGGCCACTGCAGTTTACAAAATGCTTTTATATCCATTAAGTCTGTTAACCAGTTTGGTCATTACTAATCGCTGAGATTTATAGAGAGCTTATGATACTCCAGGCATCATGCCAAACATCTTACGTGGATTATGTAACTTAATCTTCATAACATCCCTCATATATGTCCTCATTGCACACAAACAAAAACTGAGGTTAAGTGACTTGCATAAGGTCACACAGCTTATAAGTGCTGTGTGATGTAAAGCCTGGCTATTTGATCCCACTCACGAAGGAGCCGCAGTGTTTCCCAGGAAGGAACTTCAGACTCAGCCAGGCTGTAGGATACACTTTGGGTCACCCACAATGGTCCTGATTTCCAGATTTAGTAATGAGCCTCTTCCCCCTGTGCCCACAAACAGGCCCAAGAAAGACAATGGCCTCTCTTGCTATTTCTTTTGCCTCCTCTTCCAGCTCAATGCCTGTCTCGTTTAGTATGTCTGGAACCAACACAGACAGAATGAAAAGGACAAAAAAGGGAGAGAAATCAGTACAACTGAGGGAGCGTGTAAGCAAAGCACAGGCGGATGGCGGGACTGTGGATGGAGTAACTGGCGAGAGCTTTTGTTTTTGTTAAACTCAGAAAGGCCACAATGTGCTGTGTACAACTGAGCCAGCACACTCACTTCAGAGGCCAAGGAATCCCGTTTCAGATGTACTCTTCAGGCTGGACCACCTGGACGGAGTCAAAAACAGTCAGAGTTGAGCACACCTCCCTTGACTAGGTCCTGGGCTTCCTGAGGGCCACATCTCTGCCCTCTGCTGCACCATCAAGGAAACCAGCTCAATGAAGTAAAGACTTATTTTTGCTCAAGGCTTCAGCTGGTGCTCACGACTCCACCCTGGGACTGTGGCAATGCAGAGCATTACTGGAGAGGAACACAGTGGAGCCAAGGTGCATAACTCAAGTTAGCCAGGAAGCAAGGAGAGGAGGCGAAAGCTGGCCTCCTAATCCTCTACAGGGGCATGTCTCCAATGACCTACTTCTTGCTATTCAGCCCCACTTTCTAAAGGCTGTTCCATCTCCAATAGTACCACAGGCTGCCAGGTGGAGAATATTTCAGATTCAAACAGTAACAAGCATGGCACTCACAGTCTAGCCCACTGAGTTCAATAACTGATAACGCGGATGGTTATTGTCAGTTAATGTTGGCATTAGATGAAACCGTGTTATTACTTGGACTGGCCCATCCAGTGGCCTCATTTGGCAGGTGAGGAAGCTGCAGTGCAGAGGGGAAAGAGCTCATCCACATTCACGCAGTACTTGCAAGGAAGGTAAAAGGCAAAGCCACTCCCAATCTTTCAACCCAGCTCCTGTTTGCTGCATAGGTCAAAAGGCTTAAAGCAGAAGCATCAGCTAGTCCACCAAGGCTAGGGAAGTAGAGAGTCAAAGGAGTTGACTCAATGGCAAAACCAGAGAACTTTCTTATTTATTTATGTAGGTTATATATTTAAGGTATATGAATATGGTCCCATGTATGTGAATAGTGAAATGATTCCTACATGCAAGCAAATGAATGCATCCATGATCTTACAGAGATAGTATGTGAGTGCACATGAATGTATATGAGCTGCACAAAGTACCTAAACCCAAGGTCCACTATTAGCAAATTTTCAGTATTGGATACACTATTTTTAATGACTCACCATGCAGTAATTTAGTTACCAGTCAGTCATTATGCATCACAGTTTGAACTCCCTTTGACCTACATCTCTCCATTTCTTTTGATCTCCATCTTGGTATCCACCGTTTTAGTCTGTCTTGGTGTCATGCAATATCATGAAGCATTTATCATTTAAACGCTTAATTTTTGTGTTGACATTTTCATACATAGGTATAGTGGGTTTGAATTGGCCTCTTTGGGGTGGCTTATTTCAGCTAGTATATAGTCCTTAAGATTCAGTCATATTTTTGTTCCTGACTTTCCTTTTTATGGCTGAAAAATTATTCCTCTGTGTGTGTGTGTGTGTGTGTGTGTGTGTGTGTGTGTGTGTGTGTGCGCGCGCGCGCGCATGTGTGTACCTATAAGACTGTCTGGTTATCTATGTATATCACTATCACTGTTTCTTTATGAATTCCATTAATAGATATAGTAGATATAGTTGTTTCCACATCTTAGCTAGTGTGAATAACTGTAAAAGACATAAAATTACCTCACACCTGTTAGTATGGCTATTATAAAAAAGAAAAGAATTAGCCAGGCATGATTGCACATAGATTTAATTCTAGCACTTGAAAGCAAAGGTATGCAGGTCTCTGTGAGTTTGAGGCCTGCCTGTTCCACAGAATGACTTTCAGGCCAGCCAGGGCTGCATAGTGAGACACTGTTTCAAGAAAAAAAAATAAATGAGATCACAGGTGTCAGTGAGGGTATGGGTAAGGGGACTCATTTACACTGTTGGCAGGAATGTGATTGGCATAACTGTTAGGGAAGATAACACAGAGATTCTTCAAATGCTAAAAGTAAAATGACTGGATGACCTGGTAACCCCACTTCTGAGAGAATTCTCAAAGCAAATAGCCTTCTCTAGATCCTAATTTTCACTAGGTATTTTTACAAATACTATCTCACTTGACATTTTAGAATGTATCTGCAAAAAGCAGGCTGATCATTAAGCCCATTTTGCAGCCCAGGAAACAAAGGATTTGAAACTCTGAATTAAAAAGCTAACCAGTAGAGTTGCAGTTCTAAACTTATGGGTCTTTATCCCTTTGGGAGTCAACAGATCCTTTCACAGGGGTTGCCTAAGACCATCAAAAAATACAGACATTTACATTATGATTCCTAACAGTAGCAAAATTATAGTTATATAGTAGCAATGAAAATAATGTTATGGTTGAGATTCATGACAACATGAGGAACTGTATTAAAGGACCAAAGTATTAGAAAGGTTGAGAACCACTGCAGTAGAGGATAGAGTGATAGCTCAATAGTTAAGAGAGCTTAACTGTTTTGCAGAAGACTGGAGTTCGGTTCACAGCACATACAGTTGGCTCACAACTGCCTGTAACTCCAGCTCCACGGCTCCAACACCCACTCTAGCCTCTGGGTATCCACATACACACATAAACATAAATAAAAATTAAATAAATCAGAAAAAGAAAGACAGACAGCTATTCAGTCAACCACCTAGCAGGTGTTGGAGCAAGGATTCCATATAGGTCAGTCTTGCCTCGAAGCATATAATCCATCAGCAAAACATATGGAATATGGAGGCAAGAAGATGAAGTCTGGAATGCCAAGAAAAGCCCCTATTACTTTTGTTCTAATGGTAAATAGAATTCAAAATTCACAAAGCCTTATGGAGTCATCACGTGAACAAAATGGTCTCACATTGACATGAGTCAACTCCTGATTTTCGAGCCACCCTTATCTGTAGGCTAATTTACCTTATAAAAACTTTCCACAATCACTAGCCAGGCATGCTTTGATTCCACTGGCAATAACTGATCATCAAGACCACTGTCACATCCCTCTCACACCCCTACAGGGTATTCTCCACATAGCAGCGACATTGACCCCTCCAAACATGCATGACATGAGACTGTCCCCCTCCTTAAACAGCCAATGGCTTCCTGTTCCTTCAGAACACATTCTGGACTTCCCATGGATCCCCTTAAAGCCCTGTATGACTTGGGCTCTACCTGCCTCTCCGACCTCATCTGATGCATCTGATGAACCTAGCACGTGATACGTGGACCAGTAAGGTTTATTCTAATTACAAGTCCACAGCCCATCCAGCCTGAGGACCAGGTACAGACTGTTCCATAGCTAGGAGACTCTTGCCAGCTTCTTCACATGGCTGCTACTTCTTGCAATTAATATCTGTCTAAACGTTACCTCCATTAACAGTTGTCACCCCGCAGTTACAGCATCCCACTCCTCATCTTCACAATATCATCTCTCGTTGTCTTCATAGTGTTTCTCATTGATAAAGGTACTTTGTCTATATGTTTACATATCAGTTCTCTCTGTATGTCTCTCTCTGTATCTGTTCGTCCTTCTGCCTCTTTCTGTCTCTGTCTATTTCTCTGTCTCTGTCTATTTCCCTGTCTCTATTTCTCTGTCTCTATTTCTCTATCTCTGTCTATTATTTCTCTGTCTCTGTCTATTTCTCTGTCTCTGTCTATCTCTCTGACTCTGTCTATTTCTGTCTCTCTCTATTTCTCTGTCTCTCTCTCTCTTTGTCTCTCTGTCTGTCTCTGTCTGTCTATCTGTCTACAAGTTTTCCTGACTAAGTAACCACAAACAGGCAATTTGAACAGTGGCTGTCTCTGAGAAAGAAGTTAACTCTCACACAATCATAGACAAGGAGGCAGGAGTTCTGTGATCCGCAGGCAGCATAAAGTCATTTCCCTCTCTTGCAAATGGGTAGTGATGGGGGCACGCTATCTTTAAGACTGTTTAGGGGTGACACATAGCAGGAAGGAAGCAATCAACCACTACCCTTGGTGATAGTTACCCTGACAGCAGCTGCTATGGAGACATTTCCTGAATACTAAATGGGGTTCATACAAGGCTTCATAACTGAAATTTGACAAGAGTCATACTCAGGCCCTGAACCATCAACCTGACAGAGCTCAAGCAGCTCCCCAGGGCAAACAGCACCTGCAGAAGCTCAAGCTGGAATCAAGTGTTAAAACCAGCAGCTGCACATGTGCACATGCAGGGCTACAAGGCAGACACAGTGTTCATAAAGCTGGCTTCTCTGCTCCTCTCCCCATTAATATTGCAGTACTATACTGATAAATACAGCTTTAAACTTAAAACACTATTTCATTTTGAAACCTGGATAGCTAATATGAAGATTAATAGAACCGGAAAGAACTCCTTGCACAGGGGTAGTGTGCTGGTTGTTCAGTGGAGACTCTGTGAGACACAAGAAAATAGTAAATACTCAGGGTAAATCTTTATGGTTACTCTATGCTACCCAAAATCAAGGCAGAATGATAATGAATTTTTTTTCTCCAATATATTGAAAGGTTTTTATGTACCAGGCATTTAAATTTTTATTACACATAGTTATTTGTGTGTGTGAGAGAGAAAAACAATGAGAGGAGAGAGAGAGAGAGAGAGAGAGAGAGAGAGAGAGAGAGAGAGAGAGAGAGAGAGAGAGAGAGAATGTGTGCATACAAGCCACTCATGTGTTTGCCACATCATGTGTGTGGAGGGTAGGAATCAGAGGAAAACTCACAGAGCCCAGCTCTCCCCTTCTACCATTTAGTGTCCAGAAACTAAACTCAGGATACTAAGCTTGGCAGCAAGCACAGGCACCCTTACCCAATGAGCCGTCTCAGTGGCCCGTACCTGACATTTTAAGTGCATCATCTGTAAGCTTACAAATTCTAGTAAAGTAAGTAGGGATGGCCCCATTCTACAGAAGGAGGAGCTCAGCCAAGGCCAGGAACTTACTCCTGCTTAATAGCCAGGAAGCTGCAGATTTGAACCTAGGTGTGCCTTAGTGCTGTGTCTCAATCCCTCAACATCTAAGAGCTGAGGTCTTGGAATCATCGGTTCTGTGCGTCTACCAACCCAGATGGAATGAGAAGATGAAGGAATGCAGCTGTTAAAGACATGTCCTCTTGGTCTGTGCAGGGCACTTTCATCACCCTTTCCACCGCTGTTCACAGGCAAGTCTCTCCCACCCAGAGCAGTACTTGCCCCCAAACTCCATGACAGGCCAAAATGGGAAAGGAAGAACAGATGCAATGTGGTCCAAAGGGGTTTCTTCTCAGACTCAACCCTCTCCAGGTTAGTGAATTTACCTTCAGGAAAAATACAAAGACAGTGAAGTTTTTTGTTTTTTGTTTTTTCAATAGTGAAGGCCGGGATAAAGGCCACTGTAAGCGCCTCTAGTTCTACATAGAAACCCATCCTGAGCAGCTGCTGGGAGTCTACCCACCTTAGCCAGAACACCACCTATTGGCTCATTTGTTCATTTGTACATCCATTCATCTGTGGCTCCTGAATGCTTACCATGTGGGAGGCATCTGATTGGTAAGAAGGATAAAGAAGGGATTCATCTGCAGCCCCCTTCCCCAGAGATTTTATTCCAGAAAGGGAGAGAAATACACATGATTCCATGTAGCTGCATAAACAGGGCCAGTACATGGTTTTAACAAAGATGGAAAACAACCATTTCTGTGGAGCAGGGTCTGGCCAGCGAGTGGGTCTGTGTCAGAGACTCCAGAAGCAAGTGGATGTCTGGCACATCTGATCTCCCTACCTTGAGCTGAAGGAACAAGGCAAGCAAAGGTATTGATGTTGGGACCTGGTACAATCCCAGGGTGAAATGATGGGAAATGTGGAGGGGTCAGGGGAGTGGGCATCAGATGTGCCTAGCACACAAGGCAAAGTCAGGACTTTGTTCTATGTCACTGTGAGATTTACCAACAACAGCAAAGAGAATCCCCTCAGTCCACAAAAGGACACACACTGTCTTCACTCTCCTGCAAGGTGCATTTCCATCATCTCTGGATCTTTGCATGTTTGTGAGGGAGGGACTGATTCTTGGGCACTATTTGCCTAAAATTTCTACTCTACTCCCCCACTTCCTCATTAGAGATAATGGAAAGACAAATTGTATCCCACAGGGAACAGAAGGGGGTGAAGTTTGAAGAATGGTATCACACATTGCCATATAAAGCACAAGGTATCCTCTCTATCAGTTCTTTGCTCTTCCTTTTATAAACGTTTTATATTATTATTATTATTATTATTATTATTATTATTATTATTATTGTGTGTGTGTGTGTGTGTGTGTGTGTGTGTGTGTGTGTGTGTGCGCGTGCGCATGTGTGTCCGAGCTATTCACACACTGTAGCATCCATGTGGAGGTCAGAGGACAATTTTCTGTAGTCAGTTCTCTCTCCTTCCACCATGGGTTCTAAGGATTAAATTTGGGTGGTCAGGCTTGTACAACACTGAGCCATTGCACCAGCTCTTCTAAGTACCAACTCTAAATCTTGGGGAAACACATGACAGTCCATACCTCTCAGTCCCCTCAGTAACACAGGGGGGAATGATTCCTATACACAGAGGTATCATTAGGACTCCATAGGTGTTACCATACCAATTCCTGCTGTAGCATTCATGGGTATTCCTTTCTGTGCATGTTAGTACCCCTTCATTTTTCCTAATTTAAGAGTCACTCATGGCAATAGTCACAAAATAAAATACAGCCACTTTCTCCAATTCCTTTTTATTTCTGTTATATTGCCTAGGCTGGCTTTAAACTTCCAATGCTCCTGTCTCAGCCTCCTCAGTAGCTGAGATTATAGGCACATGCCACAGCACCTTGCTTTCCTGTTTTCTTAAGGGATCTACAAACAGATAGACAATAGTTACAACTTAAAAATATTTGAAAATCTGGTAGTTTGTGTAGTAACATCAACCTTATGAGTTATATAGGAATCCAGTACAGTGAATATGAGAAAATCATGGCTTGTCCAAATTCTGTCATCAACCTTCTAGTCCCATGACATCAACTCTGCTTTCTTAGAATAAAACCTAAACAGTAACCTTGCAGCCTTTAGCAACAGAACCCATTGTACCAAATGTAATAGTAGAGGATCCGTGTGAAGTATAGTAGCCTCTCCCATGGCATGGCAAATCTCTTTGTCAAGATTTGTGTGTCCATCCAAGGACCTGAAAGACAGAGACTGTCTGATTCCTGGATGTACTCTCAAGTGCCTGACAATGGTCCTGTCACATCACAGGACAAGTTGAACACGTTTGCTGAAAGAAGATGTGTCTGACAGGCACTTAATGACTTACAGAGTACATCCACACCCTTCATCTTATTTGATTTTCCAAAAGGCCCTAGAACACAAAGGAAAGCTGATATCATTATCCGCATCTCACAGAAGGGGAAGAGTGTTTCACCCTGGCTGCTGGGTTGTCTTTCTTTTAAGGACTATAATGGACTCTTCGCCCCTCCTGGAAGAGAACACAACTGAATCCTGTACACTGATCAGAGTGACTCTGATGCACACGTCTGTTTAAAAGCCAAAATAGACAGTTTCCTTATTAGTTTTCATATCTTTAAATAATGCATCAAAATCTGAAAAACTCAGTGATAATTAGACAAAAAAAAAGAAGCTGAACCATTCAACCTGTAAGTGTGGATGATTATTAAGCTTCTATTCTTCCCTTTTCTCACCTCCTTTTGGTATCCATTGTCTATAGCAAGGAGTATTCATCTTCCTCCACAAAAAGAATCTGCCTCCTACAGAATAGAACTGTCAGCACTGTGGGAGCCTTGCTCCCTGGCTTCACCCCTCCTGTCAGGTTCTAAATGCACAGCATCTCCTGGGTGGCACCACGACTGGTCTCTCTTCTAACATACCAGGGACTCTTTTCTCCCCTAGTGGAGATCTATAATGCCATCCCTTGTGTCAGAATGACAGGACTTTCCCCCCAGAACTTCTACACAATCCCACCTCTCCAGAATGACTGAAGTTATATCCCAGCTACCTCTGTAGCCTCAGCTCTCAAATCCCCTTGTGTTGCTGTCAGAGCAATCCCAGCAAGGCAGAGTGGAAAACCACACTGCAAGATTAGGATTGAAAGGGTTGGGAATCTGGTGTCATGCAGGTTTTCATTCACATATTCACCCATTCATTCATTAATTCATTCACTTATTCACTCACTCATTCATCCCCACTGTGCTAGGAATGAAGAAACAAATGCTATGTGGTTCCAACCTATGTGACCTAACAATTTAGCCAAATAAACATATGTTCCACCATATATATATGGCAGTTGTACCAAATATTTGGGGCTAACGGATGCTGACTGAGACTAAAGTAGAGTTGGTGGCCCTGCTTCAGCAGACTCAGGAAGAGCCACAGAATGGGGGTGATATGTGTTAGACTTTTAAAAGAGACCAAGAGTTTGTTTGCAGAGAAGAAGAAACGGTAAAAGCAGGCAAAAGGCAGTAGGAATGAGATTGTCTTAGTCAGATGTAGGGAAAATAAATGAACTCAGTTCTTTTAGGTAAGAAGTTTAGCACAAAAAGTGTTAAGCAGAATAATATAAATCTGAAAGAGTAAAAGAAAGCTAAGGCACCACAAACACAGCACCTCACAGTATCTAAAGGAGCAAAGACAGCTCAGAGGTTTGGCAGAACCCCATTGGTAGAAGCTCAGATCTCCAAGATGGGTGCTTGGGACGGACCACTCAGCTGGAGTCCAACGAGGCCCACTGCGTGGGCTCAGACCTCTCTCTGAAGAAGAGCTGCCAGCCAACACATGCCAGCAAGGCCTGACTGAAGTGTAGCAAAGCTGGGGCTAATAGTTCTGGGGACAGTGTAGCAGGTTACTGTTGTCACAGGAAAGGATTGCAGCTTCCAGGGTGAATCTGTCTACTTACAGTCTCTGGGTCACTGGTTCAAAGCCGGGGACAATATTTCCCTCTGGAGGATATTTGACAATGTGTAGAGGCAATCTTAATCTTCACAACTCAGGGTTTGCTTCTGGAGTTCAGTGAGTGGAGAACAGGAGTTCTATAAACATCTTACAGTGCATAGAACCTCCCCACCACAAATATAAACAGCACCCAAGTTAGGGGCCTATACTGTGCTATTACTGGGAGCTAATAAGCACATCCAGCCATGGAGTCTTCCTTTAGCACCCCCTACTGGCAGAACCTAAGAAGGAACAATAGACCAAGCAGAAACAGGGACATGTCCCAGCCACCCACCAGAAAGCTAAACACAGAAGGGTGGGTCGGCAGGTGCCTGTCAATCACCTAAGAACTGGTGCAAAGATCACAGGTGAGCTTCTTATAACAAACTCTGGCGTGGTGACAGACACAGGACCAGCTTTGCAGAAGGAGAGTCCCCAGGGAGGAGTGTCAAGAGAAGATCCTGGCCCATGCAGGTACTCAGAACAGAGTGAGAACCAGAGGCTTTGATTCTTCAATAACAAGAAGTTCTCTAGCAGCTCTGCCTCCAAACTCACACTCTCAATAGTATTTGAAACTCTTTTATTTGAGGATGAACACAGTATCTCCGAAGAGTGAAGTGGCTCCTGTTTGTGTGTTTGGCATTTTGTCCTCTGCCTGGCAGTTACCTGCTGAGCACAAGCAGGCTCCCGAAGTCCAACTCTCAGACTTTTTCTAAAGTCCAGGTATGCTCTTTCCTAACTATTCTCCACAGCAACAAGAGCACAGCATTCACTCAGCAGTCACACATTGGAATATTCTGTGTGATGCTATGCCTTTTTAATATACTATCATTCTTACCCACTTCACCTGGCACCTTCTCTCCCATTTTTACCTGTGAAAACTGAGACTCCAGGTAGGTAAAAGTACTGTGCTCCAAGGAGCACTTTAAGAAGACAAAGAACCCCTGAAGGTAATGGAAAAGTGGTTTCTCAGGGGTCCTGAAGTGGGGTAACATTTCAATACGAGCATGTTTTAAACATAGCTAACTAAGTTCTTATGGGGTGCAAGAACCCCCAACATTTCCCCATGGTTTTTTGTTCCCACTCACTTGGAGAATTGTCATGGAAACTCAGGACATTAATTTCTCCAAGAACCACATCTACTTTCAAAGACAGGGGATTTAATGATATCAGTAGCAAATGCTAGGGCCAGAGTAGGCTCAGGGCACACAGACGCTATCATATAGATGGGCGACCAGTGCGTGACAGGTCAGAGAAGTCTTTTGCATGAGGCAAGAATGAAAGAGAAAGCAGTGGTCATAGAGGAGGTAGCCTACACAGGGAGGAACAGTATGGGTGAGGCTCAGAGGCTAGGAAACCTACTGCGCTGGGGTCCACATGTGGACTGCGGAAAGAGTTTAGACTGAGAACAAGATGACTAGCATTAAATGGAAACCCAGAGTGCTGAATTGGACCTGGGAGGAGAGACAGTAAGCTGAGCTGAGAAGTGTGAACTTTACAGTGCTCCTAATTATGTGAACACAGCCATTTATCTTCCTTGAGTTTTTGTCTCCGCATCTGGAAACGTGGTCAGACACGTGTCACGTCTGCCAAGCAGAGTCTGTGCTGTTCAAATGAAGCACCACCCCACTGAGATTTGCTTAGGAAACCGGCATACATCCTAACTACAGCATCCCAAATCAGAACCAGCAAATACAAATGGCAGCCTTCCTTCTCCTCTCATTTCCCTCCACCCCTGTGCAGGAAAACATCCTCTCGGGAAGAAAAGGACTCCCCTCAGGCCTTTGCCAAAGCGTTCCCAAGCCATAATCCATAATGCGATCTTCATGGAAATTGTATTTCAGCTCCCCTCTGCTAAGAACACAAACACACATGATGATGGCCTCAGAACGGCCTTTGTGCCTTCCTGCCTCTGGTGTGCGTCTTCCCAAGCGGCTGTCCTCGCTCAGCACCAGCGTGCCTGATAACATTATAATTTTGTGTACATTGTGCTCTCAGAAGCCATGCTGAGGCCAGCACGAGGAAATAGCAATTGACAGCCGGCCCCACCTTCTCTGTGAAGCTCTGCAGCTTCCTTCTTTGTGAGCTCATCAAGGTCCAGCTGCCGGATGTGGGTAACAACCCCCAAAGGGCATGGGATACCAGAGGCATCATGCTTCCCCAGTGAGGAGACAGAAAAGGAGACAGTTTGCACTGAGGGTGTTCTTGGCACAGAGAAGAGCTTGTGGGGGAAGGCGGGTGGCAGAGGAACAGCTTAGCCACCTGGACCAGGTTAGCTCTGAGTTGTCAGAATCCAGAACAAATGCAGCAGGGACTTAGAAACCATGGGGGTGATGGTTCCTGGCATCTTTTCAGTCCATGACTTCTGTACATCACAGCAGCTCTCTACTGAAATAACTTTTATACTGCTAATTAACGACTCTACAAATGTTGGAGAAATATTTATTAAATGCCCATTATGAGCTAACACTTCTGGGCACTGGGGATAGAATGATGAACAAGGCACAATTTATTGTGCGTGGAATGGAACTTGCACCAAGCACGAATCACTTGCGTGATTAGGGCCGACGTTGATCTTTCCTGATTACGGGACCTCACTGGGGGACAGCAGCCCAAAGGGGTTCGATGAAAAGCATAGTTGGCCTGTCCTAGGGACTTCATAGTGACTTCAGCACCAGGATTCACAAAGGCTCAACTGCCAGCCGCTACTTTCGCTTTTCCTTTTTCTCTTCATTTGCATTGAGGAAGGCAGGCCAAAGCCTCTTAACAATTACCTTACGCAGTAAGCCACAGACCCAAACAGAGCTCAGATTATCTATTTAATTCTCCAGCCTGCAAGGGGGCATTTACCATTGTCTATGCCTTATCCACACGTAATGGATTAGTGCAGAGCCCAGGGGGAAAGGCATGAATACTGTGTTTAGCAGAAAAGTCATATAGCGGAGATATGAATCCAGAGGATGAATTTGTAAAAGAGGAGAGTCTAGTGAGATTCCAGGCACACCCCTGTGAGGCCAGGCATCAGGCCTGGACTGCTCAAAACACGTGGAAATTTCTACAGTACTATATCACAGGCTGTACCACCCCCAAGCTCACCTGAGACAGGAGGTCAGCTGCCACCCAGGAATAAGGTGTGAGGACAATAAGTTGAGCTACATTCTGTAGAAAGAAAAATCAGAGCAGCCAGCATTTCCTTAGAAACCTCCATGAGCTGAGAATAGGCAAGTAGCCACACAGTCAGGCAGAGCTATATCTGAGTCCTTCATCAAAGATTGCAACCCGGAAGGAGAAGGAGATATTAGGCACCTCAGTCTTTTGGGCAAGGCCCAGAGAAAACAGACTCTGGTCATAGCTAGGAATAGGCAAGTCTGGACCCTGGTTCCACACAGGAGCAGCCAATGCAAAGTCAACCAACTGCAGGAATACTTACATGGCGAGAAGCCCTGACAATGTACTCAGGTGGGATATTTAGGGGAAATGAGGACACAGAGATTCCTTTATGAATAACCACAGGATAATCATAAGACCTTCAGTATAAAACAGAGAAGACCCAATTTATCTATTTCTGAAAGCATGCCAGGCCCTTGCTAGGGAGCTCAAACCCCAGTGCTGGAACTGGATGAGATTCTGTGATATAAGGTAAATTACACAACTTCTCTGATCCTTTTCTATTTAACAGTCCTTGCCCTAGGGCAGTATGGAGAACTAAGAGATGATGTTGCAAAACTCTTAGGACAGTATCTGACTTACCTTAAGGAGTCAATATTTCCAAGCACTTGTGAAATGAATGTCATCAAGTTCATCCACGCCCACCATCACCATCTGAAAGAAGCTAGAGAGGGCACATACCATGCTGTTCCAGTTAAACAAGATTCAAGAACCAGCCAAAGTAACTGGTTCTCTGACAAGTGACTCCATCTAGGAAACTCACTGGGCAGGGCATGACTGGTGTGCTGAGTTGCTCTGTGAGTTGATACAGTGATTACCAAGAGCACATCTATAGAAACTCCCTGTTGTGTACACACTACATCATGGTGACGTGACTGAGTCTATGGATCACCATTCTTCCTGGGATTCATCATGTGAGACAACAGCTTCAGGAAGCAGAGAGGATGGGACGAACCTAAGGTGCAGAGTTTGAGTTTCCTGCAGCACACTACATGTGGAGGCTGGCCAATGGAACTCCAGTTCCCTGAGCTAGGCTGAGCTCACTCAGCATCATTGGAAAGACACTCCATCCCCAATTGCTCAGCTGGGAGGGCAGAGCTAAGGAGAGAGACTGATATTTGTACTCCAAGGCACCATCATCTGCTTAGAGAACTTTTTTCCATCTATTAGGGACCAATTCTCTAGTACTGAATGGGGAAACAAAAGCAGAACTCCTTGTACAGACAAGGATACTCTTCCCATGCTAGCCCAATACTTTTCTGTTATGTTGCTAATATATGATGAGAGGCTGACCTACTAACAGGCATGAAGAAAAGATGCATTCTGATAGGAGGAGCATGCACATGTATCACTAAGCCCAGCAATGTGAGGTACCGGCCAAGAAATGCAGAGAATGTATAAGGTCTACTACCCACCTACAGAAGGGTTTATCACCTAGGCAGGGAGAATAGAATTACTGCATGCCAGCTGTAGATTGGGCACTTAATGGCACTGTAATAAACAAGCCAAAGTCTACACCTTGGAGAATCCAAGGTCAATAATGAAGAAAGCTTTTCAAATAACAATTGTAATGCATATTCATGAATACAAGCAGATTAGCCTAGAAGTAGCGGTGTTTTTTATTTTGTTTTGTTGTGTTTTGTTTTCCTATGCTGGAAATAGAACCCAGAGACATACAAAGGAGACAAGTGCAATACCACTAAGCTACACCTCCAGCCAGATCAGGGCCTTGGGCATGTTAGACAAGTACTGAGATATATCCCTAGCTAGAATAGGGAAATTTATTTCTGAGATAAAGGAATAATTCAGATGAAGACGGGAGGCTAGCCTTACATTTGAGATAGAAGCAACATGTTTATTTTAAATCATACAAGTTTAGAAAAGTAAAGTGCTTTAGGAATCTATGCTCAGGTTGGACTATAGGTAAATAATGGGGAGTTATAGAAGATGGGCAATAATAAAAGCTTACATTTATGGAATACTCAGCTCTTGGTGATTTTGCATATATATAAAATATACATACTTATCATTCATCATAATTTCATAAGTAAATATTATCAACATCCCACTTTACAGAAGACAAAAGTAAAGAAATTAAGTATCTCACTTAAGGCCATAGAGCTAGTAAGTACAAAACTACATTATGGAGTCCAGAGTTAGGACCTTAAGCACCCATGGTCACCAAGAGCCTGCAGGTCAAGCTCAAGTCTAATGATTTTACTATTTGGAAATAGTTATCTACTTAAGGGTGCTAAGATAAGGTATGACTTACTCAGAGTTTCTTGTTAGAAAGATTGAGTTGAGCTGTGCATGGTTTATGCTCATAATCCTAACACTTGGGAGATTAAAGCAGGAGAATTAGCTGAGTTCAAGGCCAGCTTCTAGGCAAGCCTGGGCCAGGGTGAGACTGTCTCAAAAACTGAAAGAAAAAAAAACACCTCAGCAGACTGAGTTGGCTATAATATAAAGAATGAGATGCAAAGAATATGAGAGTAAATGCACCGTAGCTGGTTAGGAGGCCTTGGAACTGTGCTGGATAGAGAGGCTGAGCATGTAAAAGTAGGAAGTGTCAATCAATTGGCATAGAAGGGCTAAGTCAGGTTACTTAAGGTAAAGAGGTAACAGCATTTTATGGCAGATGGGAAGCAGGACGCAAAGGGGAGGAAGCTAGAAAGGATGGACCTCCAAGTGCAAATCCAACCTTGACAGGCAGGTACAGCCTTTACAGTAATGGGAAAAGAGGATATTCTTATCACGACAAAGGACAGTTTTGCAGGAGACTGACGGTCCTGTTAACTCTCTCAACATAGGGGTGTGAATCGAGAAGGCTGATCCAAATAAGCACCATTTTAAGTAGGCTGTCAACCCCCTGACAAGCTTATGTCCTTCCTTCTGTCCCTCTCCCCTCCATTCCTCCTCTCTCCTAAGTAAATATAATTACACTTGATTTAAAAAAAATAGTGAGATATTCTGTGCACAAGTAAAATATTCAAACAAGACAGATAAATGCAAAGAGGATAAAAGTTACATGAAGCTCCATTAGTATCACCTTGATGATATCTCTCCAACCTTTCATAACCACAGGGCACCCACACAAACACATACACACACAGACATGCACCCACGTGGTACACGTAGTGCAATTCTTTCTAATTTGGAAACATCTTCCTATTTATTGCATTCCAGAGATTCTTCAAAGTCATAAGCATGCATACGGGCCTAAGCCATCCATTTAGTAGCTAGGCAGGATTCCATATTCTGTGTATATCATACTCTATTGAGAGTTTTACCAGTGGCCAAACAATGAGGTGGGCAAATCCTTGCATCGCACCCCCCTCCCTAAATATCTGTAAGGCTACACAAAATTAATAAAATTAACTATTTCAACTAAGCTGGAGCATGGGCAACAGAATAGCATAATCTGAGAAATAATTATCCTTGACAGTCTACTGAACTTTGGGTCAGAAAAGTAGAAATCTGTGCTTTCTTGCCTTGCACTGCGTCCTTATGCCTTACCTGCTCAGGCTTAGTTGATGAGGAAGTTCACAGGGTTCAGCGCAAGCCAAGGATGACTTTTCTGCTGAGAAGAGTAGCTTGATGGATTGGAATGAATGGCAGAAGCCCATTCAGATCAGGGAGATTTTATTGGAAATCGTGGTCTGCAGGGAACTTCCAATGGTACCAGTAGTCCAAGGTATAACCCTAGCTGAGGCTACTCAGGTGATCTAAGGTATTTACATGTTCCTAGATGATCTTGAGACATAGGAAACATAAGGAGTTCACAAAAAGGGGCTGAGATCAATTCAAGGCCAGAGCAGCTTTGAAAAATATCTGAACTTGTAGTCTGTGAAGAGTGCTTGCTAGTTTGAAGTGCCTGAACATAATGTCTGTGTGGTTATGGCTGGTCACCAAGCTATGTAAACACAGGGTAACTGTTAGTCTTAAAGACAGGAATGGAAAAAATATTGACCACAGATGGCAGTAGCTGCACACTCCATGAGAAAGGGATGAACTTCACAGATTTATTCCATGAGAACAATTAAACAATGAAGCAGAGTTTGGGAAAAGCACATGCATGTGGATACACACATGTCATTATAGATGAGTGAGCTCTGAATTCCACATTCAGTTGTAAAGCCTTACACACATCCTCTGGGCATCAGTGGGTAGACATATCTCTATTTCCACTGAGGTCATTTGTTTTGCAAAGATGGAAGATACTGAAATCACCAGTCAATGTGTATCAGCAAAGACAATGACAAATGTGGCTGCAGTACTCTTCAGTGGTACCCGCTTCACCTGGGGTGGAGGTGAGCCACATAGCCACCGAGAGCAGGAAGTTGGTGTACAGGCTTTTCCAATTGTCTGGGGTTTTCCAAAGCTTGTTTGGCTAATCTAGTTTATAATAGCCTCCTCTTTAGACTGTGGGATTATTATTACAACAAAGCACACCTCCAAAGAGAACAGTGGTGTGATTATCACCCACACACTATAACCAAAGTGCTCCTAGGGATGTGCTTCTGAGGACAGCCAGCATGTGGCTAAGTCCCTGGACACAGATGCTAACTATTCCTTATTCCACTTCACACACACACACACACACACACACACACACACACACACACACACACCACATACACACATGGTTGGAGGGAAGGAAAGAGAGACAGATAATAGACAGAGAGAGGACAGAGGGAATTTCATCAATAATTCAGCCCAATCTTTACTAACACAAAGATCCTCTCCATTACACCCTCATCAGTTCCTTTCAGCCCCTGATTTAAACATTCTGGACAGACACAGCAGATCACGTGGCAGTGAAGATCTGGGTCATGTTCACTCAGTGGATATAGTTTTGGTTGATGAACTTTTTAAACTACTAGTATTAAAAAATCAGGAGTACTTCCATTCCAAGACGTGGTGATCTGACTTCTTGAAAGAAGCACAGTACTGACCACTATGGGCCTATTCCCTTGTGAGGCAAAGGAGGAGCTGAGGAATATACAGGGATTGAAAGGAAGGTAGATCCTCCAACTCACCACAGTCAGCACCACTCACACGACTCACTGTCTAAGGCCAGTAGGATCCCATCAGTTACATACTTGTCCTGTTGATCTTAAGATAAAGAAAAACAGGTATGCTCCAGACCTCTTGCCAATGAAGTCAATAAAATGAATACAGGAGAAGCATTGGCTCTTATGTCTCCATGGGTCACTAAGTGCCTTGCCCTGAGACCTGAGGATGCATGTGAGTGTTTCCCTCCTTCCCCCAGGCATCCCCCTCTGTTAGGCAGTGGCTCCCATCCCTGTGTCATTCTATCAATCTGCAAAAAGGCTTCCTTCTGGATCAACTGACAGTCAGGAGGTAGCAGCCAGATGATAACATCTGTAAAGGGCCAAGAGCATCCCAGATGGAAGCACGGACAATGGAGCCCATATGTTAACATGTCGAATGGTATTAAAGTTGCTTATCTACTGCCAGGTGACACTCTCATACAAGTGGCTAACAAATCCATGGTCAGATAATATTAGCAGCATTCCAGGCCCGGACTGCTTGGCAAACCTATAAATGAACCACATTCTAGAGAGGAAATCTGTGGTTGGTGTCTGGATGCCAAGAGCAAGAGAAGTGTTATATAGGCATCACTATCATTAAAGGAAAAGAATGAGCAGGAAGGAGGTGATGAGTCTTGACATGGATGTCACCGTCAGTCATCATGGACTTACCATTGGTTACATGCCTCATATGCATGATTTCCTTCCATTCTTTAGAGAAATAGTTTTTTATTGCTATTTTCAGTTTTCCATAGAGGAGAGGTTGAAGCTTATGGAGGTAAGTGTGTTTCCAAGAGTATATACCAGATAGTAGGAAGACCTGAATTCAGCTTCAGCGCTTGGTTCATTAAATGCAGAACGATTGCCCTTCATTCAGTCTTCTTGTGGGAGAAGCTAAAACAATTGCATTTACTAAGTAATTGACATATGCAAGGCTAGACTTGCCTTGCTTTCAACTTTACTAAAGCACAATCCACATAGTATCCAATTCAAAGACTTAAACACAATCCCAAGATCGTCAGCAAATTCACAGCATTGTGCAACTGTTTATGAGGATAGCTTTAGATCACAGCAGATCCCTTACCCCCGATGCCAATCCTGTTTCCACGCCCAGATCCAGCCAATCACTATGTTCCTTTCTGCTTCTGTAGATTGGCTTTTATGGACGTTCTTACAAGGGCAATTAGATGGTATGCAACCTTGTGCATTGGCTTCAGTTTACTAAGCATAGTACTTTTAGGTTCATTCATAGTCCAGCCTTCTCCTAGGCTGACTGCTCTTTGATCAGACAAAAATATTATATTTTGTGTGTTCATACATTGGCATGTGGTCATCTGAACCCTAATTATTATGATTCTCTATATAATGTTTCTCACATCTTCAGGGGAATCGAGAGAGAGAGAGAGAGAGAGAGAGAGAGAGAGAGAGAGAGAGAGAGAGAGAGAGAGAGAGAGAGAGAGAGAGAGATACTTGTAAGTAAAATTGCTGGGTTATATGGTAAACTCATGTTTAACTTTTTAAGAAACTCAAAGTTTTCTAAAGTGGCTGTTTTCACTAAAATAACTGAAACAATGATATATGTTGTAAACTCGAATTTCTTCCTATCCTTGCCAACACTTAACTTGAATTTTCTTGATCATTGTCCTGTTCACCATGGAACAATACACAGCATAGCTTTAACTTGCATTTCCCTAACGGTGAGTGAAGTCATAGCTCCTTCTATGTTCACTATATGTATATTTTCTTTGGTGGACATCTATTCGAACTTTTGCCTGTTTAAAAACTAAGTTCCCTTATGCTAAGATTTGCATATATATTTTTCACTATTGCACTGGAAAGACCAATATGATCCTTACTTCTTAAAAAAAAAAGGAAGTCAGAGAGAAAGAGAGAGAGATTACAATCTCTGCCCTGGGTCATTCCCAAGCCAATAGCAAAGCACAGAGTTCTGTTCCCTTTTGTATTCAGATAATTGTTGGTTCAGTACAGCCCACAGGTGAGGCTATATGTTCTACACCACAGAAACAAACAAACAAAGAAATAGATAATAAATAAATAAATAAATAAATAAATAAATAAATAAATCCCACCAAGTTAAAAATTAAACAGTTCAGAAAGAAATGCAAGTTCCTGGGTTCTTGTGAAATAACAATACCTAAGAGCACCAGGCCAGCATTTCACATGCTGCAAGAATTTCTGCAAGAGTTGTGGAGCAGTCGCCCCCTCCAGACAGAGCCTGCACTTACCAGGAAGGTCTCAGCTCAACTCACCATCCCTTGCCTTCCATCCCTGGTACTTGGGAACTGGTGCTTATAGCATCCTACCCCAATCCCAGGACCGCCTCCTTACACAAGGCCATTTTACACAGACACTTCCTTACTTGAGTAAAGTAAAGCTGGCTTTACTAGAATGTATGTAAGAGCCAGATGGTGGAATGTATGACCAAAGGAGTTTATAACTAGGACAAGCTTCGCTTTCGAACAAAGCTTCCTGGGATGGTGGTATAAAAACAATGGTTTCAAACACATCTCTTCAAATCCAATATGGAAGATAGGCAACCAAGGTTTCTCTGATGAAAGAAACAAATGAAGTTAGAGCTGCCAGTAACCCGAATTCAGAGACGAAGCTGAAGGGCAGAGACATCAGTAATTAGCCATAGTCATTTGCCTGAAAGGGGAATGGTACAGGGGGTCAGGTCATGGCCCTAAGTCCTGCTCACTTGGAAAGTGTTGGTGGGCTTCTGTGCTCCTGTGTGGGTGCAAAGTCTTATCAGCTAGGCATGGTGGCATATGCCTGAAATCCCAGTACTTCGGACAGAAGAAAATGGGATCAGGAGCCCAAGGCAAGCATTGGCTACAGAGTGAGTGCTAGGCTAGCCAGCGCCACATTAGATTTTGCTGGTTACTAGTGCAGGAGTTGAGGTGATCGAAAAGCAAAGCTAGTCTGATATGATGATGTAACTGTCTTAATACTCATGTTTGAGGGGTGGGTGGAACAGAATCATATGTTCCCTTAGCAACAGTTGCACTTTGCTAATAGGAGAGATTCAGGGGATGCTAATACACTGAGCCTGGTGTACTTTGGCCATAGGGAGACTCTGGAGAAGGAAACCAATCCATGGAGTGCCTTTCTGCCTTTACTGATTTTCCCTTTGCAGTGCTACAGTGCCCCCTGGAAAGTACATAGAGGCATTCCCACCTCACAAGCAAAATTGAAAGGTATAACCACACCACAAAGGATGCTGCAGTCACTTAAGTGCTCCAGAAATGAAGACTAGAGATACACAGAGTCTGAACTTTTATAAGAGAATCTGAAATCCACTGTATAAAAGGAGGATGGCTGAATATCTACTTCCTAATCCATGAAATGGGTACAGACAGGCCCACTTCCCAGGGCTTTGTGAAATTCAGCAGTTACAGCAGGTGCAGACAGGCTTTAGAAATAGAAACACAGACTGATGGATCCATAAACCCTGGCAACACAGCCTCTGTCCTCTAAGCATCTTCAAAGCAGCTCTTTCCCAGAATGCCAGTGCTAACCTACCAATTAAAGAAGTAACCCTTCTGTCCTTTCCAAGAACTCTCCAGTTTGTGAAACTTTTGGAAATAGCCACTAACTCCCTTCCTTTCTGAAATTCATTCTGCCTTATCTTTGTCTCTTGCAAGAAGAAACACAAACTTATGCACCTGCACACAGGCTCGCATATGCACGCGCGCACACACACACACACACACACACACATACACACACACAGATCTGTGGGCTGAACTGCATCCTCTGTTTCTCCTCTGAAGTTCAAATCTGTAGCACATCAGAGCAGACCTATTTGGAAACAGAGGTAATCAAGATATTATGTTATGACCGAATCCAGCAGGACTGGTGGCCTCCTTAGAGAAGGCCCAGGGGCCTATATCATGTGAAGGAAGATACACTGCCACAAGCCACAGCATACAGGAATCCACAGAGGACTTTACAACAGGGCTTCCCTCATGACCCACAGGAGTCAACCCTGTAGCCACCTGGACTGTGGACTCTGAGATCCCAGCCAGGAAGTACATTGTCTTTGTTCAAGCTCAGTTCTTAGCACCTTGTCATTACAGGTGTAGAGAACAAGCTGTGCACAGGCAGGCATACACTGCATCTCTCCTGGACACTGCATCTCTCTTCTGTCATCTCTCAGTTCTCTACTTTGTTCAGCAGACCTTGGTTGTTACAATCCAATATCGTGGATTCAGTGACTGCCCACCTCCCGCATTGGATGGGTACCTCCTTCACTCCTCCCTTCTCACACTTTCATTTCTAATCCATATTTTATGAACATCTACAAATACCTTCCACCAGGTACATAAATTCTCCCACATTCCATTCTCAACCATGCTGATAAACTTTCTCCTGGGAGTGTGTGTGACTTTTACATCAAAAAGTCTGACCTTGAAAATAATCATGTTAAGGTGTGAACTTGGTTTGCTTTCTTCGCATTTAGAGAAATAATTAAAGATAACCATGGGGCAGAGGAGTAGATCTTGGGTGCTGATATGGTTGGGAAGAGGAAAAAGTTCTGAGAGCTACATATTGGAGGGACTCTAGTTGATAATAGCATACTGCATCATTTCAAAAAAGCTATATGAAAGGATTTTGAGTGCCTTCACTGTAAAAAAAAAATAGCAAATGTCTCATAGACAGATATGCTGGCATTGATTTGAACATTGAATACCCTGTGCATGTATCAAAATATCACATAGCATCCCATAAATATGCATATGTTCATTTATCCATCTAATTTTTAATTTAACCTTCCCACTTTTTATGTTAGCATGCAATACAAGGGGCTTCACTGTGGCGTTTTCTGCACATTTGTCATTATACTGAGCTCTAATTCACCTCTCCGCACACTGCTCTTCCCTGCCCCACTCTGGGTGGTTCCCTCGCTTCTGTCTCCTGCTTCCCTGTCACAAAGGTTCCATCATCTTCTCACAGATCTCGTTCTACTTTCAGGGATCCTCTCCCCCCACTCTCCTCCCCACTGTCTCCTCTCTCTCTCTCTCTCTCTCTCTCTCTCTCTCTCTCTCTCTCTCTCTCTCTCTCTCTCTCACACACACACACACACACACACACACACACACACACACACACACACACTCACCTCCCCCCACACAGAGAGAGACAGAGAGACAGAGACAGAACAAAACTAAAAAGAAGTAAATCTTTGGGAAAATGAAGTAAGCTTGGTCAATGGTCCCACTACTTCAAGTAGAGGCATTCCTACTAACTAAGACCAGAGCCCAGCAAACTTCTACATAAAGAATTAGATAAAATAAGTAGTTTGGATTTTCAGGACATATGAAGTCTGTTGCATTTTCTTTATTTTTGTTTGTTTTATGGTTATTAAACATGTAGCAATCATTCTTATCTACTGGGGCATACACTAAAGATTCAGGCTGACCTAAGCCCTTGCAAGGCCTGGTCTAGCACCTCCACAGTATGAAAAAACAGCCATGGAAACATGCTTCCAGGTTCCCCTCTGATCAGCCTTCAGCCATCCATGATGAAACACATTAGTCTCTTAAAGATACAGTTCCTAATTTATCAAGAACTTTAGCTATGAGAGAGTATTGAATTTTATCAGATACTTGTTGGCATGTACTAAGACAGTCCATATCATCAATATAGTCTATTGATATAGGGCATGCTAATTGCTTTGGATGTTAAACCAAGCTTGCATCCATGAGATAAATTCTAGTTGATCATGATACACAATCCATTATGTTTCTGAATTTGGTTTTCCAGTGCATTGAGAACTTTGCATCTCTATTCACAGGAACTATTGCTTTGTAGCTTCACTGTCCCTGCCTGCTGTGACACCAGGTTAATATGGATCTCACTGACCTGGGAAGTTTGCACCTCTAGATCTTGGAAGAGTTTGCAAAGAAACAATGTCAAATCTTCTTCAGAATTTTTACAGTTCATCAAGAAAGTCCCCTAGACTCAAGCTTTTCTAAAAAAAAAATGACTTATTTGTTTCTTTTCCCATTATAAATCTATTCACTTTTTAGTCCATTTGTATCAGTTTTATTGATTTACATCTCTCTACATAATTTTCCTCATCAGTTGTCTAATGTGTTAGTATGAAGTCATCCACAGGATTCAGTCTAGCACAATTTTATAAATTTGGTTGATCTAAGTCAACCCTTTTAAAGATTTTTTCCAAAAATTTCAATGGATATCTGAAACCACAGATAGTACCAAACCCTAAGAGCATTAAGAGTTTCCTAAAAATAGATGTCCATGATATACTTTAAGTTATAAATTGGGCACAGAAATGAAATAAATAAAAAACAATTATAACAAAACATTGAAATTAATGTTCTATTTTTCTAGCCCCCTTCCTTTATCAAAGTATCATATTGTATTATACTTACTGTTCTATTTCATATGATGATATGAGATGATCTTTTATGGAAGTGCTTTATAGCTTCTGGTTGGCATATCCACACTGTCAGCATAATTATACTTATAATAAATGAAATAAGTACTACTTGAACACAAGTACTGCTAATATCATGACAGTCGATCTGGTAACTGAGATAGTTACTGAACTACAAATGGGTTGGCGGCATATACAGTATGGATACATTGGACAAAGGCAAAATTTACATGCTGAGATTGCATGGAACAACAGAAGGGTTCATCATGCTACTCAGGACAATGGACAATATAAAACTATTTCTGAAAGTTACTATTTAATAGTTTGGAACTATAGTTTACCATGAGTAACTAAAAATGTAGAAAATGAACTGTGGATGCCAGAGTTGCTACATTTTCATCCTTTTAGTTTAGTTGATTTTATCTATTGTTTTTCCCCATCTTCTGTCTCATCATTTCCCACTCAATTTTTTATTAGTTCCTCCCTTCTACTTTGGATTGATTTGTCATTATTTTTTCTGTGATTTAACATGTGAACTTAAATCACTGGTTTGAGATTTTTTTTTCTAATATGAGTTAATATGCATTAAAAGTTATATATAATCAGGTTTACAGAACCAGGCATGAGTTCCCTCCTGTGAAACAGATCTCAAATACAACAGGAAAGTGGTTATTTGCACCCACAATAGTAATGCCACTCACTATTGCACTAGAAGGCACCTTGTCTGCCAGGTCATTATCATAGCTTGCAGGATTTACAACTGTGTAAGACTGTTGATGTCTTTCCTCCTCCTGAAGCCTGTATTGCATTTCTGACATCATGAAAACTCACCAGTAAGAAAAGAGCTTCTAGTTCATCTATTCATGGTCATGTTGTGAAATGCCTTCTGAATACTCATGTTTATACCCATAGCTTTGCACTGTACCCAAGCTCATCAGAGAAGCTTCCAAATGCAGCAGGTGGTGGCTGATGAAGAAGCCCGTAACTGTTCAAAGTGCAGACAGTAACTAAAAGAGCTCAGGCTCTAAATGGGACAGCTGTACCACTCCCTCCACCACAGAAGAAAGGGTGGAAAAAATGTAAGAGCTAGGAGATGTGGAGATGTTCAGGGAAAGACATTTTCTGGACACGGCATAGCCTTTGTACTCATGAACTCATTGCAACTGCTCAAGACCTGTATAAGATTGGCGTCATTAGTTTTTCATCAATGATAGGAGAGTGGCCCATGTGGCCCCACCCATCCCTGATGGACTATGAGCAGTTATGGCTGTTGAGGGAGGAGTACCATATTTTAGAGGTAGTAATTGGTCAGTTGCAATTGCTCCAGTAAATAACTCCCCATTCATAATTGGACAAATTCCAATCAAACTCAGTGGGGTACACACATTATAAAGGATGTTAAAGTAGGAGAGGACTTTGGGGCAAGACGATTTTGGGGGATGAGAGTGGGCAATGACAGGAGAATAAAGAGAAAATAATTAAAAATTCATTACATAAATGCATGAAACTGTCAAACAATAGAAAAAGCAAAAACAAAACAATAGAAATCTCTCTCTGGACTGATATAACTAAACTCTGTAAATTTTGATGCTTAATTTCATTTTCATCAATAAAAACGTTTTAATGGTCTTTGTGATTTGTTCTTAGAGTTTAGAATTGTATTCCCAAATTTATTTCAATTTGATGTGTATCATTGGAAAATATACTGTGTACAAATTAAATTATTGGCTCTGGTATTTCTACCCCAGAACTGTGTAAGCTTGAAGAGACTGTGTTCCACAGATGCTTAGGTGAAGAGCTCTATGGACAGGTCATGCTGACTCATAGAACTGTTCAAACCATGATTTCTGTTTACTAGGTCTACCAATTTTAAGAAAATGTCCATCTCTATTATTAAATGACTTATATATGGATAATATGTCCTTACAAACCCACCATAAATGGAAAACATCATAAGTGAAAAAATTATTGAATATCCTCTCATAAATCTACCATAATTTTGACTGGGATAGACTTTGTTGCAATGGGAGTGGGTCTTTCCTGGTATAGACTATGTGGTATATCACATGTGAAGTCCTCATTCTGTAACTTAGAAACTCACTTACATTCTTTCAATGGCAGTTTTCTCTTTTAAGACACAGATTTCTTTTTAATATGGCATGTTCTTTTTTTATCTCTAACTTCTGAATAGATCAGGTTAGAGCAGTGATTCTCAACCTTCCTAATGCTATGACTGTAGCTAGGTTTTGTTGTTGTTTTGTTTTGTTTTTGTTTTTTTTTTTTCCCTTTGCTCTTTGGCGGCTTGCCAGCCATCTCCCAAATAAGTACATGGGGACTTATGCTTACTTATGAATGTCTGACCTTAGCTTGGCCTATTTCTAGCCAGCTTTTTTTAACTTATGTTATCCTGTCTACCTTTTGCCTCTGGGGTTTTACCTTTCTCTATTTTATATACCTTTTTTTTCCTTCTTACTCCATGACAGGTTGTGTGGCTCAATGGCTGGCCGCTGGCATCCTTCTTTCCTTCTCCTTTTCTTGCTCTTCCTTCTTCTTGTTCTTCTATTTATTCTCTCTGCCTGGCAGCCCACCTATTTCTCTCTCCTGCCTAGTTATTGGCTGTTCAACTCTTTAGTAGATCAATCAGGTGTTTTAGATAGGCAAAGTAATACAACTTCACAGAGTTAAATAAATGCAATATAAAAGAATACAATACATCTTTGCATAATTTAGCAAATATTCCACAGCATAAATGAATGTAACACATCTCCAGCTAATATTCCACAACATGCAACCTTTAATACAATTCCTCATATTGTGATGACCCCCAATCATAAAATTATTTTTTGTTGCTACTGCATAACTATAATTTTGCTACTGTTGTGAATTGTAATGTAAATATCTGATATGCAGGATGGTCTTAGACAACCCTTGTGAAAGGGTCATTTGATCCCCAAAGGGGTCATGACCCACAGGTTAAGAAATGCTGGGTTAGATGTTCAGAGAAGAATAGATTCCAATAATTGGGACTAGAAGCCCAACTCTGAATTATGCAAACTACATGCAGGTAGATCATCATACCATATCTTCCGTTTCCTGGTTTACAATGACAATAAGCAAAAAGGACAAGTTAGAGGTCTCAGGTCTTCAGGCCTAACATCAAGCATATAGAAAATCCAGGCAGTACTAACCATTGGAAAATGATAGGTTACCCAAAAGGCAATGCTCTGTCCTTTAATCCAATTTGATGCTTATCCTAATGGCTATAGCAAGAATTCTAAGAAATGACTAGTTGTTCACAGCAGGCATTTAGGTGGGCTTATGTTCTGGGGAAGGCCATGTTTTCTCTGGCTAACAGATGTTTTGTTATCTGACTTTTAGAAATAAGTCAAAGTTGTCCTTTGTCATTATGCATAATGGGTCTCAGAGAATAAATGAAAACCCTTTTACTCTAATTCAGAATGCATTTTCTCTTTCTGAAAGCCACAGTGGTAAAGCTCTTAAAAGCTGAGGCATGGGGACAAATGTAAGAGAATAATATGACTGAGTCTGTGTCTATGGGGACAGCCAGAAACCAGTCATGTTTAGCATGAAGAAGAGCAGATGGAACTCGATTGGCCTATTACACTAGAAGAACTCCTGTCTCATTAGCTGGATAAATGCTCCCCTCACACATCAACTATCCTTTCTATTCCCTGGTAGAAACCACTACTTGTTTGGTAAGAAATTTCCACATAACATAATCTAGTCTTGGTCCAAGCCATCAGTTTCAAAGAAAACCCTTCCCATGGTCTAAAAAAAATGAGAGGGAAGTGGGGGAAGAGAAGGGCAAAGAAAGTGCCATGGTCTCCTGCTCTCCTTGGCTGCAGCCTCAGAGTCTTTCAGCAGCAGGGCAAACACACTCAAAGAAGACCCCAGGACTGTCTTCCTGATGCATCTCTAAGGTCTGCAACAAATCCATGCTGGGCATGCATCTCACTGTCTTGCCATGGGGCAGTCACCCAGACTGGGTCTTTCTAGCCTGAAACTCTCCAAACAGCACAGGAGTCTGGAATGCTTTTCTGGTTGGACAACTGGCCTGGCTCTAAGGTGTTGCTTCACACTGACTTGTAAAGTCTACCACAGCTTTTTGAAGACTGTGAATCTCTGATGTGTGCTATCCGTCTGCCAATACTTCTGGCAAAGGGGCTTCCAGTTGGAATTTCAGCGGTGCCTAGACACTCAGACTTTATCAGTTGCTCTCCTCATTCTCCAGCCTGCAATGCCACCTCCTTGGAAACTGGACCACTCTACAAAACACAAAAGAAGCCACTGTATTGCAGGAGTAGATGAGTTCTTGGTCCCTGGAGAATGCCTTTAGAGAAGACTCTGCCCCCTGGAAACAACAGCCCGGTGGTCACCATTGTCTGTCGTGTGAAAGATGAAAAGAGATGTGAAGATGTCTTACAGGCTGAGAGTTCTTGAAATGGTAAAAACTCATCTTCTGTTCCATTTTAAAACATGACATCACTGGGGCCTGAAAAATGGTTCAGTGGATGAAGTTGCCTACTGCCAAGCCTGAAAACCTGAGTTCAAGTCCCAGGATTTGTATGATACAAAGAAGGAATCCACTCCCACGGGCTGTTGTCTGAACTCTACACATTCGCTATGGCATGTACACATCCCCTGGCCCCACTAAATAAATAAGTAAATAGATAAATATAATTTTTAAATGGAGCTAGAGAGATGGTTCAGCAGTCAAGGGTATTTGCTATTCTTAAAGAGGACCCAAGTTCAGTCCCCACTTTTGCTGGGCAGTTCACAGCCACCTGTAACTACAGTTCCAGAGGGTCCAACAGCCTTTTCTGGCTTACACAGGCACACACACACACACACACACACACACACACACACACACACACACACAAACATACCACAAAAAACTACATATAAATATAACAACATTGAAGAAAAATCTAGAAGAAAAAATAATTTTTATCCCAAAACAATTACATAGGTAGGCACTTATGTTAACTCTCTGTTTCTTAAATAATGCCAAATAACAAACCACTCTGCAACTTGATTAATTATTTAAATTGTCTAGATGCTTCTTCTGGCTGAGGGTGGTCATCTTTATATGTCTGGGATGTAACTGAATGTTGAATAACCTACGCTGCCTTTGGCTAGAGTGTCTGAGCCAACTTCCATCCTTTCTCTGTCACTCTTCTCCAGCGAGCTTGACCCTGTGGGGTTTTGTGACCCTGGTTGACACACAAAAACACAAGTGGAGCTCACTCTGCTTGCATCACACGTGCTAACACTGTACTGGCTAAGCAGGCCAGGGTCAGAGTGAGACAGGGCTACTGAGGTACATGGCAAATGAAGAGAAAGAAAGGTGATAATCTGAGTGCTTACTGTACACAAATCTCAACTTTATAGATTTTCAAGGAGACTCAGAGAGAATAAGTAAACTACCCCACATCCAAACTTGGGAAACTGTGGTAATGAAAGATTAACCTAGTTTAATCTGACTCCAGAACTCAAACATTCAACTAGACACAGATATATCCATCTGTATATCTGTATACATATGTTTATATATATATATATATTTGTATAATATATGCTAACTTAATACATATATAGGTATATGTGTACAGAAAGAGCTACTTATATGAAAACATATAGATGTTATTATATAATATATTCACATGTGTGCAACATGTGAGGGTTAGATATGCATTAAGAGCTCACAAACTACTATTCAAATACTAAACCTAGTAAAAATTAAAGTTTGTAAAATGAAACAAGTACAAAGAATGTGCAATAGAAACTATATTTGTCTGTCCTGCAAAACCCAAAATATCTAGTTAAAACTAAAACATCTAGTTAAACTAAAACATCTAGTGCATGTGCCAGAAAATAGACTCAGTGCATGACTTTTCGACATAGAAGTTCCACTCTGTATTAATATTTAAACCTGACTATTTCTAGGGGCTGAAGAGAGAGCTCAGTGGTTAAGAGCACTGGCTGCTCTTCCAAGGGACCTGGGTTTGATTCCCAGAACCCATATGGTAGTTCATTACTGTCTGTAACTCCAGTTTCAGGTATCTGACACCCTCTTCTGATCCCTAAAGGCATCACACATTCACGTGGTGCACAGACATGCATTTAAGTAAAACACCCATATACTAAAATAATGAAAAATTAAAACTTACAGTTTCTCCACATGTAAGAATTCTCCACAAACAAAAAGACACTGAGTATTTAGGTATTGTTTACTAACACCATGGACATTCAACTTAGAGGTACACATTCATGGGAATAACATCTTTCTATTCTGAGTGGAGTTCAGTCTGAGAACCCTTAAGATCTTTCTGAAACTAAGATCCCATGTATATATTTATGATGCTGGGTGTTCAATGCATTACAAGTGAACACTGGAATATTCAGCCACTCGAGGATTTTTAAATAATCTATCGAATTGAACTATTCCAGTTCAGACATAAACTATCAAGTCATGAATTGTTTCCTTATTTATTTATTTGTTTGTTTGTTTATTATGTTTGTGTATGTTTATATGTGTGGAGAATAGAGGTTAAGAACAGGTGTTTCCCACCTTATTTTCTGAGACAGGCTCTCCCACTGAACCTGGAGGTCACAGGATTCAATTAGGCTGGCTGGCCAGTGAGTCCTTGGAACACTCCTGTCCCTGTCCTCCCAGAGGTGGAATTATAAACACAAGATGAACCCAACTTTCTGATACTGGATACTAGGGGTCAAACTCAGGTCCTCGGGCTTGCATAGCAAGCATGTTAACAGCTGAGCCATCTCCCTAGCCTAAGCCATAATATTGTAATAGGTATATAATTATTATACATAGTGATACATTTTATAACGATATTTGCATACAATAACATCATATGCTTTGACTATATTCACCTCTCACTCTCCCCTTACTACTGTTATTATTCCCATTCATCCTTCAGTCTCATTTCAACATCCATAACCTGTTAACATATATGACAGCATATATCTATATAAAAATCTAAACCCACCACTCAGAGACTGCTGTATTTTGCTTCATATAAGGCTCTCCAGTTATATTGATTTTTTTTGCAAATGACACAATTTTGATCTTTATTGTGACTGAATAAAATTCTGTCGTGTATTTATGCCACATCTGTGGAGAGACCCCCTAGAGTGATTCTATAACTTGGTTATTATAGATAATGCTGCAGTAAACCCTGATGTGAAGTGTCACCGTAGAACAGCAACTTGGTGGTCTTTGACGGCACACCCCTGGAGTTTTAGAGCTGGGTCATAGAATAGCTCTATTTTTAGCCTTTCTTAGAACTTACTGATTTCCCTTGTTGTTAGACTAATTTACCTTTCTCTGGCATCTTAATAATTTGGGATTTATGCAATTATAACAATGTGTTAAAAATGATAACAGTGGTTCTATAGACCTGCCACTCTCAAAAACTGGGCAAGGGGAGGGGTAGTTAACAGGGCTATGTTTAGTTTTCCATTACAAATATGTGAATGATCAAAGCTGAAGGGAGCTAAGCCTTCAGTAAATGGAAGTTTGTGTACCTGAATTTCATGGGTCTTGAATGTTCCACAAGGGAACCAAGCACAGCAAAAGTATTTATACATTAGGACCACTAATCAGGGTTTAATTAGCCTTATAATTAGAAGGGTAAACAGAAGTACAATTCCCAAATTGCTCATTGTTTTTTCTCACGTGTCTATGGAGCACTATTTTATTTGCCTTTGTACCCCCAGCAGTTCAGCACAAAATTAATCATTCAATGTGTTAACCATTGAAAGGATTGCTTACTTGCCTCCTTCCACAAAATTCTGCTTTATCATATTTGGATAAGGACGATATCTGACTGTATTAGCGACAAGCTTGTTCAGTTCTGTGAACACTGCTGAAAGAAGAAAGGGAAGGTTTGGTTCTGAGTCTCCCCCATGAGACATGCTGTCACTTCAGCTCCTTCATGACACTACCTTATTCTACCTTCAGAAAAGTGGGTTTAAACACCATTCTCTTTATTTTATACATGATGACACTGACACACTGAAAAGCAGATAGCCCAAAAGTCATGCTGCCTAGGACAGGCATCTCTCAGTGTGATCATCCCATTACTATGACAGCAGAGTCTGTACAGATAACTTATGTACATCACTGGACATGTTGCTTGGTTTTTCCTCCCTCTGGACCCTTTGTCCATGACTTTCACATCAGCCATTCTGGTAATACCTAACACTCTGTGACTTCTGGCCATGTCAATGTCCTTGCTTTCACCTCTTGTTGAGGCATAAGACATAATAGGATCTATTTGGCACCAAGTGTTTACATTCCAAATGTGCAGAGGGATTGCTCCTCCATGGGATAAGACTTTAGCCTAGCATAAATGAAAAATATCTATCAGATAATTCTCCTCTCTCCCCCTCCCTACCCCACACCTGGTCTGATCATCCTGAGACACTGTGGCTCCATAGGCCGCTGGCTAACACTTTGTGAAAAAGTCATTTCCCATGGTGTGATGTGATAGCAAGTGTGAGAACAGCTCACCTCTGTTCTGCCCCTCCTTCTCCCCTCTCACTCCTTTTGGCCCCTGACACTTACCTAGGATTTTAATGCCCAGTACAGTAGCAGATGTAAACTACTGCCTGTGGGTCAGTTTTCTGGGACACGGGACACTTTTACTGAATTAGGCTGTCTGAGAGAAGAGTGTGTTTTACAAGCTCCTAGTCACCCTGTAATCTGATGGCAAGTGTGTCTAGAATGTAAACCCAGTACAATAGACTTGCAGTTCAGTGTCTGCTTCCTACTCACAGGTGACAGGCAAGAAAAAGAGATGTACTGTAACGCTGGGTCGAGATGGAGACAGAAACCCAGATGCCACATGAGGGAATGCTGAGCGGTTTCTGACATAAGAAAATACCCACCCCCACACAGTGAACCATCTCATCTGCTTGTCTAGGTACAGGGATAGCCCGCTTGGGCTGCATGGACATGTGATGTCAGGTAGGCGACACTTCTTAATTTCTTGTTCACAGCTGTCAAGCATACTGATGTTGGCCACATTTTCTATTATATTCTCTTTCTCTCCCCTCTTCTCCATTTCTTTCTTCTTCTCCTCCTATTTTTTTCTATCTACTTAATCCTAAAAATCCTGGTGATTTATCTATTGTGTCTTATTGAGGAAATTATAGGCTAAAAATAAAATAAAATATAGTGCTGTCTACCCCAAAAAAATTGTCCAGGGGGCAGAGACCTCTAGTGCTTGGTTATAGCTCGATTCACCCCTGGTGTCATATTTTTGAGGGGTTTAAAAGGGACACCACTGACAAGCATCTTTGGAAACACTATAAATAGCACATCAGCTAGATCAGGAAACAAAGGAGAAGCGCAGCCAGTGTAATTAGCTCCCTGAGCAAGTTCACTGTTCCGGGGCTGAGGACGGCCTTCCAGCTGATGAGCTTGTGCAATGGAAGGGAAAGAAAAGCAACTTCCGGCACAAGCTGAGGATGGGCATTGCAACCCCCCAGCCCTAGCCCTACTTGACCTCAGCATCACCTCCTAGGCTATCAGCATTAGCTCATCAAGGGATTATGTGAACCTAAGGGTGAAATATTTCAGAAAGAAATGGAAGCCTGGGGCCAGAAAGCAAACAGAAATCTGGAGCCCATGGAGGACAATGGAAGACTCAGGCCACCAGGAGAAAAGAAATACTGTCCCATCCAGAGAGGCAGAGTTTTTCAAATAACAGTGATCATGACCCTGAGAGCTAACGTTTCTTGAGTACTGAGTTTGATGATGAGCAGATTCAGGCCTTGCAAAAGATTCCTAAGGCAGGAACTGTTATTAGACCCATTTTACAAAGGAGCAAACTAAGGTTTAGAAAGATTAGCCACCTTCCTCCAGGGTAGAGATCTAGGTAAATACTTTTGAAAGCAATGGGATACTTTTTATTTTATTTAATCTGAACCCAAATAAGGAAAGCAAGATAGTGAGGGGAATTTGAGATCACTGAAAGCCAGTAATCTTAACTGGAAAGCTGCTCCCTGGGCACAAACTGGGGATTAGAGTAGGGACCAGGTCTGCCTGAGGCCACCAGGTCTACCTAACAGTGAACCTGGCAATGCACACCTTCTAGAACCAAGGCCATGCTCCTTGGAGCACTGAACTTTGCAGCTGAGGGGATGTCTCTCAACAGGTTCATCTCCCTGTACCCACCCCTCCACTGGGAAGTCAGTTCTGTGTATTCGGCAGCTAAGACATTAACCGCCATCTCTGTCCCCTCTGCCTCCTGTCTATGTTGTCCATGAGGGACTCGCAGGCCAAGACCATGTCTCTGTAGCTCCCTGGGTTCCAATCAGAGATTAACATTGCAGAAGGACTCAGTAAAGCTTATCAAGTGAATGGATGGTTTAAAGGACACAGAATGAGCAAAGGAACATGTGAGTACCTTTCATAAAAACAAAGGCTAAGGGTAATGCAGAGGAATGTGATGCCTCACACCACATTTGATTCTCACAACTGAGGGAGAGCATTTACAGATTAATGACCTCAGAGAACTCACTACAGCCAGAAAGTTGAGATTACCCTTGGATTTTCGAACACTTACCAAGCAATGTCAGATAATTAACTAACCAAGCAGTTTATGCAGATAATAATGATACTTCATGAATCAGCTTGTGTGAAGTGCTTGGACTAGTGCTGGAGGAGGGAAGAGCAGCTTTTTTATTAGGTCCAAAGTGTCAGTTTTAGAAGGTGAAGAACCCTATGTATACATAGAGGGTGGCAGCAACAGAACATTTCAAATAGAATTCATGCAATGGAACTGTAATCTTAAAGGTGGCTAAGATGGCAGATTCTGTGTGTTAATATTTGAATACAATGAAAATCTGAAACTAAATAATGTAGTGCGTAGCCATTTCATCTTTGATCTGGAAGTTCCAACCCCCATTGAGGCTTCGGTAACTGTCACTCCTACAAGGCAGGGCTGAGAGAGGACCCTGAAGACCCGGGATCTGAATGCGCCAGCTCTCTTGGTTCCTGGACCCTGGACACTGGGGGTAGACCAAGCAGAGTTCTCCAGAGAACACCGCTGGACTGCGCTACACCTTCCCTAGACCCTGTTACCTATCCCTTCACTTGTGAGTTACCCCACAAAATAAACCTCCCTTTTAACTATGTGGACTTGCCTTAATAATTTCACCAATATCTGGCACCCAATGTGGGGAACGAACCCACAACCCTGGGATTAAGAGTCCCATGCTCTACCGACTGAGAAGTGACTTCTGAACTCTGCCAAGACAGGGTAAGATGGTCTTTCAGAATTCCTGCTTCTGAAAATGGTCTGTCAGATACTCTAGGCCTGTAGAGTAGGCCAATTTGAATGTACCAACAATGCTGAAAAACATTAGGTGACTGTCCAGGCTGCCAGCTATCTCTGTCTACTCTTGCAAGATTCCCAAAAGTTGCTTTCATCCATCCTCCATTTCTCAGGTACCATTATATTCCTTCTCAGGTCTTTGATGGAACTGAAGACTATAGTTACAACTTAGTATATATATATATATATATATATATATATATATATATATATATATATATATATATATATATTCCTCATAGCAAAGCCATGGGAGAGCACTAGCATCATCTCTGTTGTGAATGAGAAAATCGAGGAACAAAAAGTGAAGTAACTCTGTCAGTCACTTTTCAAACTCAGAATATATATATATATATATATATATATATATATATATATATATATATAATATCTTAGATAGAACATATTAAGTATTAGATTCAGGTTCTTTAGGATAGGACACCTCTTGGAATGATCTTTGTAACATACCATTTACCTATGCTCTAGACTTCTCTGGATTTTATTTGTGTTTCTTGCTTGATATTGTTTGCATTGGTTGTAGTTCCATCTTATCTAGGTCATTATCCCTCATTACTACTCCTGGACAATGTTTGATAACCATTCCTTTGTATATAGTCTTGTATTAGGTTAGAACCTCCTTATTTAGACAAAAGGGGGAGATGTAGTGGGTAGCCATTCCAGCTTTGATCTGGAAGTTCCAACCCCCACTGAGGTTTCAGTAACCATCACACCTACAAGGCAGGGCTGAGAGAGGACCCTGAAGACCTGAGATCTGGATGCGCCAGCTCTCTTGGTTCCTGGACCCTGGATGCTGGGGGGTAGACCAAGCAGAGTTCTCCAGAGAACACCACTGGACTGCACTACACCTTTCCCAGACCCTGTTACCTATCCCTTCACTTGTGAGTTACCCCACAAAATAAACCTCCCTTTTAACTACGTGGACTTGCTTTAATAAGTTCACCAATACAATAGCTAACACATACCAATTCATCTAGTATGAACATCATTACTTTAAGGACCTCACTGTGTTTAATCCTCATAGCAAAGCCATGGGAGAGCACTAGCATCATCTCTGTTGTGAATGAGAAAATCGAGGAACAAAAAGTGAAGTAACTCTGTCAGTCACTTTTCAAACTCAGAATTCAAACCTGAGAACACAAAGCTCTGCTTCTAACCACTGTAGTGAGCAAAGGAGAAGAGAGGAGATAGTTGGATTTTAAAAAAAATATCTTCTGCTGGGCACAAATTTGAAGACTAGTCTCATGGCCATTTCTCTCTCTAAACCTGCACCTATATTAAATATTTCACCATCATCATTAAAACATAGAATCTGGAGAACGCGTTTTCCATTTAATCTACTACCTAGTCTGAAAGAGATTTCTCCAGTTAAGGAAATGAGTGTATACACTCAAAGAACAGTGTCTTTGTATTAAGATAGAACCTGAGTTCCCACCCTGGCTCTCACGCTGTTTGTTTATGGGACATCTAACATTTCCTTTGACTTCTTTGAGCCTATAAAATAGAAATGTCATCTCAAGCATAGTGACCATAAGAACTAAATGAGATATCTCTATAAAACCAATAGCCCACACCTGGATTAATAAAGGTTAGCTCCCATTCCCATTTTTTTGAAAGTTTAGGAATAAGACTTGTCCTCAACTCTTAATTTTTCTGAGATAGTGTCCTCTCTTTCTCTCTCTGGGCATGAGCCTTCTCCAGATCTCCACAGTAACAGGTAAGTCAAAACAAGGGCACACAAAAGAAAGCCTCTCATTTCTGACCCAAATGTTACTGACCAACCCAGCCAGCATGGAAAGGCGATGTCTGTGTGTTCTATGGGCTTCTTCCTATAATCTCCCCTTCTCCGGGCTATGTAATTTGAGCTTTTTGCCCATCTCAGCTAGCCATCCTGTCACTCCAACTGCGCCCTAAGGATCTGATGGGGCTGAATGCAATAAGATAATAGCGATCCAAACCCTGTGCTGGTGGTTGTCCAAGCACAGCCCAGAGCACTGTTCAACCTGTGGTCTGCAGTAGTCCCTAGATTTAGATCCTTTTCTTGTCACGTTAGTAGTCAGACCTCCTACATTATGAACACAATTCTCAGACAAGGAGACGGGTGGGAATGCTACCATTGTTTCTTTATCTTGTCTATCCTCCAGCTATCAAATACATTAAATATAAGCTATCACAGAGACTGGATATACCCACTGAGTTCTAGGCTAGCTAGAGCTATACAGTGAGACCCTGCCTCAAAATTTAAAAAAAAAAAGATATCACAGATTGTGGATAATACAATTTTGAGCAACAGTTAGATCTTGTCCTCAGAAAGCCTACATTCCCATAAGATAGACAGTCAAGGACAAGGATGTTTATTATACAGAGAAGAGGGTTACAAGAGGAAAAGTGGGGGGAAGAAGCAAAAGCATGCATCTTGGTATCTATCATGTATTACATCCCTAAGAACAGGCAGCCATTGTATTGGTTTAGCTTATAAAATTAAAACAAGAATAGAGATGATGACAGTACAGAAAGTTCTAGAAGAAAAATAAATGACCTGAGAAGGTTCAGGATTTGATATCGGAGATACAGTAATGGAATTCTGAAATGGATATATTGGTTCAAAGACAGAGAAAGGAGAGTTTTCACAGGGTGGCACTCTAACAAAGGAGAGGGAGAAAACAGGGATGAGGAGGGAACTAACCCTGGACAACCAACACTCCTACCATTTCAGCAAGAGCTCTATGAATATTCTGAATATGAACATTCCAGTCCTAAAAACTAGAGGTGATTTTTTTTAGAGAAGATTGGCATAACTCATTCATTCATTTATTAATTCAGTATATTTTCTAAGCATATGATTCAAAGCTACATGTAAGTTAAGTAGGAAGATATCAGTCCTGTGTTCAAATCACTCATTCTATGAAACCACAAATAAAGAACAGTAGCCATGACATTAAGACCTAACACTTATTGAATGTGATATTTTGTACTAAGCACTAAGCCATGTTATTTTATTTACATTTCACAGTAGTCCTAGTAGGAATACCCTTGCTACCTCTATTAACAGAAGCCCACCTAAACTTAGAGATGTCAGTAACTTACCCACATAGTAAAGTCAAGATTCAAAATCAAATCTGGTAACTCTCTGTCTTAGTTAGGGTTACTATTGCTCTGATAAAATACCACTACCAAAAGCATCTTGAGGAGTGAAGGATTTATTTGACTTACACTATCCCAACACTGTTAACCACAGAAGGAAGTCAGGGCAGAAACCTGGGTATAGGAGTTGATGCAGAGGCCATGGAGGAATGCAGCTCACTGGCTTGCTCATCCTGCTTTCTTATAGAACCCAGGACCACCAGCCCAGGGATGACACCACTCACAATGGGCTGGGCCATTTCAATCACTAATTTAAAAAATGCCCTACAGGCCTGTCTACAGTCCAATCTTATGGAGGCATTTTCTTATTTGAGGCTCCCTCCTCTCAGATGACTTTAGCTTATGTCAAGTTGACATAAAACTATCCAGCACATTCTGACCATTTACTCCTAAGAATTATGAAAATTTGCTCCTCAACTGTAGTTATGCTCTTTGCAAAGGTCTGGACAAAGTGTGGCAAACAAAGCCACAAGCAATTATCAACTGGGGGTCAGGGAAGCTTACAAAAGGTTTCTCAGAGGAACGGAGAAAAACCTTGAAAGATACAGATAGCTGTTGAAGAAGCAGATGGGCCCAGGAGGTAGGAATGTAGCCCAGGCATGGGAAGCAGCCTGTGCCAACGGAGGCAGTTAAAAAGCAGGCCTGTGTGTTCCCGAACCACAGGACATTCAAAGATGTTGAAACACTGTGTGTGAGGATGGGCCGTGGAAGGAAATGGCTGGAGACGTAGGGTTATGATCAAGAAGGCTTCTGCATTCTGCCGTGTTATGTAATTTGGGTTTTCTCTTATAAGCTGTGGCAACTGGTGAAATAGCTAGGGGACAGCAAAATGGCAAACGTATGTTAGACATCTCTGATGACAATGTGCCCAAACCAGTCTAAGAGACGAATTAATTTGAAAGGTAACACATTTCAGGTGGCAAAGAAATTTCCTTTACCTTCTGAAATCACAGCTGAACTAAACACACCCCAAGATCCTTTTAGGCAAGCATACAAGAATTTATGCTAATGAAACGAACACAAGAATGATGCACATTACTCCTGCGTCTGGCTCATAGTGTCCCCAGAGATGCTCATCATTTCCCTACATTCCAGTCTTATGCAGAAGTCACACAACCTCAGTGCTTGACTGACTCCATGGAGCAGAGACACTTCTCATTCTACACTGATCTACCAGAGGAATGAGACATTATCACTGCATGTGAACCATGATAAGGTCTACTGAAATTGAGATAGAACAGAAGGTAGATATTACAGGTACACAGAAAATAAAATAGACCAGACCAACCAGGCTACAACTTGGCCCTGGGAATCCCCTCTGTTCCTGATCTTAGAGGAACATACAGCCATTTAAGTATCTTTTAAGGAGGAGATGTGGACATATAAAAAAGGCATCATCAAGATTCTACTGAAATTCAAAACTCCATTTGAATTCTACTTTTCCTTAACTTCTACTTAACAGCTTCAGAGAGAATAATTGTCTGGCAAAATCTCACTTAGAAATTAAACCCCAGGCATAATGTTAGCTCAACCTCAGTGAATTAATGCTGCTTTGTACTTGAAAGCTGTAAATGTAAGTCTGATCCCTTCCTCACAAGTTTGATTGAGATTCCCAAGTACTGTAGTTCACGCTGCATCATATTTTCAGTTCCGATGCTACCAGCCATGGAATGACTGCTCAAAGAAGGATCTGTCAGCTTCATTGCATGGTAGACAGCACTAATCAGCAATGTCAACATGTCACTGAATCCTCTGTTCTTCTTGATGGAGGAAGTGGTGAGAGCCTCCTTCCAGGGGTGAGAAAGGCAGATGCGAGACAGCTGTCCTAACACTCAAAGAAAGAGACCCTTCCATTGAGGAACTCAAAGCTACTTCTACAGCAAACAGTGGGTATTTGTTAATCTTCACGCACAATCTGAGGGAAGCTATACAGGCTTGGGAGAGATCCAGTTAGAAGAATACTAAGGTGTACGATCAGAAGACAGGTTCCACTCTTAGTCATTTGATATGTTGTCTTGTCTTCATTCATACTGTTTCAATCACTGTACCGGGTGGTATAGAAATAGAGGTGAGTGAGACTAGCTCATAACAAGAAGGCTATTTCACTGTGGCTATGGGTTGTATGACTTTAGATGAGTCCTTTAACCTCTTTGGGCATTGGGGTTGCAGCAAAGGTCACAATGATGCTTTGATTGACGAATGTCTTTTGGGAACATCAGCATATTCTCTTCTTGTCCCCTATACCTTCTACATTCTCAGCCATGCACTTTTGGAAGAGCTGACTCAGGAGGGATGCATGGCTCAGCACATTGGGGTATCTCAGGGGTTTTGGCTACTAGGATTGATGAGGACTGACTGCAGGGCCAAACCCAGCAGACAGTAGGACAGTAATCTTCAGTACAGAGAGGTATTATTTAAAAAAAAAAAACCTCCATTTCTGTAGTTGTTCAAACTTAGAGGATATATGGTAGAATAGCAGACATGTTGATCCTAATAAGACATTTGGGAAAGAAGCAAATCCAAAGAAGAGGCAAGCCAATGATGCATAAGAGCCTGGTTCTGGTGGTGTCTCCTGAAGTCCTGCCTTGAGCTGACAGTGAGACTTCCTGGCTAAGAGTTACATGAACCTTTTATTTCTAATTTGGGGATAAGTCACTGGGATCTGGATTTTAAAAACTGTCAGTAAGGGGTCTCCTAATTTCTTTTGTGAACTAATGGGAACAATGTCTGACTTGCATTGACTTATTTTTTATTAAAAATGTTTTTATTTATTCCTGGAAAGCTTTATACATTTACACAATGTATTTTTATGACATCCATCCGTTGCTACTTCCCTCCAACTCCCTCTCACCCTACCTCTCTCCCAACTTCATGTCTGTGTTTTATTGTTAATCAGCTAATAGCACCTTGAATTCAATTAGTGCTGCCTGTATGCACACAAATATTCACACAATCCAATGGAGCATAAGCAATGTCCTCAAAGAAGGGGGACTCACCATCCCTTAGAAGCCTTTTGCAGCTAGTAGCTGCTCAGTTCCCCCAGTGCTGGAATTTTTATTGGGTGAATTGAAGTATGCAATAGCCATATCATATCCAGAAGTCTGTGTTTCACACATCTTCTCCCCATCTATTAGTTCTTACAGTCTTTCCTCTGCAATGTTGCCCCAGCCTTGGATGGGGAATGTTGATATGCATGACCCAGGCCCAAATGAGCACTCATGGTTACTCACACTCAGCAGTTTAACCAGTTAAAAGTCACAACTGCTTGCAAAAACAAGCTTCACTTCTCCAGGCCTATCTGGAACTGTAGATCCATTGATTAATTTTTTTTAACATTTTCTTTTTGGTGACAGTTCATTCCATTACAATGAGTAAATGAGACACGGCTCTATTTAAGATATTAAGTATTTTATCCAAAAGCCAAGTTCCATTAACATATTTATCCTCACACCCATATCACCAAACAGAAGTCTTAAGAAACTAATAATTAGCCAAACTTAATCAACAAGAAGTTATAGTTTAGAATTTTGCCTGTGATATTTACAACCAGCTTGGTTTTGATTTCACCAGATGCGTGGGCTGCAGCCAAATCAACCACTGCCTGGGAATGGCATATTCTACTCTGTTGTTTTAGTTAATTCAGTTGTCACTTCTGGAAATGCAGACAGCAAACTAGAAATGCCACTCGACATGTAGCCTTTCCATACACTGAGTCTCTGGACATGTTGATCTTTCTAAATTTTTGTCTGTGTCTTGCTGAGTACCACAAAGGCCTATAAACAGAACTGATGAATAATTCAGCTGCCTCCCACCTCAGTACTCCTCACACCATGGGGAGAAGATATTAGGAAACACTGACAAGGATGTCTATAATTCTAGAAATTGACAAATGTATACTAAAAGTAGATGAAGAACTCCAAGTCTTGGGCTTTGCAGAGAAGCCTGTTCAGTATTCTGTGGCCCCTGCTGGCTTCAGTCCTGAGGGAAGCTTTTCAGAGAGAGACGAGTTCTTCTTAGAAGCACCATGACCTCCTAGCAGAGTTTCACCTAGATTTTGATTAGCTACCGATTTCTAGCTTTCTTAGATTTCTCAATTAAAAAACAAAACACCTCTAGAATTCCTTGAGAATTTCACATTTCCTCTGTTTTAAAATCTGGGATAAGTTGTGATTTAACTACTTAGTGACTTACTTTCCAGGTAAGCACCCTGTTCGGCAGTGACTTGACATTCAGGTGACAGACCCAGAAAGAGCGAGTGTGAATAGAGCCCACAGTGTCTGCGTTACCATGCTGAGCTGTGCTCGTACCATGCACTCAAAGCAAGTTCCTCTATTCTTCTGTGCCTCAGTTTACCCTGCCATGAAATGAAGAGGACAGTCCCTCCAACCTCACAGCATGGCTGTGAGAAACAAACTGATAAATAGAAGAGCCTAAAATTGAGTTTGCATATAGCAAATGCTTTCTGAAATGATAATTTTTAAGAGAAAACACAGCTTAGAGATGAGATCACAGTACTTAAGGTAGATTCAAGGCTTTGCCACATTGCCATATATTTATCACCAGTTATGGATCAAATGGCTCCCCGACTGTTAAAAATAATTGCCTTTACTTGAGCACCTCCCTACCCCTTATAATGTGTGGGGACCCATAGGGGTTCCCTAGTAAGACCTTACTCAAGGTCAGAGACTCTGAGCTTGCTTTACCCAACAGGGCTGCATAATGGAATGATTTGGCCACAGGTATGGTTAACAGGTGTTTTGAAGCCAAGTCTGCACTTGGCTGTACGTTGTACTTTGCTCTTGAAAGGGGGAGGTCTTTTGCCTCACCCCTTGGCATTGTATAAAAAGTCCTTTGGAATAAACCTCAATGACACTGGGTATTGAAGCTATCCTGTGTCTCTGTCTTTCTTATCATCTCTTTCTATCTTTCTATCATTTCTTCATTCCTCTCTCCTTCCCCCAAAAACCCTTCGACAGGTTGGAGCTGGACTCCAGCAGACTCCAACAATAATGAAGATATCACTGGCATTCTCCAGATGTAGCCACAGCTCCAATCAGTGAAAGACTATGGTCACTGTAACTGATTCTAAGGGAAACAACATCTTTGGTACCCTCCCATCAAGAGGTGCTGTTCAGTGATTAGTTTGGGCCTCCACAGCCTAACCCAGAAGAAAAAACCTTCCATTTGTTCTTGCAAGAAATTCTTCTGCCCAGGTAATAAGGATTATAATAATATCTGCCAATCCCAAATTTGCAAGTTTGTTAGGATCAAATGAGTTAATAGATGTGGATGTGTTCTCTTAAATAGCAAGCACTAGAAACATCAGGAATTACTATCATTTGCTCATGCTAATTATGCCATGTATTATTCTATAACAATAAAAATCACCTGCTCAATTGGACTTCTTGGTTGATATGTGTAATTTAGACTGTGCGGACCCTCAGGAACAATGCGCAGCACCTATATCTCCAAATCACTCTCCATGGGTGAGTCATGTATCTGCAGCAGCAAAACATGTTGTGCTCAGTTCAAACATTTCCACTTAAAATCACTTAACCAATGGCTCAGTGGCATGTGGGCCAAAAGCAAAGAATTGGGTCCAACCCATCATACAACATTTGTTTCTGGAAAAATAAAACGGAGAAATATTTGTTGAGCACTCTGCACAGAGAATTATGAGTATTGGATATTTAAACAGTGAAACTCCAGTCAGAAAGGTTCTGCTTTCAAGGGTTTAAAATAACGGTGGAGAAAAAAGCAAAGAGAGATGGCACTGTTTAAAAGACCTCCAGGTGAAGCCTTGATAAAATCCAGCCTCTTCTGTCATGTCAAAATTGGTTTCATCAACTTCCATTCTGTGATAATAAATTAATAATGATTTTCTTTAATCAAGACTTGCTCATATTGAAAACACTTTATCCACTGTGACTTGGTATCAGAAATGTATGGGGCCTTCATTATTTTAGGTGATAACATGATGGGTCTGCATCAAGCCAAGCCAAGCCAATTTTCATACTGTTCTTTTAAGACAATCCTGGACTTACATAATCCAGGCAAGCTTCCTCTGTTTCTCCTCCCATACATACACAGTTCTCCCCACGTGCATACATAACATGCATTCAAAAACCTAGACTCTTCACTCACCTGCCAAAAAATCTCCTATTCTGCTATCACAGTGGTTCTGAAGTATGCAGGGGGGGGGGTGTCGGGGGGGCGTCCGGGTGGGAGCAAGTCACTGGAGGGCTTGGGCTTGTTAAAACACGGACTGCCTGCCTGTGTCCTACGGAGTCTCGGATTCAACAGGAGGCACCTGCAATTCCAAACTTTCTGGCAATTCTGCCGTCGATGCTGTTGACCTAAAGGTGACATTTTGACAGCCCTGCAGAGATATATCACATTGATCACACCACATGGCACTGATCTCTTTGCATATCTCTTTCAGCCTAAAATGATGGATTAAGTGTCTACCATGCCTTCCAGGAACTGTGCAGGCATCTATCTTCTTCAGCTTTGCAAATCTTGACCCGAACCTCAAACCCAGTGTGTAGTAGACTTGGGAATGCTTATTGAACGATGACTAAAGATTGCATATTTAGGTCAAAGGGCATGGAAATAATAGGAATCTGAACACAGCTGTGTGCTTGTTCTACCTAAAGACAGACGGCTTGGCTGCCACTATGATTACACTAGCTGACACCAGGAAATGCCTTGTTTATTATTAGTCTCAGGTTTGAACCCAGCATTTGAGGTTTTCCGCAGATGCACGGGACCTAGGCTCTAGAATAGAGGTTAAAAACTTGGATCCAGGTTATGAGGGGAAGACGTTAGAGAGAGGGCTCCATCTGCAGAGTGCTTGCTGTGCAAGTACCAGGACCTGAGTTTGGATTCCCAGCACCTTCGCAAAAATGAGCACAGTGACGCACGTCCTTATCTCAGTGTTGGGAAGACAGACAGACAGATCCCTGAAACTCACTGGCCAGTCAGCCCAGCTAAACAGGTGAGCTCCAGATTAGATGAGAGAGCTTGGCTCAGAAAATGAAATGGAGAGTGACTGAGAAAGGTACCTGACGTCAACTTCTGGCCTCCACAAGAAGACACATACATGTCTACATCTGTGTACCCACCAACACCCATATTAACATATGCACATGTATGTACACACACACATGCACAAGAAGACACACATACATGTCTGCATCTGTGTACCCACCAACACCTACATTAACATATGTACATGTATGTACACACACATACACTTCTAATACTACCTTGGAAAAGACATGGTTTGGCCATGTAGGGGTTGATTCAGGAAGAATGGAGGCGTTCCCTGGCACAAAGAACTGGCATGAGTCTAGAGCCAATGTATTTGTTGGAGGCTCAGAGGACAGAAAGGCCTCAAATTCAAATTTCCTTTAGTAAACATTTATCTATGAACTCAGTACCAAATGCCAGAATTCAGAGGTCCAGTACCCTACTACCTTATGGCACAAACCTCCTTATTTCATTTTAATTTTCACATTTATTTATTATATACAAAACATAAAAATTAGATAATGTGATGTTTGAATATACATATAGTCTAGAGCAGTGGTTTCCAATGTATGGGTTGTGACCCCTCAGGGGTCAAATGGCTCTTTCACAAGGGTCACATATCAGATACCCTGCATATCATATATTTATATTATGATTCATAACAGTACAAAATTATAGTTAAGAAGTAGCAACAAAATAATTTTATGGTTGAGGGTCACCACAACATGAAGAACTATATTAAAGGATTGCAGCATTAGGAAGGTTGAGGACCACTGGGATAGAGACTGAGGCAATAGGATTGATTGAATAGATGAGTTAAAGATCAGTCTGAGAAAGATCATTTCAAAACACAAATACAGTTACACAGACATATGCACATATAAAACATGTCTATCTTCCCAGACATTAACCATTTGTCTATGGTGAAAATATTTCAGATCATTTCTTCTAGCCTTTTGAAATGTACAGTATATGATTGTCATCTGTGGTTGCCTTACTGTGCTGCAGCACAGCACAACCTCTTGCTCTTGGCATAAAGATAAAACATAAATGGTTTGTTTACATCTATATCTGTGTGTTGCATTATATATCTGGGGAGTGGAGAAGTGAGATGTAATAATACAGGAAGATAATCCCAAGGCTGAAAAATACAGATGGCCTCCATGGATAAGCATGGGACCCTTGGAAATGACCCAGAATGTGTACCTATGCACTCTCTCCAATAACAACAACAACAACAACAACAACAACAATAATAATAATAATAATAATAATTTGCTTCTGATTTGCCCCAACAAACAAACAAAGAAGGTAGACTGTTTATTCACCAAAATATCTTTGGTTGTTGGCTGTGTTTATAGGCAGGTACAGCAGCCTTCATATTAATGGATATGGGTGAGGCACCAACAACATTTGCTACACCTACTCCCAAGAAGTGCCTCCAGACACAGCAAAGGTGAAGAAAAACCATCCCCTCTGTGATGCAATTCCACCTAAACAATCCACTAACTGATCTTGCAAGCCATAGGATGCTAAGCTAAGATCACCAGGATAATATCAGCAGCTAGGTGCTATATAACAGCCCTATCCATTTACTGACAAGTATACCACAGTCAAAGTAACCCATGTGACTTGCCCATCACACCATGGGCAGCATTACTCAGGAACTTATCTAGCACTAAACCAACTTTACAGCCCAGCAGCCTCCTGAATTCACAGCCATAGACAGGGTTCCATCTGGGAATGGTTGTCTCTAGTCAACCTCCAGGCAATCTTTTCTTCTATTGTAACCCTAGTCCAATAACATGCTGCTGCATTCTGTGAAGGCATCTTCAGTTTGATTCATCTATTTCCCCCAATCACCACCCTCCAAGGCCTTCTCACTCCATAGCTTATGACCTGGCTTATCTCCACATCCTATATCAGACTCCGGTACTCCTCCACAAGGGTGTGATTTTCAAACATGTTTCTGAAACTGCTACTGTCAGAATCCCTCCCACCCACAGCCCCTTGAGGCCTTGAGATCCTGTTTGTCTAGTTAAGTGCATAAAGTGGCCCTAAAGTAGATTTTAATTAATTCAGCTGTTTAAGTCATTGGACTTAAAAAAATATGCCAAATTAAATGGCTCCTCCTTAGCCTAGTGCTTTTATTTTTACTTCACCAGTGACTGATGCAAACTATATGATTCACATCACCATGAGAATTCTTTAATTTAATGAAGAATGTGTCAGCAAAACCTAATGGACACAGGTTGATGGAAATTGCATGTGAACATCGAGATGGCACACAACCTAGGGAGCAGCCCTACCCCCTTGCCCAGGAACCCTTTCTGATGCCACCTCCTCCTCTAGGGCACAGCAGACTCAATCTGCCCTGTACTCAGCAGGAAGCTGGTTAGTCAGTGCCAACTTCATAGAATGCCTTTAGATTGCCAACCTATGTTGCTTTCTACAACTGGCCACCAGAGAATTCTTCTAGCCCTCCAGAGTTTTGAAGACAGTTTGAAGATCCTCATTTGAAGATGTGCCTTCTCAGCAAGCATATGTCACCACTACATTAAACCTACACTGTAATTTCATGCAAAAATTACACACATTCCTTATTAAGTCCCTTAATGTATAAGCACCAGACTTCCTGGCTCTTGCTGCTTTAAAAATGGTATGAAATTATAACATGAATCTTAAAAGGTCTTATTAATAAAAAACATGAAGCCAGGTATTGGGGTGAATGCTGAAAGATCAGAGAAGCAAAACAAGCCACAGCCAACCTCACCTTGACAACTCATCTGATCCTGTTCCCATGAATCCTCAGACTGAAAACTTCTGAGTCCTCACCTGAATGGATCTCAGCTGAACTGCTGCTAAAAGCCTAAAAGCTTAAAAGCCTAAAAGCCTCTAATTCCTGGTCCTCACACCTTGTACACCTTTCTGCTTCCTGTCATCACTTCCTGGGATTAAAGGCATGTGTCTTTCCCAAGCAAGACATAAGATCACAAGTCCTAGGATTAGAGGTGTGTGCCATCACATTTGGCTCTGTTTCCAGTGTGGCCTTGAATTCACAGAGATCTGGATGGATCTCTGCCTCCAGAATGCTAGGATTAAGGGTGTGTGACACCACTGTCTGGCCTCTATGTCTAATCTAGTGGCTGTTCTGTTCTCTGACCCCAGATAAGTTTTATTAGGGTACACAATATATTGGGGGACACAATATATCACCATATGGAATACATTTCCAAACATATAACAGGTATGTGCTTACGATGCTTGATTTAATTTTGAATGTTTATTGGCTGTGACAGACTGTAAAAATGTTCACTGTCTTTCATCTCATCCATATAGTTATGGACTTTGTTATGTGATTTTTTTTTTAAAACACATGCAGCAGTACTTTTCTCCTTCAGTCTGGATTATCCTTTATTGACCAATGGAATGCAATGAAATTACGGTAGACAGTTTTCCAGCTTAGGCCCATGTACATGAATATGCATGTACATGATACTCACAAAATTAATAAAATTAAAGCAAAGCATTTTTACATAAAAACAATGTACTTAGTACTAGGCATATAAATGATTGAGATTCAAGGTCCTACTCAAGTTACTTCTCATCTAATGAGGATGCACATGGCCACTGATCCTTGTCTACATTTCGGTAACCCCGTCAGTGCTAGGCAACCAGCATTTAAAGAAGTAAATTTCTACATGTACTATTTTAGTGAGCATGTAAGTATTGATACAGACAGTTGTAGTTCTATCAGTCACATCAGCATCACCAATTCTAAAGTGTCCAGCATACATAGAACGATTCTGATAGTTCAAGCCTTATGTGACATACTCACACAACTTTATTATTGTGTTGTTGTTGTTGCTTACACCAGATTTATAAAGGCACATCATTTTGTGGAAGGAAATGATATTTCATCTCAAATTAGTTACTTGTTTAAGATCATAAAATCTGGAATTACTACTAGAACTCAAATTCTATCCTGGGCTGTGTAACTCCAAAACTACTCTTCTTATGCCCCTCTACCTTTACACACACACACACACACACACACACACACACACACACACACACACACACACACACACACATACACACACACACACACACCATCAAAGCAGAGGCCAGAACTTGAGGACAGGATAATAGGGCCCAAGCCAAGTTAGAGTACTCAAAGAAGGCTTGATGGACCAGGTGTGTAGTGACAGAAGGCTGTAAGGACCAGCTTATGTTTAGACAACATGGAGATGATGTGACTATCAGGCATAGGCCACGATGGCTAATGCTGGACAAAATGTCTGACACCAGATGTTTGGGGAACCCCAAAGGAAACAGTGATGTCATTTGTTATGTAACTGTTCCTGGGAAAATGCCACTTTTGTGTGAATTTTAATATTTAGTATGACTTTAAGGTCAGAGGCAAAGTCATTTAGCCTTTGTCCTTTGGCTGCCTGCCTGTGTATGTCTGTGTTTGCAAGTCCGTGCTTACTGCTTACCTATGTGCAGCCTATGTGCCAGTGTGTGCCTATGCCTGCCTATGTGTGGCTCTTCTGTGTTGGTATATGCCTGTGTACCTGTCAACATCTGCCTGCCTGACAGTCTGCATGGTAGCCTTCTCCCTGGCTGAACAAGGTATGTCTTTATCTGCCCACAGCTCCCCACAATCTCTTCAATCTCATGGCCTGTGGTGTTCCTTTCTTGTCATAAAAGCTGGAACCTCACAAAGCTACACCTGAAATGCATCAAGAGAGCTAAGGAGAGTTTTTCAGGAAGTGAGGAGGGACATTCTGGGTGTCCTGAGAGATCAGCTTGGACACCAGGACAGCAGTGTGAGTTGAGGTGGAAAGGCACAGTACCTCAGTCGGAGGCCAGGTAGAGTGTGAGTTAGGGTTTGGCAGGAAGTGAGGAAGAACTCTGGTTTGAAGTGCTAGCAGCAACAGCCTATCAGAATCCAATGAGATAAGGGCTTCCTTCCATTTCAAAACATTTACATCGGGGAAAGCAATTAATTGCCTTTGTTGTAGAACATTACCCATGTGACAAACTGATTTGAGAGCTAACGCTACAGCACTTGCAAATCTGAAGCAAAAACATTGTAGTCTCACATGCTGAGAACCTGAGGCTAACAAAAAGTTGAGGGAAAACACCTACCTTATAAAAAGTCATTGGTAAATGTGCTAAGTAGCTGTTTTCCTATGCAAATATCAGAGGGAGTGAAGTGAAGCCGCCACCATTTAGTCATTGCTTAATGTTCTCTCAAAGACCAGGAATGTCAACCGGGCACAGATCTTTCAGTAGAAAGGCTAAATATGTTCCATTAACACATATGCAAGCTGTGAGCAAATTAAGTAGCCAATCAAAATGCCTAGTCCAATTTTCTTTCTTACATTGAATGCCTTTTTCTACCTGTTTTAGCATTAATCCATGTTTGCATTAATTGAGAGTCACCTAGCTATTAGTAGCATATCTGATATTATGTTTAGGGCCAAGAAGATATTTGGGGACTAATTGACCTATGTCTTTAAGATTACTACAGGAGAAACAGACATGCAGACAATTAGAGAGTGATGGAAAATATGAAATAACAGAAGCGAAGACAAGGTACATGAGAAAGTTCTCTTTAGCCTATCAAGGACAACTGAGGAAGGTTTCAAGTAACCTTTGACCTGAGTGCTGCAAAGAAGACATCCCTACCATTTAATAAGCACTATGTGCCACTCAGTGCAATACTCATTTTCTAATACAACACCTACAGTGGCTGGATAGCTATTATCTCAATAGTTCAGTTGTGAGAACTGAGCTTCATGGAGCGCAAGATCTAGAAGTTAAGTTACAGAAATAAGATTCGGGTCTGTATTAGCTCAACTGCAAGGTTGGAGCTCTTGACCTCTTGTCACACATGTTCTCACCTGAGAAAGGCATGGCGAGCAGAGAGAGACCAGCAGCAAGGCATAGAAACTGCAACCAGTAGATCACAAACATGAGCTATGAGCACATTCATGTGCTAGGAATGTGGGACAATGTGGGACATGGAGGAAGAGGATCCAAAAGCCATATCACGGAGCACTTTGCATGTGCTAAGAAATAGTTTGCACACTCCTCAGGGGAAAAATGGTTATCAGGAAAAGGAGGTAACTGCTGAGCATTCATTCTAATCAGTGTTCTTCTCTCAGCACAGAAATGTCCATTGCAACACATGACCAAATCCTTCCCACTGCCAGCATGAGATGAGCAACGTCAGGCCTCTCTGGTCCAAAGGGCTTGTGAATGCTGTGTTGTTCTGGAATATTCGTACTGTCCCTGGTTCAAAACTTGTTTTTCTTCCAGCTTTTTTCTGGCACCTGTTATGTGTTGGCTCTTGTACAAGTTGTATGGACTTGCTGGCAAGTGTAACAAACAGAAACTCACTTTAAGAGTTCACATAAAGTCAAGACAGAAACTAGACAGCCACCAAGCACTAAGTCACACACTGAGGAGACTCTATAAGGAGAGGTGCCATGAGGGTGTAAGCAACATGAAGCTTACAACTCAGGCATACTTTCTGAGGAAATATTTGGGGTTAGCATCCAACATCTAAGGCAATCAGTTTGGCAATGACCCTAAGGTACTTTTCATAGTAAGATGGAGAAACAAGAGGAAGCGTTGAACAGAAAGACCAGGTAAGAAGGCCAGGAAATGCTGACTGAGGCCTCACAAGCCACAGTGAGGTGGCCAGTATCTGGTCCTTGTGAAAATATCTTAAGAATTATTTCCAGGCTACTTTCCACTTTCTCTTCTATCAGGTTCAGTGTAACTAGATTTATGTTGAGGTCTTTGATCAACTTGGACTTGAATTTTGTGCATGGTGACAGATATGGATCTATTTGCATTCTTCTACATGTCGACATCCAGTTATGTGACCACCCTTTGTTGAAGATGTTTTCTTTTTCCATTGTACAATTTTGGCTTCTTTGTCAAAAATCAGGTGTTCATAGGTGTGTGGATTAATATCAGGGTCTTCAATTTGATTCCACTGATCCACGGATCTGTTTGTAGGGCCCCTGGCAGTGGAAACAGGATTTATCCAGGTGCATGAACTAGCTTCTAGGAACCCATTCTCTATGGTGGAATGCCTTGATGCAGGGAGGAGGGACTTGGTCCTGCCTCAACTTGGTATGCCAGACTTTGTTGACTCCCCAAGGAAGGCCTTACCCTCTCTGAGGAGTGGGGGTGGGAAAAGAGCAGGGGAAGGGGAGGGAGGGGGAACTGTAGTTGGTATGTAAAATGAAAAAAAAATAAATTAAAAAAAAAAGCATTATTTCCACGCTCAAGATTTGTCCTAAAAAGAAACATTTATGCTTTCTGGCACATCTAGCCAAGTAACTTACAGAAACTCCCTTTTTGTCCTAGTTGCTTAAAAAATCAGAGCTAAAATTACTTCAGACATTCCATTCAAATCAATATGGTGATATGTAGGTCTATTTGGCTCTTCTAGAAATTTCCTCTGAAGTTACATTGATTTCTCACATTCAGAAGTACATTCTAATGAAATAACTTACTCTGAGGAGCACATTGCACCTGCTCTTTGCTTTGTGAGATTTGGAATGCATTTTAGCCAAACGATGAGTATTTGAGAATTGCCAGAAGTTACTCATCCACCTACATATTCCAGGAAGACGAATGGAAGAGGAGAAAATTAAAACCTCTAAGTCAGGGAAGACACAACCTTAAATTGGTGCAACCATAACAAGATGATGCTTTGTATTGCCCAAGATATCACGGTTTAAAAGCATCTTCCTGGAGTCTTGAATTCTGGCCTCACACAAATCATGACTCTCCCTACCCCCTTTTTTTAAAAAATGAGGAGATGTAGGCAATGAGAAATGAAATAACTTTTCACGGTGTCATAGCTACTGTTGGTGGCAATGGGATTCTAAGGCAGGTTAAGATGCTTGCTGAAGCCAACACTCTCTCTGCTCTATGCCTCACTGCCCACAACACAAGAATTATTCTCAACTGCTCCGTCTTTGGGGGAAGAGCCACATTGCAAGCAGACAGTGAGCCATTCTTTCAGCCCTTTCCATCTCACAAACTTACAACCTTACAAAATAGCTGTGATCCCCGCTCCCTAGATCCTACTCCAAACCCCTCCCTCCTGCTGGGTTAAGCATCACCTTCACTGTGTGGCTCCATAAAAGAAACCCTGGGAAATTAATAGCCTTGTTACCACCATTGGTGCTTAATGACCCTGCAGCTTCCTGTGGAGTGTATTCTCCCTGGGCTGGTTGTTAATGAACCACTGCTTCATTCCATGGTTCTGGCAGAAGGCTCTTACAGCAGCAGCACATTGCAGAACCAGAGAAGAACACACTGAACACGCACTGGGTGCCAAGTATTGTACTGTGTGCATTGCATGCATTTGCTTGTTTGTAGCTCATGGAATATAAAAAAATGATCCTGTGGTGTTGACATGGCTATCCCCATTTCACAGGTGAGTTAAGTGAGTCTCAGCATAGTTAAGATACATGCCAAAGACCACATGGTTGATAGGAGAAGCACAATTTGAATCCATGGAGGTTCAGGATCTTGATCTCTGTGGCACTGACAAGCCTCAGGCAATCCAATCTATGGCAAATCTGTTTCCTTTGCAGACTGTGCAAACCTTCCTAATTTGGCACACCAAAGGTTATAGAAACATCGTCTCTCCTAGACTTAGAGCTCCCTGAAATTAAGATAAATGCAGTCAGTGAGAAGAAACTTAAACCTATCCCATTTTATGGATAGTGGAGGATTCAGTTTCTTTGTTTATTTCTTTGAGTTGCCCCATTCCCAAGTTGAAAGAAAAAACCTCAACATGAAGACAGCATACAGAACTGGAATGGGGAAGACAGGAGAGATGTTGGGCACACAGAACTGGAATGGTGAAGACAGGAGAGATGCCAGGCACAAAGCACTGGAATGGTGAAGACAGGAGTGACCCTGGGCACACAGCACTGGAATGGTGAAGACAGGAGAGACACTGGGCACACAGCACTGGAATGGTAAAGACAGAAGTGAAGCCGGGCACACAGCACTGGAATGGTTTCAAGATTTTCATTCCAGTTCATTTGAGTATACATCAGCTGGCTATTGAAAAGTTTTAGTTAATTTAATATCAACAGCTGGTGGGTTATCAGGTTTTTGAGTCAATAGCGGGGAAACCTCTCTCCCACAATGATGCTGCTTTTGAATTACAGTTACAGAAAAATATGAAGACTTTCCAAATCAGTCTGTGGCTGTGTCCTTAAAATCAGAGTCTTCATCCAGATAATGATCTTGTCTCAGTTAGGGTTTCTATTGTTGTGAAGAGATACCATGACTAAAACAACTCTTATGAAGGAAAAACATTTCATTTGGGTGGCTTACATTTTCAGAGGTTTAGTCCATTATCATCATGGTGGAACACAGTAGAATGCAGGCTGACATGGTGCTGGAGAAGGAGCTGAGAGTCCTAAATCTTGACTGGCAGACAACAGGAAGTGAACTGAACCAGGCACAGCTTGAGCATAGAGGACCTCAAAGCCCACCCCCACAGTAACACACTTCCTCCAACTAAGTCATATGTACTCTAACAAAGCCGTGTCTCCTAATAGTGCCACTCCCTGTTAACTTATGAGGGTCAGTTACATTGAAACTACCATGGGTCAGATGCTGGGGCCTGCCTGGCTATGTCTTCAAGTCAGGTTTGGTATAAGGGATGGGGTAAATCATTGTCCAGCTCTGGACAACTTACTCCACACAGGGAGGTTGGAAGACTTAGAGGCAAAGGTTTGGTAAAACCAATTAACTTGGCTGAGCTGCTGGAGGTGTCTGTATTTTGTCTCTAGCACTTTCTATTCTCCAAATCACAGCCTTGACACCTCCTCCTCTCTATTCAGCAATTCCATTCCTGATGGCTTTGCCTCCCACTTGCTTCTCATGTCTGTCGACAGCCTCATCCACTCCTCTCTGCTTCTCTTGCTGTTTCCTTACATCAAGGCCCTCTTACATCAAAACTTATGCTGAAGTGTGCTCTGGAAAGTGACCACTGAATTATGCAACATAGTAATTATAGGTGACCTTGAGATTTGAGTATTTGGCCTTTGTTGGTGATGATAAGTACACGAGTTAATTCCCACTCGATCTTGATTATGAGTTTTCTGATCTGATAGGCTTGTAGAACTATTGCTGTGACTTTTAAAACTGAGATCATGTTTAATGCTGGAGCAAGGATAAGCCTTTGACTAACATTACAGACTCAGCAGGCCTGAGATCAGATCAGCCCCTTGCTCTCACTTGGACAGGTTATTATCCTGTCTCAACCTTCTTCTTTTGTAACATGCAGGTAAGAATACCAAGGGATATTTTGAGAATTTATAACATGTATGTAAATGTGTGTGTGCTTATGTACATATGTGTGTATGTTTGTGTGTGTAATGATAATAAAGAAGTTACGAAGCTGGGGGAGAAGAAGGAACATGGGAGGACTTGGAGCTCAGAGAGCACGGAGTGAAAATGGTGTAAATACAGTGCTCATGTGTGAAATTCTTAAAAAGAACTATTAAAATAATTGTTTCTCCAAAAGATTATCATTTCCAGGTGAACAAATTCAAAGTAACTGCTTGGGACCACAGGCCCTTGTGGCTGTGGCCTTTTTTGCCTGTAACTGGAGTCAGGAGGGAATCCAGTCACTAGGGCTAAGGAGCCAGGGCTGGGGGCTCTTCCCTGAAGAGCAGGGCTCAGGAGGAGCAAGTTTAGAATGCCTTGGTCAGAGAATCCAGAGTAGCAAATGCCACAAAGAGAGATGCTCTGTTACTCAGTCCAATACACCTGCAGAAATTGGCGCTCTGGGGTCTTTGGCTTGAAGCTGGATGCCTTCCAGTGTCCAGGCAGACTTCTCTGGCAGTCTGTCTATTCCTGGGTCTATAAGCCATCACTATGCCATGCTTCTTGTTACTTCCTTGTATTTCAATTTCATTGCCTACCTTTGCTGCTCCATTTACTAAAAATTCTTCGCTAAGACCCTTAAAAGGTTGGCTTATACTTGTCATTTATCTCTCAAAATCAAATATGTACCCTTCAAGGAGGTCTTTCATATATCTTCCATAGCCAATGAGGCTCCCAATCTACAGCCTCTGGCCTGTTCCTTGACAGTATTCTTTTTGTAGTATTTCCAAGAGAGGCATACGAGTATGTGTTTCAGTATTTGCTGTCTGTATCCCTTGATGATATCATTGCCCTCCTGTCCAGGAACCCATCAATCCTCATACTGGCTTACCCTCAACAACCAAAAAGTACTTTGTAACCAATTCTGTACTCTGCTAAGGAACTATGTGATTGACAGTTTGCAAATGGCTGTAGATTACTAATTTATAAGCCAAATTCTGTCAGATCCATCAGTACTTCAGTTATTCTTTGTGGCTCTTCCAAAAGCTTATGTCTACTATCAATAACATCAATATCATAGAAAGACATTGAAAATGCTCCATAATCCAGTGAGTTCTCAAATTTAGGTAGCATAATGACTATGGAAGTATGGATTTTAAAAAGAGCTTCCGCCGGGCGGTGGTGGCGCACGCCTTTAATCCCAGCACTCGGGAGGCAGAGCCAGGAGGATCTCTGTGAGTTCGAGGCCAGCCTGGACTACCAAGTGAGTTCCAGGAAAGGCGCAAAGCTACACAGAGAAACCCTGTCTCGAAAAACAAAAAAAAAAAAAAAAAAAGGAGCTTCCAACCCAATCATGATTAACTGGCTACCTAGTTCTGTAGGCTGGAATGAGACACCACATTCTGCAAGAGATTCTCATACAGACAGAGATCCCTTTGAATGGATGTAGTTCTATAATTTAGCCCCTGCAAATTCATTCCTCATTAAACAAACTGGGAACTCATACCTGCTGCCATTTCTATAACCTGGAGAAGCAAATAGGTTGGTGGGTGAGTAGATAAATGGACAGATGGACAGATAGGTGGATTATAAAGGTTACAAACTAACCAGTCCAAAAAACAGACAACGGATCATTATGCACTTTCCAGGTAGACACTATGAAAGGATCTCAGTATCTGATACAGAGGAAAAATAAGAAACTTGAATGCTTATAAAGTCTTACAAAATCTTTTGCTTTTCATTCCTGCTGCATGCAGTAAAGTTTGCTTCAAACAGGTGCTCCTAGAGCTCCCAGAACTGATCTGGCAGTTAAATTTTGAGAAGAGTTTTTCTAAAAATATTTAATGGAATAAGCATCTTATAACATTTAAACACATCCTATACATTAATTTTCAAAATAGCCCCAGGTGTTCTTATCTGCATGTTACAAAAAAAAAAAAAAAAGCAAACTTAGAGACGATAACAACCTGGCCAAGTCATGACAGAGGGTTGAGATGTGATCTCAGGTCCACTTGACTGCAGACGCTACACTTCTTTCACTCTGTCCCTTCTCAGGCAAGAGGTAAAAGGGACTGGGACACTGAGGCATACCATCCTCCAGGGGTGAATGATGGAGCCTGGCATGCCCCAGCTTAGGTGGCAAAGCCTGCAGACATGACAACTTCAGACAGGAAGATATGCAAGCAGAGAGGACATCATCCTTTGCCCAACAGGCTTATTTTTATACCTGCAGTCCATCCACAGAGTCTTCCCCTTTCTCACCTCGTAAAGTAACTTGGAGGCCATGCTGTGTACAAGGAGGTATGAAAGAAACTTGGCTGATCTAATCTCATTTAATCTATAGCATCACATGGAATTTGAAGTCTCATTCTTTCCATTTAGAGATGAGGAAGTTAAAATGCACACCACCGACAGTACTAGTGAAGATTACAACTCATTTAACCTACTTGTCTTTTTTTAAACATGATTTTTTAGTATGCTTATTATATGGCAGGCAATTTTAAGGATTTTATGTGCATTCCCTACAGTGTCCAACAACAATCCTGGTATTTGGTACCTGTTACTACTTGAATGACTGGATGGATGAAAGGAGATAATGAGTTTAAGTTAGCATCATAGTGGAATTCTGAGGCCATGTGACTCACTTTTTCAGTCATTCACCATGCACATATTTCACCACACTTGTGACTCCTTTCTTTAGCTACTCAATATGCATATATTTCACATCTGTAAGATAAATCTAATATCACATAAGTATACATAGCACTTATTTTGATGTATGTTTAATAAATATAAAATATATGACTGTAGTGGGAAGCCATTCCAGCTTTGATCTGGAAGTTCCAACCCCCATTGAGGCTTCTGCAACTCTCACAGCTAAAAGGCGGGGCGAAGGGAGGTGCCAAGAGACCCGAGATCTGGATGGGCTCTCTGTTATGGGACCCTGGACAGTGGAGGCTGACTGAGCAGAGCTCCAGAGAACACTGCTGGACTGCGACACACCTTCCCCAGACCCTGCAACCTACCTATCCCTTCATTTGTAAGTTACCCAATAAATAAATCTTCCTTTTAACTACGTGGAGTAGCCTTAATAATTTCGCCAATATATGACCTTTGCTGTGCAGGACACTGGTAAGATGGCAGGGACATAGGGATAAAAGACACTGTCCTTGCCTCTAGGTTGGCTGCTGATGGATGATGTTGCTCTGTGTGCTATGAACATGTTGCTTTGATTGGTTGATAAATAAAATGCTGATTGGCCAGTAGGTAGGCAGGAAGTATAGGTGGGATAAGCAAACAAGGAGAATTCTGGGAAGAGGAAGGCTGAGTCAGGAGACACCAGCCTGCCATCCAGGGAGCAGCATGTAATGGCATACAGGTAAAGCCACAGAACACGTGGAGACATATAGATTAACAGAAATGGGATGAGTTTAAGTGTCAAAGCTAGTCAGTAGTAAGCCTGAGCTAATGGCACAGCAGTTATAAATAATATTAAGCCTCTGTGTGATTATTTTATAAAGGCTGTGGGAGAGATTTGTCTCAACCATGGGTCAGGTGGGACACTGGAAAACTTTCAGCTACAATTGGTGCCTCACCATTGGGCATTGATCCACATAGACCTAAGAAAGCTTAATAATTCTAAACATACAGAAATGGAACCACAATAGGCTTCCTAGTCTCACAGTCTCATGCCAGCAGCAGCACAGACTTGTCTCCCAACAGCTGCCTGCAAGATGGAGCTAGCTGCCAGCACCATGAGATAAGCAGCATGGCTACAGATTCCTGCCACAGTACACAGAGGTGTCTCCAAGCCACACAATGTAATGTGTGGTGGATTTAGCCTTTGTTAGTACACACACACACACACACACACACACACACACACACACACACACAAAGAGGTTTCTGGTCTACACGCTGCTTTAATGGTGTCATAGACCCACTGCTTCTGAGAGCTGGTGGTATACATGGCTTCCAGAGTCAGAGCTGGCAGTAAATGTACCACCACCATGCTGGAAAACTGAGGTGGGCAGAGCCAGCAGCCAAAGCTGCCATTTCAGTCCTAGTAATGCTACAGTTTAAAGCAATAGATTCACGATAAGGCAGATTCAGATGGAATAAGACTTTAAATGATTTACAGTGTATATAAAAATATAGGTAGGCTTAGAAGAGACAGGAAAAGGAATATAGACAGTCATATAAAATTAGGAATTTTTAAAAAATAAAGTCTTTAAGGAGAAAGTAAAAGTAATATAAAAAATAAGCCATGTAAAGATAGAAATCACACAGAGAGTCTGAACTATATTGTCTTTGGGATTTTTAACTGCAGAGAGACATTTACTTGCAAAAAATACTGAGTTAAATCAATATGTATATTTTAAAGGTATCTTGATTTAAAAATTTATGTCTAAGGATACAGTGCTTTGGAAAAAAGGTTCTGCTTTTATTTCCACAGAAGATGAGAACCTGTGGATTGCTTCCATGCTAATATGGTTTGACCAGCCAAGACCCCCTGAAAGGTCTCCAATGACACCATGGCCCAGACCATCCAACATCCAAAATCAACTTCAAGACAACTGGCTCAGAGAATACAGCCTCACAGACTACTTGAGTCAGGACTTGACCATAATCCTAAAATTTTCTTTGTATCCCCATAACAATACATCACCCATTATTAGCAGGAAGTAGCCTAGAAAACTACACCCACATTCCCAAAAAAATGGATTATGAATGTTTGTCTATGTTTAGGTTGTTGGTTACAATATAATATATTATAGTCAATATCTTTCTAAAAGAAGAAAGAGGGGATATAATATGGAAATATAGGATCTAGATATGATAGGAAGTTAATTTTGAAGTTAATTTTGTATATATATATATATATATATATATATATATATATATATATATATACTCCTGTTTAAGGTATTATGTGTATACAACTCATTTAAAATTGTAATGTATCATTAAGAAATATAGATTAATAGTTAATAATCTATGATAATCAAACTTATAGTCATGTTAGTTTAGTTTTCTAGGTATACATAGATATATTTCAGATAGATAGGTAATCTTCAAACACTTCAAAGACCTACAGAATATGGCATTTAAAATGTTTTAAAAACTTAGACTTTCTGGACAGTGAGACATATCTGCCCCTGGCAGCACCGATTTACTTCAAATAGGAGGATGGGCATCGAAGATACTCCATATGGAGTTTATTTTCTTCTTGGCAAAAATAGCCATTTGGGCAAAAAACTACTCTTGCCTAGACTGCTTGACAAAATGTTGTTTCAACTGGACATGCAGGACCCTTAAGAAGGTGACCACTGCTGGGCGGTGGTGGCGCACGCCTTTAATCCCAGCACTCGGGAGGCAGAGGCAGGCGGATCTCTGTGAGTTCGAGGCCAGCCTGGTCTCCAAAGCGAGTTCCAGGAAAGGCGCAAAGCTACACAGAGAAACCCTGTCTCGAAAAACCAAAAAAAAAAAAAAAATAAGGTGACCACTGAACTTTGCAAGGCAAGATGGTCCTTCAGGTTCCTGCTTCACAGAGGAGACTACCAGATATTCTGCAGGACCCAGAGAAAAGTAAGACACTCTAGGCCTGTAGGCTAAAGAATGGATGCCCAAACATTGCAGAAGAACTTTGGGTGACTGTCCAGGCAGCCAGCTGTCTCTGTCATTCTAGATTTTTGGAAGTTGCTTACAATGCACTTCCTATTTACTGAGATAATATTATATCCTTCTAGGGTCAAGACTAGATAGTTATAATTATGATTTTCCTTGGTTATGATAAAAGATACATTAGATATGAAACTTAAGACTCACAAATATAGGATAGATATAATATTTTCTTTAATTTTGTCAAATACAAATAGACTAGATATTATAACTGTAATTCTTGCTTGATAACTGTTTTGTTATATGTAATCTTACTATGTTGAAGTTAAAACCTTCCTTTTAAATAGAAAGAAAAGGGGAAATGATGGGCGATGTCCTCTGTATACTATGAATGTGTTGCTTTGATTGGTTGATAAATAAAATGCTGATTGGCCAGTAGCTAGGCAGGAAGTATAGGTGGGATAAGCAGACAAGGAGAATTCTGGGAAGAAGAAGGCTGAGTCAGGAGATATCAGCCCACCATCCAGGGAGCCGCATGTAATGGCACACAGGTAAAGTCACAGAACACATGGAGACATATAGATTAACAGAAATGGGATGAGTTTAAGTATAAGAGCTAGTCAGTAGTAAGCCTGAGGTAATGGCCAAGCAGTTTTAATTAATATAAGCCTCTGTGTGTTTACTTGGGTCTGAGTGGCTGTAGGACCAGGAAAACTTCAGCTACAGTCTGCAGCAGAGCCAGGACTGAATGCCACTGGAGCATGGTCTAGCTGCTGAAATTAGGGAAAGGGTGAGAGCATAGGACACCTTAAATGCTAACATATAGATTCTAAAACTCCTACTAGACTCAGGACAGGGAAGAGACTGAAGACATCCCAGTGGTGAGGAGCCCTAGCATCTCACAGGTCGCTACCGCTACAAGGTGAAGGTATCTGCCCTCCCCAGTGCTGGGGATGGGACCTCAGCCCTGGAACATGCTCTTCTTATTGTCCCAGTTTGGATTTTAATGACTTTCTTGGCTGTAGAAAGTTTTCTGTGAGTGAAGTTGTGTCTGCCTAGTTCATAGGTTTCACGTGCTACACAGAAGAATCTCATTCAGCAAGCACAGGCTCTCTCTATAAATAGCTCTTGAATGGGGGCACCAGGAGGCCTTGATTTCCTCATCTACAAACTGAGAACATGTTTTGTTATTAATCCTGCAAGGTTGACATGAGAATACCAGCAACATTCCCTGACCCTTAAGAAGGACTGGCTTTTGTTTGTTAGTTGGTTAGACTATTCTAGTCTATTCAGAGTAGCTCAGAAATGAATCAACTGCCTCCTGGGCTGTGGGCATTCTGTTCTCCCCAAGCAGAGTAGGCATGAGAATGGTGCAGGGGTACTGGAAAAGGACTGGCAGTGATCCAGAGAGTGCTCACCATCCTGGCCGTGCATTAGAATCACCAGAAGACTAAAAACCATGTCCTTTATGACTGATGACCCGTAGAGCCTGATTTCACAAGTATGGTGGGATTCAAGCTGGAGTGTGTTGACTTACAAAACACCTGGGGTGATTCTCATGGAAGTCAGCATGATTGTGGCCTGATGGTTCAAAGGGAGCTTTTATTATTATAATTATACTATACTTACTTTATATATATGTAAACATATGAAGATATTTGCACCACTGTAAACATGTGGGGGTCAGAGGACAACTTGCAGGAGTTGGTTCTCTTCTTTCATCTTGTATGTCTTGGGGTTCAGACTCAGGCTACTAAAACAAGGTCTCCAATTTAAAATGAAGATAATGATAATTCCCATAGAGAATATAGAGATATTTTAAAAAAATAAGATGTAAAAATGGCCCCAGCAAGTGAGAGCACAAGCTGAGTCCTCTGTGAGTATGTTATCAATGTGAACATGGTCTGTAAAGCAAGAGCAAGGCAAGAGCAAGCATTTTGCACTATTATTGTAATTACTGGCTAATCCACATGGAAAGTTATACAAATAAATTCTTTCTATTATAAATCCAGAAACCTTTCAGACAACTTTGGTTTTCTCTCTCATGTGCATTGGTTAGGTTTGGTTGCATCTTGTTAAAAAATATTCACACCCATACAAACAAATGTGCACATGTATGTACAGACATACATGTGTTTTTACCATTTTCATGCAATCCCACTGAGCTTCAGCCTGAAGGGGGAAAAAACAAATCAAATTAATACTGATTCTCCCCAGGCATGATGGGATCATTTGTATATTGCTAGAAATTATCTGCCTGCCCATGGCTTGTGGGATCCACATAAACCTGAACACCAAACCCAAATGATAGCAAAAAAAAAAGATTCAAAATTTGCACTGAAAGAAATTGAATTGTAAACAGGCACTTGATATCAGCTTGTAAAATGATACCAACTTGGGAGCATGCTCTGTCTGAAAGAATACTTGATAGTACATCCTTGCAAGTGAGCCATGTCACATTCCCTTAAAATGCCAAGACCTCTAGGGCCAGGATCATCCCCAGCACGTGTGGCTAGGGAATCTATACAACAGATAAGTAGTGATTCTGTCCTTTGTTAATTCTGTGGCCATAAAAATGCACCCTTCCTGGGATCTCCTTGCTCCATTTATGAAATGGGAATGCTGAGAACTTCCCTGGCAGTTTCAGATGAAGACTCACTAACATAGTGTGCAAAAAGGTGCTTTATGCCCCGTGGGAAGGTGTGTACCTGCAATGTCCCATCATCAGGTCCATGCTAAGGATGGTCAGAACCATGAGTGATCCAGGACCACTTAGAATCATCTGGGAACTTCAGTTTCAATGGAGCTATCAATGGCTGGATTGCTTAGGCAAGTGTCCCTGAGCTAAGATACAGGAGATTACACACACACAGTCAATAGAAACAAACAAAAAAAAACAAAACAAACAAAAAACAGATCTGCCTGCTAATTGCTGATGCCACTGGAACAACCCATACAGAGGGCGAACCATATAAAACAGTGAGGACAACAGGTAGAGATTTGGGTGCAGCATGCAGTAGGATTTCCTATATTCTATAACTGTGGAACTAATGTTAATGAGGGAAGTGGTTATTAATTTATTACAAATGTACCCACCAATGCTCACTATAGATTCTGATATTCCTTGGGCTAAAGAGAAGGGTGGGGTGGGTTGTGTGCATATATTATGTATATTATATATATGTAAGGGAGTTCCTGGGTCACTGCTACCCAACCTTTTCTTTCATTAAGGTTGAGAAATGCTGCATAAAATCCTGCGAACAGTCACTCACTGAGCCAAGTATGGAACTTGTTCAGTCAACAACCTGCTGGGCATTTAGGAACTTCCCCCTTCCTGCAGTACTGACTCCCTATGTCATTTCTACCTGTTAGTTATGATGACAATGATACCACAACAAACTCCTTTGAAATTACCATACCTTAGTACATGCCAGGTTCCTCGCATGCATCTCTTATCTGATCCCTATTTATGCTTTTCTGTCAGAAAAGGAGGCCCAAACTCAGAGGCATATGTAACTTCCTTAAAATCACAGAGCCGAAGGGGCTGAGCCCTGAGTCTAATGTGTACTTTCCAGATCTTTCTTCAGCATTCTCTTGAATTTTTCTATGCAAATACAAACCTACTCCCATTAATATTTATCCCTTTATCTCTCTTAAATAATACTAGTTACTTAAGCAGTACACTGGGGTAAGTATTTTATATACTATACATACAAAACACATGACTACAGAGAGAGAGAGAGAGAGAGAGAGAGAGAGAGAGAGAGAGAGAGGGAATTCCATTTCTTCCAATGCAGATTTTGAATCCTTTTCTTCATCATTTTTGGGTCAGGTATTCTATTTCATAATGATCCCATGAATCATGAACAGGTGATTGGTTTTCAGCAAATGGCATGAGACATGCAACAGCACCATCACAGGGATAACAAGCAGGGCATCATCATGAGTGTTCCATATAAGGGGGATCCAAAACAGCCGTTCAAAGTAGGGATGACTGCCCCCATTTTACAGCTAAGGGCAGTGAGGCTCAGAGGTGAAGAAACAACCCAAGGATGCACTCATCTCAGGCATCCTGTCCTAGACACCTGCTCTGTACCCTGCAACTTACCCAAACCCTTCAGACCCTCTTGCTTCAGAACTTCACAGCTTCTACCGCATTGGTGGATAATGCTCACAAGTGTCCCTGCATCCTCAAACTGTGACATCTCCAAGGTAAAGCCATGTCTAAATCTCAGGTCTTCCAGGACAAATTCCCGAATAGTTAATACCAAATTCATGGGCAAATGTCCCAGAGCACAGGGAATAAGCACACAAGTGAGATTTCAAAGACAAATCTGAGCCCTGAATGTTTTATTGGGTTTTGTCAAAATGGCCCCCACATTGGTCAAGCCTATACTTGTGCCTGATGGGAAAAATTTTCCTCTGCCTCAGGTCATTCTTGCCTTTTTTCCCAACTAAAACTAAAGGTATAACCAGGTTTTGGGTGAAAGAACACCAATCCTGTTCCCCAAATTCACAGTACCTGGTAGAAACCAGAGAAAGCTAAGCACCACCAGCAACCCCTTCTCCCTTTAGTCTGCCTATGGAGAATGAATTCCCAATTATGAATTTCCTGAGAAAATTGCTCCTTGGTTGCACAGGGCAGATTTTCAAAGCATTGACACCTTTCTTGGTTTGCTTGCTTATTAGACACAGAGCATGTGTGTGTGTGTGGGGGGGGAGTATTTAGAAGCTGGTTTTCAGACCAATGAATCTGAAAAAATTCTCTTTATTGGTCTGCAAGGGGAGGTGGGGGTGGGGAGGCAGCACCAGATCTGATAAAGGAGATTAAATGGCCTCATACATCCAACAGCAAAGAACAGTCCCCATGGGAATCCCAAATCCTGCTGGTGCTAATAAAGACTGCAATATTACCCCGGTAATATAGTGTACAATATAAGGCGTCCAGATGCCGGGCCCAGAGCACGACCTACATCTTCTGCAAACCAATTTGCTGTCGGGTTGGATGTGTAAAAAAGAATCCAAATACAGACGTTTTCTCTGAAAGAAGAATTGCTTCCTTGGCCTGTTCTCTTGGCCTGCCTGCCCCTCCCACCCCCTGCATTCCCAGAGTGAGAAATGTTTCTAATCCACTGCAGGAGAAGCCATCGCCTCACAGGGCCATTAGAGGACAGTGGGATTCTTGTTGGGTTTCCAGTGGGGTATAAGAGAATGAGCCTGGAATCTGCAATCAGACACGACAAGCCCAAGTCCTCATCTTCCTGTGAATAAGATATGACCTTGGGTGTTTCTTTTGGTCATCAGAGGCTAAGCTTCACATCTACCACACAGAAACATGTGAGTACTGAAGATAACTCACACTAAGTGCCTGGCACACAGGCTCACAACACAGGCTGCACTTAACAAGCAGGAAAGAGTAAGTGTTGGTGGGAACAGCCTCTATCCACTCAGCCTCATTAAAACAGCAGCACTTTTGGGGCAAGGGTTTGGGGGTGAAAGTAATGTGAATTAAGAAGATGATAAACAGCAGCTCCTCCTGATTTCTGTATTGTTGGTAACTCAGTGAAGCTCTAAGTATACAATAGTGTTATCAGCATGGAGCAAGTGTCAACGGAGCCCATCTCTCCAAGAACTTCTAGAGCAGTGGGGGCTCTGAAAAAATGTCACAGCACATGTTCTGAGCCATGGTGTCTCCAGGGAATTAACATCTCAGTTGATCTCACAAAAGCCTCTAAAAATGGGCAAAACTTGGCTCATTCTCCTATTTGGAGATTTAAAAAGAAAAATTAAATCCCCAACAACTGAGTCTGAGAGAGAGGGGTGAAGTGGTATGGGGAGGGTGGAACCGGGCTCTGGCCAGGCCTCACAATCAGGATAGTTCTGGGATGCTTTGGGCCCACTGGCCCACCCTCCCTGGCATATACCAGGTTCTGCCAGTATCAGAAACATGGCCCCTGACCCCCTCCTGTGCCCACAGTGATTCTGTTAAGAAGATGTTGGGCTTTCCTCAGATCTACTTCAGTCTAGCATGTAAGAAATGTCATGCTAACATTACTTGGCTGGTTGTGGAGAGAGGAATAACAACGGATACGTCACACCTTTCCTTCACTACACACTTTTCAGTCAAAAAATATTTTTTAAAAAATTTCACATGTGGTGTTACCAGTTCGTTGGGTTTTGGTTTGGTTTGGTTTGGGTTTGTTTTTTTCCTTTTGGGGGGTTTTTGTTGTTGTTGTTGTTTTGGTTTTGTTTTTGGTTTTTTGGGTTTTTTTTGAAAGAGGGCATTGTTTGGTTTGTTTTTTTGTTTGTTTACTTTTTAAGCAGCTCTGGAAGAGTTGGGAAGAAGCTTCCAAGATGACAGAAAGGTGACTCAGAGAGTTTCACTTTCCCAAAGCTACAAAATGAACACAGAGCAGAGGCTGGGCTCAAGGGGCATGCACTAGCTGCCATCATGATGACTGGATAACTGAGAAAACTTAAACAGAGGAAAGGCTCATTTCATGGTTTCTCAAGTTTCCATCCATAGTTGTTTGGCCCCATTGCTTGGGAATGGTTGTGAGGCAGAATATCACGGTCTATGCTAGAGCACAACCCTCACCTCACGGCAGCCAGGAAACAAAGAGAGGAACAAGGTCAGAGCCTCAATGTTCTTCAAGGCAAGACCTCCATGGCCTCCTTCCTGCTGGGCCCCAACTTCTTACCTTCCCAGCTCCTCCCAATCCCACCAGCTGCTGGAGAGCAAACTGTTAAGACATAAGCTTCAGAGGACATTTAAGATGAAACCACAGCAGTAGGGTGTGAAAACCAGATCATCTGACAACTTGTACCTCCTCTGTCAGAGATGGCACAAAAGCAGCCTTCGGTGACTGTGCTGGGCAAGGCCTTCGTGCTTCCTACAGATTATTTCCATGACCTTTACAAACAAGGATCTATGATTATTTCATTTTGCAGATGCAGAAACTGAGTAACAACTTCTTTTAGGTACAGAGGTGGCTTTGGGATTTGAACCTCTCATACCCTAATACTATCATCCTCTGTTTAGTTCCTGGTCCAGTCTCCCATCCATGCCTTCTGGAAGAACCCAATATCTATTGACAGCATGTATTGATTATCACTAAGTACCAGATACAGTCCACCATGCTAGTTATATGGATTCATTTAATTCACACAAGCATCCCATAAGATACCTATTACTACCCTATCTTACAAACTATTCAGAGATATTGACTGTGTTCCTAATATGGCAGAGCCTGCTAAAGGCAGGGTCACTTTCAAATGAAATATCTGGAGGAAAGGTCTGTTCCCTTTAAACAACTGTAAAATCTCCAAGGGAAGATCTTATGTAGACACAGGAGAGGGACAGAGAAGGAAAGGGGAAGCAAGAGAACCAAACAAGCATCTTCAGGGTTCTGAGTGCGGCAGCTGCATGAGATCAGGGAGATCAGAAGATGCAAAGGGCCACATTAGTCAGAGGCTGCATGGGGGAAGTGGGACCCTAGGCAGGCATTGATGACCAAAGGAAATCTAGATGAACAAGGCATTCCAGGGTGGGGACTAGAATGCTTAAAATTAAGATGGGGCCAAGAAACAGATTTGGGTAGCAAAAGGGCTTAGTAAAATAGCCTTCAGTAGAGGAAAACCTACTTACTAGGGTTCAAGCTGTGGGGCATATTCCCAAGCCCAGTACTCATAGTACACTGAGATCATTTTGTTCTGTAGAACATAGCCCATCAGGGAGCCAGAGGTAAGTGAGAATAGTTAGTGATGCTATGAGAGAGAGAGAGAGAGAAAGAGAGAGAGAGAGAGAGAGAGAGAGAGAGAGAGAGCAAATTAAGACGATACCACACACATCTCACCTAGTACCTCCATTGGAGGTAGGGGGGTCCATTTTGCCCATAATACACCTGCTCTCATCTCCTTCACTGCCTCGTCTCTTTGCTTCTTCTCTGCCTATGTTCTGTTTGCAGCAGTAGGCATATGCATGCACACTAGCTTACCAAATACTTGGATGTTTCTCTTAGAAAATCTTGCATTCTTTCTTCCCACTGCTAACAACTCCAACAGCAAGCTCTCTATATGAGATCACAAACCTAATGCACACATCCATGCTCTAAAATCATGGGCTGGTGAGATGGACCTGATGGAAGCCACTTGCTGCCAAGTCTGGTAGTCTGAGTTCAATCCCTGGAACCCACATGGTGGAGAGAACTGACCCCTGCAAATTGTCCTCTGGTCTTTACATACACACCACCTCTCTATATATTTATCTTGCTCTCTCTTGCTCTCTCTCTCTCTCTCTCTCTCTCTCTCTCTCTCTCTCTCACACACACACACACACACACACACACACACACACACACACACACACACACACACATAAATAGATAAGAGTAAGAAACTACAAAAAAAATCAAGAAAGTGACCTCCTCAGAATGAGGGTGACCCTGAAACTGAGGCCTGCCAATATCAGAGGACTTGATCCATTAGCTGGGGTGAGGGACTCCTCAGAACTCAGTATGTGTTATTGTTTGAACATATAGCATTCACCAGAGCTTGTTTCTGAACACTGAGTCCCCAGCTGGTAAGACTGTTTTGAGAAGTGATAGATTTCAGCGAGGGGGGAGCTGGAGGAGGTGAATTACAAGGAGTGGACCTTGAAATTCACACTTACTACTGATTCTAGCTTAGAGCTCTTTGCTTCTTGCCCAACATAAGCTAACCAGCTGGCTCACATTCCTGCTGACATGGATTTAACTTCCCCCACCATAATGGACTTATGTCCCCTAAAGCCATGAGTCAAAGTAAGTCACTCTTCCCGTGAGGTGCTTCTGCTAAATGCCACAGCAATGAGAAAAGAAACTCATAGGGCAGTAGTGTGGGAAAGCCCTTGTGGGATGGTGTGTGGGGCAAGCAGCCCTTGACAGTGCAGAAGACGATGACAAGGCGGCATTACCTGAGTTGTTTCTAGAAGTTGGATGAGATCCAGCAGCAGCCTTGAACTATTCTGAAATCTGAATGCTGATGAGCTGCTGGATAGTAGGTACAAGGCGATAAATGTGAGAAATGTTTTGTCAAGTGTGAATTTCTACATGAGCGTAAAGGATTGTAATTATTACTTTTTTCTGAAAAGAAGAAAACAGTGTCTTTTATGTCTGTTTTGGAAATTAGGTGCCCGTAATAGCAAATAAACTTAGAAGCATAAAATTTCTGAGCTGAGACCAGGCATGTTCAACCCATCCATGAGCATCTAGAGACTATCTGGTAGATAGGGCTCTGGGACCTGGGTCTTGACAGAAGTTATGCTCAGTGACAAGCAGGATCATTGGGGATGATGGGGCCATAGAGATTAGGTGTCTCCATGAGCAGGGGACATCAGAGAAGATGGCCATTCAAAAGAACATGAGTGCTGAATCTCAAAACAGAACACAAAGAGTGGCCAAGCAAGGAAGCAGAGAATGTGGCACAAATGGGTAATGAGGCAAGGCCTGGCCCCCAAACATTTATGTGAACCCTAAAGGAGTTGGTTAGAGCCACCCAGGCAATAAGTAGTTCCACAAAGGAGTCACGTCAAAGTTTATTTTTAACCACTCTGTTAAACATGGGATATAAAACCTTCAAAGGGGTCAGCAGTGCCAGACTACAGTGGAGGACCTGAGATGGGAACACAGACCTCCCTGCTCTCAGATCAGGGTTTACTGAGTCCGCATAGGCTAACTTACCCACCTGCCTACCTCGCTGAGATCCAGTTCCACACCACAGTCTGTTGCTCCTGCATCATCCCCACAGCCCTCTCACGATGGAGCAGAGGCGTCAAGACTGATGCCTTTGTTTCTTTTTCATTAAGTTGACAAGAGAAACGAGGTCACCTTCCTGCCCGTGGTCTTTCTCACCCCTAAAAACTAGCCAGGTCAGAGAGTCACCAAACAGCCTTGCTTCCCAGCTGTCCTGTCAAAGGCCAGTCAATCTGGGAATAAAAAAACACACTGGGCATTTAATTTTTAAAGAGAGAGCAAAATGGCGAAGAGACTTTAAAAATTGCTCCTAGCTCTATGTGTAATCAACAGCCAGGCTGGGGGTCACCACCAATCCCCACATCTCTTGAGGCTTAGGAGCAGGTGGAGTATTTGTATCTGGAGCCAGAGAAAATTGCAGACCTGACCCCTGCTTTCCCTCTCCCGTGCTCAGAAAGGAGCCACCTCTGTGATCTATGACAAAGCCCAGATTCTTATTGAAGCACTGGCTTTCAGCCGGCTAGCCCCCTCCACCAGCTTGACCACTAACAAAGAATCTATTCGAAGGACAAAGTGGCACCCTCCCTACAAGGATCGTCCATGAGGGCTGAGGGCATTACACATGACAGTTCAAGTCTGCAGGAAGACGGCAGCTCCAGGTAAATACCTGGTCTTGAGATTTGCTACTTGATCAGCAGTAGACACATGGCCAAATGCAGCAACCAAGTGAGCATTTATTAAGCTGAGGCTGTACTGAGTTTCTAGGGGGCATAACATAATAATATTAATATTGATCAGCTGTTTATGACATCTCCCACACTTTATTTGGTCTCTCTAAACCACACAGCATCTCGGGAATCACAGCATCATGGTTATGAGTGTGATGTGATCGAGAAAATGATGGCTCTGAAGCCTGATAGACTGAGCTGAGATTCTCCCTGTGCGTAACTACGTGATCTTAAAAAAGTTGCCTAGCCTCTCTGTGTGAATGTGCCCTCAGCTTTCCCTTGGGTATGGGTCCTGCAGTAGCTTCATTGGATTATGGTGAGCTAATGAATTAACAACTTGGCGGCACTTAGAGAGTGCCTAGCGCATGGTAAGAGTCTGTGTTGGTCATCTTCGTTGTATTTCCATTGTATGTATGAAGAAACCAAGTCTAGAGATAGTAAGTGAATTAGCCAAGATCACAAAGCCAATAAAGAGAGACTAGAAATTTAACAGAGCAGCTCTTTAAATTCCATCCTGCCAGGTGGTGGTGGCGGCAGCGGCGGCAGCGGCGGCAGCACATGTCTTTAATCCCAGCACTCAGGAGGCAGAGCCAGGCAGATCTCTGTGAGTTCGAGGCCAGCCTGGTCTACAGAATGAGATCCAGGACAGGCACCAAAACTACACAGGGAAACCCTGTCTCAAAAAACCAAATAAATAAATAAATAAATTCCATCCCAACCCCTTCACAGTCTGGGAATATTCTTATTTAAAGGTTAAATGTTACAGGCAAGACAGAGGAGGGCTCTTTGGAAAATAATGAGCTTTCAGACCAGCAAGGGGACAGAGCTGTGACTTGTGACTAAGACTCTCCATATACAGATGGTAGACATGAAACACAAGTCTCAAGTCACCTTGCTGCAATCTACATATGAGTGAGGGCATGGCAGGACCAGACTGGACAAGGTATTAAAGTGCATGAAAAGCCAGGCAACAGATGCATGAGGCAAGCAGGCAGCTTAGTGTGCAGAACCACACCTCTGCATGGTCAAGACAGCTCTAATAATGACTGGTAGTTTTATCACTCCAACGTTTGAAGCAGGGCTTTTCTCTGCATCGCAAAATGCTGGCCTGTTTATTTTAGAGTATCCAGACCCCATACTCCAGGGTCCTGGTTTAAAAGTTACCAAGTGGGAATAGTCTGAGTGTAGGGTCCCAAATTTCAAATTTGAGCTTGTACCATTCAGACAGCATCTTGATCTATCTGTAGGACAGCCATGTATGGTTGGTCCCATGATGACTGAGGTGAGCAATAACAGCTAAAAACACCAACAAGTGGTAGAGCATGGATTCAGACCAAAGTTGGCTTGACTCTAAGGGCATGCTCTTCCCTGTATTTTGTGTGACTTCATTCTTTCTACTATAAACTAATTGACATTGGTGCCTTCCACTTGTGACTTTAGATAAGCTTGTAATTAAAAAAAAAACACCACCACCAATAAAAAATGTAATTTTGAGTTGTTCTCTAAAACAAAAACAAACAAACAAAAAAAAAACAGCTCTCAGTGGTAAGTGGCCTTCCCTGGGACCAGGCCAGGGCTGCCTTGCACTTTCCAAAGTCAGTCACGATGGGCTGGCACCTGAATCAATGGCCGCCTTGTTCCTTTTCTCCCTCTATGCACTGTTAAAGAACTCACTCTGTGCCTAGCACCATGCCTGGCACTAAAACTTAATGGGAGAAAAGTTTGTGACCCTGCAGAGCTCAGGTCTAAGGGAGAGGTCACTGAACATAAAAATTCTGAGTGACAGACACGGCCAAGCATGGAAGAGAGAATGCCTCCTAGGGTGGGCAAGAAGTATGTTCAGAGCAGGGCAGGTGTGAGGGGATTTTATGAGGACAAGCTTGCTGTAGAATGACAAATAAGAGGCAGGGAACAGCATGGAACAGCAATCATGGGGCCATGGTGAAATATTGCTACCCTGTATAGCCCTCTCTGACCAGAGACAGATGGATCAGGATTCTGCCTTCTATCCTGCTTTATTTCCCTTACCATACACTAGCTATTGATGGCGTCATATCATCATTTGTTCATTGCCCATTTCTCCCAGAGAGAGGTAAACAGTATCCAAGCAGATGCTCTTCAGTGCTGTGTCCCAGAGCCTAGAACTCTGTAGCACACAGGAGATGCTCAATAAGTAAGAATCTTCTCAATAAATGAAGTTGTGAGGCAGTGTCATTGAAAATACTATATCACAGAGGGCCCCCTCACCCCCCAACTCTCTGGTCTGCAGGACCCCATTCCAGTAGGACCAGGCCCAAACAGGTCACAACACAGCCGAGTAGGGACAAGGGATTCTAACCCTGGCCCACAGCAGAACCCCAACCAAGCCCCCACCCCATGCGGCTGGGTTGGAGGGAAAGCAGGGAAATGCAGTAACTAGAAGCCTGCCCACTTATGGTGCTGGGCAGTGGGGAACTACAAGGATCTCCTTGTGATGAGGAAGCATGGCTCAGCCCTGCATCGCAGGGACCAGAGTGAGACAGGGAGACCCACCCGCAGGCCTGGAGCTTCCCACCGCAGGCTCCAAGGAGAAAACATGAGCCCACCCGCTACCTTACAGTACCAGCCAGAAGGCCATTATTAGAGTGAGCAGAGGTGTGGTATTGTGTCTTTTGGGAGGGAGGGAGGGAGACAGAGAGACAGAGAGAGAAGGAGAGAAGGGGAGACAGAGAGAGAAAGAGAGAGAGAGAGAGAGAGAGAGAGAGAGAGAGAGAGAGAGAGAGAGAGAGAGAGAGATATCTTTGGGCATTACAGCAGAGATGACCTGTTGAGTGTGCACATGTGAGCTAGTTCTGAAGACAGGATTATGGGAGACCTAGCCCCACCCCTCATCTGTCACATAGCAACACGGACTGGGGAGAGATGCCCCCCTTGTCCCTGCCCCACCTATCAACATCTGGGGCAGGTGGGTCATAAGAGCGGGAGAGCTGTCCTCCAATGCTCGGAAGAACAGGCTCTGCACCCCACCAGACAGCACAACAGAGCCAACCCGGTTAGCAGAGGCGTGGGTGAGCCAGCCCTGAAATCATGAGCCTGTGACAGCTGCCCCCATTACTCATCTGCCTTATGGCAGCATGGGCAGAGGAGAGTTGCCCCCTGCCTCTCAATGCCTCAAGCAGGTGGGAGAGCTGGCCCTGTGGTCATAACAGAGGAAGAGCCATCCCTGACCCTCACCAGCTGCAACACTCGGGAGAGCAGGCCTTGGCGGTACCTCGCCAGGGCACCAAAATTGAGCCAACACTGTCGGTGCAGGTGTGGGAGAGCCAGCCCCTAAACTGTGGGCCATGAGGGAGCTGTCCCCATTACCCTTCTGTCTTGTGGTAACATGGGCAGGGGGAAAAGGAGGAGGAGGAAGGGAACACAGAAGACTAAACTTTCAGTTCATATAATTTCAATATCTGTCACAACCTGATGACCAGGTGTCTTAGTTAGGGTTTCTATTGCTGTGATAAAAAACCATGGCTAGTTTTATGTTAACTTGACACAAGCTAGAGTCATCAGAGGAAGGATCCTCAATTGAAGAAAAATGCCTCCATAAGATCAGGCTGTAGGCAAACTTGTAAGACATTTTATTAATAGTGACTGATGTGGAAGGGCCCAACTCATTGTGGGTGGAACCATCCCTGGGCTGGTGGTCCTGGGTTCTATGAGAAAGCAGGCTGAGCAAGCCATGGGGAGCAAGCCAGTAAACAGCACTCCTCCATTGTCTCTGCATCAGCTCCTGCCTCCAGGTTTTCACCCTGCATGAGTTCCTGTCTTGACTTCCTTTGGTAATGATGACCTGTGATGTGGAAGCATAAGCCCAATAAGCCCTTTCCTCCCCAAGTTGCTTTGTTCACAGTCTTTCATCCCAGAAACAGTAACCATAACTAAGACAATAACCAAAAGCAACTTGGGGAGGAAAGGGCTTATTTCAGCTCCCAGGTCACAGTCCATCACTGCGGGAAGTCAAGGCAGAGCTCAAGGCAGGAACCTGAAGACAGGCACTAGAACAGAAACCACAAAGAAACGCTGCTTACTGGCTTGTCCGCCATGGCTAACTCGGTTTGTTTCCTTATAAGTCCCAGGTCCACCTACCCGAGGCCCTTCCATATCAACCACTAGTCAAGAAAGTACCAGCCAGGCTGCTCTTATGGAGGCATTTTCTCAGTTGAAGTTCCCTCCTCTCAGATGAGCTAGAGAGCTTATGTGCTCAACTGAGGAAAAACGAACCAGGCACAGCAAAACATATCCCCAGCTGACACTGAAGGAATTCTGGGTGCCTGGGCTTTAGATAGTGAGTGAAGTACCCAGGGCTGGACTCTTTACCAAGAGTTCCTTGACTGCTCGGGAACCACCTCAGAAACTCCTCAATTCTGCCCTGCAGGAGCAGAAGGTACCTGCCATGCCAGGCAGTAGAACTGCAGCCCCCAGAGGGCTTGCTCTCTCTCGGACACCCATTATGGTCTCCAACTCAAAGAACTCGTGTCCTTTTCTCGTGGTCTACAGAACGAGGCTCAGGCCCTGAGAAAACTGTGTGAAGGTCACCCAGATACTTCAGGTTCAAATCCAAAGTCCAGAAACTCTCACTCCTCAATCTGGGATCTCCCTCCCATGTTGCGCTAAGCGCTGGACCACAATCATTTGAAATTGAAAAAGAACTCTCCATTTTAGCTCTCAGAACACATGACAGCTTCTCACCCCAGATTGTTCTCAGCTCAGTATGAAAACATATAACAGAGGATGAATGCCTGAGTGAAAGAAAGACCTAAACTTAAATTATTCCCGAACGGCAAGCTATTGTCGGTGATTGACAGCCAGCCTCGACACTCACCAGTGACAGTCACACACAAAGTAAGCCTTCAAAGAGAGCTCAGTTTTCTTCAATTAGCAGAGCTGAAATGAAACCATTTAGGAAATTATACTATTGGGCGACTGGTGGGTTTTAAACATGATGAGAAAAATAAAGGCTGGGCCTGCTGGTAACCAGCAGCAGAGCTGGGGCTGTCGGAGCTGCCTGGCTTGGGAGCAAGTGGGTCCTGGAACTCATCATAGCTGCCTGCCTCCCTGCCACAGGTCCAGCCTGGACACAGTCATTCTTTCATTCGTTCAAGTCACATTGATTTTATGCTGCATACAAGAGTGCTGGCAACTGCCAAAGGGATCTAGTCCACGCTCCCCCCACCCACCCCTGCACTCTCACACAAATATTCAGTATGGGATACCTTTTTGACAGGTGGCATAAGGAGAATGCAAGGTGCCGGGGCAGAGCGGAGAAAGACCTGTAAAGGTGAAACGCCATACTGCATGGAAAACTGTCATCTGTGGTATGAATGCCAACCCAAGGGGAAATGTGCTCGGCCGTCCGGAGAAGAACAGGGACGGCCAGGACCAAGGGCAGGTGGCCACAGAAGGAACGGACCTCTGTTCTGCTGCAGCACCTGTCCGTTTGCCCTTGTGTCTTAGCCTCACAGCTCTGGAAAAGCCGCAGGGGCTCAAGCCACTTATTACCATTCACTCAACAAACCCTACCTCCGATTCCAGGATGGCCAAGGTTCAGAGGAACCGAGAATGAGGCACACACAGGGGACTGAAGATTCCCTGGACCCAGTCCTCAAGGGAGGATCCTGTTACAGGATTGGATTTCCTCCTGAGGCAAACACAGAAAGTGATACTAGAACCTGTGACATTCTCGCAGCTCATGCCTCTGGGGTTTCTGGACTGTCTACGTTCAAGTCCTGGGGAAAACAGACAAGGGAAATCAGAGAAAGGCAGGCATCTATTTGATTGACAGGGACGTACAGGATAGAGAGACTTCTCATCTGGATCCCAGTAGAATAGAAAAAAGATAAAGATTCAACCTCATCCCTTACTCTGTCTCCAAAATAGCGGTGTAAGGAACACGTTAACCCTCTTGGTGAGTCATTCTCCACATCCTGCTTCACTACCTCCAGTTGTGCCTGGGTGGAGTTAGGTTCAGATTTAAAATGCTAATTAGTGAATATTTAATGAAGCATTACTTCTCTGAGCCAACGCTCATTTCTCTTACTACCTACCAGCACACTCTGAAGCAGCACTCTATAAAGAGTGGTTAGCATCCTGGCTTTACTGCACTGGGAACCGGAAGGGAAAGGTGTGAAATGCTAGCTACTCTCTAAGTCAGGGGACTGATGTTTGAATACAGCGCTCAAGCCCCCAGCCGTGGGAACATCCTAATTCAAGGCCCTTGCAAATTCATTTCTTCCTGACTACCTGGTGTGTAAGGGTAAAAAGAGAAGGAAACAAAGTTACCTCAATGGAGGGACAGGCACACATCCATCCTCTTAGTCGGGAGCCTGCGTCTTCAGCCTGGTCCTATCATTTTCCACTTTGTCTCCTGTAGAGTGTGGTATGTGCAGGGGACAAAGAGAAGTAGTTATTTCTCTCCTGCACTTTGACACTGTCCTGTACTGATGGTATGCCCCAAGACCCAGGACTGAGAGGACTGGTACCTGGAAGTGATAACGCAGCAGGATCCCAGGTCATCTAAACCCCCTAATCTGCCAGGCACCCAAGTTAAGGGCTGACTGGAGGGTGTGCAGACTTGGAGACCACAGGCTGATACAAGTTGTGTCCTGGTATCTCATAAGCAGGCCATTGATGGTGAACAGGGCCCAAAGAGCCCCTCTGAGAGGGTTCCTCTCTGCTAGCCATGGGATAAAGGTAGCCCAGCAGCCTAAGGAAGGGAACCAGCCACAACACCAAGGTTAGAGAGGGCCCAGTCACATGCCGCCAGATGCAGCCAATTAGAGCTAATTGGCCACCTGTAGATGAGGAGCCCCTGGAGGCAGAGTCTGCTGTTGGACTTTTGAGAGGCCTATGCTTGCCCCTCTGCCTGTGACCTGCTCTCCTGCCCTCAGATACCTGCCCTGCTCTGACTAATGAGCCAATGCCACAGAGGGAGGAGGCTATAGAGGGAGGGCACAACTTGCCAAGAAGCACTTCCTTCTAATAAACTTTCCAGGGATGCTCCTGAAAGCCACGGTTGGATTCTCCCATGAATGTAGCCCCAGGTGCTGAGGGGCAGAGGCACATAGCAACAGCTCATTTAGCAGGGGACAAATGGCCTCCTTTCAGCCCAGGAGATAAAATATCATGCTCAGATAGGGCCTTATGCAAGACACAGGGGAGATGTGGGGTACCTACCAGCTCAAGATAGCCTGGGATTGCTTCAGAAGGATAAAGAAAAGGTAGTGTCTCTTTCCACCAAGCCAGAAGGCAAAAGCAAAGTGGGAATAATGTTGCAATCAAGATGAATATTAGCAGTCATGGGAGCTTATGAGTGTGTGTACAGCCCTCCTAGTCTATAGCTCAAGTCCCCATCCACTATCTCTTTACAATGACTTCAAACAGCAGGAGAAAAAAGGCAGTTTCCCCACCTTACAGAAAAGTACCTGGTTGAGGGGGAGGGCAAGGCTAGGGGGCTGGAAGCTTGAGTCCAGAATCACACAAGCCCAACACCAAGACCACGGTTCAAACCAGGCCTTTGGGTTCCAAATCCAGACTTTTTGTGTCTCTGCCACATTTGTCTGGTTGAGGGCAGGGGTATTATGTTTTTTGATCATAATATATTAAGACTAGAAAACCAGACACATTAAACACCACAATTAGCTTGCTTGCCTGCCTCCCCCTCATATACACACATACATACACACACACACACACACACATACATACACACACACACACACACACACACACACACACACACACACACACACCACAATCTCTCCCTCTTCCGTTATACTGCAATTCGAGCTCTGATAATGGAGACTATGTATGAAAAAAAATAATAGTGAAAACACGATGTTGTCCCTTTAAGATAGTGGATGCCAGCTATTTGGCTGCCTTTGGTTATAAGGAAATAAGGGTGGAATGCTGGTATGGTGGGAGAAACACACACATGAGAGTCAGTAGTGCTCCCCACACACAGTAGGGGATCAATAACTGTTCGCTGAATTGAACCGAGTGAAATAAGCATGGAGCCACGGGGAGAAGAGAGAGAAGGTATTCCGTGGAAACACAGCTACTCTGTGTAAGACACTCTGCTGGGAATTTGGCACAAAGAAGACATTTGCCATCTTCCAAGCTGGTTCCCGGCATCAGCTGGAAGCTCCCACTGTCTTAACATCACACACACACAGAGAACACAGCAGGACATAGGCTTCCAAGCGGTCCCCGGGAATGTCTGACCTTCATGGTAGTCCTGACTCTGTGTCACCTCAGTGTCATGTTTTCCTTATCTTTTTAAAAGGAGAATTTTCAGGTTAGAGAGAAGGTTGTAAAGAAGGCAGAGTAGTTAGTGAAATCCCAGTGACCGTGCAGTCGCCGAGGCCCGATGCCAGGAGGCAGTTTCTTCGCTGCTGTTGGGCTGTTCCAGGGATGATTTTGCCTGATGGTGACTCCTATCAGTTCGTCGCTATTCAACCTTCAAGGCACTGGTGGTTTTCAAAGCACTTTGTAGTGTGCTGGAAATATCTCAGATCACCACTTCACACTCCCCCATCACCAGAAGTGCCCAAAGGATCATTACCATATATTGGACAACTGCAATAATAATGATAATCCCAGCATGATCAAAACAGCCAACTTTCTTTCCCCTGTGTTTCATTGGAGCACCTCGCATGTATTATTTTATTGACGCTTTGAAAAATAATCCTGCAATGTTCAACTTGGCAGTGGCTGTACAATGACATGGTGACAAGGTCATATGGTCACTTTAAAGCCTGTGGCCCTCACCGGCACTCTTTCACTCATTTGCATAACCACTATATCCTAGGCATTTTGCTCGCTGCTAGGATACAAAGATCAAGACAGTGTAACTCTCAATAATTCAGATAGTCAGATAGACCAAAGTTCACGTCAAGTGTGGAGACGAACTGATGGCTGGGGGCTCTGGGCATGTGTGGAAGGAGTCACAAAGGCTTCTCAGAGGAAATGATTCCTCAGTCTGGAAGGGGAGGTAAAACCTGGTCAAATGACAAATGAAGGGCAAGAACAGCATCTCTGCTGTGGTGGGGTACAGAGGGCAGCAGGTGCAGAGACATGGAAGACAGAAGAGTATGATCATGGGTGCCGATCTTCTCAGCAGTGCAGAAGGGAGAGGGAGAGAGACAGGCAGCAGGCAGAGAGAACACTAAGAAGAATGAGACTGAGAAAACAGGATATGATTGGAGAACATCTCTTTCAAGTCAAGGAGTTTGGAGTTCATCTTGAAGGCTACAGTGGCTTCTGGTGGTTTCTGAGCAAGTGTGTGATGTTCTAAGGAAACGTTTACTCCATACTTTCAGTCTACTCTGTAACAGGGCCTAGCAAGGTCACAGCACTTCCAGCTTCTCCTCTCAAAGGAAAGGGGGGTGATTTGTTTTTCCAGTAAAACCAGGGACAGACAACAAATGGGTGACAATAGCAGATAGGCTCATGCAGCACTATGCCTGCCTTGTATTTGTGCTCCTTTGCACTTTCATACAAAGCACCCATGGCCATGGAGTATTCGGGGACATTAGCTGACATGCTTGCATGAGGCTTGAAAGGTGGATTTAAAGCAGGTATACACTGGTGCATAGAGTAACTCTCAGAGCAGCTTGGATGAAGAACATGCCCCTGTCCCTAGAAACGGGGTTGTGCTCAACCCAAAAAAAACCTCAGGGAATGATGAGTTTCTCCCTTCAACTCCAAACGGGGCTCTCAAGCCTCTCCTAAAAGGCAGTAGGTTACCCAACATCTTTAATAAGTCTTTCCGCTCGGGGGATGCCACTCGCATCCAAAAACCTAACTGAAATGACAGGACAGCTCCTCTCCTTGTCTCACTCAGTGATCCAATCACAGGGGTTTCTTTCAGTGCTCCATGGAAGGCCACCTGTGCACTCCAAGAGTGACAAGAGCTGTCCCCATCAGCTTAGACTAATTTAGAAAATGCCAGAAGCCTCATATAGCTACACAGCCTAAATTTTCTGATCAACTTTAAGAGACATCAGACTCGTGATTTCATCTTTGTCTAAATCAGGTTCACCTCTTATTTGACTTGTAAGTTGAAGAGAGAAAGAATGTGTTTACACATCTTCCCTGGTACCCTTCTTCCCCTTGAAAATGAAAACACATGTCTACTTTGCAAACAGGGAGAGCAGTTGCAATCAGCCACTTGGCTAAAGCAAACTCAATTCCAGAGTCAGTCTGGAGTAAGGGGAGGATTGCTTTCTTACTAATCAGGCAATAGGAGCCTGTGGGGTGCAGAGACTTCAGGCAGGAGCCGATGCAATCTGTTGATCACCAGGGGACCCTTCATAAAAACGGTCAGATTCGCAAGCCCTCAAACTCACTTGTGCCGTTCACAGGGGGCTGATTTCCCCCTTGACTCTCATTGAGTTGTCCCAACACACCTGTTTGCAAGGCATGTGGTCTCTACACCCAACCCTCTTAAAGCTGGAAATGGGAGTTAAGTAAGAACTAAGGACATCTAATCTCGAGTAGAATCATAAAGAATTAGACAGATGGGCTAAGTTACAGGAAAAAAAAAACAGCCAAGAAATCCAAAGGTTCCCCAAGCCTCATATCATTGGTTAGTTCAAATCTCTTTCGTGCATTTTTCACTATTCAAATAAGGAGGGAAAGACTGGAAATCAAGCTGTTCTTACAGCAGAGCCCTTTCATCCTCCACATAGCAGGGGGTGGGTGCAGAGGAAGTGGGCGACGTCTGCTTTGCACACAAGTGCTGGCAAACTTACAAGCAAGCTGAGAGGACACCAGAATGACAAGAGTCAGAGGGATTGCTTGGTGTGTCTACCAATACCCATCCTTCTCATCTTCCAAAAATGGAAGCTCCATTCTGGCACAAATCCACTCAAAATAAAAACAATAATCCTTCCTCTCCCTTCTGTTAGGAATGAGAACATAAGACTAAATTGTAGGTGCAACTCCCAGCCATGTCCTGAAAATAAATGGGAGGCTCCTCTTCTGCTCCCTCTTCTCCCTTTCCACCATCTGACCAGAATGAGGACATGGTGACATCACATCATGGATCACGAAGATAGCATGGCACCTAGGGACGAGGAAGCCTCTAGTTAAGGAGCTGGAGTCCATATGACTTCCTGAATCACAGCCTCCCTGTGGGCTCAGACCTGTACAAAACTGAGAAATGCATTTCTATCATTATAAAGACACCTTTAGAACACTTTGTTTAGGCCCTTGGTTACAAGCAATTGGACTGATGTGCTAAATAGTGGAGATGGCATGTCACCATATGGAGGAGTATCACTTTAACAGAATATAGTTGCAAAGAAAAAACTAACAGTACAGCAAAAGTTGTGTTTCTACTGGGAAGTGACACTCTTCACACAGGGGAATGGCACTCAGGCCAAACCTGGTGGCTCTGAACTCATCACTTATCAATGTTTCAAATGGGTATAATTTCTGATTAATCCATAGCTATGGCGAAGATGGGTAGAAATGCAAGCGCACTGAACATAATACTAGATGAGCTGACCATGCCAAGACATGAAAGTAAATCTGACAGTGAAGGAGAAGATGCAGAAATATAAACCATAGATCTGAGAAGAATCAATCCACACACAAGAATGTGATTTTCAAATCCAAGAGGTCAGATGTCTGGGGCTACTCTTATTCAGAGGCAGTCTTTTGCCTCAAAATAGCCTATAAGCATATCAAGTGTAAGCTCAGCGTAATAACGGATGTTCACAACGATATTTCTGAATCATTCTATTTTGGAAAGCATGGAAGTAATTCATTTATAAGTATTTTCAGAACATTAGTCATCTTGAAACTTTGCTTATTTGAAATGTCTCAGTTCATGTGACAACATGTGCATAAATTGTCCCACAGACATCATTGTTAGATGAAATACATTTGGGTAGCCCATGCATGGTCAATGTTTATAGCCCTGTGTTTCCTATCTCCACTTTTTCAGGCCTTGCCCAGAGGTAATGACCTAGAGATGAATTACACACCCTGAATGTGGGACTAGTCATTGCTGTTGTCAAAAAATGCCTAGTGTAGTTTAGACACAAACAAAGAAATCATTATAACTTGGATCACACCTCTATGCAGGGAAAGATATATGTGATATAGACAAACAGAAAGAAAAATCACCACCCACCGTATAAAAGGTTCTCTAATGAAATGAGACATACCACCTAAAGGAACATTGGGAAAAGATGATGAATGAGTGAATCCAAGTCTCATAATGAATGTGAAAAGATGCTCCTGCCTATCAAACACCTAGAAAACACAAAGCGGGGGAGCGATGCAACATCACCCCTTACCTGAAAGGTTCAAGGAAAAGAATGCTCACGCTTGCGGCCAGCAAGAGGGGGAAAGGTGACTTTGTACATGTGAAGGAAAATGTGAGTTAACTCGTTCCTTGGAAAGTAACATGACGCCTTCTACTAACCTTTAAACAAGACCTATCTTTCCACTGATGGAAATTACTTTTGGGGATCTACTTCTACAAGTAAAAGCATAGAAACAGTAAATGTACAAGGCTAGCAATTTCAGCATCATTTATAAAAATTTGTGAACAAAATTAAATTCCTGTCAGCAGGGAAATGGTTGAAAAATCTGTGACATATTCATTCTATTAAAAAGTACACAGTCATTGAAAACAGCAGTGTATCTATACCAACTGACTCGAAGAAGGCTGCCGTGTGTGTGTGTGTGTGTGTGTGTGTGTGTGTGTGTGTGTGTGTGTGTGGTGTGTCTGTGTTTTAATACACATAAGCATAAATGATAATAGAAGAAAAATTTAGGTTAATTTGTAAGCAATCAAAAAGCTATGAGAATGAAGATATTCAAGATAAAATAATATAAAGTCAAATATGCCAGCGGATGCTATGTATGTGTGCATGCACATATGCGTGCATATAAATACAAAAGAATCACAAAATGAGAGATAACACAAAGAACTGTAATTCAAGTGGATTTTTACTAGCATCTTATTTTTCTATACTTCATTTTTACAACTGAATTCTATCATTTACATGTTACAAAATGATAAAGAAACAAAACCACCCACATGATTGGTGTACCTCACTCGGAAGAGCTCCTGCAGGCCAAGGAAGCTAACTTCAGATGTAAGTGACCAGGGCATGTAGAGGAGGTGTGAGAAGAAGTGTTGCGGGCAGGAAAAACTGCATAAGTGAAAGTGTTGGGGAAGAAAGAAATCAGGGATTACCAAGGTGTTCCAGTTTAGAGACGGCAAAAAGTTCAAAATACCGAAGCAAACAGCTGAAGCTCTGAGTCTGCGATAGACCCAACAGCTACAATAGACGTGGTCTCCATAATGCACTTACCAAATGATCTTTACTTAACATTGACAGATGAAAACAGCTTGGCTTTTAGCCAGCTCCACAAATGGACAAATATTTTGAGTGCTTAGGACTCTGTCCATGGTGACATCATGTGTTATACTCAGTTTGGTAACATTTTCATTCTAAACCCTCCTTCCTGTCAGTTTCCAACTTGCCTGTAAATATTTGCTTGGAGAAAAATATCACCAAACAATCTCAACTCAAGCTGGGGCGGGGTGGGGGGGGGGTAGAGAAGGTCATTTTGAAACATGAAGCTGCTGCATTCTGCATATTAACTAAACAAGAAGTCTCAAGACCTGTGGCTCAGAGTACATTTCAGGAAAAAAAAATGCTTTTATTTACTAAAAGCCGATGAATACAAATGAATTCTTTATTTAGTATTCACACTTATTAATTCTGCTCCCTCTGAGGTAGGAACCACATGAGCTTCACCAGGTGAATTAATAGGCTACCTGATGTCACCAGGTCACCTGTTCTCTGCAATGTGGCTATTGGGGGATTCTCATGGGAACTTTTCAATAACATAGCATTCTTGCACTGTCACCAATAGGAAAAGATCCCAAGTATCATTAACAATACCACTTCCTTGTGCAAACCTAAAAAGTGACACACTGTGGTCCTCAGCAGCTGATCCCAACCTGAGAAATGCTCTTCCCTCTGACACAAGGTGTCTTTCACTCTGTAACCCAGGCTTCAGAACACAAGGGATCCAGTTTACCTATCGCCGTCACTCTTAGAACACATGGCAGGTAATGTTATTATTATATTTCTAAGGAATTGAAAGAGATAAACAAAACATCAGGCAGCTTTTCATGTAGCTGACAGCTCAAAAGGAGGAAAAGACAGGAGGAAAACTCATTCAGGAAAATGCAATACTATAACTTTTTAGACTGTGGTCCCACTGAGCATTGAGATGATGAAAGAAAGTATTCAGGCTTTCCATGCTTAGCTGGCTGTTAAGAGTACCAGCAGCTGGGTGGTGGTGGCACACACCTTTAATCCCAGCACTCGGGAGGCAGATCTCTGTGAGGCCAGCCTGGTGTACAGAGTGAGTTCCAGGATAGCCAGAGCTGTTGCACAGAGAAACCCTGTCTCAAAAAACAAACAAACAAAAGGAGCAGCAACAGGGACCAGTGGGAAAAGCCCAGAGAAAGGAACTGATAACAGACAGTAACACCAGACCTACAGGAATTCAATCCCAATCCTAGTAGGGATGAGACTCCCAGCCTTCTAGAACCTCATAGAGACTCAGTCTCCTAATAGGAAAATAGGAGACTGTTTTGAATATAATGGAATAGCATGAGAAGTACCCATAAGCAAAAGATAAAACATGTCAGTAGAGACAGCTGTTGTGAAACCATCAATAATAATGCTGCTGATGTTGCTGCTGCTTATGATGATGATGATGGTGATGATGATGATGATGATGATGACAACCATGGGGTGGTGGTGGTGGTGGTGGTGTAAATATGGTGATAATAATGATGCTGAAGATAGTTCCAAGTGCTAAGAAACTGTAGGATTTCACATAGCTCCCAGAATCTTATGTAACTGAACAGTGAGGAGCACAAGCCACTTGTGTTTAAATCCCAGCTCCACCAGTTGGCATCTTATGTTTTTCCCATGCGCAATATGAAGACGAACCGGGTTAACACATCTGAAACCTAGAGAGCAGAACCTTTGCACATAACAAATGTCTTCTCCTCTTAATGGAGCTCTTAGACAGAAGGCCCTGCAAGGCTGTGCTCTATGTGCCATGTGGTTAGGAGCAGTAATCCAGAAGCAACTCAGCACAGTGGGAAGAACACAGTGTCCTGGGTCCGAAGGGCTTGAGTCCAATGCAGGCTCTTCATGCACCATGATCCAGGACAAGGTGCTCAATGTCTCTGATCCTTGGCTACTTTTCTATTTGTTAAAATCTCAGCAAAGACTTCATTGTTGCCAGGTTGGCAGTGTTTAACTAAGGATAAAGTTCACAGGATTAGTACAAGGATAGAATGAGAGAACGGAGGATGCAAATTCAACCAAGTGTCTGACTCACAGGAAGCTGGCAGTAAGCGGAATTCTAGTGCATTACCCTACTCAGAAGACAAATATCAAATCCAAGCTCTGATGGCCTCCAGCACCGACTGCCTCACTGACCAAGTATCCCTATTCATAGTTTTCAACCAACCTATAGGACCAGAAGTCACATCTACAACTGTTCCCCAAAGTCTCAAGCCATGTGATTCTAATTAAAACAATACCTCAAAATGCAGTTGAGTAGGACTAGAGGATCAAAGGCTCACTTAATGAAATGGTCACAGAACATGTTGACCCCTCTAGTGCTTCAGTCTCCAGACATGAGTGTCAGTACAGTGCCACCCTTTCCAGTAGGAACCCCTATAGCCATCCTTCATGCACACCACTGAGTCGTTGCACTCAACTGAAAGCAGAAGGGACCTACTCACTTCTGGGATCAGCTCTTACATGTAAAGGATACACAATGACCCATGAGCTCAAATACCTGGGCTAAGACCTCATCCTGTCTCTAAGAGCTTAACTAGTGGATGTTACTTGTCATACATACTTTTTTTTTCTGTAAAAAGGAAGTGGCACCTGTCTTAGTTACTTTTCTATGGCTGTGAAGAGATACAATGGCCAAGGAAACTAATAAAAGAGTTTATTGGGGGTCTATAGTTCCAGAGGGCAAGTCTATGACCATCATAGGGAGGAGCATGACAGCAGGCAGGCAAGCAGACATGGTGCTGAAGAGCTTATATCCTGTTCTATAAGCATGAGGCAAAGAAAGAGAGCTAGTTGGGTCTGGCATTGGCTTTTTGAAACCTCATGCCCACCCCCAGTGATATAACTCCTCCAACAAGGCCACACCTCCTAATCCTTCCCAAACAGCTCCACCAATAGAAACCAAGTATTCAATATATGAGCCTATGGGGGCAATTCTCATACAAACCACCACACCAACTCACTGGAAAGGTAACTGAAGACATGGGCTAGGAGACCCCATAAACTTGCATGCATGCTCTGAGCAGATAATGGATGCATGAAACTATAGTGCTTGTGTCGGATGCCCTCAGATCTACAGGAAGCAAAATAATAAGAATGGAAACAATAAAAGGAAGATCTGAGCTGCAACTCAGACTCTACTGTCCTTTCATTTTCTGACTTGGCCAATTGATGTCACCTCTTAAAGCTTAGCACTCTTCTTCTGTAAAAGTAAGGATTGTGATACTATCACATAGGGTGATGGCACACTTAGTGGGGTGTTTAATGTAATTGTTAAAATAAACTCAATTCATATTTTTGTCTCATTGTTTAAAATGATCCCAGTGGCTTGTAGTGCTCATGTCTCACAACAGTTGCTAGGCACCACCTACACATGCATCTTCTGCCTGAAGGAGCATGTGTATGCCTGTCTGTACTCCATGGTCCCCAGATATAATCTAGTTAGGAAAATATGGCATAAAGTTCAAGGAGCAGCATAAATGTTTAGTAATGTGTGTTCAACATAAAGGGTAGGTCATTTAACCGGTCAAGGGGGAGGGGGGAATCGTTACATGTATCTTAAATGGTAGAGTATCATTTGAATTTTTGAAAAATTATAACTTTGTAAATAAAGATATTAGAGTAAGAGAAAATAAGAACTGGGTGTGAGGGCTCATACCCATAAACCTAACACTCAGGAGGCAGAAGTAGGAGGAATGCTGTTAGTTTAAGGCCAGCTTAGGCTATGTAATGAGTTCTAGAATAGCAAGAAGGCTACAAAGAAATAGTCTTTATGGGGCAGGGGGCAGAGAGGAGGAGAGGGAAAGGGAGAAAGAGCAGAGAAAATAAGGAACAATGGGATAATGTCAAGGGCACTGGCCATCCTTTAGAAACTCCTAAATGAAGTGGTCTTTAAACTATAATCATATGTCTGTGTGAATTGTTGTGGTGTGCCCTGGGATGAATGAGGAAAATGAACTGTCCCTTGCTTTGAAGGAATGTACAGTCTGTTGGAAGATATAGACCCTGGAAACTCCTGACACCCACTTCAAAAGACACATGTGGCAAGAACAGAGGGAACAGAAGCCTCACACAAGAAAAGGGTCTTTGTGTGATGTTCCTTCTAAGATGGATCTTGAGGGATGGGTTCAGCTCACTAGACTGAAGAACACCACTCTGGTTTCCAATGGGTAATGCCGCAAAGGTACCAGGTACATGTGGAGTGCAGATAGGATATGAATGCATATGTAGACAGGTACACAAGTGTGACATGCAGCAGTATGTGAGGGATGCAATACAACTGTGCCCATGTGTACTTGTGTATGCATACAAGTCTGTGTTGGTATGGCTATGAGGAGTAAATGGGGAATGGTGCTGTGTACATGTGATTTGATGTATGGGTATAATTAGATTTTGTGTATGTATGTGGAAGTTTGTGACACTGTGCTTTTGTGTGTGCTTGTGCTTATATATTTATAAGCATACATTACATGTGTGAATAATATACTCTGTATATTTGTGAGCAAGATTATGTATATATACAAAAGTGTGTGGTGCTGTAAGTATACCTTGGGTGTGCATATGTGGGATGAAGGCAGTATGTGCATATGTGTGTGACAGCATGTGTGACTGTGTATGTATGTTGGGATGTATGCCAGGATGTGTGCTTATACAAGCATTACTATACACATGTATATGTGTGATTGTGCGTGATTCTGTGTGCACTGGTACGAGGGTGTGTGGTACTGAGTGCAAGTCGTGAGGGTGTATGTATTGAAGTACATGTGTGAAACACTGGGAGGTGGGGAGAAAGCCAGCCAGTGAAAGCCCTTGATGTCTGTGGTCAGGAATTTGAATAATATGCTCTAGGCAGTAGGGTGCCCTTTATGGTTTTGATCTGGGAAGAAATGTGATCAAAGGCATCTTTTAGAAAGATCATATTGGCTGCAGATGGGCCTGTTCCAGAGGACAGAAGATGAGCTGGGAGGCCCAAATGATGCCTGCGTGTGGGCATTAGGGGGCTGGAGAAGAGAAATGACTGACTTATTTTCCCATTACCTCACTATCCTTCACTTTACTTCCCTGAGGTTAAATAAATCATACACTTTTTTAAAAAGTTGTCCATTCCACGGAAGAAAGATCTCCAAACAAAGAGACACCTCCTTCAAATCATTAGATGCTCAGCCTCACTTGATCCAATTGAAAACAAGCTCTCCACTGGGCACAGCCACACTACCCCGCAAACACAGCAATCCCAGCCCCCACTGTACCAATGGGAAACCCCAGGCAAGGATGAGAGGATGAGAGATAGGGTCACAAGCTTTCTGTGATTCAACACTTGTTTCGTAACTGTCTGAGAGTATCCACAGTGTGTTTCAAGCAGCAAGCCTCTCTGGAACAACTCTTGTAGAGCTTAAGGTCTTCTCTTACTTCTTATTTTTCTAAGCCAGATGACAGGACAAGACTTGCTTCCCATGAGCACTCTTCTTTCCTTTGGTGCTAATGTTACTCTTTTCGGTCCCTGTCCCTTGAATCTCCTCTGCATCCCATCTCTCCTCCCTATCTCTCTTTCCTCTTGAGCTTTCTCTGTCTCTTCATTTCTCACCAATCCCACCCCACCACCACCCCTTTTTGTCTTTCTTTTCCTCGCTCATCACTCTTCTCCCATATCTCTTCCTACTATAAGAGAAAAAAAATAGTCTATTTTAGAAAAAGAGCAAGGTCTTGGCTAGCACCAGAATCTACAACCAATATAGTCACTGCAAAGCAACTGGCTGAGTCCAGCTTCTAGGGGGGAAAAAAATCTTAGCAAACGGCAAACACTGTAGGGTGGCCACTCATTTTTGAAAAAAAAAAAAATAAGAGTAGCCTATGGTCCACAGCTGGCCCCTGGACACCAGTATCACTGAGTACTCTTCCAGCTGGGCAGTTCCCATTTGCTAAGTAGTCCCAGCCAGCCCCCTCCCTCTGCACTGAGAAGGAGCTGTCCCTACCATCACATTGCACTGCCCAGCCATTCCTCCCACCCAGTATAGCAAAGGGGGGAAAAGCCATAAAATTCGGAACCAGCCCCTGTCAGCGCTGCCGGCATTGCAGAGACCACTGTGTCCAGCCCTGATCAGATCACCGGTAGAGATGGGGCCCTACGACCAAAGCCAAAGGGATCCTATCCCTGGAAATCTCAAACACAGGACCTGTTGCAAAAATCTTGTCTGCCCTAGGAAACACCTCCAGGTTTTTGCCTTTGGAATAGGATTCTACTACCTTATATGCAGGTGTCTAAACGGATCGAAGCAGCTTAAGCTTGACACAAAAAGGAGTTAAAAGGGCACCCAGTGCGTTTGGAATCCACTGCATGCACGCTGCAAAGGAGATGTGATGGGGAAGTGTGTCCAAAAGAAGGCTGCAGCGGTGGAGGGCTCGAAGCTCTGAAGACCTTTTTAATATGGCTGTATTGTAATACTGCAGTGCCAAACCCCACCAGTGGTTCCAAAAACGAAAAGAAAAAAAAAAAGGAGCCTTGCTATGCAACAGAACTTCCCAGCCCTGGAAACAGATTGCCTCCCTTTTGCACCCATTTAATAATGGCTTTATTTAGCACAATCGGGGGAGATGTGTGTTCTGCTAGGGAGTGTACAGAAAGCTCCATCTGCAACAACGACACGATTCTTCCTACATGAAACTAAGATGCAATCCCCTAAACTCAGCCTCCCAAAGCGTAGCAACGCCACTGTGAGGAGCTGCGATTCACAGAGGGAGCTCCTTGGAGGTTTGTACGTGTGTGTGTGTGTGTGTGTGTGTGTGTGTGTGTGTGTGTGTGTGTGGTGGCGAGTGGAGGGAGCGGTCAGGCATGCAAGGAGACACACCTTTCCTCCAAGCGGTTGGATACACCATGCTGCCTGCAAAGTCCACCCAGACTGTGCTGTCAAGGGTTAATTTCCTCAGCAAAAACTGAAACACACATACACCCCTACTTCGTCGAACCCCCCACCATCTCGGTCACCATCACACATTTGAATCTTCTTCATCTTAAATTCCAGAATCCCCCACCCCCATTCCCCATCAGTCCTATCTTTTGGGAACAGCTCCTGCACCTGGGCTCGATTCCCGCCTCATCACCGGTGGAAGCCCAGAGAGCCCGGCATAATTATTTTCCTACAAGGTTATGCCTAATTGGCCACTAACCTAATTGATTAATCATCTCATTTTTCAAAGCAGCATCCAAGAGTCAGGCTAGCGAGGAGATGGAAAAACATGTATGCAATGGTCCACGGGGTAAAATATACAGACCTAGGGAAAGACCCCAGGCCAGCTAAACCGAAGTGGCCAGAAATGAAAAGAGAACACCACGACAGGAGCAGGGAAATGCGCACGACCACAGGAGAATCAAGCCAGGAGCCTCTAAGCTGCCTGAGTCCGGCAGGCTCCAACACGAATGAAGTTGTTTTCCCCGGGGACCGAAGGGTTAAATAACTGCGCGTCAACCCTGTCTCGTCTGTGCTGGAGGGGAGCAGAATCCACTTGTTCCCTTCTCAGGCAAATCCCCCCTGGGGGTCCTGAGGGTCGCCTTGGCTTTCTGTCCACAACTTGCACCTCTCTGCGGCCCTTGTCTGCGCCTTTGCGCGCTACCCCAAAACTTTGCGCACACTGCGGCCGCCGCCTGGGCCGCTTTGCGCGGCGGAACGCACCACCAAGTCCAAGTGCTATGCGCAGCCCTTCCGCAGCCACCGCCGCTCGGCTTTGGGCATCAGAGTTTTCCTCCGCCTCCAGTCCCCACGCAGGAGCTCCCTCGTGGCTGCGGGAACGCGCCTCCCGGCCCGCAGTGGGCATCACGGCCGCGGCGCTGCAGACCACCACCCTGCAGGGTCCCTACGGCACCCACCCGACGGCTGGACGCCTGCAGTCACCCTTCCCCTGGCGCGCCCACTCCAGCCTCCCACGCCGCGGCCGCTGGGCGCAACACCTTCTCCTACCTTCCAGCCGCCGAGGACCACACTCTCCGCTCAGCCCTCTCGACTCTTCATCCTCTGACTGCAGAACAGGGCGACCCGACTCTGCTTTTGTTCCCTGGGGCGGGGAGGTCCGTGCGGGGCCAAGGAACGGGAGATGCCACGGAGCTGGGTATCTGGGAGAAGGGAGGCTCACTCCCAGCAGCTCTGCTGGCAGCAGTAGTGGCGGCGGCGGCGGCGGCGGCGGCGGCAGCAGCGGTGGCAGCAGCAGCAGCAGCAGCAGCAGTAGAGATAGTGCCGGCTCTCTGCAGGCTACATCTTTCATACCTTATACATCACTACCGAATTCCCCCGAATAGGAGAGCCCTTCAGCATTTCGGCCCCTAACGCAGGAGCGGGCGCCAGAAACAGTGTTTTGTCTGGACCTGGCCACAGTATGGACTCTGTTAGGGGGACAGGACCTCAGTATCCACTCGCCACTCGCAGACTCCCTTCTAGACAACAACAGCACCTCCTATAACCATCACTGGTCTCTCCGCAGCCCTCTGCTTAGGCGGTCTGTGTCTGCTCCCCAGAAGGTCTGGGCTTTAGGACAAGCAACAGTGATTTATGTTATGGAAACTCATTCCCAACTGCCTGTTTGAGTCTTCCGAGGGAGTGTCTTCGCCCAAAATCTTACTGCTGCAGAGGCACCCTCCTGATTGCACAAGGTTGCTGCACGCCTTGGAAACAGGCTTGTGGGCACTGGGACAGGCAGCCACGGGGTCCACTTGCAGCTGTGAGACCTCAGCACATTGCCAAATGATTGAGTCCCTGTTGCTTCATCTATAAAATGGGAATCAGATGAGTTTTCCTGTAAGGTTGTGGTGAGAATAAAATAAGCAGAGTGGAGCTCCCCAAAAAAAGCTTTTTCTTCCTTCTTCCAATGAAAGTCTGCCCTTCCTAAAAAAAAAAAAAAAAAAAGTCAGCAACAATTTACTCAAAAAATATTTGCCATGAGCTTACCTCTGTTTTATGCCAACGTGCATTTTATAGAGTACAGTAGAGCTTGCTTTGGATTTCTGTGAAGACACAGAAAATAGGTAAATCAGGAAGAAATTGTTTAGTAGTAATAATCAGCCAAATTAAAATAGGTGGTGGCCTGCAATATGAAATGATCACTGCTACTTAGATTTTGTCAACTTGACACAAGCGTGACTCACCTGGGAAGAAAGACCCTTACCTGAGGAAATGCCTTCATCATACTGGCCTGCAGGCACATCTGTGGGGCATATTCTTGATTGATGGTTAGTGTGAGAGCACCCAGTCTTCTGTGAGGGGTGCTACTTTTGGGCAAGTGGTCTTGGGTTTTATCAGAAGAAAGCCGAGCAAGCCATGGAGAGCAAGCCAGTAAGCAGAGTTCCTCTACAGTCGATGTCTCCACTCCCACCTCCAGGTTCTGCTCGGACTTCATGACAGACTGTGACCTATAAGATGAAATAACACCTCCAAGTTGTTTTGGGTCAGTGTTTTATCACAATAACAACAGAAACTGGAACACTGGGGCAGGGACCTGCTTCGATTGTAACAATGAACTCAAGTCCTGTGGGATCAGGACTTCATCTCCAGGGTGGAGGAAACAGCAGATGCAAGTGCCCTGGTGCAGGAATGAGTTGAATACGTCTAAGGTGAAGGAGGGTACACCTGCAGCTAGACACAGCAAGAGTAATGACCTAGTGGCATGATACGAAGTGGGAAGTTCCACCTGATAGGGAGGCTGACCTCCACGGAGGTCAGTAGGTAGTTAGAGTCTACCCTGGGATTGGGGATGTAAGTGTTGTGGTGCTTCCTGTGGGTTTTATTTGTAGTTCACTCTGGCTGCGATGCAGAAAGTGAACTGGAGGGGGCTTGGGCAGAAGCCCTTGGAAGAGCAATCCCTAAGAGGCTCCTGCAGTGTTGGATAAAAGTTCCTCTCCATCCCCTGGCTTCCATAACCACAGCAACTTCCCTCCATCCAACAAGCAACGGGGAGAAAGGACCACTGGTGAGACATTCAGGGAGCCTCAACATGAGTCATCCCAACCCACTCTCTGAGTATCTTCTTCCTCAACCAGAAGGTGTAATAAAATATTCTCCTAAACTTGTTGTGATGGTGAAATGATACAAGGAAGGCACACCCAAGGGACTAAATGACTGTTAATTCCATCTTTACGATCTCCTTATTTTGGGTCCCCAGGAGCCTCCTGAGCACCTCACAGGCCCTCTATCCCCATCTAGAGACAGCCTCTCCTGGAATTGTCCTGTTCCAGATGTCTCTCTCAGATGTGTGGGAATGCTTGCATTCACAATGCTGGTCCTCGAACCCATCTGCCATCTTCTCAAGCAGAAAACAGATTTTCATTTTGTTTAGATCCTTTTGATGTTTTCCTTTCTGGAACACTCATCTAGCTTGAAGCATACAGGACATCATCATATGAAGCTCTCAAGCTATAAAAATAGAAAGGAAAAGGTGCTGGGAGTTGGGGGATTCTTAAAGCCAGAGATGGCAGAAGAGGAAAACAGGTAAGCTGTTCTCTCTTAGCAACGGAAAAGGTTATCTTAGCTGAGAAACATGATCAGTCCCTTACATGTGTGGCCACAGCAGCTTCCAAAAGCCGCAAGATCCTCTGTACCATGCCACCAAAGCTCCAGGAGGTAAAACACACGTAATTAGATACTGTGACCTGTGACAGATAAAGGAGCACACGCCAGTCAGGAGAAGTAGCAGAGCTGGGACCCGATTCCCTTCCTCTCAGGTCTGTATGCTTTTGATGTCTGTGACCCTAACGGTGTTGTCTGACTTCTGGAACCCAGAGGAGTTTCTGCAATCAAGGTCCAGAACTTAGGATTTCTAAAATGGCCTATTCCTTCCCTTGTACCCAGCTTAATGCCTTACACTTCTCTTCAACTTTCTCCAAGCCCCAAACTTGAACTGTTGAAATTCGAAAGAGATCTTAAAGGCTACAGGGTCTTAGAAACTGACTTATACCTTACCATAGCAGTGTTGAAAATCAGAAGGATTGATCCTGCTGGCTGTGGGGGCTTGGAGCTGTAATCCCAACTACACAAGAGACTGCGGCAAGTGGCTGATAAATTCAAAGACTATCCCAGTACACAGTGAGGCTCTACTTCAATTTTTTTAAAAGGCTGAAAGATTGGATGAGAATGTATCTCAGTAGTAGAGTGTGTGTGTATGTGTGTGTGTGTGTGTGTGTGTGTGTGTGTGTGTGTGTGTGTGTGTGTGTCATGTGTAAGGTCCTAGATCCCATTTCTAATACCACAAAATGAAACAAAACAAAAATCCTTGATGCTAAGGGATGCATGGATGCATCTTTGGATTATCTGGGATACTCTACAGGAATAAGGGACATCATATCTCTGCTCTTACATCGACTCTGTGTCCTTGACAAATTAAATTCCCTCTAAGTTTTAATATCCCCATCTATAAAATAGCCAGCATCTGCTCCCAAGTCTGGGAACTAGAGACGATGCTGTGAGAATGTCAATATACAGGGCACCTTAAACATTACTAGCCTTTGCTTTGTCTTTCTTTCTATCCCCCCACCATCCTGGGTGTGTTGGTTAGCAACAATTGACTCCCCAGGGAAAAATCAAATGCCTGGCTTCTGTATTTGTCAATTTCTTGATATCCATATTCTTGCTGACTTCAAAAAAACCAATGTACTAGATATGTCTAGAATAAGTATGAGCTGGACACAGCACGATTCTGCCCAACATTCAACCAAAATCAATTCCAGACTGGGGACATCATCTGACAATTTACAGAGTCCATTATTTTCTATCACTACCTAGGTATTCACAAAAATCCTAGAAGGAACAGATCTCCAGTCCTCCATTTGGCAAACTGGGGAATTGAGACTTGGGGTGATTGAAAGGAGACAGACAGAACATGAAAGTGAGAGCACTCAGTGTGGGGCTATCTATCTCCAACATCAGTGTGCCTTCCATCTTCTGTCCCCACCCTGCTGCAAGACTATCACTCAGCTCCTGCCCAAAGGCCAAGACCCTTCTGAACCTCCATCTAGCCATATGACCATCCTAGCCCCGGCGTCACCTCAGATGCCCTGGGAACCAAGGGTGATCATGCAGATGAGATGACTCATGAAGCCCGAAAACACTACAAAGATAAAAACGTGAATGCTATGACTAGTGGCTAGAGAGAAAACGTGGGAGTAACAAGCCCCCTGGGAGGACTCACAGACTCCAGAGGAGAAAGGACCACCTTGAAACACACTTCAGATTGACACAGGGAAATGTGGCTAGATCCACATTCAGTCCCCTTCTAAATGTTTCTTAGCACAGAGACAATGGAGATGGGAATCAGGAAAAGCCACCGTAATTACAGACATAGACAGCATTCCTGCTCAGAAGCCTTTTTGCTTTTCTCTCTCACTGTCTGCAGAAATGCACTTAATTCTTACTCCAGAGATGCTCCTACCCAGCCCACCTACTGAAAGAGGTCAGATCTCCAGCTCAAGGCAAAGGGAATTTATGGGCTCCCGTCACTTGGCAGGAGTTCAGGGTGAAGCTATCTTGGATGTCCACCAATTCTGATGATGTCATCTTCTCTCTCTCTCTCTCTCTCTCTCTCTCTCTCTCTCTCTCTCTCTCTCTCTCTCTCTCTCTCTCTCTCCCATCCCTACCCCTTCCTTTTTCCTCCCCCTCTCTCCCTTCCTTCCTTTCTCTTTCCTCTCATGCCCTTCCTTCTGCCCTCCCCCTCCCCCTCCTCCTCTCCTCTGCTCTCTCCTCTGTGTTTATCTATCTCTGGCCTTCCCCATAATCTCTCCATTGCAGAATACTGCATTCCTGTAAAGAGAGGATGGGTCACGGATACAGAGACTTCTAGACTTGCATCATCTCAAAGAAGAGATAGTATCTGTCTGTCTCAAGGAGATTTAAAGTTCTGCTTCTCCTACATTAGGTCACGTTCCTAAATGCCATGGCCAGGGTAAAAGCTAGTAGGGTAGGCTATGCCTGGAACCAGCCCAATCCTTCAGACAGACAGCATGCAACAGGAAAGAGGTGGTCCCCTAAAGGCAGGTGACCGTTAGCCAAAGAAAAGAAAGAACATTGAGCCAACCCAGTGAGCAGGACCCAGGTCAAAATCCAAACACTGGTGTTCCTGGCACGCATGCCTTTGCCCTTTTCAGGATTCCACACTGATTTCAATCATGAGCCCAGCATGATTTAGAGAGCTGGTCTAACCCACATTTGATATGACAAGGTCCAAGGATGATGACTGATTCCTCAAGTACCCAGCATATTTGAGGTGCTTGGTCAGTATTTATGGAGTAGATAGCACACCAGTTGATTGACAGAGGACAGAAGGATTCAGTGTCCCTATTAGGGATCAACAGCAAACAAGGCTTACTCATAAAGGCCAAGAGAAGCCTAGAGCATAATGGCTATTTTGTCACACTGTTTCTGACGCCGTCCTGTAACCAAAGCCTAACAGAGCAACATAGTCACTTGCCTCTACCCTTTCCCCCATTAACTGTTCTTGTGTATTATTGATCCTCCATCTTCAGAATGCTACACTTCCTACTATGCTAGAAAACAGTGTCTAATTCCACTGCCTAATGGGATGGGCTTCTGTCACCACCCCTATGGTGGAGTCCGCCATGAGCTGTACATAATCTCTGACTTATTTCCTCATTGCGCTGTAGACTCTAGCAGGTGAGTACATCTACCCAGCTCTGTGAGCCCTTCATCTTGAGGGGTACTCACCTGCCAGGACCCACACTTGCTGGTCATGGATGAGACACATATGATGGTTTATGTTACATAAACTTTATGTATGACCCACTACAGACTGTGCATTAGGTTCAGATGACTGCCCACAAATGGTAGGGCCATACCAGTAAGCTAGTATAAACTAGATATACTGGAAGTCACAAGCAACAGTGGTTTCTGCTTTGGTTGATAAGTAAGTTACTGAATGATTGTAAAATCATTTCTGATTTAACAGCTAGTCACCAAATCTTTATCCCACTTCACTTGGTTCTTATGACATGAATATGAGAAGAATCACGATGTCCATTGGTAAATATGAAACGAAGACCTACAGAAACTAAGCTGTCATGTTCCAAGGTCCAGTCAGCATTTGCTGCTTACATATTTTGGTACCAGTGGCTGGGTGCTTTCCTCTGCACCACTGTTGATGCGTTCAGCTCTGGGGTCTTTGATGTGAAGGTGTCTCTTAGCTTAGTCCCTCCTTGACGGTGATAGAAAGCTAGGAGTCATACGTTTGTTACCTCCTCAAGGAGATATGGTTTTCATCCTCTTTCACTTACATCTGGAATACCCTTCAGTGCTGCTGCACTGGTGCCTAAGAGTTCATGGCCATACAGCTGACGAGTTAACTGGAGTGACCGGGGTAAGCACTGGATTGTGGTGAGGCAGTTCTGGTGATTGCTGAAGACAGTTGGACCTGTTCTTGCCACTGACACTTTTTGCTTCCTGGTCTCCTTTGCTACCCACCAACATACCTACCAGCAGCTGGACAGAACGGTGCTCCTGAAGGCTGCCGGCAGACGGAAGGACAGGAAAGGAGGCAGCAGACTGAAGGACAGGAAAGGAGGCAAGGCAAGGGTGGGGGTGATGTAGAGAGAAGAAAAGGTGAGCACTCTAGAGAACTCCTAAATGTTGAGTTGCGGGGACTATTTAGAATGTATTCACATGGAAATCTGAAGCATTGGTTACAATGCTGCAGTCTATGACGTACATATTGTGAGTATTCACCCACTAAGACAATATTTATATTGTCCCTTTGCCTAACTGCCTTCTCCTACTAGCTTGTGAGCTCTCCAAGCCCGTGGGCCTTGCATTGCTTATCGCTGCCTTGTTAGGGTCTAGCAAGCTAGCTGGCACTAACATGAGCTCAGGAAGCATTTGATGAATGAATAGATGTGATGGTTAAGTGCATAATCGAGAGTCTATCTGAGGCTTTCTGACACCAAGCCCACAGATTGATCTCTTCCACCTTTCTGAACTCCTATAAAAATCATGGCCTGGCCATTAATATAGCCGTCCCATGGTGGCTTGCACCATCTCTTGAGTTGTTGTATTGAACTCTGATTTGAACATTTTATTGTTATTAAACATTTCATGTGGGGATTTATGTCTTGTTTTCACAAGCAGCCTGTAAGCTCATTCATTCATGCAAAAAACACTCATTGAATTATGCAGTGGGGCACTGTCACATGAGTAATCGCATCTCCCTGCGTGTGTTCAGTCAGAACCTACTGTGTGCTTCTGGCAGGCACTGTGCTCAGAGTGAGATGTGCTTAGTGAGAACTTAACATTTTAGCCTAAATTACAAATGCTTATGCCTCCAGCGTCATCTACAAAAACCCCAGCAGGTGAAGCAGGTGACGACTGAGGGTGCATGTGTCCGGACAGAGTTTCTGTAGGTGATCCAGCAGCCTGTGTAGCATACAAGGCGACCAGATAAGGCAAAGATGATGTAAAATTCATTCTGCTCTCTGCCCACTGAACCATAAACCATGCATATCCTGGGCTCTTTCTGCAGGCAGATAGGAGCATGGAAAGAAAATCCTTTCTCTTCCCCATCCCTGTAACTGGGGCTTCAAGTGGCCCAGTGGGCTCCTTTCTTTCTGCTCTGGCCAGGTCACAGCCTGTGTAAAGCAACAGCTATTATCTATGGTATGCACTGGGGACAGGCCGGGGGGAAACTTCTTTTGCATACTCTCCTTGCTCCAAAGGCATTACATTTCTGTTAAAAATCTGTCTAAACCCTGCACTTCACGATAGATAGATAGGTAGGTAGGTAGGTAGATAGGTAGGTAGATAGATAGATAGATAGATAGATAGATAGATAGATAGATAGATAGATTAAAAACCTTCCTAAAACACACTCATCTTGGAGCAACCCTTAGTGTCTGGCTAATTGTTTAACCAACCCTAAAAAGAGACATCAGCCATTAAATCCTCTGCCTGTGACAGTTGAACTCAGAAAGCGGCATCGGAGAGGTTACACTCATTAGGTTCAGAGGGAGTTAGTGTACTCTGGGGTCATTGGAACTCAGTCTTTATAAACTATCAGGTCTGGACCCCTCCCACTGGATATTAGGCCTCTTCCTAGACTCTGAACTTTGAATTCTGGATCAAGCTGGTGCCACCAAAGAATAAAGATTTGCTGATTTAGATTTTGAATGAGCCGGGCAGTGGTGGCGCACGCCTTTAATCCCAGCACTCGGGAGGCAGAGCCAGGAGGATCTCTGTGAGTTCGAGGCCAGCCTGGGCTACCAAGTGAGTTCCAGGAAAAGGCACAAAGCTACACAGAGAAACCCTGTCTCGAAAAACCAAAAAAAAAAAAAAAAAAAAAATAGATTTCGAATGAGTGCTGTTGTTTCAGGAGAACCTTGCCCCAGTACCACCCCCCTTCCCAAATGCAAAGATAACTGAAGGGAAAAAGTTCCCAAAGCAGGCAGGCAGTGACTGTCCTGTCTTCTCGTTACCAAGGCAGGTCTCTTCACAGACCAGAAGGAGTCTGAGAACCCTGAGAAGGAGCAGGCTCAGCTGTGTCTGTCAGCCTCACAGGCAGTGACGGTCGCTGCAGACAACAGACATGCCGGGGGCATGAGGTACCCGTTCTGTTTACTTTGCCTCCCCACTGCTCAGTTGTTCAGTCCAATCTGTTTCCGGAGTTCAGAACGCAAAAAGAGAGAAAAAGAAAATCATTTTAAATCACCTTCCTGAGACATTTTGCAAGTATCCTTGGAAACTTCTTTGCAAAATGAACAGTGTGTGGTTTCCAATAGTACATGCTAAATGAGGGCTCTAATTTCAGCTCCCACTCTGGCACTGTGTGACCTGAAGCCAGGTACTTACTGTCTCTGGGCTCATGCTCTAAATATCCTAGGCAGTACCCTAAGTGGCCTCTAAGATTTCTGGAAACTGCATGCATTATAGAGTCATGGCTGAAAAACTGGACAGGAGTACTATGTATTGGAAGGAAACTGGCCACTGGTTGGAGAGGAAGATTTAGTAATTAGATGGGGAGCACAGACACACACACACCTTCCAGTGAATTCCTTGCTTGATACCCTCACAGGGCCAGGACCAGCTGCAACTAATGCAGGTTGGTGAGTTATGGGGTGATCTATATGAAGAATGATCCTTTGGGGATCTGCTCTCTACAAGAAACATTAGTGTGCCCATGCGTGTGTGTGTGTGTGTGTGTGTGTGTGTGTGTGTGTGTGTGTGTGTGTATGTGTGTGTGTGTGTGTGTGTGTGTGTGTGTGTGTGTGTGTGTGCGCATGCGTGTGTGTGTGTGTGTGTGTGTGTGTGTGTGTGTGTGTGTGTGTTAATGGTATTAGGACTGCAAATCCAAATGGCCTGAGTTCCCTCCTCAGCCAGGCCTCTGACACTCAGTAGATAATGACTGGATGAGTGTGTTCATTGCGTGACCTTTGACAGATTGCTCAACTTCCTTGAGCTACGGTCTCCATTGCTAAATAAGACAACACTACTGTTGGTAGAGGCATGTAAGTTACATTAGGTGTGATAAGTCACCTATAGTGGACTGTCTCACGTGCCCTATCTTTTAGATCTTTGTCGAGTCTCCAGCTGAACCTGCAAAAAGTTCAGCAGAGAAGTTGGCTCCAGAGACAAGCACTATGAACCTAGGCCCACACGTGGTTGGATGGATTGAAGGGATGAGCAAGGATTTCATGAGAAGCTTCCTACTTCAGTTTCCCTAAAGGTGCTGGGAACCCTCTGCCTCTCTGCCTTGTGCCCTCTGTGTGCAGATCTATTCAAACTACACCCAACACTCAGGGCTCATTTCTGAAGGTGTCTCCTCTTTACAGACCACCATTAAGGCATGCCAGAGTTGCATATAACCTCTTCTTCTATGGACTGCCTAGCTCTTCAAGCATACATCTACCTCTTCAAACCTGATGTTGACACCATTTGCCTTGGAATCTCACATCCTGTCTAAGCAGTGATCACCTGCAGGTTAGAGAGCAGGAAGCAGAGGAGTCACACTGAGAGCTGTGCTTCCTACTAATGCAGGCCTGGTGAAGGACAGCCACCCAGTCTCTGCATAAAGCAGTGGTGATGGTTAGCACTTACACAGCTCTTGAAAATGACTCTTGCTCATTTAACCACCACATACAGTAACCCTGGAAGGCTGGGAGTGTGATTAAATCCCTTTGCAGATGAGGAGGCTTGTGCCTAATGGAGTGGTACAGAAGCTCAGAAAGAGAGGAGGAAGATGGGATTGGAGCTGAGTGTTATAGTTTGGATGTGGCATGTCCCCAATAGGCTAGTGTGTTTGAAAACGTGGTCCCCACATGGAGGATCAGTCTTTGGGACATAGAGACAAGCTGGCTGCATAGGCTTAGGGATGCAGTCAAGTCCCACTTCTGGCCCAAGCTCTTTCTGCTTCCTGATCCATCAAGATGTGCATAAGCCACAGTGCAAGCATGACAGCATCCCAGCCACCATGGTTGACTATATACCTGAACCAATGAGCAAAAATAAACTGCTCTTCCCTTAAGTTGTTCTGCCAGGGCTTCTTGCCACACTGTTACCAGGGCCTAGGATTAAAAAACTTGCAGAGTACTTTCCCCATATCTTAAAAGAAATTAGAAAACAGAAATTAATCAAGGCAAATGGACTTATATACAGTTTGACCAAATGGAGGAGAGAGGAGATGTCTGATTTCTTCCTACAATTTCTGCCTACCTGTCTTATAGTTTATGAAAAGCCATTGGTTAGAGGTTGGAACACTCATTGGTATAAACTGAGATGAGCTAAATGGCCATTTCTTGGGAAGAAGAGCATCTGCATCCAACATTATCTCCAAGACCGTTCTGGTTTTGTTTTAAATTGTGGAGGAGGAATCTTAAGGAGCTTCCATTTTCGAAGAGAAAGGCAATAGCGTTTGCAAGATGAGGGATTCCTGCCTACTCTGTGTTTGGCAGCTGGACTCTATGCCTTCACAGATAAAGCAGGGAAGCTTTCCATAGCCTTTCTTCAGTGGTCAGCTTCAAGCTCAGAGTCCTGTGTTCCTTTAAACACACCAACTTTGCACACAATAAAAGGTGACAGTCTGCTAGCCAAAGTGGGAGGACAAAGGTCTCTCTTTGACCACCTGCCCTCCTTCCAGGACTGAAGCAGAGAGGGGCGTGGACAACAGGGAGAAAAGTGGTTATTACACTGAGCATGCCCAGTCAGTGCTCCTAGAGTCACCATTCAAAAAACTGCCCCCACTGGAGAAGGGGCAAAAATGACTGGGAACATGTAAAAACATTCCTCCCATGTAAAAACTATGGAGAGAAAAAATGCTTAGCTGATTCTAACAATAACCCAAATGATAAGTTCCAAGTTTGAAGGAAAGACCAAGCCCCCAGATTTCCCAAGATAAAATTCAAAACCTCATCTATGATTTCATAACTTTCCTTAAAATAAAAGGTTTTTTTTTCCTTAAATCTCTATAGAACCTCTGAGCAATAGTGTCCAGAAGGCTCTGGGTCTATGTGGCCATAATGCATTAGGCCTGGGCTTAAGTTGGCACTGAGAAGTCATCTCTATTCACCAATGACCATTGCTGAGGGATTGAAGTTGAATTCAAGATTCATCAGAACCAGGGGACTCAAGGCTATTCTGCTCAAGAGCTCTGTACTGGGCATCTCTGAAGTATTTATTCTGAGATAGCTCAAGGTTCAAAGCAAGGATGGAAAAACAGTGACAAACACACAGAGTATTTCTCAGCACTATCATGAAATGTGCTCAGAGTACATAAGGTCTCATGGCCGAATATGGGCTGTATGCAAATTGCCCTTGAGCCTGATAAGTTGCTTTGCTGGGGTGTGGGGACATCTTGCTGGAGGCATTTCTTGGGCAGGCAGAGGCATTCCTCCCAGGGACATGATCAGGGTTCTGTAGGAACACAGTCACACAGCAGGATAGAATCATGTAGGAAAGCCCATTATATGAGGGCTACAAGAAGTCATCAGCTTGCTGAGATAATGGAAGGGATGAGTTATGGGATTCCTCAGATAGAGTGGGTGGCTGGAATGATAACAGAAAGAATCTTGGTACTCTAAACGCATGACCCAGAAAGTAGCTGGGGGATGGAAGACCCTGAGGAGTGGCCAGAGTTGTAGGAGGAAAGCCACAAGAAGTAGCCATGTGACTCAAAGATCCAGGGGATGGTGAAGGCTGAGGCAGTGCTCAGCAGTGTCCTGTGCTGTTGAAGAATCAAGGTAGAAATCAGATTTTGAGGAGACTCTTGAATTTGAAGTACACCATCTACAGTGAGAGAGTTTAGCAGAGAGATGTGGGCAGAGTCCAGAACACAGGGATGATGGTGAAGGAACTGATACTTGTAAATAGTTTTCCAAAGGTTTGCTGGTAACACGGGGTAGGGAGCTAATGCAGTGGCTGGATATACAGCTTATGCCACAGAAGAGAATTTTTTTGCTCACTGAAAACACAAAGATACTGCTGTGTATCCCTACTGAGAAGGGGCCAGTGGAGAAAAGGCGATGGTGTCTGTGGAGAGAGGTGGTGCCAGGTGGTCTGTGAGGGGATAGAAGGTGACAGCCAGGGAACAGGTGGAGAACTTAGGGACAAGACTTGCAGTCTAATAGATGGGATCCAAATCTTCTTTCCTGTGATCTGACTTCCAACAAGTTGCCTCGCCTCCTCCTCACAAAGCCCACATGTGCCTCGTTTACAAGCAGGATGTAACAGATTATAGCTTTCTGAGGTAGTCATTAGTACTGTTAACAGATATTGATTGGCTCGTCCTTGGGACATGTCAGGATCATATAGCCTCATTCTAGTTAAACTCAGGTAAGGACTCTGTCTTACTTTGTCCAAAAAAAAAAAAAAATTAAAATAAAAATTTAATTGTGGGCAGAAGTGACATGTGGCATTTCCAGATAGAAGCTTTGGGAACAGTATGTGCTTCACCATTTTCTCCTTCCCATCTGCAGTGACAGCCTCAATATGCAGAGTAGATTCCTTGTCACTCTGAGTCCCAGAGTGGGATTCATAACACCAAAGAGGGGCATCAGCGAGCCTTTGATGGATATGCAGCATGAGTGAGAAACAATCTTTGCTTCCACAAGCCACCTAGATCTGAGGAGTGGTTGTCGCTGAATAATAGCCTAACTGATCCCAACTGATGTACTACCTTGTAAAATTACTGCAGAGTTACGTGAGAAAATATGCAAGATGGCTTACAGAGTAAGATGACATGGAAACCAGAAGCCAGTTAATAAATAATGGCCCTTCTCATTTATTGGGAACTGTAAACAGTGCTGCTCAGTGAATAAGAAATACTTGAAGATATTTGTATAATACAGAAATTGTTTTTAATAGTAATTGATGGTAGCTGACATTTATTGAACAATTACTATAGATCAGATTCTGGGTATAGAAAAAGCCATTTCTCTAGCTGGCTCCTTCCTCCTGTCATTTGTGTGCTCTGTCCCCCGATTATTTCTGACAACCCTTTTCAACTGACTACCTATTGTATATTTCGACCCTCATGAAAAGAAAGGGCCCTGGAAATCATCTGCCCCAACATCATCTGCCCAATGTCAGGGCTCTCAAGGTGTGGGCATCCACATTCTGCTGAATCAATCTCTCTGACAGCTTGTTTGCCTCATGATGCAGCTGCTGGGCTATAAGTCCTAACATGTCAAGGCCCATGTTCCTCATGTTCACTCTGCAATTGCCTGTGGCCAGTCCAGCACCTAGCAGCACCGTAAACAGTGAGTAAATGCATATTAGTGGAAGAAGTGACCATATGGACAAACTTTTGGAGAGCTCTAATTTTATCAGTTCTTTCTATAAAATGGTGATATCTAATCTCTAAAAGCTCTGGTGAAATGATATATGAATGCAGCTGGTATGGTGTGGAATTTCCATCAGTATTGTTGGAACTCCCTTCTCACCCTGCATGTTTCTTATGCTTGCCAGCAGCCATTAACCTACTTAGCGTTACTTCATAGGGTTGTCCAGCATCCAAAGGGGACCCCTGGTACAAAGTGCTTAGCATAGGGTCTAGAGCACAGCACATATTCATTAAACACAGGACATTGGTACTATTACATCAGGACTTTAGGAGACCTCAGAGGCCATCTAGTCTAACCCCCAATCAATTCAAGGCTGGTAGTAATTAGATCCTGTCAGTAATGTGTGGCTTCTACTTTGCCTCCATAAATAGACACAATCTGTCCTTTTGAACAAGAACAATAGCTGCTACAACAAAGAAATCTAGTGTATATAGCTTAGATGTGCTACAAGTGCATTTCTTGTTCAAATCTAACATTGGTTTTCCTAATCAGTTGGTGGTTGGGAACAAGGTTGTGAGTTGGGGGCATAGGGTACTTCTGTCTCCTATGCACTCTGTGGCCAAACCCTTCCTTATCACTGTGACAGAATACCTCATGGAAACGACTTAATGGAAGAAAGATTTATTTGGGCTCCTGGTTTCAAATAGTTTGGTTCACAGTCTCTCTGCCACTGGTGCTTGGGCAGAAACATGGAGGCAAGAATATGTGGAAGAGACAAATACTTCACTCCTTAGTGATAAGAAAGCAGAGAAATGAGAATACATAAAGAGGTTAGAGCAAGATATAGACCACAGAGACATGCGCCCAGTGACCTACTTCTTCCAACTAGGCTCCTAGTTTGGACTACCTCCCAATACCTCCCAATATTATGAATCCACTAAAAGTCACTCCATTCACAACCCCAGAGCCTCCATTATCTTGTTGTGTCTGGAAATGCCTTGACAGACCCAGAGATGTACTTTACTAACCTCCTAGGTGATTCTTAATCAGGTCAAGCTGACAGTGAATATCAATCATCACAGCTTCCAACTTCTCTACATCAAAATTAGGAAATAGAGAAAATGTGTCTGTTCACTGAAAGTGGCATACACCTCTTATGCTCACATTTCATTGGTGAGAACTAAGCATGTAGCACTACCTAAATTTAAGGATCCTGAAAAATGTAATCTCTGTCTTGTTAGGTAGCTCCATCCCAGTGGCTATTGTATTCTGAATCCATGAGGCAGAAGAAGAAGAAGAAGAAGAAGAAGAAGAAGAAGAAGAAGAAGAAGAAGAAGAAGAAGAAGAAGAAGAAAAAGAAGAAGAAGAAGAAGAAGAAGAAGAAGAAAAAGAAGAAGAAGAAGAAGAAGAAGAAGAAGAAGAAGAAGAAGAACAACAACAACAACAACAACAACAACAACAACAACAAGAAAAAGGGGAGGGAGAAGGGGAAGGGCAGGGGGAGAGGAAGGGGAAGAGAAGGAGGAGGGGGAGGAGGAAGGGGAGGATAGAGTGGGAAGAAAGAAGGGGAGGAGGAGAAGGAAGAGGAAGAAGAAGAAGAGGAAGAAGAAGAAGAAGAAGAAGAAGAAGAAGAAGAAGAAGAAGAAGAAGAAGAAGAAGCTGTTGCCTATTGCCATTTATGTTCTCTTTGTTGTGATTTGCCATCTTAGAAGACAGGTTACATGTTAAACACAGACAGTTCTAAAGTATTACATACCATGTGCAATGGTATGAGATGAGTTTCATGATGGATGTGAAAAGTAGAATGTGTTTGGGATGGGGAGAAGAAAATGAAGAAGCAAAAGAATTAAAACACTTTACACATAAAATATATAATAGTCACATAAAATGTAAGCCTCATAGGAGTGTTTATGGATGTAGTCCCAATTCAATAAACAAGAGAACAGCCCAGAGAAGTAGCATGGCTTGCCCAAGATCAACCAGCACAGAGCTGGGGAGATTAGACTGGTCAACTCCAATTGCTCAACAACAAAAGGAAACCTCTCTTTAATCTCTTCCCTCTCTCAGTTGAATACTTCAGGCCCCTCTTCCCTCCACCCCACACTAGCAAGCACTGTCCTTTGATTAGTCAAACTTTTACCAATCCCCCTTTCCTCTAGGATCAAGGTTCTTGGAAATAGTTTTATTTTCCAATTCCCTTGACATTTACATTTCAATCTACAGGTAGAGTCTAATTAATGTTCATCTACCTTCCTTGGTCCATAAAAAAAAAACAAAACAAAAAACAAAAAAATAAACCACATTGACAGCATGTCTTGTATTTCCCAGGAGTACCTAGCAACAACTCAGTACACAATGACTCTAGTTTCTTAATCCAGAGATGTGACACCTCATTAACCCAAAGGACATTAACACATTCTATTTGTAAAGAGGTTTTGTGGATATTCCACTTGAAACAGCCCAACATATTCTCCTCCCACTGTCAAATCCCACTTCTTGCTAGCAATACCCCTTCATTCTGAATGAAAAGGAAAAAATACGATAAAAAATTGCCAGGGTTGTAATATGAATTTACACATTGAGTTTGGCTTTACCTCTTCAACTCAGCTTGAGATCTTGGCTTTGAGGGATACTAAAAAATATATATTAGCTTCATTTGCCGTAGGTGACTTCCTCATAAATGATTCATATTTGTCTAATAACTTGTACCCACCACTCTTGTGCAAGAAACACCCATCAGCCACAACGAGGCAAGCACTGAATGTAACAATGACAGATGCTTATTTCTGATCTCCTGGATCTTTAGGAATCTCTTTCTACACACACACACACACACACACACACACACACACACTCACCAAGGGGAGAATTGGGTACCATTCACAGAGAGCATTAATTAGTGCATATCAGATGTGAGCTTGACAGGGCTATGATTTAAACACAAAGATGTCTGAAGAGTCATGATTCAATATTTGAGATCCATGCTAGTCTGATGCTATTGTATCCACCTGAACAAATACAACCTGACATCTTAGCATCTCTGTAGCTGTTTGACGCTCTCCCTACAGTCTGGTGGATGTGAAGAAGCCTCCACTGGAGGAAGGGAGTGGGGAAGGATTCTACACATGGCTCAGCAAGGTGGAAGACAGCTGGAAGAAGCAAGAGTGGTTCCTCCCTCCACCTCCAGGAAAGGTCAGCTCCATGAGCTTAACAGGAGTCAGGCATTCACCCCTATTTGACATGTAAACTGCAGGGCTTCTCAGTCAGGTCCTGTATCCCTGCTGAGCCTCATTTTCTTCATCATCAAAGAGTAGTTCCTAGCCTTCCCAAAGCTGTGGAATATTGTATGGATTTGCATATTTAGGGCAACTGTGGGCGCTGGGCTCTCATCCAGGATTTTATTCTCATTCATTTATCACAAAGCTCCTATGATTCCATGGAGGAAGGAGGAAATGAAAGAGCAGAGAATTCAGAGCCTTTTCCAGAAGGCTCCCAACTAACAAATGATGGAATGAAGACCCAAAGTTTAGTCTATACTCTTGCTGTTCTCTATCTTGTTGCTTCTCTTCTGTCTTGGAATGGAAGAATGTCGATTCAGATCAACCTATACAGAAAAGGGATTGAGGGGACAAGAGAAAGATGGTTCACTCGGTACACAAACATTAGGATCTGAGTTCCAATCTTCCATACATCTAAAACACTTTGAGTAGTTGTATTGACATGCCTTTAAACCCAGAGCTGTGGAACGTGGAGACAGTAGGATCACTGGGGCTCAATGACCACCAGCCTACTTCCAACTTAAGTGAAAGACCCTGTCTCAAGGTAATAAGATAAAGAGTGATAAGGTAAGGCACCCAACATCAATCTCTGGCCTCCATGCACACTCACCTATACATATACACACAAATACATACCTGTACACAGACATGCACACAAAACATGACATATAAAATAAATATATAAATTAATAATTTTCTCATAAAAGGAATTTACTAGCTGTCCCAGCTAAAGCATTGAGACAGTGTCTCATACTTGGTCTGGTTGGAGACAAAGGTATTCAAACAATGCCACTGGGGATTTTTTTCCTTGTCTGTTCTGCTCTTTACAGATTGATCACCCTCATTCCTCCTCAGTAGGTCAACAGAAATGTCTACAAATGCCTCCAGCTTAGAGTTCACATTATGAAGGAGTATTCTTCACAAAGTATCTCTTGAGAAAGTCTCCAAAAAGGTTTCATTTGCCTGCCTTGTGTCTAACTTGCCTTTTGCTGTGATCAAGAAATCTATTTTGTGACCAGGAGGAGAGGAAGGACGGTAAGGTTATCCTTCACAGAAGCCCTGGCTCCTCCTGAAAAATGGATGCCAAGTAGATATCAGTATAAGAAAATCCCATAAAGAACACAGAAACAACCAACAAGAACTCAAGATATGAGACCTTCTGTTTCTTAATCCTGAGGTGAGAAAATTCCTAGAACCCTCTTTTGTAATCCTTGATTTATATATTTATACATAATGTATTTAGAGTCTTCCATGTGGAGTCACATTTATTTTAAGAAGCATGACTTAGTTAGGGTTTCTTTTGCTGTGAAGACACCATGACCACAGGAACTCTTATAAAGGAAAATATTTAATTGGGGCTGGCCTACAGTTCAGAGGTTTAGTCCTTTATCATCATGGCAGGACTTAGCAGCATGCAGGCAGACATGGTGCTGGAAAAGGAGCTGAGAATTCTACATCTTAATCCAAAGGCAACAGGAAGTAAACTAAGACACTGGATCATGGATTAAGCATATATGAGACCTCAAAGCCCACCTCCACAGGGACATACTTCCTCCAACAAGGTCATACCTAATCCAACAAAGCCACACCTCCTAATAGTACCACTCCCCATGAGCTTATGGGACCAATTACATTCAAACCACCACCAAGCCTTAGATCACTTCCCTAGACTTTTTGACCCTATCATTTCTGGCCAAGATAAGATAGTTATGGAGATAAATATCAAATCCCCACTTCTAACTAGTTTGTAAATTGAGCTTGACCCAATCATGCTGGAAGAGTTGAGTTGACAGCCTGGGCACTACAGTCAGAGAAGTCTGATTTGAATATTGACTCTGCCACTTATGGGTAGTGTGATCTATTGAAGTTACCAATCACTCCAAACTGCACTGCACTGCCCCTACCTATAACTTGACTGATAATAATTTATGTTGCTCAATTAAAAATTATTCCTTTATAGCCACACTTTAATCCACAAGGAACTGAAGGCCACATCTGACAGTGTTTGCAACAAATAAATATGAGTTGGAGATGTTGTAAATTGCAGTATGAAGTTAAGACCTAAAGAAAATAAGAGCACATGTGCAGTGTGTGTGTGTGTGTGTGTGTGTGTGTGTGTGTGTGTGTGTGTGTGTGTGTCCAAGCTATGATACTATAACAGATCAGATATAAAATTGAGCTATATTTTCTAGGAACAAATAAAGAGAGAAAACCTGGGTAGCTAAGTGATTGCTATGTGCTAGAGCATCATAAAGAGGGATAAGTCAGGGTCTCCACAGAATCAAACCTTGTCCAGACCCTCATGTCTGTATACTCACCCAGGAAAGCATTCAGGTAAATAGGACACAGCCTACTATCAGCTCATTGAAAAGAAATGGTTCCTTAACACAAATAAACAGTAAGCCGACCCATGCTCCTGGAAGACTTAATATTATTAAGACATTGGTACCACCCAAGCAGCCCAAAGATTTTAATCCCTATTAAAATCACAATGGTGATTGCTGCAGGAATGGAGAAATCCATACTAAATTTCAAAGGTAATCAAAAAAGGCTCCCAAATAGTCAAAACAGTCTTAAAAAGGAATGATGTTGGAAGTCACACACTTCTTGACTTCAAACCTACATCAGTTCATTACAAATCTCCATCAGTGAAAGGGTATGGTGCTGACAGAGAAATGAGCATGTGGTTCAATGGAATAGCATCCAAAATCCAAAACAAAACTCTTGCATATGTGGTCAAAAGAACTGCAGTTGGGATGCAAAATAAACAAACAAATAAAAGAAGTAATTTATAAATCTTAAAATAAAAGAAGTTTTCAGCAAAGATGCAGCAACTAGGGAAAGGAAAATGTCTCCAGAAAATGCTTCCAAAAAAATTTGATATCCATGGATAAAAAAATGAAGCCAGATCTCTTCCTGAGACCTTATGAAGATGAACTCAGTGTAGCCATGATGGAAACATACACCCTGAACTTTCAGAAGAAAGGAAAGGGAAGGGGTTTCATGGCTCTGCACTTGGCAAGGAGCTCTTGACTATTCCATACAAATCACAGGTGAAAACTCAAAAACAGAAAACCTGGGGCCTAGAGAGATGACTCAGCAGTTAAGAGCACTTACTGTTCTTACAGAAGACTGGGTTTGGCTTCTTCCTAGCACTCACATGGTGACTTACCACAGCCTGTAACTCCAGTTCCAGGAGATCTGACCCTTTCTCCTGGCCTCTGTAAACACCTAACATATGCAAAGTGCCCTACATACATGCAGACAAACACTCACACACATAATTTTTTATTAGAACAAATGAGCTAAATGGGTTGACATCAAAATTAAAACTTTTGTGCCTCAATGAACATCATCAACAGAGTGGGAAAAAAATATAGCATTGGGGGAGAAAACATTTGCAAATTACATATTTGACAAGTAGTTGCTGTCCTCTAATCAGAATAGGGTCATAATCTACTATTATTATCCTGCTAAATGGACATAGTATTAAACCAACTCCTAATGACTTATTGTTATACCCACAGATCAGTCAATACCTCTCTCACCCCTCATTTATTTCCTGTAGATAGTGATTAACACAGTGACCCACAACTGGTCAAGGCATAGAGAATAAGGGACTGCAGGATGCTCAGCCCTAAAAGGAACACAGAGGCAGGTGGATCTCTATGAGTTCGAGGCCAGCCTGGTCTACAGAGTGAGTTCCAGGAAAGGTGCAAAGCTACACAAAGAAACCCTGTCTCAAAAAACAACAACAACAACAACAACAAAAAAAAAAAAAAAACTGAGAGAGAGAGAATGCCCACCCCCATAGGCTCAAATGTTTAAATATTGGGTCCCTACTTGGTGGTGCTGTTTGGATAGGTTTAGGAGGAGTGTCCTTGTTGGAGGAAATATGTCATTAGAGGCAGTCTTTGAAGTTTCAAAGCCACTCATCCCCTTCCTCCCTCCCTTCCCCCTCTGCTCCCTCACTGAGGTTCAAGAAGTGAACTTTCAGTTGTTCCTGCCACCATGTTCTGCCACCCACTCTGCCATCATAGAATCTGACCTTATAGAACCATAGTCTCAAACAAATTCTCTCCTCTATAAGGTTTTTGGTCATTGTGGGAGACTGGCTCCCACTTTTATCCAGGGTACTCTTGAGCAGAGAGGGATAAGAAATATTTAGATAGAAAGATGGTGTAGAGAAGACAGACTGAAACACAGGATAGCTTTGGGATGACCTGGATCAATATCCACCAGCCACCCCCTTCTGTCTCTTCAAAAGGGCTTTTTATAAGAATGCCAAGGGGTGGGGCAAAAGACCTCCCCCTAGCACAGCCAAGTGCAGACTCTTCCAAACACCTAGTAACCACGCATGTGGTCAAGCTATCCCCTAATGCAGCCCTGCTGTGTAAAGCAAGCTCAGCTCTCACTAGGAAACCTCTGTGGGCCCCCACAAGTCATGGTGCTTTAACACAATAGGAAAGTAACTATTACTGATTGGTGCAAGAAGGGGTAGATATGATCAAAACACATGGTTTAAAATTCTCAACTAATAAAAAAATTAATGAAAGACATACATAAAATCAAGAACTACAACTCAACCACAAAATACAGCTTGAAAATGGCCAAAAAGTTTGAATAGTCAGGGAGAGAGTATGATTGGTAGAAAAAAAATTGCAACCACTAAAGAAAAAAAGTAAAGTGTTTCCTCAAAAAAAGCTAAATAAGCATTACCATGTGATCCAGTATCTCCACTTCTGGGTAAATGGAAGAATGGAAAGCAACATCTTGAGGAGGTAGGTGTATACCCTGTAATCACAGTGGCATTATTCACAATAGTCGAAAGGTGTGAGCTATTCAAATGGCCCATCAATGGATGAATACACAAATGTGTTACATCCACATAATAGAGTATTATTCAGAGCTGGAGTGATGGCACAGTTGCTAACGTGTTTGATGTGCAAGAAAAAAGATTTGCGTTCAACTCTCAATACCTGAGTAAAAATTAGGGGTAGCATTGTAGACCTGTGACCTCAGTTTAGGAGCAGAGAAAGGGGGATCCCTGGGTTTTCTAGACAGTCAATCTAGATGAATCAATGAGCAATAGAACTAGTGAAAGAACTTGTCTCAAGAAACAAGGAGAAGAGCTATTGAGGAAGACACCCAACACTAACCTCTTACCTTCACACACACGCAAATACTTTTTCATCTTGGAACAAAACTCTGATACCTGCTATCATGTAGATGAAGATTGATGGTTAAGTACATTATATTTCACAAAATAAACCAGTTATAAAAATATAAGTAACGTCTCCACTTCTGTTAGTACTTAGAATAGTCACACCCATAGAGACAGCAATTAGAATGATGGTTGCCATGGACTGTGGGAAAGGGAGGGTGGAGAGTTGTTTATGGGCACAAAGTTCCAGTTTTACAAAATGAAAAAGTCCTGAAGGGCTGCCAAACAGTGTGAATATGCTTGACATTATCAAACTATATTCTGAATAATAAATGTGGCTAAGTGTTGTGTTATGTATGGTAAAAACAAAGAAGCAGGTTCTTCAGTGTGAGCTTTTCTTCTCTATTCCTAACAGTTGCTTTTCACAAAGGAAGAAAAGGTCAAACCTGCCCGGGAATTTCTAGCAGAGCCTTGCAAAAGAGACATCTTAGCTGCACCACAGAGGGCCAGTAGACCTCTCCAAAGCAGAGAATTCAGAGCATATAATGCACATGAGGGACCAATATGGACTTGAGGACCCAAGAGTGTAGGTGTGTGCTGAGTAGAACAATGGACATTGAGGCTGCAGAAAGTATGGGTTGTCCAGTGACTTGAGAGTTTCCATGTAGTGTGTGAACTGCCTGAGTCTTGTCCTCTTGATGCAGCTCCCAGTTTCATTTCACTGGTCATCAGAATCATAACTGTCATAGCAAAGGGTGACAGGCACCAGGCAGACCATGAGATTAATAGGAAAGTCACTTGCTGTGCAAATGTGAGAATTGGAGTTCAGCTCCCCAGGACTCTCATAATTACAGATCCCCATAACCCACCATGCCTGTCTGTAATTCTAGCTCTTAGAAGACAGAGATGGGATACCTTGAGAAACCTAGATTGGGTACCCACAGTGACTAGTTAGATCAGCCAAACTGACAATCTCTGAGTTTATTTGAGAGAATTTGCATCAGTGAATAAGGTAGAGAACAACACACACACACACACACACACACACACACACACACACACACACACACACACATACACACACACACACACACATACACACACACACATACACACACACACACACACACAACTACATTAAAAACAACATAAAAGTAAGATTGTACTGGGTGTGAGGGAGAATTGTCTAGCATGAACCCTTGAGGGTGATCTTCGGGCCATGTTGAGTTTACAGGAACACTTTAACCCGTAAGACACCTTCTCTAATTATGAGCAGAATGAAGGAGAAAATGACTCAGAAAGTGTTAAGCCGATGCCTAGCATTGATTTCCCTTGGACAAAGACATTACTCCAGTAAAATTTCATCAAAGGGATTTGGGGATGAAACTGAGCTACATAGGATCCTCCTGATTGTAGCAGAACATTCTCATAATGAGTACATTCCCATGGTCTCTGATGCTCAAGTGCCATAAAGAGATCTAGCAAGGTCAGCCTCAGACACACCTGAAATCAACTCCTCATGCTGCCACCAACATTGTGAAGGGAAAGCCTCTATGAATTCTTTCCTCACCCAGAAGCCATTGTAGGAATCTCTGTTGTGAAGCCATAGGGCATTCTGCACACTAACTTGGCCCCATCAAACTTGGCCCATCTGTGCTGCTGTTAGCCTGTATTCCCTAGTCTATCTGCTGAACTGTGATCTACTTCTCAACCGAGACTTTCCTCACAGCAACACATGAATATCCCTGCTCAGGGCCCGTGTATCTGTTCACCATGATGTTTTTGCTTAAAATGTTTGTGCAGTCCTTGTCCTCCACCTGCAAATATCTTTTACCTTTAGCAGCCTATCTCAAAGGCCCCTTGCTCCGTGAAGCTTCCATTGATCTTCTGGAAAATTGCTCTTGGTCCTCTGTGACCACAATATTCTCTTCCTACTTCTATACTAGCATTCACTGCACTGTTTTGAAATGTATTTGTTCACATGTCTTCCTATCCCACCAGACAGAGATAGAACAGATGCAAATTAGTCTGTGTGCTTGTTAGGATAAAGCAAACTGCTGTAGCAGATACAACCTGGAATCTCAGGGACTCAGCATGAGTAAATTCCAAGCTTCTCAGCAGCTGTGCCGGGCCATGCTCCATGCAGTCATTCAGGATTAATTTGACTGACATTCTGCAATCTTCTAGGCTTCCAGTATCTCCTTGGTGTTCCCATGAAGCTACAAATGGGTGAAAAAATTGGGTGAAGCAGATGCACTCCTTTCTTGAACCTCTTTAGGCCAGGAGGGGCACATTTTCCCTTGTCCACATTCAGTTGAGTACGTTATCCCTCCTAATGCATTGAGGAAGAGGGGAGGTAATGGATTGGGAACTATAGGCCTGGCCAAGCAGCTGCTTGAGCAGAAGAGGAGCTAGGGTTTGTAGGGAACATTTAGTAACAAAAATGGACTCTTTGGACACAGATTCTTCCTACCCAAGAGATACCAACAAACTTTCTACTCAGAGCCTTTGGAGAAGTTCAGAATTTAGACACCGAAGGAGAAAATTGGTATGGAAAAAATTCTCCAGTTCCTGAAAGGGACTTGGCAAAGAAAGCCTACAAACAGTAGGAGACAATAAAAGATAATGCCATTTAATTTGGTCCTGTAATTATAGTTCCTTCTTCCCAAAGAGCCAAGAATAAACACTCTAATTACTCTACAGGTTATATGGAGATTAATAAGCCTGACTTCTTCCAGTCTCTCCCTACATAGCTCATAAACAGAAAAGATCAGGATGAGACCTGGCTGGTTATTAGGTCCTTACCTTTGGGTGAAGAAAGGGATTGTAAGGTGAGGCCCTAATTTGCTCCATGAATTATAATAAGCATTAATATGTCATGTAAACTAATTCTCGCAGCAAACCCTTGAGCAGGGTAAGACTGTCTTCATTTGCATGCATTCCAGTTTCAGTGAAGGGGAGATACAGCCCCAAAGGATCACAGCTGGATTGTGAGCCTCGCTTTCACTTTCTACAGCCCTATCTTCTTGAGAGGGATACCTCCAAGTCCCACAGGAAGTCTCTCAGCTAAGAATGGCATGATTGCAAACATGCAGTAGATATAGATAGCTGCCCAAACGTAAGTGAGATGTGACCACCACAGTAACCCAGCAGCTGCAGGAAGAAGGTTTGCAGGAGATCTGACCTTCAAATGCCTCCCTCAGCCCATCACTCAGAGCCTTCCCTGTGACTTTGCGGATGGGCTCCGCTGAGCTCTGTAGAAATGAGTGTCTGGAATTGGACTCCGTCATGCATTTATATTGGCCTCATCAACGAGATGACTCCAGGAGATCAGGACCAACCATCTGCACACCCCAAGGGGGGGGGGGTACAATTCTGAGAAGGAAAGAATTACCTTGAGCTCAACAGCAGAAAGCAGAGGCTGCATGGCACAGAGGAAACCCCAACAATATAAACTCAAGGTTAAAGAAACGTCCCCTGTTTGCGCGAACACTTTCCTCCTCTACTACAGAAGCCTGCCCACTCTGCTGCAGGGGCACCACTGAGCCTTCCATCTTCTTTTAGCTATACTACATTCTCTCCCTCGGGAGATCTTGTGCCTTTTGCTGGGCACTTAACAGAAGGGCTGCAGCTTGGTGTAGAAACAAGATGAGGCAGGGCACTCTGGTAACTAGCAGGGTGGCTTTGGCTTTGGACAAACCTGCATTCTGGCCATGGCTCAGCTATCTAGACCTTAAGCAACATAACTGCCTTCTCTTGAGTTTCTTCCTACATTAAACTGAGGATGATACCAATGCCCATCTTAGGAGTGTCAAAAAGTGAATATGTAAAACACTGAGCTTAATACCTACCATGGAGTACAAACCTGACTTCTGGTAGACGTTTTGAAACCTTACAGTTGAAAGATGAGGGTTTTTTAATTTCTAAATCCTCTTACATTCCAGCGATCCCATGTTAAGTGAGTCCCTTATATTTTTCTCAGTCTCAGCTTTTTATCTGTATTAGAAGATGATGGTCATGATGATGATGTTGATGATGATGACAATTGTCCTTAGGCAGAATTGATAATGGTTTCAAATGAAGCAATATTCATGAAAGTTTGAGAACAGAGAGCAGAAGTGCCTGTCCAGGATCTTGTTTAGTACAGAAGCAAGTCTTGAAATGAGATCTGACTATCTGTAAGGTGATCTTCTGAGAGATACAGAAACTGTAAGACCTAAAGTGATTCAGGCAAAAGATGTTCATATGTTGGGATGGGATATCTTCATGAATAGATGGAGGCATGGCAGAAATGCAAGGAGCATCCCAATAATAGCGAGATGGACATGTTCTGTATGTTTGGGAAGAAAGAAAATTGAGGCAAGCAAGCAAGGAGGAAGCTCCTCATACTAAATTGTGATTGAGCACAAAGAACAGAGCTAAGAAGGAGACAGGTTTCCATTTATTACTTTTAATGTAGGCACAGTTGCCTTTCCCCACCTAGCATGTATTTAGCCCTAACCTTTCTATGAATCCCCCACCCTTCACTCAGCTCTACAGGTAAAACGGAAGCCTCACAGTTCGTCCAGATGCTGCAGCATGTGACCTAGGATCCGTCCTTTACTGCTTGTTCCCTTCACATCCCCATAACCCTCCAGGTCCTTGGATTCTGCCTTCCAGCACCTCTGAGCCACCTGTTTTTCTCCTTTCCACTAACATCCTCAGTCCGACCTGGAATCCTTGACATCCTCTCCACTCCCTCCAGTCCACACTCTTGTCCTGCAGTACAGAGCTCCTTTGCCCACTCAGTACTTCTCATGGTTTCTAATTACCCAAAGCTTAAGCTATCACTACTTTACTATGGCAGGACCCCACTTCTTCAAGGTAAACTAGGTTATTTACATGCTTCGTTAAGATCTTAGGAAGTCATTATATCACTCTGTTTCTTGGCCTTTCCATTTGCAAAATGTATATACTAATGCAACACACTTTATAAAGTGGCTGTGAGGAACAAATTAATTAACACATAGAAAACATATGATACATGGAAAACACTTAGAATAATGCCCAGGATAGTATAGGACTTCAACTGTGACCATTCCCTTCAAGATCCTCCCCATCACAAACACTGGCATCAACTCTACCTTATTCTCAGCTACAGCTTTTATTGCATTCCCCTAACATACCAACCATTTGTTCTTCCCTTCAAAAATCTTATATGCTGACCCCTTTTCTAGAAACCAACTGGCAGATCCATGCACCAGGACACTTTGTGGTTCCGCTGAGCCTCTCTCCCTCAGAGGAGCCTTTCCTGACTCCTCAGATGGGTGCCCCTTGGTGCCTCATATTCTCCATAGCAATTGCTTATGAAGTATCTCTCTTTCTCACTGAATTACAACCTCCCTAAGGGCAATAATGGAGCATGTCTCAGCCATCACTATCTACCTGCCCCATTCACCAACTCCAACCTAAAAGGCGTGCCATGTTCACACCACTTCCTTTCCTGGCACACTCTTATTTCCAGAGCAGGAAGCATTCTTCCTGTGCGAAATAAGTCCCTCTTATTTATAGTACTCATTTATTTGAAATTATTTTAAAAACTTAACAATAGTTTGCATTTTAATCCAGTCAGTTAAATCACTAGAGATATTTGCAAGGGCCGTTTTCAGTCTTTGTTCCAAAAACTAGTTGGGATGGGGGTGGGAGCAGACTGCAGGAGCCACGGATGGGCTAGAATCAGCAAAGCAAAGGCGCTGAAGGACCACCAGAGGCTGCCACTCTGCCCTCTGCAAAGATGCTTCCCCAAATAAACGACACACCATCCACTGACACTTGCCTCATCTTCAAACCATGCATGTTCAGCCCCCTGCCAAACGTGTTTGGAAAGGGGGAGCGGCAGCAACAGCTTAGCCGCAGCCCTTCCCAAGCTACCATAGCAACAAGTAGGGGCTGAAAAGCCATTCTTCCATATTAGGTGTGAACTGACTCCAGACAAGGAAAATAGCTTGCAGAGAAGAAGCCAACTTGGCTGGGAAGCTGGTGCGGAGTGCTTTGCAGGTGAACCATTCCCCCCCGCCACACACACACACACCCTACAGCCTTCAATCTCATGCCATCCTGTCAGTAATAGTATACAGGATTTAAAAACAAAAACAGAACTTTTCATTCATTCTCCACCCAGACATGCAACTCGCTTGGCAAAATGGAACTGGAGTCTCCCCTCCACATGTACCCCCAAATCCCAGCACCCTCCTCCCTCATTCTGATTCTCAGCTGCCTCGGTAGCTAATCCATCTGTCAGTGCACATATGCGTACAAGAGGCAAGCCAGGAAGCAGAGGAGAAGAGGAATTTGTATTTCATGAGCATGTTATCAGCCATGGACTAGAAAAGCGATTTCTGCCAAGGCTGAGAGCAGTGCTGGGATGTCTGGGGGAGTGTCTTCTCAGCTTGGAATGACCCCTCAAATGTAGCTGCTACTCTGCCACTTGGTTACCAGTGGCAGAGTCTGTCTCCCTCCCCACAACTCATGTCATCACTGACCACTCCACTGCATGTACCCGCATCCACTGTTACCGAGTAGCAAGACTCCCGTGGCACCCTGGGTGCCAGGCCTTGCACATGCTCTTGCCCAGATTCCCCTCCACAGCCATGAATGAGCTCAGGCCAGAGTCCAGAGAGAGTCATTTCCACTTTAAGCAAGTCATTTCATCCTTGAAGATGGTTCCTCAGCTCTAAAAGGGGCTAATAGCACTGCCAAGCTTGAATGTCAATGGTGGGGGAGCTAAATGAGATAATGCCCATAAATCTTTGAAGTGAAGAACATTGTCTGACTCACAATAAATCATCAGCAAAAGTCATGTTTTTTTTTTCTCTACCACAAACTTTCTTCCGGCTCACTTCAGAGTGGCCCACGATATCTAGTCTTGACAGATCTTTGTCCTCCAAGGCAAAGACCATGTTGTGTTATTTATCTTTGTCACACTGATTTGTCTGTATAGTCACCTAATATGTAGTGTATGGCTTGAGGTAGGTGTCTAATAAATGTCTGTTGTTAAATACGCACAAGTGGATGGGTCGATGCATGGATGGATAGGTGGGTAGCTGCATGGATGCATGAGTTAATAAAGGGGAAAATCAACCCTTCTCTTTGACACGTGATCAGTGACAGTCTGGGCCTCTGGTATGCCATCCAACAGAGACAAGCTGTCCAGGTGGGCTCACAGACTTGCCTAGGCTTGAGGACTTTTCTGGCCAGAGGCTGTTACATGGAGTTGGCTAGATGTTTCCTTTACCATCCATCTGGTAACTCGGGAATTTGGCTAAAGCTCTGGTATTTTGTTTTGTTTCTCTTTCTTGTCTTGACACCGAGGCTCCTTTTCTTTCTCTCCATGAGTGCCAGCACAGATGCCAGCTGGCCCATTGGTTCTGTTAACCCTTTCCAGCCTGCCCCCGGATGACTCTGCCAGTATTCCATATTGCTTGGATTTCCTACAAACCCACATGGCTCCCTGCCTCATGGTGTTTATGCCATTACCCCTCCCCTCACTCAGCCTGGTTCCTTCAGTCATATCAAGATGCATCAGAAGAGCTGGGACCAAGCACAGGCCGAGGAGGAAATCGATTGGGCTGTTGGGATCTCTCTTGTTTCTATGGCCCATCTCCGCTCAGCCTAAACCTTATTTTTTAAAAAAAAAAGTGCTTGATATTAAGCACAAAGATTAGTCACTCAAGATAAGTAGCATGTGCAAGATAAGAGCTTCATGTGCAAGCAGTATGAGTAGATAGCATAGTAATCAGATCAGACATGGGTTTCATTTCTGACTTTTGATAGAGGTGAAGCCCCGCTGCTGGAAGAACATGCTGCCAGAAGTCCAGGCCTGGTCTCTGACCACCGGGCCTGTGCCTTCTTCTCTACTCTAAAAATATTCTCCTGGTCTCTCAAGAAGATGGAGGGCAATACACCTGTCCTTTCTGTCCTCTGTGTGCAGCTTGTTCTAGGTTTATAGAGAAGTAAACCAAGGTTCATGAATAATGAAACATCCACGCAACAGTGGAGTCTCGCTCTTGGAGAGGAAGCAGAGAGGCCTCAAGATGGTGTGCTCCTGGCCAAACTCATATAGTAAGAGTCATCAGAACCATGCCTGGAGAAGATAATTTCCTGCTCCTTCAGGTCTAGCCTAACTCCACAGCATCATCTGCTTATACTGCAGTGGCACAGACTCCGTATGCTGAAAGCACCTGTTCCTACACCTGCCATTCATTCTCTGACAGGATCTCTTCCTGACAATGTTATGGATTCTGATTGCCACATCACAAATTCCCCAAACTCACAAGTTAAAATAGCTTTTTCCATCATCCCTTGGCTGAGCTCAGCTGAGCAGTTCTTCCTTGGGGCTGCTCATGTCGTTATGGCTAGCAACTGGAGCACGAGTCACCTGTAGACAAGATACCCTCAGGTTAATGTACAAGATGGCATCTGAATGTGGTTCAGGTGATGCTGGCTATTGCTGAGAGGCCTGTTCATGGGCCATAGCTTTACTCAGCAAGGCAACCATGTTCTAAGAGTTTCCAGAGTTATAATCAGGAGCTGCAAGTCTTCTTATGGCCTAGACTCAAAGTCATATTATGTCCTTTTTCACATTCCGTTGGTCTTGGGGCTAAAATCAGTCAAGACACAAAGGAATAACAAAATAATGGATGTTATTTTTAATCTACAGTTGAACAGAGGACTTCAAATCATTTCTGTGGTCTCAAGACCTCTAGTAGCATCTGGCATACTACAAAATAAATATTGTTGACCAGACTCCAACTGACGAAGTGTGTCCATGGGAAGATTTGTGCCTGGAACTGCTCTAATGGTTTCTACTTACTCCCTCGGGAATTCTTGATGTCTTTTACTCCAGACAACATAAATGCATTATTTTTTTTTCTTCCTGCTCCTCTGAAGTTTACTTCTGTAATCCTCAGCACAGTGCTAAAGTGAACAGGAAAGGTTTGCAGCCTGTCTAGACAGAGACCTGGGAGGGAGTTCTGGTCCTGCCCCCGGCCCCTGCTGTCGCCGGGTCTCCATAAAAAGCAACAATTTAATAATGATGACCTGCCTGAAGCAAGAAGACTGAGCTCTTAAGATATTTCTGTGCTGATAAAGATGAGCTTTGCCAACATTCTTGGAGCCATCCACACAGACCTGTATAAAATTGACATGGAAAAACCAAGCAACCTTATTATATATGAGCTCTGGAGCCAGACAGCACAAATTTGATCCCTCACATCACCCTCTTCAAGCACACATGTTGAGACCAGACTGCTAATGTTTCTATTTCCTCATCTGCATGAATAGGGACAATAAATGTACCCAGAGCTGGGGCCATTATGAGAAGTTGGTCACATGACACACCAAAAGTGACCAATAAATATCCTTAGTTCCTGAGTCTCCCCTCTGCTCCCTTTTCTCATGGATACTTTTGCCTACCATCTCCAAACTCCACTGTCATTGCATTTTGGTGAAGCAAATTAACCCAGAAGCTTGAGACAAAATAATCTGAGAGTCCTTCACTTGGCTCCCTTAGCTTTACAGAGTGGAAAGGGAGCTCTGTGTTGGACATATCTCCCTGCATCTTCAATAGCACACAGGATTGGATAGCCTTAGTTAAGCCATAAATAAATACAAGCAAGAACACTCGGTTTTGTCTGTCAGTCCTGTCCTCACCCATTATCTTATTGTAATTCCCCTATACACTTCCCCCTTAACTGTAATCCTACTGCCAGCTCTTCAGTGCTTCCTCTCCCAGCCATCCCAGGGCTTTGCTCTTTTTCCCATGCCTCCATTCAACAAACATCTCTTAGCTTCTGCCATTCAATTTTCCTTCTTCTATCGCAACTATCAACATCTACTTTTCTTATGATTTTTTTCTGGTATTATAACACTGAAAGTTGAACCTAGGGCCATGTATATGCCACTCTATCATTGAACTATGTCCCCAGCCCTCCTTCTACTTTGTGTTTGGAAATCCTGTCTCACTAATCACCTTCCAGGATGACTTTGAACTCACTCTGTATCTCAGACAAGCTCTGAAGTTGCAATCCTCTTGGTTCCACCTCTCTAGGAGCAGGGATTACAGGCCTGTGCTACCAGGCCTAGTTAGTTTCAGCCCTTTTAAGGTACCACTTGTTACTATGGCTCTATTTGTATAATGCAGTCAGACTTTCTTTGGACTGCCAGCTCCCAAATAATGACATATAGACTTATTATTAATTACAAAAGCCTGGCTTTAGCTTGGGCTTGTTCCCAACTAGCTCTTATAACTTAAATTAACCCATATATATTAATCTACATTCTGCCATGTGGTGTATTACCTCTCCTCCATACTGTCTGTCTGACTTCCTCCACATTTCACTGGCGAATCCTCACCTCTCAGATTCTTCTCCCAAGTTCCTCTCTCTCCCCAAAGTCCCTCCTATTCTCCCCTGCCTGGCTATTGCCCATTCAGCTCTTTATTAAACCAATCAGAAGGTGTTTTAGGCAAATGAGGAAGGAGAGGCATGGCTTCACACAGTGTGATCAAATATCCTACAACAGTATAGTTTTATGTTTTTCAAAGTCCATATAAACCAAGTTAGGGCATCCTCTTACCATCTTTAATAAAGATCACAGGATGGTTGCAACTACCCCTATTTAGCAGGCGGATCTTTGTGAGTTCGAGGCCAACCTGGTCACAGAGCAAGATCCAGGAAAGGCACAAAGCTACACAGAGAAACCCTGCCTCAAAAAACCAAAAAAAAAAAAGGTGATGAACAGAGGCCAAGAGCCATGATATGCTCTTCAAGGTCATTCCTGTAATAAACTATCAGACAAAAGATGGAGGCTCCCAGCATCCTAATCATCTTCCTGCTGAACATCAGTGAGGTCACTGAGGACCAGATGGAGGAGCTAAAAAGGTGGCTCGGTGCTTCAGAGCATGTACTAATCTTTCAGAGGACCCCAGTTTGGTTCCCACCACCTGCACTCACATGAACATACACATGCACACACTTAGTTTTTAAATAAATGAATAATAGATTTAAATTCTGAGAGAGGTCATTGTAGTTTGTCTTTCTTCAGTGTGGTTATGAGTGAATATTTAACCACATAAAGTGATCAAAATGGATGAAAGCTTCTAGAACAATTTGAAAGGCAATTAGTCTTCCTAAACCAAGAGCAGCTGTTCTTGCCAGTGAATATTAAACAAGTGTCTTGTGATGGATCCAAATTTGCTAAAGATTCTTGTACTTTATCTGCAATAACTTCACAGCTAATTCATGGAGGCAGATGCCTTCTCACCTCTGGATCCTGTTTGAAGAGCATATATACCCAAAGCAAGGACAAACTGTCTTTAATAGGCCAGACCACTCCAAAGATGACCCATAAGTCAATGAAGTCACCCATATAATACAAAGCCAGAGCAAGTGACAGTTGCCAGAACAAGAGCCTCCCTCTGAGCTAGAAGCAGCACAGGGTGGAGAGAAAAGCCTGACTTGGAAAAAGAAGATACAAGACACGTGCATTGTTTATGTCTCTACTAGGCTCTATTCAAAAGAAAGAGTGAGAGCCTGCTGGGGGGTAGAGAACCTGTTGAGTGGCAGAGAACCTGCAGGGGAGAGGGTTTGAGAACAGGCGGGGGAGCATAGAAACTGGTGTGGGCAGAAAACTTGCTGGGGGCAAGTTCTATGCTCCAGGTCCATCTTTCCTAGAGCTTTTGATTACGAATCAGAAACTGTAGAGTACTCTGTTCATGGTAGCTGTCCTAATAGAGAATGTAGTGAAGCCAGATGTCTGTTAACATCAGAGCATTAGAAGGGACATCTAGTCCATGCTGTAGCAGGCAAGCCTGGGTGGTGGATTTCTAAAGACTATCCTAGCCAACCTGAACCATGTTAGTATCAGAACAGCCAAACATGGCTAAAAGAACAGTGCATGCAAAGAGCAAAATGGGAAAGCTTGAAATAGGTGCCATGGAGAAAGGGGATTTCCAATTACCCACACAACTCAATTTGATTACCAATCACATGACTAAAGGGAACAGTAGAAACATGTCAGGCTGGAGGCACAGACAGTGGGAACAGTCATGAATCTGGCATTCTGCTATGAGTCTCACAATCCACTAATCTACACAAAGCCATGGTCATTAAAAAAAAAGTCAGTCTTTCTCTGACATATGAGAACAATGAGGGCCATAGAAATGAAAGAATGTTCCCATCTTAGAAGCTACAAAAGATATCTACAGAGAACTGATATTCTATCTCAGAGATGCACAGCATCCTTAAGGAAAAGGTCGCTCATTGTGAAACTCTAGGTCTTCTTAGGGTGCAGAGGGGTGCTGTCTAAGCTCCTCTGTGGCCATCTGGAGCCTCCCTCTCTGGGCACAGCAGCTAAGCCTGAAGTGTAAGCTCTGTTCAGCACCTCGGAGAGCAGCTAGCTGTGCTCTGGGCGCAGCAGCCTTTAGGTCACCCACTATGAAGGAAACCAAAAGATGCACAAATTTTCCTTTAAACAAGACATCAGCCAAGACAGCAGGACAAAGAGAAAGAATACCTGGAGAGGAGAGGGAAGTTGTCCATCATCAGGGTTTTCTTGAACTGCAGTTCAGTGATATGCTGAGTGAAACAGAGTGAACTAAATAAAGGGAATAAATTGTAGCAGCGATGTGTCCCAGACATCATAATACAGATGCTGTAATCATACAAAGCTAATAGTCTGAGTCATGTCACAGCCATCGAGAACAAAAAAATTGATGGCTCAAGCCTGGTGGCTGCTCACAAAAAAACCAATAAATTAAACTTGCTGACCATGGCCTAGAGACAGGGGGTGACAGTGAAATTATGTAACTGCTGGTTTATTTCCTGAATCACATGGACTTCCCTTTTCCTCCTTCAGGATAGTTGCTCTATGACCTTTCATTTCTCCTTACCACATAAAAGGAGTCACTGCCTGATTTATACTATGGTGTAAGTGGCTGCCCCAACTTAAGACTTACAGGAAAATAAGAAATCAAAGGATTACATCACAAATTTAAGCTCTGTGAGACAAGACATTTTCTTTGTTGTTCACAGAGCATATAGTAACATCTAATATGAAGTGTGTGACTGCCCTGGTTTCGTTTTTGTGGTTGTGATAAAACATCATGACAAAAGAAAAGCAACTTAGGGAAGAGAGGGGCTTGTTTTAGCTTTCAATTCCAGATAAAAAGTCTGTCATTGTAGGAAAGTCAAGACAGGAACTTCAAAAGGCAGTCACATCACACCAATAGTCAAGAGCAGAAAGAACTGGATGCATACGTGCTATTTATTGGCTTACTTGTACTCAGTTCAGTTTCTCCACTCATACACAATTCAGGACCTCTGACCTAGGGAATGGAGCCTCCCCTAGTGGGCCAAATCTTCCTACATTAATTAATTAAGACAATATCCTACAAACATGCCCACAGGCCAACCCAATGTAGATGGCTCCTCACTGTGACTCTTTCCAGATGATTCTGGGTTGTATCAAGTTGATAATTAAAGCTAAGGTCCACCATGACCAATAATGGTGACAAGTACGGACTAACATTTAATGAGTGTTTACTATGTGATGAGCATCCCGCATGTGTATTCTTTCGACCTTCATAATAGCACAATGTAACATGTAGTACTATTATTCTAATTTTTATATGTAAATGTGGGATATAGGTTGGCCTATGTTGCTATGAAAGACAAGACTTAAAATCATAGGAAATTTGAAACCAGAGCCCATGTTCCTAACTATGATGGTTATTTATATGCTAGCTTGACTGGGCCATGGGTTGGCTAGATAAAGCATTGTTGCTATATGTGCATGTGAGGATGCTTTCAAACCATATTAGGATCTGAGCTGTAGATCCAGTAAAGTAGACTCCTTCCCAATATGTGGTTATCAACCAATCTACTGAGGGTCTGATTTAAACACAAACAGAAAAACGAGGAAGTCAGCATCTTATTTTCTGACTTGTGGCTTGGACAGGAACAACACTGCTCTTCTGTTCCCTGCCCTTGGACTGGGGTTTATGGCATCAGCTTAGTTGGCCTCAGTACTCAGACAAAAGCAAAACGGTCATGGTAGCTTTCCTGGCTCCTCAGTTTTCAGCACATAAACCTTTTCAGCCTCCTAAATCGTGTGCTCTAAAGAGGCATACTGGTACAAGATCAAGCCAGCCAAAATCCAAGCATGGATATGGAAGGGTTCATGAAGTCCCACCCCTTGCAGAGACACTCTACCTAGCACAGAGGCATAGCACTGAGCACCAGGGATGCAGACATGTCAGGAGCTAATGTCACTGTGCTCAATGTAGTGCGGGGCAAGAGCAAGGAAGAAGACAAGCTGGTCAGATGGTCCCATGAGTGACCAGACAGAAGTGGAGCCTCAGGGTAAGTGCTGTGGGCATGCAGGAATGGCTTATACTTGGGTTAGGTTTTGGAGTTAGAATGCTGCTGGTGACATGTGCTGTCTGCCCGGATTCTGGGAGCCCCACATCTGGTATACACAGTTGAAAAGGTGAAGAATATTGTCGGATATCTCCGCAAAGGTTGGGAGGTATGTTGACATTTTAGAGATCTCATAGTCTATCTAACATATGCTCCTCAGTGTGTGAATTCAGTTAAGTATTCAGAGACCTAACAAGTCTTTGTGCCTGGCTCTAGTAATGTGAAGTTGAATAAGGAGACACATTTCCTGTCTTCCCTGAAGTCCCATCCCAAAACCATACACTTGAGAATGGTGAGATTGAGGGTCCCTGGAGAACAAAGATGAAGCTGCAGTACAGTCCTGCTTGGGCTTGGGTGGTAAGAGAGTGACCAAGCATAGTCAAAGCCCATCTACTGCTCACTGAGGCTTTCAGGAAATATGTGTTGAAAGAAGTGAGTCATAAGCAAGAATATATTGTAAAATTCCCTACTTTATGGGGAGAAAGATCCCCTGAGCTAGCTAGGTGGAACTGCTGGCTGGGTCTAGCTAAATGAGTATATACAAGGCATCAGCTTGTGGCCAGAATATAGGACCACTTCAGTCCAAAGCCTTCCAAAGGAGCAGCTGCTCTCCCACTCCTGCTCTCCAAACTGCCTCTGATCCAATGAGTTGGTAAGCTTGCTTCCATTTTCCATCCCAGAGCCAAGGAAAATCAAAATCAAAAACCTTACTTACTGAAGCAGTCCTGGAAAGCCCCAGGAGAGATAGCAGCATCATAAGAAGAGAAAATACGCAAGTAGACTGTAAATGGAGATGCACTCTGTGTGTGTGTGTGTGTGTGTGTGTGTGTGTGTGTGTGTGTGTTCCACCCCAGTTTCTCCCTGGCTCCCTGACTGGAGGCCATGGAGACTCTGGCGCTGACCATGCAACCTTGGGACAATGTGGCTGCCAGCTACATGATCCAGTCCTCTAACAAAATGGGACAAATGAACCTGGGGCATGACACCATGGAGGCTGTTGGGGAACTAAGCTGGCTCTCAGACAACCACAGTGCTTTTCTTTTAGTTGACCTCCCTCATTTTGCTACAAAGTGACACCAAGTTTGGAGGTAAGCATCTGAGGAGTATTCTGGTGTGAAACAATCCTTACCTACTTCAGTGACATTTACCAGGACTTCAGTGACATTTACCAGGACTCCAAGAGCAGAGTACATCTCAGAGCTGCTCAGGAAGCAGTTATGGGACCCCTGAGAGTGACAGCAGAGCTAGTCATGGAGAGCCTTACCCCCCTCTGTGTGTGTGTGTGTGTGTGTGTGTGTGTGTGTGTGTGTGTGTGTGTGTGTCAGGGAAAGAGGGCACGATATCATTCAATCTTCTCTTCCTTCTTCTTCCCTCATGGCAGAGTCCAACAATGCTTTCTGTCTTGCCAGGCACTAGGCACTGGAGCAAATACTGGAGCGACCACTGGCAGCCTACTGGTGGGTGCACGTTCCACCTGTAGACAAATAACTTCATAATAGAGACAGAGTCTGATCACATGGGACTTGACCACCTTTGATGACTAGAAAGCTTCCCAGCCGCCTGTGGAATTGGAGCTTCTGGGAGAAATAATGCACCATATGTGAATACTATGCAAAGTGATTCTTAAAATCACCATGCAGAGGCTCTTAAGTGGCAAATGGCTGAGGGAAGGTTTTTCCTTAAATTACTCCATGCTTCTGATCCACTCAGCTCATTTCAGTCTGACCTATGAAATATTCAAAGCCAATAAATAATAAACTAAATGAGGGACTAGGGGGATGGCTCAGTGGACAATACAGGTGTGAAAACCAGAGTTTGAATCCCCAGAACCAGTATAAAGCTGGATAGTGTCAGGGACCAAACATGAACCATGGAAAAGTACTAGCTAGGCCAGAGAACAAGCCACAGGCCCTAAACCAGATGCCCTCAAAGATAAAGAACATTCCTCGGTCAGGTAGGTCAGGTAGCATAGCAACAGAACAATGGGCCCTGACCAGTGACCTTATCACCTAGCACAATATCCTGCAGCCTCACGATCTGCACGTCCCCCTTCACCTGCACGTCTCCCCTCAGCTTCACATTCCCTTCCCCCCTTCCTGCCCCCTCCCCCTCCCATTCTATATAAGCCTTGCTGAGGAAAATAAAATTTGCAGCTTGATCAGAACCCTGTCTTGCTGTCTTCCTTTGTGTCTCCCTGTCCCTTTCATTCTCTCCCGCAGGTGGGTCACCCCCGTTGAGATCCCGCTGGCTGGGGCAGGATAGGTGTGGTAGCTGTCTGTAATCCCAGCACTTGAGAAGCAGATATGGGATTCCTGGGCAAGATACCTGGCTAGCTAGAATTTACAAGTTCCACATTCAGATAGACCCTGAATGCATGTTGAATGACTAAGAGAATAAACACCATGAATTGTGAGGGGCAGAGGAGCTGCACACAGGAAAATGCACACTAAAAGCAAGATTGGCAACAAGTCCTCACAGCCTTTGCAGGGTCATAGCAAAGCCTTTCAGACAGAGCAGTGCTTTCTTATTTGTTTCTTGTTTGTTTGGTATGCTGGAGTTTGAGTCCAGGATCTTAGGCATGACACGTGAGTGTATTTCCACTGCTCTCAATCCCCAGCCTCATGCAGGCAATGTTTGATTGTAGTCATGCCTGAAGAAGTAACTACAGGCTGGCAGAGACTGAACATACAAACAAGCTGTTGCTTGTGTCCTGCAGAGGTAGGCAGCTATGGGTGTCGGGTCAGAGAAGGTATAAAAGATTGCTGAGGAACAAACTTGGCCCATGCAGGCTCCAAGAGGACCAGAAAGCAGAAATGCAGCAGAAAGCAAAAGCAGCAAGGTGACTCTTAACATTACAGAAACACAAGCAACTGGGACCTGCCAGGAAAATGCAGAGTGAGGCTCCCATGTGCATGGACTGACGTCTCCCCCTGAACTTCCACTTGTGTGTGTCCCCTCACCTTTGGGATCTTCCTCTAGCTTGAAGAGTACCAACTGAAACCTCAATCCAGGTCATGTCGGGTCACAGGAAACCTTCCCTTCCAATTTATGCCTCTCTCTATCTCTATGGCATTACCAATACATTCTGGCACTCCGTGTGTTGAGTGTTGGGTTTGAAGGTTTTATTTACAAACTTAGAGTGGAACCAAACTCCCTGGGTTGAGTCCCAAATCTGCTTCTAGCTGGCTGTATTTAGCTTGTCCAAATTTTTAACCCCACCTGCATCTTCCAGGTGAAAATAATAACTCATACCTACCTCAGAAGGTTGGCCAGAGAAGGCCATTAGTAATATAAATTATTTAAAATACTCTGGACAATCCCTGACAGAAAGAAAGAATTCAGGAGAAAGCTGGGTCCAAGAGAGTAGAGAACTACAGCTCCCAAAGACCACGTTTAGTCAAATGCTGTACTGGGACATTGTATGCACAGTATGTCCTTGTTCTGTTAATAATCTTGGAAAGTAAATAGCATTTAACCAGTGTCTCATTTGAAGGAGCTGAAGCTTGCAAAGATGAAGAACAGTGAAGAGTTTCACTCCTTTATCTGTGAAATAGGGTTAATGATTCTTAGAGTTGCTGCAAATTCAATGAGAACATGTAATTTAGCAGAGGAAACAGAAGAAATGAAAGTGTTTTCCATGATCTGTAGATAGATGCAGTTTGGAAAGGTTGCTTCAAATTCAAGTGAACATCAGATCCTGTTGGTGTGGTAAGTGGAACCATCCCTTGACTTCACAAGGCCCCTGACTGAGTGGGCTGTTGCAGGGACTGGAGAGCAAGGACGTGTCATGTTGGTCGCAGCACTCCTCCACCCAGTAACTTAGTGTCTGTTTCAGGGTGAGTGCTCCGTTGTAGGGCTCTCACTGTCATCCTGGTTCTGGATCCAAATGGCCTTTGTGCTCCTTGTTAATGGGCTTGAGAGTCATAGGATAAAGAAAGTAGGACATGGGTCTCTTATGCCTTGGCTTGTATCAAATTGGAAATCTAAACAATAACATCAAAGCTGAACTAGGTAGAAAAGAATCAATTGTATTGGTTAGATGAGAAAAGGATTCCTGAGAAAGTAAGAACAGAATGAGGACTTGAAGGGAGGTGAATGACTCCACAAGGAAGGTGCTTAAGAAGGATGAAACATATTGAACAAGGTTTTGGGACATTGCACTTGCCTCAGTATTTAGAAATAACTGTGGTTGTATAGGGTGGTTGGGGAGAATGCGGAGCTCAGTAAGAATGTTGCCTTCGTGAGAGATTAGGAGAATGACTTGCATCTCTTGGGTGGATGCCTCTATCTTCAGGTAGACCAGATGACTCTAAAAGTGTCTTTATAAAATTCTATGGCAAAAAAGATATTATACCTGCACTTTAAATACTTATAGTGAATTCCGATTAACATAAGGCTTTTGAGGCTATCATTCACTCTGTCACACATTGGACATACTATCTTTGTGGCAGTTCTAAAAGTAAAGCTATCATGATCAAATTCATGGCATCTTGCTACAGCCATAATGTTAAATAGTTTGTTTCCTGGGGTTAGGGACATTCAGGGGCAGAGCTCTCACCTAGGGTATACAAGGTTCTAGGATTGATTTCTAGCAACCAGTTAAAGAAAAATAAATGAAACCATTTATTTACTAATTCTGCCCTGTTTTTCATAACACATACATGCAATGAATAAATAAATACAGATTTTTTTGTTCCTGTTGTTCTTTGCTCATTTATCTTTTGATTGTACTATTCATATCTCTTGAAGACATTTGAAATGATACTTTGGAATGAGGTAGGGTATAAACAAACCAGTAAATTCTTTATTGTGGCCTGAGGCTTTCCACACAACAACAGTGTGCCTGGCCTACAGAAGAGCCTGTGCCCTTCCACAGCTCAGTCACCACACTCTGTCTGCTGGAGCTTGTGTGGGGAACGCTACATGTCCAGATGTAGCCTGCCTCTGAGCACACTCTTGAAATGGTAAGAGAAAAGGAAGAGCAGGAAGAATCAAAGGACTAGGTAGGAGGCCAATGAATGTTCAGATAGAATCAAACAGAATCCAAACCTCCCCTGACTGTGAGACAGACAGAAGAGCCAGAGCAATGGCTCACATAGTTGTCTCCAGGAACCAGCCAATCTGGAACAGATGCCCTCCCTCTGGGCTCTGTCACACCTCTTATTACTAGACATGACACCATTACTATATCTATTTACCAGTCTGATTACGTTTCTTTCTTTGTAGTTAGGAATCACTAGGAAACATGTAAAAGGCAGACTGCCTTATTTCACGCCAAGCCTTTATATTTAGGGGAAGGCTCAGGAATCAGCATGTTCAGCCAGCAACCCAAGTCATCAGTTAACAGTCGGAAATCTGAGGAAATTCTCTCTGGGATTAACCAAAGGGACTTGTATCCTCATAAGTCTAGTGCCCCAGCACAGGGCCTGGCTCATAGATGCAATCTGCAGATAAGCAAACTAAGATGGTACAGATGAGATTATTTACTCCAATCACTTAGTCAGTGACATGGAGTAACATAGTTGGTGACAAGATTACAACTCAGGTCTGGCTGATTCCTTACCACAGTCGCAAGGAGATACCAAGGTCTCTTTCAAGGGCATGGTAGTGCCCGGTGTGCTCTGAAACTTCTGAGGAAGTAGGCAGTGATCAAGTGTGAAGATGTGTTAGAACTCCTGTTCATATCCGATTTTTTAATCTTTTCTTTATTATGCCAAGTGTGAGCATGATGTCTGTGTATTCATATGTACCTGTACATGGGTGTGTATGATGTGTTTTGAATGTGGAGGTCAGAGAGCAATTTTCTGAAGTCCATTGTTTCTTTCCACCTTTATGTGGGCTCTGGAGACCAAACTCATATTTTCAGGCTTGCCAGTGAGAGATTTTTATCTTTTGAGTCATCTCTCCAGCCTTGCTCAGATCTATCATAATATGTGGCTTATTACTTTTATTTTCATCCATTTATGACATGCAAACATAAGTACAGAGAGACATGTATGCGATGAAGAAATAAAAGCAGTTGCTCCACAACTTACATTGGAAATATTTCACATTGAAAATGTATGTTGTACACCTAACCTGCAAAACATCAGTTTATTCAAAGAGTACTCTATAGGGTATTGACTGCCTACCATTATGACTGACTGGCTGTAGGAGCTGCTGGTCACTGTCAGTGCCCAACATTAATGGGAGAATTGTGCCACACATGACTAGCCCAGGAAAAGACCAAAATTCAAAATTGTAAGTACAGTGTCTACCACATCATCAAAAAGTTGAAAAATCCCATTGTTCTAGTTTGCTTCTCTATTGCTGTGATAAACACCAAGACCAAAAGCAACATGGAGTTTGTTTCAGCTTACAACTCTCAGGTTATACTCCATCACTGAGGGGAGTCAAGGCAGGGATGCAAGGCAAGAACCTGGGAGCAGGCACTGAAGCAGAAACTATGGAGAGACCCTGTTTCCTGGCTTGCTTCCCATGGCTTACCCAGCCTTCTTTACTATACAACCCAGGACCACTTGCCCAGGGGTGGCACCACTCCACATCAATCGTTAATCAAGAAAATGTTCTACAGACTTGCCCTCAGGCAACCTGAAGACATTTTCTCAAGTGAGATTTCTCCTCCTAGATAATGCTAACTTGTGTCAAGTTGACAAAACAGCACATGTGTGAATTGTTTTAAGTACGAGAACTTCTATATACATAATGAATCAATAGGCATTCATGCACCATTGCTTTCTAAAAACCATTTGTTAATATGGACACACATGAAAACCCTTGGAGACCACTAGTTTAGACATCATTTTCCTGTGATACTGTAGTAGCACCATAATGCCCAATCCTGTGTATCTTAAAGATATTGCATGTGGCAACTTATATACCTGCTGAGTCTACTTGTGGACCAGGAAAGATGGATGGGTTTAATTACTGCTGGAGGATTAACCATGTCTGCTTAGAATGTCTAAAGGCTGTGTGTTTGTCTTCTTGCTTATCTAAAACAGCTGTGCTGTGGAAGTCCTAGGACTGCCTTCACCTGCCATGGATCTGGCCATATGACTCCTGGAAGCAGCAGGTGAGCAGCCCTATGCAGTGCAGAGGTGCATGCTCCCCTGGCTCAAAGATGAAGCAAAAGCCCTTCCTTCTCTGCCCTATATTCCAGATCACTCATGGATCAACCACATGGACTTTCAGGAAGAAAGAGCCTCAGTTGGAAGTAAACTCTACTGGGATAGATTTAGGTCAAAAAGTGACTTCCATACTGAGTCATGAAAGTGGGCAGGTGAGTCCTACTTGAAAGGAAGAAGCATTCTGGGATATGCTTTCCAAGGGTCTGGGCACAGTGTAGAAACCTGGTGGTTGGGAATAAGTATTTGGAAGGCATTACCATTACTGGTGGTCAGGGTTAAGGTCCAGTATTCCCAGTTTCTTGGCCTCTTACCCAAAATACTGAAAAGGTAGCACAGATCTGCTAGAGGAACAAGATAACTTTATTCAGAATCAGGCAATAACACAGATTCAACAGTGGGCCCTAAGAGTGAGGTTACTTGAGGGCCCTGGTTACTGTTTGGAGGTTCTTTTTATGGGGTTCTACTTAATGACTAGTTTGGCTACTGATGGGGTATAGTGATGGGTTCTGTTATGATTTATAGTTTCTTGTTATTAAACTTTCTGCTCTGTGTTCCTGCCTCATCACAGCTTTAAGAGAGCTGCCAAGGAGAGAGCAGGGATATCAGCAACGTCCCCAGTGCCTGCAGTTCTGCCGAGGGGCAGGAATGGGCAAGCACTCAACCCACATGCATCCTGCTTGCCAAGCTGATGTCTTTCTGTAGCCTGGTGGGAGAAAATAACAGGAATTTTCTTATATGCCTTCCCAGGAGGTGGCCTTCCTCCTAACTGGTCCTGAAGATGGAAGTCCTTTCCAATGCACACAAAGGTTGGTACTGGTCAGAAGTAGAGGTCACATTCTCCATACTGTGATGCTACATCATCATGCTTCCAAGATGATTAGGGAATCTACACATATACTCTTCTGGGAGGACAGGATCACACGTGAAAGCCAACAGGGTGCAGTGTTTTGAGTGCTGGTACATACATGCTGTTTTCAAGACTTACAGAAGAGCAGATGTTGTGGGTGGGGATCATGACACAGTTGAGAGGTCACAGAAGTTCTGGGGAAGACTCTGAAAATATAGGTTTTGAAGCTGATCAGAGGAGAGATGCCTCTGAGATGAAGAGAGCTTACTACTGCTCTTTCACAGCACCTGAGTTCAGTTTCTAGCACCTATGTCCAACAGCTCGGATCTGCAACTCAAGCTCCAGGGAATCTGGCGTCTTCTTTTTACCTCCAAGAGTGCCCACACACCCATGGCACACATTCACACAGACATACACATGTAAATCAAAGTACATATTTTATTTAAAAAAATTACACACACACACACACACACACACACACACACACACACACACACACACACACACATATTATAGGTTTGCAACAAATTCACTTCTACCAGGGAGGAATAAAGAAGCCATAAGATTTCCATGCTGAGGTAGACATATTTGTCTCCCCACCGGATATTATTGAGACTTAAATCGTCTGCTGGTACAGAAGTTCAGAATAGAAAATATCCCACATAGGCATAGTGATGCCCAGAGGGATGCTAGCACTTTTTGGTTCTGGACCCAGATGCCTTGAGTTCACATTCTGACTTTGTCATTTATATGATTTGTAACTTTGACCAAAACATGATTCCAAATGTGCTTTAGGGCTTCATCTGTACTGTGAAGGCAGTCAGTTGGGTTGTGGAAAGAATTCAGTGTATAACTGAGCATGCGGTAACCAAGATACACTAGCTGCATTGATCACTATTTTTTTCCCTTCTATAATCTCACTCAATTCAAGCCATGGAGATGAACAAGGAAGAACCTGGCTCCCCATTTCACAATTCAGAGAGGTGTAGATCAGTGGCTCTCAACCTTCATAATGCTGCAACCCTTTTAATACAGTTCCTCACACTATGGTGACCCCCAAGCATAAAATTGTTTTGTGTTGTTACTTCATAACTGTAATTTTGCTACTGTTATGAATTATAATGTAAATATCTGTGTTTTCTGATGGCCTTAGGTGACCCCTGTGAAAGGGTTGTTTGACCCCCAAAGGGATCACGACCCATGGGTTGAGAACCACTGTTGTAGATTAAGGATTTAGAGGTGAAAATGGAGTTATAGAATTTGGTTCCCTTGAAACTAAGGCATAGTATTAAAAGTGATATATATTTCAACCTTGACCAATTTGGATGGCACTGAAAATTGGCACAAAAGTAATCCCTTCTCCTTGTAAACATTTCAGTAAGACCTGGTAATAACCAGAGATTAATACATTTTTATTACTATCCAAAAAATTGATTTACTAGGGAATATTGACTATCCTGAGAATGGTCACGAAATATCAATGACAGACATGGGTGATGACTATAAGCTGAAATGGGGGCTGCTCCAGGTCTTGAAAGTGAAGGGCAAGGGATAGAAGACAGTAAAGGAAATGTGAGACTTAACTGGGTCTGATCCAGAAAGCTGATCACATGATCTCCCTTCCCAGCAGGGGAACTCCTTGACAGTGCAAACATAATGTCTTCTGTGTTCCAGGCCTTGTGCTGATATGCATGCACCTAATCTCACAATAGTTCTGTGAAATGGGTTTTTTGTTTTTTCCAGGGCACGGAAATCAACAACTAGAGAAATTTCTAACAAGAACTGGATAAGGTCTTCATGCTTAGGTAGCATAGCAAGGCTAACCACAGGGGCTTCTAAGCCCAGCTGCTAATATTGGAATATTGATTCAACTCTTTTTTGTTTGTTTGTTTTCGAGACTGGGTTTCTCTGTGTAGTTTTGGTGCCTGTCCTGGATCTCACTCTGTAGGCCAGGCTGGCCTCGAACTCACAGAGATCTGCCTGGCTCTGCTTCCTGAATGCTGGGATTAAAGGCATGTGCCACCACCCACCACCGCCTGGCTTGATTCAACTCTTTAGTGCCTGTGTGGCCCAGAACAATGATGTAATGTCTCTGTGTCTCCCTTTTCTACTTGTAAAGTGAGATGATGATAACAATAAGGACTTCATCTGGTTGATGTGGGCATTAATTACATCCCTCCATGAATTTTTGCACAAAATGTGACTCCTGTCCTACTAATAAAAGATACAAATGACTATTAGTAAGCAATGGACAAGAATTAGTTGCTATTATAATCACTTCTTTCCCGAATTACTGTTTTTATCCTGGTACCTGAGGTCTCCAGTGAACCCAGGTTCCCATCTCAGCAAATTCAGTTTCTCAAGTGTCATGTCAAAACCACTGTCTGTTTGAACCCAGATCTGCTCACCACCTGGCCTCTGTTCTGCTCTTTTTGCTGCAGTGAGCCGTACAGGTAATTTTTCCCAGGATTTCTTGCCATCCCTGGCTTCCAGCTTGGTTCAGCCAATAGGAAGCTCAGGCTGCATACTAGAAGGCAGGAAGGATGGCTTCATTTCTCCCAGGCCTCAGCTCTCTTTTGAGCCTTTCTCCCCTATGGCTTCACCTCCCTCCAGGATGCCCCACCCTCCAGGGCTCCAATTCTAGCCGGACAGCCTCTACTCCTGGCCTCTGGAATCACCCTTCCTTTGCCCTCCATCAGCCCATGCTCAGGTACCCAATCTCCAGATGCCTCACTTGACTGCTCTGGGCCTCACAATTCCCAGTGCTTCTAGTCACCAGCTCATTCCATGGAACTCCCACTTGCTGATGGTCCAGCTCAAACCTTGATGGTTACAAAAAGTAGTCTGTGGAGAGAAGACCAAAGGGCAAGAACGAAAGTAGGGCAGATCCAAATCAAGGAAGAAGAGCAAAATTGAAGACCCTCCAGAGACAACACCAAAACCCAGTCATTACAAATGCAGAAGTTGCCATGATCCCAGCTATGCAGGGTCATGGACATCTATGTTCCCATCCAGTTCCCAGTTCCCCAGGTAGGACTGAGCCTCCAGGCTCAGATCAGTTTGGGTTAGGAGGAAGAGGGAATGAGGCAGGGACTGTAGAGTTGGGTGTTAACCACATTTTGGTTAATTTAATTACACTGTAAATGCTGTTGGAGAGCTCACAGTTTAAGGAATCTCTGTAGGGAATCCTTTTGTTCTGCAAATAATTATTCCCCTAATTTATTTGCTTATGTTTGAATTTCCATATATTGCATTTGTTTATTTATTTTGCCCAAGAACAATAGGGCCCAACTCAGCTGGGGATGAGCAGTTGCTTTGAATTAGGCACTGTTTGGAATAAACCACAATCAGTTTAGTAAAAATTTGATTATATTAGCCTTGCAAATAGGCTAGCCCAGAGTGAGCAGAAATGCATTCTGGGTAAGCATGGGCAGCTCATGATTCTGGGACATATGAGATCTGGAAAGACCCTGGAGCTGCCAGGAATAATCTAAAATGCCTGATTCTCAGACAGGTTTTAAAGCCCCTTTGCCTAGTGTGGACCAAATGCAGTTCTGAAAGCTAACATTTGTCTAATGACAATTTCCACTCACTGGTCATGGTCTCCCCTGCTGGGACCACAGGAAACAAATTTGCTCCCCTCTATCCTTACTGCCTATTTTTAGATATCTTTGCTCTTAAACCCAACACTCCTAATTTCTTTAGCCTTCCTCCTGTGACACTTCTTGTGAGCAGAGGAATAATGAGTTACAGTGTAGATGCCAGGTAGGATGAAACAGAACCACGAACACAGCCTCTCTGGAGGTGGGAAGAAATCTTAATGCTAAAGGACCAGAGCAGATTACGGTACTGGAAGGAGCTCATTTCCACATTGCTGAATCCTTAGATTCGAAAATGCTTTGGCATTTACTAATGGTATGACTAATTTGGCAACTGTACAAAACGTTTATGATATAGCAACAACAACAAAGAAAGTATCTCCAAGTCCCCAAGAGGCATTTGCCACACTGAATTAGACCTGAGTTAGAAGTGCCAGAAGCCAGTCGGAACTGGAGATGCCTATGCCCTCTGTGACTTGTTGATTCTCTGAAAGTGATGTGTGGGAGCCCTCACCTCTCCTCGGCTCCCTGAAAGAGTGACATGCACTGGGGCAGGGAGTCTCTGCCTCTTTGTCACAATGACAGTGGTGGTTTCTGAGTTCCCTTCTGGTCTAATTTCTCTTGTGTTTGCTCAATTGCAAAGATAGCATTTATTCAATTTTTAGACCCATGTTTTTTTATAACATTGAAAAATAAGTGTCATTTGAGCTCAAGTGTGTGCTTAACATAAAAAGACATGGAAGTCCAAAGAAGAAGCAAGTCCCTAAGATTACTACCATTAATAGAACATTTTGTAGGCTATTTTTATTTTGCTCATTTTCACGGGGATGGTTATGCTGCAGCTTAATATTAAAATCTCTATTTTTATCTGAACATTATGCCAGTGTAATTTTTCCACACTATTACATAAGGTTTGGTCACTGCCTTCTTTATTGTTAGTCCTCACTCCACTTTCAAGTAATTTTAGGACAAGCATCTCAGAAAAGCATTTTATATTGGAGTATTTCCTTACAAAACATGCCAAGAAATAGAGTCATTGGCTCAAAACATATGAATATTTAAGACTTTCCTCTTTCAAAAGAGGATCAAGGCATCATCATTACCGGAAAGTTCTAGCAAGTAGAAGGTCAGTGCACCCCCCAGCCTCACCATTTCTAGAATATTTAATTGTAGATGGACTAAACTAACAACTGGCCCTGAGAATGGAAACCGCTCCAGATCACCAGCATGTAAAGAAAGCCTGCAAGGAGCCACACCAACAGCTCATTATGAGGCCGAGTCTGAGCTGTCCAGGCCAGAGAAGCTGCATAATAAGGGGGCTCTCCATATTCCCAGGCGTGTCTTGTGGGTGGGTCTGTGACAAGAGCACCCCCGCTGCAGCAGGCTCCTTGTGGAGGAGAAAATCAGCTCTCCCATGCATCCGCTTCCTGGTCTGGCCTCCCCCGAGTGGGTGACAGGGTGGGAAAGATGGCACTGGTTCCCTGACAGAAAAAAAAAAAAAAAAGACATGCTGGAGTGAGCCCTCATTACTGGAGGTCTCCGATGCTCCTGGAGAAATAATGAGCATTACCAGAGCTCTGTGGGTTCCTCCAGGACCCTTCAGGAACAAAGCAAGCTGGGTTTGATGAGGCTAATTCAACAGCGGTGGTCCACAGTGGGAGGACAGAGGTTGAAAGACAGGGATAGAAGGAGTGGGAAATTTTGTTTTGGGAGCGGGGGGGGGGGGGGGGGGGCATTGCTAAAATATAAGGAAATAGAGTACTTCAAATCCCTGCCATTCTGTCACATGTTAAGTTAACAAATCATCTTACTTTCTAAGAAACTTGCTGATAAGATGGGACATTTGGTGGACAGATACACTCTCCAGTACTCTACTCTGTGGCCTACCTCAGAGCCCACCTGCTGCCTAGCCTTCAGCTTCCAGCATACTGTTAGTGTCCATCCCAAGTCTGTGTGTCACGATGTTCCTGGGCTGGGCTGTCTCCAACAGCCCAGAGGTGGGAAAGGGAAGCAGTGTTTGCTTGGTTACAGAACTAGGAGGAAATTAATCCCCCAGGATCAAACATCAACCATGGCAGTGAAGGCAGCTGTCAAGCTTCCAACTCGTCTCTAGACAGTGCATGAGGCCCGTCCTGCAGGGCCCCTCAGAGGGCTCCAGCAGGGTCAGGACCATTTTGTCCACAGAAACTTGTTATTAAATCCCATCTCTGTCTTGCTTGCCCTACTCTCTCACTTTTATTTCCCGAGAGCAGCTCCCTGAGACGCTAGGTAACCCAAGTCTCTGTCAAGTCCCTACCTATGAGACAACAAAACGGCAGAGACTCTTTAATGCCCATTTGTCAGATTAGAAGACTGAAGTTCGAAAAACCACCTCTGGCTTTCCCAAGGCCATCCCTTCCTTACAAGGCCATCTATGTTTACAATCCAAATAATAACTCTTCACTGAGTCTCAGTAGTCAATCTGTAGGTACAGAGAGAGTTTCGTGCCCAGTGAAAGAAGAAAAGAAAAAGTCACTCACAATGAGGCAATGTCTGGGTGGCAAACATCAGTGGCAAGCTCCATTGTTTATTATTCAGCATTTATTGAGTACCCACATACTCATACAGGGACTGTGACCTAAAAGCATGAGAGAACCTGGTCTCTGTGCATGAAAAACTTAGAATCTAGTGGTGGAGTACATGAGATGGAGGAAAATCATGGGCATAGATGCAGACACCTCCCAGTGTACACTGATAGCTGGGGAGACAGGCAGGGAATCCTGCAGGAGCAGAGAGAGTGACAGTTGACCTAGACCAGGGGATGGTTGTCTACAACAGTATTTCCCAGAGGAGACTCATTTGTCCCTGCAGGCAAGTGGCAAGTAGTGTCCCCGGGTTTATACTGCAGTCCAAGTAGCATGCTGGAGCTTGGGTTACACTGGTAAATCAATCACACAACTGATATCCTTACCTCGGGCCAGAGCTAAGTCTTGAGAGATGCTGGAAAGTTAGCCAGAGAGAGGGCAGCCAAGAAAATCCTTCCAGATGGTGGGAGAAGCATATGCAGAGCCTGGCAAGCATGAAACAACATTTTGGGGTGAGATGTATTTTTGTGAGTATTTGTAGGAGCTGCAACAGCACTGATCAATCACAAATACTGAGGGAGGGGTCGTAGGAACTGAGCAGCAGGGTGGGCCATCTAAGAGAAGGACATAGGCTACCAGGACATGATGATGAGCTCTAGAAATGCAGAAGGGCATAATGGAGTGCATTACAGAGGCAGCAGCATGGGAACTAGATTAAACAATGAAGAGATCTAGCTCCACGTGGAAGACCCATTCTGCAGTGCAATTGCTGTCCACCAAGCACATGGCACACCACTCCAATAGTGTTCCTCCAGAGTGAAATTCAACATAGCTGCCCATGTCTGTTTAACACCCAACCAACAGAAAAAAAACAGAGGTGGAAAGGCCTGGCCTCACAAAGGATTGCAAACACCCTTTCATTCAAGCCTCTAAAAGGTTTTCATTATTGTGGATGGCACTAATCGTCTTAAGTGAGTCTTGATAAAGGCAACTTCCAGGGCAGTGGCAGCCATGACACCTGACATCACAGCCGGCTGTCAATCAGAGGCTTAGAACCAATGGACCCAACTGACTTCCCTCTTCCCATGCCTGAAATAATTTGCCCTCCTCTATAGGCTTAAGTGAGCTCTCAGCTTCCATAGTGCAGCTGGGTGTCAAGCAGGAGGGAGTCCAGCAGATGCACTCAGCAGCTGCTTCCTTGGCAACCATTAAGGAGTCCTTTGCTGATTTGTACCTAGTCTTCGAATTCCCCTTGCAGGGCTCAGCAACCTGGTGGTTAGTCTACTTGGATTTTGGCTGACAACCTGCGTAGAAATTTCAATCCATAGGAGATATATACTCTTACCACTTATAGAAGACAAGGATCTACTCATTGTGAGTTTCTAGAAGTTTCTATGGGGTCAGGGTCTGCCAGGATCTGTCTCAAAAGGAAAAGACAACCTCTAGCCCCTCCTCTGTATTGCAAGTCTTTATGGGCATCTGCTCTGTGACAACCTATCAGGCTGCCATCAGGAGCCCGCAGCAGGGTGAGTAAATGACTAAGTGTGGCCTGGATGGGAAAGACTAGAACTGTGCTAAAGAAGGAGAAAAAAGATGGGGAAAAAAGCCTCAGAGACTCTTTGAGTATTTTCTTAGCATTGTTTTCTGGTAGGGATCATAAAGATCTTTTATAATGTTACATTAAGCAAGTGCAGGTGTAGATATTCATATGCAATCAATCTTGTGAGTGATGTTCCCAGAGAGGATGACAGTGGATCAGGCAATGGATTGTGGATGCTTCCATAGTCTTTTGATATATCTACACACACACCCAGCTCCTCATTCTTAATTTCTTTTAGCAATATTCCACAATCCTTTGAGTGCTCTTGTGGACTGTCTTAGTTAGGGTCTCTATTGCTGTGATAAAACACCATGGCCAAAAGCAACTTGGGGAGAAAAGGGTTTATTACACTTACATTTTCAAAGCACAGTTCATCGTTGAAGGAAGTCAGGGCAGGAGCTCAAGGAAGAGACCCAGAGGTAGGAACTGACACAGAAGCCATGGACCGGTGCTGCTTAATAGCTTGCTCCTCATGACTTCCTCAATCTGCCTCTTTATTGCATCCAAGACCACTGGCCAAGGGGTAACATCACTCACAGTGGGCTGGGTCACCCCACATCAATCATCAATCTAGAAAATGCATCACAGGCTTGCCCACAGGCCAATATGGTGGGGAAATTTTCTCAATTGAGATTCCATCTTCCAAAATGACTATGTGATGTATCAAGTTGACACAAAACTAGTCAGCATAGTAACTGTATTGGTTTGAATGAAAATGGCCCCCAAAGATTCACAGAGGAGTGTGAGCACTATTGGGAATGTGGCCTTATTAGAGTAAGTGTGCCCTTGTTGGAGGAAGCGTGTCACAGGAGGTGGGCTTTGAGGTTTCAGAAGTTCAAGTCAAGCCCATTGGTTCACTCTCTCTTCCTGCTGCCTGCCAATCTGGATGTAGAACTCTCAGCTGCCCCTCCAGCCCATGTCTCTTTGCCTGCTACCACGCTTCCCACCATGACAATAATGGACTAAACCTCTTAACTGTAAGCCAGCCCCAATTAAATGTTTTCTTATAAGAGTTTCCGTGGTCATGGTGCCCCTTCACAGCAATAGAAACCCTAACTAAAACAGTTACTGAAGGAGTTCACACACACACACACACACACACACACACACACACACACACACACACGCACATTGCACTTAGAACACTGCCTGGCTCCCACCAAGAATGGTGCTGGGTATTATTTATTACTTATTGCTCTTTTCTAACCCTTAGCATTTATCCTACTTAAAACCAAGATCTTAGCATGACTCTTTCCCAGGTCCTGACTCCAGCTTTCTCTGCTCTCTTCTGTGGGTTTTTCTAGCTCTGCCTCTTTAAATTAAGCTGACCTACTGATAATTTAGGTAAACAGAAGCCAATGAGACAGAGCTTTGGATATAAACCCCGGAGCTTCTGTATTGCTCAGGGAACCAGAAGAAGACAGATGGCACAGTCAGGATAGCAAGACTATTTACAAGGCTGTGCAGAGTATGGGGAAATCATGGAGCAAGTGCAGCTTTCTAAGACTGGGAATAGTGGGGTTCCTGACAACTCTAGGTCCACAGGGGCAAAAAGGAGTGGTTGCCAGAACCCAGAGAACATGAAAGAGTTGGAGGCCTGGGCTGAGGGATGCAGACATCTCACTACAACCTGAAGGGAGGAACCAGGATGTTTAGGCTTTTAACCTCCGTCTTGCCTCTCTCCAGTCCCACCCTCAACCCTATCATGGGTGAACTCATTCAGAATCCGGAGGATAAAGCATCTGTGTTCTCTCAGCATCAATTGCCTCCCTAGGCACCAAACAGAGTGAACAGTGGTAACACTCAGCTCTCAGAATCCAGGAAGCTACTCTTTGTCTTAGTCCATGTGGACTGCTGTAGCAGAATACAATAGTTAGGGGTGCCTACACAGCAAGCCTACATTTCACATGATTCTGGAGGCTAGAAGTCTAATATTGGAGGGAGAGAGGAAAAGTGGGGGGGGAGGAGATCTTATGTTCCTCATAAGTACACTGAAGCATCAGGAGGGCCTCTACCTATAGGGCCAAATTAATTCCCAAAGACTCCATCTTCAAATATCATCCCATTGTAGATGAGAGTTTTATGCAAGTATATGTATGCTCACCCATGTGGACACATGTAGAGCCCAGTGGCTGACATCATGATGCATTCCTCAATCAATCTTCCACATTGATTTTGAGACGGGGTCTCTCCCTGAACCTAGAGCTTGTCCTTTTGGCTAGCCTCGCTGGCCAGTGAGCTCTGGGATCTGCCTAGCTCTGCCTCCCCGGTGCTGGGTTATAAACCCGTGTTGATGCTGTCAGCTTCAATGGGGTTGCTGGGGATCCAAATTCCAGTCAGTTCTCACGCTTGCACAGCCAGCACTGGACTTGCTAAGCCACCACCCCAGCCCATTTAACCTCTTAGCACATGGCTTTTTCCATTCTCTCTTCTGGTTTTTCACAGCCCCCCAACTCTCTGGTTTAATATCCACCTGAGTGTTCATCTTGATCTGTTGGCCTGATTAGAAACAGAGCATTCTGTTCTTGGTAATGTCATTTCCTGTGGCATCAACTCTAATCCATCCTTTAAATTTTTCCTTTGTTCCAGTGAGCACTCAAAGCATCCCATAAGCCCCTGGTCTGGTTACTCTTGTTTGTAGCTACCCAGTGTTAGTCTACAGCCATAGTGTTTCTCTTCTTTCCATTTGATGTATGTTTCAATTTGTTTGGCTAGCACTAGATATTGACTTCCCACATGGTTCTCGAGATACCAAGATCTTCATCTTTTATGCCTTCTACTCTTTTATAGGAAAACTCCTCAAAACCTTGACCTTCCCCACATCTGGGACAGATACTATAGCCTCAAGATCCAGGAACACATGTGGTTGTCACGTAACCTTGAGTTGTATTTACTCTCAGAGAGACTTCTCCCTGATCCCACCGGATCTTTAAAACAATACTTGGAGATTTTATTTTTGCTTCAGTTTAGTAGAGTGACTCTCTGTAGAGTGAGGTGATTTGCCAAATAATTCACAATGGGTAACTGTGGTAGCTAGGCACCCGGCTACCTTCTTATGTAGATTATCTCACCAAAATTGAAGATCCAAGACAACAGGGAGTTTTGTCTGTTTTGTCCATTATATTTTCTTCATTTAATAAAAAAGTATGTGTTATAGCCTATATAGAAGACAATGAAAGCAAGAGGTGTTGAGAAATTGGGGACAGGGGCACAGAGGAAAAAAGGTCACATGTGACCTTAAAGTAGAAAATAGGATATCTTGGTGAAAGGGCATAAGGGAATGGAAGGAGGGGAAGAATAAGTGGGAGAGAGAGGCAACAGAAAAAAGGTGTATTTGAGAAACACTATGATGAAACCTACTTCTTTGTAAGCTAATAAAAATTTTAAAATAAAATAAAATTGAGGGGAAGTATCTGTCACAGCAGAAGCCCAGAGCAAATGTAGAATAACTGGAGCCATTTCATTCTCATCCCAGCCCCATAAAGGAGGCACTGCTGTTGTCCTAATTCCACAGACAATAAAACTTAGGAGGCTGAGAATTTAAGTGACTAGTCTCCCCTACTCCATGTGCCCTGTTGTTGTGAGTCTGAGTTCACAATCTAAAATAGCACTGGCCTAGGAGGCCCAAGCTAGACTGCAAACTTTAGAAGTTGTTTGTTTAGAAGTTGAGGGTGAGTTTCTAGAAATTCTTACATCAATCTGACAATACTGTGATTTCCCAGTATGTAACCAGTGGCCTTGTCTCATTGTACAGAAAACAGGCCATTTAGGGTTTCTGATACCCAGAGAACTGGGATTCAAAGTTAGGAATGCAAAGCATGTGCTGTCACCAATCTTCAGTTGGTTAGAAAGATGCAAAGAATCCAGGAGTCAATATAGCACTGCTCCATCTTCATAACTAGTTAACACTGGGCTCCTTGCCAAGAATAGGGTGAGTGTTGGCCTGCATTTCTTGGTTCCTCTTTGCATTCATACAAGTCTGTAAAGCAACTTCCCCATGTTTGGCAGTGGGTGCAGGGTTCAAGATGAATACAGTCAACTCTTGAAAGCATTTAGGTATAGTTCATGTATCTGTGTGCTCATAGAAAAGTCCCATGGATGGAGAGTGAGCTGATGAAGCAACTGAAGCCGTCTCTGCAAAAGTGAAATTCCTTTCCTGTCAGGAGGATGGGACAACGGCCCTGAGATGAAGACACCAAAGAGGCAGGACGTGAGCTGATGCACAAAGGTAAGCCAGTATTTGTTAAATTGTGGAGACATCATGGTGAACCTGTTGTAGCATTTGCATCCGCAATGCTGAGGTTCAGACACCCCCAGAACACTGTTGATGTGTGTCTGAGACCATGATTAAGTGGAGGTCCACATGCACAATCCTTGGAAAAGGAAAGGAATAATCAGGCCAAGGACAACAATTAACCAGCACATTGATCTATCCACAAAGAGCCAAGGTTTTTGGAATCAGCAGAGAATGGTTTCACTCCTAAGTCAGCTGTGTGCTGATCCTGTGGCCCATTGCAAGGACTCAGCTTCTCTAGTAGAAAGATTCCTTCCCTCTGAAATGAAGCAAACTGTCACTCTCTAGTGTCTTGGTAGGAACCAATGCTACAAATTCAACTGAGGAATTTGGCTACAGTGTTCAGTAAACGGTTATAGTCGCTGCTTTTCTTTCATTACCATTGTTAGAAATATAAGATACAAGACTGGGCAAGAAGGCTTGAAGCTTGATACTTAGCCTTGTCAAGTACATCAGACTAAGTCTGAAGCTTGGCTCTGCTGCTCACTGGCACATAGCAGGTGTTATGCAAATGTTTATTCAAAATTAAATAGTGGGTTTGATCTAAACAAGGAATGAGAACCTAAGTCCATTTATAGGGATGTATTGTGGGTGAGGTATTTATTACGCAGGACACTGGAGACACATAGTGACTGGGACTGGAGGAGACTCTGACTTGGTCTCTCTGGAGCTAGAGATGGATACTGACATAAGGAGGCAATTCTTGTGTTCAGTAATTAGGATGACAAAAAGGAACCCACCTTTCAAAGATCACAGACACCATCAGAACGGCACGGCATGGTCCTTGCTGCATTGTTACATTGCCTGTCTCACTGTCTGTTGTCTATTTCTCCAACTGCAGCCAGCAGAACCCTATGAAACTGAAATTATCTGTTTGTTCCAATCCTCCACCATCTCCCCATGGCCTCACACTGGCACTTACTTTGTTCTTTTGTTTGTTTGTTTGCTTGTTTTTTGTTTTTTGAGACAGGGTTTCTCTGTGTAGCTTTGTACCTTTCCTGGAACTCAGTCTGTAGCCCATGTTGGCCTCAAACTCACAGAGATCCACCTGGCTCTGCCTCCTGAGTGCTGGGATTAAAGGCGTGTGCCACCACCGCCTGGCTACTTTGCTCTTAATAAACAAGTAAATGAATGAGTAAACATTCTAGATCTCCTTGCGAAAGTTTTCCTACCTGGAGTTGTATAATAATATTAGCTAGTACATATTAACCATTTTGATGGTTCTAAGCACTGATCTCCAAACTTTCAGACTGTGATGCTATTTTAATCATTATAATAGTATGTAACCAATGAACTAATTCATCAAAAAAAAATGTGTTTGGAAACTCACGTGCTCGGCCCTGACTAGGTGCTGAGGAGAGGAAGCAGCCTCCACCTGCCTTTTATAATAGCCTCCTTGTAGCATGAATCTTAGAGAGTCTTATTAATAAAATCAAACCTAGGGCCAGTTATTGGGGTGAAATGCTGGATGGTCAGAAAGACAGAACAAGCCACATCTAACCTCACCTGGTCAACTTCTCATCTGGTCTTGTTTCCTCAGCCTGGAAGCCTCTGTGTCCTCATATCCAAATGGCTCTCAGCTGAACTGTGCTGCTAGAAGCCTGAAAGCTTAACTAGCCAAATGCTTAACCAGGCCAAAATGCTTCTAGTTCCTGGTCCTCATGCCTTATATATATTTCTGCCTTCTACCATCACTCCCTGGGATTAAAGGCTTGCTTTTTGGGATTAAAGGCGTGAGTCACCATGCTTGGCTGTATCCTTGAACACATGGATTTATGCCTAGATCTGCCTCCAAAGTGCTGGGATTAAAGGCGTGTGCTACCACTGCCTATCCTCTATGTTTAATATTGTGGCTGTTCTGTCTCTGACCCCAGATAAGTTTATTAGTGTGCACAATATTTTGGGGAACACAATACCACCACACCTGCTCCCTGCTTTTTCTCCTGCTAAGGTTTGATTCATTCTTAGGAACTTCAATCAGGCCCCCTCTGCCAAGAAGCCTTCCACAATTCCCCAGAGGCTGGGCAATTGCTTCATCACTCTACTTTGGAAGATCTATACTCATACAGAATGGACATTTCTAAGAATGGCCCTCAAGAGCCCACAGCCTAAGTTCTGGAACCAATGGCTATGGTAGGAGCTTATACCCAAGACTGTTAGGTGAAAGGCATGGGCAAGCTTGAGAAAAGAAGATCAGGGTGGATTGGGTCAAATCAGATGAGACCTTAAAACCTCTACTTTTGCTGAATAATCCCCCAACACTCAGGAGACTAAGACAGGCGGCTCCAGAGTCAAAGGTCAGCCTGAGCTATATAACAAGACCCTATCTCAATAAATTAAATGATTAAAGCAAAAGTATCCAAACATTGTTCTTTTTCAAGCCAGTGGAAGAAGAATATAGGAGAAAGTCAGGGCATGAGAAGAAAGGACTTGGCCCTCTGTGGCCAGCTGGGGCCCACTGGGGCCAGCTGTGGCCTGCTGGGGCAGAGGAAAAGGCATCAGGTGGGAAGGAGTACAGATGAGTCTAGGGACACTGTGTAGCTCCTTACTTGAAAGCCAGGACAGGGAAAAGGAGTTGGATGTTGACAATTGCCTGAGCAAGCTCGGAAGTCAATCTTCTCTAAGACTACAGAGAAGAGCTCAGCCCATTGGATGCCTTGCTTCTGGCCTGATGAGTCCCTAAAGAAAAAAACCTCCCCCAACCAGGAACTGTGGACTTATAGTGTCCACATTTGTTGTTTTAAGCTGCCAAGTCTGTGATCCTGTGTTGTCCAACAGAGAGATGGCACCCCTGCACATACATCTTAGTACTTATCTGCATCCCTTTCCTGACCGCCAGCTCCTCAGAGTCAGGGACTGTCTCGTCATCTGCCCCAGGATGCTGGCAGACAGAAAGTCCCAGTAAATATTTGTTCTTGAGCCTAGATAAACTTAAGCAAAGTTAAAGGAACTAACTGAAGTCATTTCAAGCAACGGCCTGACCTAATGCTAGGCTGGGTGGCTCAGGCCAAATCTGCTCCAAGGAAATGAGTGTGAGGTGAAATCTTCAGAAAGCCATTAGCTCATTCTATACATAGTCAATGAAATACTTCCTCACTCCCATGGAGTGGAGCTGAGTCAAGTGTGCCATCTTGCTCCCTTCCCATAGCTTAAAAATAATAATTGGTTAGTGATCCTAAGGACATGCCCTTCTCAATTCCCATACTAACCCCTCTGACCCACATGAACCCACACAGGTTTCCATGGCTCCCAAACCTTCTTTACTTGCAAATGTATTGCCTTACAATGATCTGCTTTCAAGTGATGAAAGAACTGTCCTGCTAGGACCATGCTATTGCCATGGAAAAGTGCCAAATGTCTGTTGGCTGCAGAGAGAATTACAGTCAGCACATCAGAAAGGGACAGAGATTTACAGTATGTGCTTGGATTAGCTAAAATTTCATTTTCTCTGTCTTTCGGGTCTTAAATTTTGAGATGAGTTAAGATATGGATTCTCTAGCAAGGAATAAGAGCCTGGGGCCATGAATCAGGCCAATGCTAGAAGGCAGTGATAGGAACAGAATGGAGATTTGGAAGTCAGAGCCTGGCTACAGGGCTAGCTAACCTGTGTTTTGTACCTTAGGCTACATTTTCTTTGTAAACTTGCCAATCAGTGTACAAGATCTGGTATTTGAGATTCTATGTAACTGAGCATGTAATAGAGGTCAGGAACATGGTCTGGGACTGGGTCACAGTCTCTAGGGGTTATTTCACAAGACTGCCCATGTGTTTTTAGAGCAAGCCAGTTGGTAGACTTGAAGTAGGACCATCCAGGTTTCTCAGTCATGGTCAGAGGCTGCACATCTACAGGTTGCCACTCAAGATGTAGCCTCAGGAAAGGCACAAAAAGTGATGTCTTGAAGAACCCTCCTCAGGTGAGTAGGGTTATAAAGTATTACTGTGAGCCTTATTTGTGAAATCCATGAGCACAAGTATAGCAAGGACAATCAAACTGGGAACTCAAACACTCAATTACTCCCTCTCTCTACTGTTCTCTGTAAAACTAGGTGTGTCTTTATCTTCTTTTTATATCAGGAGAAAAGTATGTCTGCTTTGGAGTCTTCCATCTTCCATTTTTCAATCACTTCACAGGTTTCCATTATAAAATTCTGAATGCCCATAACAGTTTGAGTTCCCACCTGGCAGGCAGGCTAGTTCCAGCTAACACCCAGATGACCCACCCTTTCCATAACCTCATCCTTTTGGTAATAACACTTCCTCTCTAGAATAAGAACTAATATTGACTGCCTGGTTTTAGTAGCCTCTCAATCACCTCATAGTCTCCCTTGTCAAAGCCTCTATTACCAATGGAGCAAATTCTTTATATTAAATGTTCTCTGATTTATATGCTGAGAATGTACATAGTCCTGGTTTCTAGTCTAGCTCTACTGATATGTCTTCCATCCCTGCAGTGATTTGAATGGAATATTCCCCATAGGCTCAAGCATTTGACAAGTTGATTCCCAGTTGATGGTGCTGTTTAGGGAGGCCTAGGAGGCATGGTCTTGCTGGAGGAAGTGTGTTGCTGGAGGTGGGCTTTGAGAGTTTAAAGACTTGGTCCATTTTGACTTGCCTCTCTGTGCATGCTTGTGGGTCAAGACAAGAGCTCTCAACTTCCTTCTCGTGACACCATGACACATGTCATGGACTCTAACCCTCTAGAACCACAAGGCTGAATAAACTACTTCTTCTATAAATTGCCTTGGTCACAATCTTTCATCACAGCAACAGAAAAGTAGCTAATGCATTCCCCTTCTCAGAATGGCAGCGTAATGATGAGTGATTTTATATGCAGCATTGTTTTTTGCCCATTGTCACTATTTAATGGCAGATTAAAATTATAATCTACCCAACGATGTTTAGAAGAATTATACCTTTCTATTGCCCAAATGCTCAAGCATGCCTCTTTGCCTGCTCTCCTGGTAGAATTCTGCATCATATTTTTATATCTAGTTAAATCATCAGGAAGATGTCTGATAAAATTCACTTTTCTGAGAAATGACACTGCTCTGTCTCTAGCAGCCACCCTTAGGCTACACATCCTCACCAATGGTACATCAGTGACAGGCACTCTACTGTCCATCAAATATGTGGCATGTTTCTCCTGGGTAGCTGTGGTAGTTTCAATAAGAATGCCCCCTATAGGCTCATATACTTGAATCCCGGTTGGTGGAACTGTTTGGGAAGGATTAGGAGGTGTGACCTTGTTGGAGGAGGTGTGTCACTGGAGGCAGGCTTTGAAGTTTCAAAAGACTCACACCATTCCCATAATGCCTCTCTGCTTATTGTCTGTGGTTTTTTTAGGTGTAAACTCTCAACTACTGCTCCAGTCAACATGTCTGCTGCTTGCTGCTGTACAACCACACAATGATAGGTTCTTAACCTTCTGAAGCAGTAATCCCAATTAAACACTTTATTTTATAAGTTGCTTGGGTCATGATGTTTTGTCACACTAATAGAAAATAACTAACAGTACCTGAGATCTCGGGATAAGTATGACTCAGTCACTCCTCTCAGGAAGTTGACTATTGAAGAGTTATTGAAAATTAGAACCAAGAAAAAGTTTACTTTTGCAAATTGTAAAGGTTTCCATTTTGTAGTACCAACATGTCACTCACCATGATGCCCTTTTGCATTGCTTGCCAAGAAGCTCTGAGTTAATCCCAATTGTCAATAACAGTAACCATGTCATCCGATGTGAATAACATTCTTTTGCCTCTGCCTACACCCACAGATATTGTTTAATTGCAATAATAGCCTAATTTTATTGGCATTTTTGGTGATGAACTTCCTCGAATGCTTTCATTTGTAGACTGGGTGCCCATTATACATAATTCTCTTTGTAGAAGACTCTAGTTTCCAGGTATATGTTATAAGTCCAGTAAAGAACTGAATTATTCTCAAAATGAAATGGCAATGTAGATCATAATATATAATATATAATCTCATGCAATTGCTGATCTCTTTATAACAATTGCTTGTACAACAACCTTCGGCCTCAGCTCATTGAGTTTTTCCTCATCATAGTAAAATAAAAGCCTTGTTTCTTGGTACCACTTAAGTCATCTCAATTGCCTCTCAAGAAGACTAATTGTCTCACTTTGTCCAACAGAGTACTCAGCAATTGGACCCCCATGAGGCCAGCCCCAGGAGAGTGAGTATGATTTGAATCATCCTCATCAGTCTTGGAAAAGCATCTACTTTCTGGCCTCTTAATATTCAACCCAGGGAAAAACTCAATTCAAAGGGTTTTGTTTTTCTAACCAAGCTTGTCTGTTCTCAGACACCTGCCTCTTAGTTGATCACTTCTAAACGTGAAAACGAGGCAACTTAGAGTCCCGTGAAGAAAAGGGATGTGGCCGACTGCTGGGTGCCATGCCTGTGCATGCTGGGGCCTCTAACAGAATTCAGCTGCTTCAGCCTGAGCCTCATTAGAAAAACACTCTTCCATATATTCACTGCCCAAAGAGAGGCTGGGGAAACAGCTGGAATAATCAGAGTAGGAGGCAGGCACAACAGCTGCCAGCACAGATACCTCTTGCCACTATGCTGGGGCCACCACAGATGTAGTGATTAGCCTGGCCTCACTCCTCCTGAGCCCCAACAAAACCTCCAAATCACTCTCCCCCTGCAAACCAGGCAGCCCCCCCAGTGAAGCCAGCATCACATGGTCCTTTCCTTATCTTGAGCTGCCTGACACCTGAGGAGAAAGCCTGGGCCTCAGGGGTCACCTCAGAAAACAGGGCAGACTGGGAACTCTGCACTTCAACCACAACTCCTACTTGCCAAGACTATTCATCCTGTGGGACCTGGATGCTCTTGGGGTGTTAGCACTCTGTAAAATCAGAGCTAGTATTTCTTCAGATTATGTTTTTCTGTCTTCATTTTTCCTAGCTGTGAATCAGCCACCTCTACTGGGTGACTATCGAGGACTAAGACAAGGCTCCTTCATCTTAGGAAGGAAAAATATCCACCTTCCATATGTCCATAAGATAATGAGACTGTCATTTATGCAAATTAGCAAAGTATAGGAATGAACATCATAATCTATGAAACCAGAAATATACTAAGTCTACTAAGCTATGATTTGCCAATTTCTATTTATGAGACTTGAGAAAATCTCAGAAATCCTTAGGACCTCAATTTGGATGATGATGATGATGATGATGATGATGATGATGATGATGATGACATCATACTGACTCCACGGGGGCATTCTAAAAATTAAACTGATGGTGTATGTTAAAGGCTCATCACAGCTATGTGAAAAGTACTTCTTGATTCTAGCTGCTCTGATTATTTTGATACCTGGCTTCCAGCAAATGTGTTTCAAATTCTAGTTTCCCTTGGTTCAATTTCTCTTTAATATCTTCTGCTAATTTCCTCTTAGAATTACAGTAAAGGGTGAAGTTCTGTTGATCACAAAGGAAGTAATGGGCCTAATGTCAGAGCAATGACCCCGCAGAGGCGCAGCAGCACAGCCTCTGCTGCTCCCTCTGAAGGTGACTGGCCTGTGACTAAGGGAATCTGCTCCCTCAGGAGTCTCCAGGAGACAATGTAGTCAGCCTCATAATTACGTACTTCTCCCCAATCACATAGCATTATACACCCCATCACCATGCTGCTGAAAAAAGCCCCAAATGCTAATTAGTCCTCAAATTATCATTGATTTGATTTGATGTTGAATAAGCTTTGCCATTTATATTTAGGCAAGAGCTTCAGATTGGAGAAGCTCTCTCTGAGATTAGGCTTTAAATAACTCCTTGGGGCCTATCTTGCTTGTTCAGTGTGTTTGTGTCAAGAAATCAGTCCTGCTGCTCTCCCTGGCTGCAGCTGAATGCTGGGCTGATTGAGTGCAAGGGATGCATTCTGCCCTTGGCCACAGTGTACAGTGCCAGACACCCGGAATGCAGAGATTCCTACCTTGCCAGAGACAGGGGAGAAAGAAGAATGACTCGGGTCCTGCGCACTTGAATAGGCAGGAATAGAGTTTGCTAGTCATGTTTAGCAGATAGATGTGCAAGTCCTCATCATCGCAAGAGACCTGCTCTTCACTCTCACTTCTAACAACTGATGACAGAAACACAGAGCTTTGCCACATGAGGCAAAGGCAGTGATGGCAGAATGAGAGAACCTACAAGAATATCCAGGTCTTCTAGCCCTAAGCCCGTGATGGAATGTTCCACACCTTCTTCCCCACCTCTCACCTCCCTCTCATCCCATCCCTTTCCTGCAGCCCGCCTTCGAAGTCCCTCAGTCTTTTCCCCCATTCCACATACACGGTCGGCTCCCTGTCAGCAAAAAGTGCAAAAATCCCACTGTGGATTTGTTTACAAAGTTAAGTTTTTGCTTGTTTGAAATTTTTCCCATGGAAATATCCTCAATGTGATCATTTCACTTAAGAAAAGTAAAGAATGCCCCAAAAGTGCATGTATTAGGTGACAATCTAAAAGCTAAACATTACTAACCAGGGCCTCCATAACCCAGTGGATAACCTTTTTGAAAACAACTTTCAAAATATGTATCAGGGCACACTTTCTCTGAAGCTTGAGCTTATTTCATTAATCCCTAAGTTGGACTTTGCTTGAGAAATTAATATGTACTTCATGGAATTTTAATCTCTTTCTGGGTAACAAACAGTGCATAAAAGATAAAAAGAAGAGAGGAGAAGAAAGGGGAAGTAAGAACAGAGGTGCTTAGGGTCCTGTTTTCTAGGTAGCCTCCCTGGAGTTGTGAGTAGCAGTCTAGTCATCCTTTGTTTTAAATCTAGTATCCTTCTATGAGTGAGTACATACCATGTTTGTCTTTCTGAGTCTGGGTTACCTCACTCAGGATGATTTTTTCTAGATCCATCCATTTGCCTGCAAACCTCATGGTGTTATTGTTTTTCTCTGTTGAGTAGTATTCCATTGTGTATATGCACCACGTTTTATTGTCCTTAGTGCATGAGCTGGCTGTTTGGAACCTGGGGCTTATACAGGGACACTTTGCTCAGCCTGGGAGGAGGGGACTGGACTTGCTTGGACTGAATCTACCAGGTTGAGCTGAATCCCCAGGAAAGTCCTTGCCCTGGAGGAGATGGGAATAGGGGGTGGGCTGGGGGGAGGGCGGGGGGGGGGGGGGGGGGGGCGGGAGGAGGGAAGGACAGGGGAATCGTGGCTGATACGTAAAATTAAATCAAATAATAAAATTTAAAAAAAACAACAACAACAGAGGTGCTAAGAAGGCAAACAGGCTAGAGATGGAGTTAAGTGGTTGAGTGCTAATTCAGCATGCACGAGGCCCTCGGTTTAATGACCCATACACACACAGAGAGAAGCGGGAGGAGAAGAAGAGGAGAGGGAGAAAGAGGAGGAGGACAACACAGAAGTTCCAGGATGACCCAACCTCATCCCTATCTCCAGTCCTCACTCCCACTCTTCCTGACTCTTTCAATGGCAGGTGTGTGGGTGTGATAAAATCTAAGGTTACTAGCAGCAAGCTCTAGCTCTAATTCTGATTCTACTTCTTCCTAGCTGAATGGCCTTTTCCTGGTAATGAATGGTGTGGGAATGGTAACAGCACCACAACCAGGGTGGAGTGAAGATGGGTATCACATTAAGATTCTAGGAGATTCTAGGATTCTAGTAGCTCATCACTGTCAGCTATTGTAGATCCCATGATGGACTCTCTAGACCAGCTTCAAGTGAATGCTTGTCACCAACCCTAGTTGTCACCACCTTGAGAAAGTATCCTTTCCGGGGGCAGTAAGTCACTGTTGGCTGAGTGAGCAGTAGGATAAAGACTCAGCAGAATGAACAGGCTGTATTTAGGACTATATATGTATACACATATACATATATGCATGCAATAACAATTAATGAACAATGAGGGTATGGATTTGAAAGAGAGAAAGGTTTACAAACTAGACATCAACAAACCAAATAATTCAATTAAAAATAGGGTACATATCTAAACAGAATTCTCAACAGAGGAATCTCAAATGGCTGAGAAGCACTTAAAGAATTGTTCAACATTCTCAGTCATCAGGGAAATGCAAATCAAAATGACTCTGAGATTCCATCTTACACTTGTCAGAATGACTAAGATCAAAAACACAAGTGACAGCTCATGATGGAGAGGATGTGGAGTAAGGGAACACTTCTCCATTGCTGGTAGGAGTGCAACCTTGTACATCCACTTTGGAAATCAGTATGGCAGTTTCTCAGGAAATTGGGAATTGACCTACCTCAAGACCCAGCTATACCACTCTTGGGCATATGTCCAAAGGATGCTCAATCATACCACAAGGAAACTTGCTCAACTATGTTCATAGCAGCTTTATTCATAATAGCCAGAAAATGGAAACAACATAGATGCCCATCAACCAAAGAATGGGTAAAGAAAATGTGGCCCATTCACACATTGGAGTACTAATCAGCTGTTAAAAACAATGACATCATGAAATTTGTCACCAAATGGATGGAACTAGAAAAGATCATCCCGAGTGAGGTAACCCAAACCCAGAAAGATAAACATAGTATATACTCACTTACAAGTGGATATTAGCAGTAAAGTAAAGGATAACCATGCTACAATTCACAGACCCAAAGAAGCTAAGTAACAAGGAGGACTCAAGTGGGGACACATGAATTGTATTGTGAAATAGAAATAGAATAGACATCACAGGTGGACCAGGGGAGAGGTGGGCATGGACCAGAGTGGGTGGGCATGGGGAACAGGAAGGATTGAGTAGGTAGAGTATACTGGGAGGAAGGGAGTGAGTACTGGGAGAGACAACTGGAATCAGGGCATCTCTGGGATGAGTTACAAACCTCATGCAATGAAAACTCTCAGGAATCTATAAGGGCAGACCTAGATAAGACTCCTAGCAATGGGGGATATGGAGCCTGAACCAGCCATCTCCTGTAACCAGACAAGACTTCAGGCAGAGGGAATGGGGACTCCAACTCACTCACATAACCTTTGAACTATAATTTTCCCTGACTGCAAGATATGCTGGGGTGAAGGTGGCACAGAAACTATGGGAATGGTCAACCAATGACTGGTCCATCTTGAGACCCATACCAAGAAAGGGAGCCCACCACTGACATTGCCTGGATGGCCAGTACCCAGAGGCAGGATAGCCTAGAGACCTAAGATCGAACAAAACATAACTGGACAAAAGAAAAGGTCAATTAAATGAGTCCTAACAATATTATGCTCTACTCATAGACTGTTGCCTATCCTAATTGTCATCAGAGAGACTTCACCCAGGAACTGGTGGAAATGGATGCAGAGACCCACAGCCAAACACTTGTCAGAGCTTGGGGAATCCTGCAAAAGAGGAATAGGAAGAATTGTATGAGCCAGAGGGGTCAAGAAAACCACAGGATCAACTAACTTAAGCTCACAGGGTCTCACAGAGACTGAACCACCATCCAGAGAGCTTGCATGGGACTGCCTTAGTTCCTCTGCACATAGGTGGCAGTTGTGGAGCTTGGTCTTCTTGTGGGACTCCTAACTGTGGGAGCAGGGGCTGTCTCTGACTCTGTTACCTACTTTGGGGACCCTTTCCTCCTAATGGGTTGCTTTGTCCAGCCTCAATAGGAAAGGAAGTGCCTATTCTTACTGCACCTTGATATGCTATGGCTGGCTCATATACATGAGAGGCCTGCCCTTTTCTGAAAAGAAAGGAGGAGGAGTGAATGGAGTGGGAAGAGAAGGCTGGGGGAGGAACTGGGAGGGAGGAGGGGAAAGGGAAAACTGCAGACAGAGATTTCTCCAGTCCTGCCTTGCCCAGCAATCCGGATGAATCTCTCCCACCCACGGTCCCACAGATGCTTATAAAATAATTACTCAGAGGTTTATATTAAATCACAAACTGTATGGGCTATGGCTTCAGCTTCTTGCTAGCTAGCTCTTTCATCTTAAATTAACCCATTCCAATTAATCTATATGTTGCCACATGGCCGTGGCATTACCGGTCTGCTGGCATCTTGTTGTTCCTTTGGCAGCAGCTGGCATCTCTCTCGACTCTGCTCTTCTCTCTGTATCTCTGCTTGGATTTCCTGCCTGGCTGTAAGCTTTCTTGCCATAGACCAAAACAGCTTTATTTATTATCCAATTGGAACCACACATAGTCACAGCATACAGAAAGACCTCCCACAGCAGAAAACTGATTAGGCTGGGGAAATAATTAATTAAAAGTAGAATTAATAGACATAAATAACAAAAAAAGAAAGAGAGGAAGGAGGGATATATGGGAGGGTTTGGAGCGAGGAAAGGGAAAGAGGAAATTGATTATGTTATAATCTCAAAAAAAATAAAAAATAAAAACCTCAGCCATTTGGAGTCAGTGACATTTAGCATTGTGAGACACTTGCTCTGGGGATCCAACCACTTTAGTCACAGCATCACCAGGCCCCCCTCACAGTCTGAATTCTCACTTTGCGAACCCTGCGTATCATCCCAAGATCCTCTTTGAGGATCCGCTGCTGACAATGCTAAGCTGTGACAGCTACTCCTCATATCTAAACAACTGAGTGAAGTCCTGCTCCCCAGCCTCATGCCCAGTCCCTAGCTTAGGTCCTTTGGATTCCATGCCTAGACTTCCAGGCCACACCAACCTGGCTGAGTCTCAGCCCATCCTCTCCAGCAGGCAGATCAGCACTGACCAGCTGGGACAGAGGCTCTGGAGGACTTTTCCCCTAGCAGCCAGTCTCTTCTGTTCCTGCCCTTCTGCCCAAAGACAATTCAATATTCATACAGTTCCCGACTCAATGTTCATTTCCTTCCTTTCTTTCTAATGAGATCAATTCTTTTTAAATTTTTATTACTGTATTTTTATTTTGTGCATATGTTTGTGCCATGGCATTTATGTGGAGGTCAGAGGACAACTTGCCAAAGTCAGGTCACACCTTCTATCATGTGGGTCCCAGGAATGAAACTTGGGTAATCAGGCTTGGCAGCAGGCATCTTTACCCACTGAACCATCTCACTGACCCTAACCAGATCATTTCCGCTCATATCTCAGGGACTTGCTCAAATGTTGCTTCCTCAGGGAAACATAACTCTAGCATCTACAGACATCTGGGGCTAAACAAAGTGCATTCTTTTTATGTATTTTTCTTGCTATAAAAGTAATACCAATTAAGTGCAGATATTTAGAAAATGCAGATCTACAAAAGGATACAATGAAAGTTTCTCAAAATCTTGACACTAGTATTTCACACTACTTAGTTTTTTCTAGGCATCTTTCTAGTTTCTTTTCTTTTTATACAATGAAAACTTGATATGCACAGTAAAAAATGGCCTCTATACACATGCTAGTTTTCAATCTTATTTTACAATTTTGATGAACTGCAACACATTTTATTGTTTATCTAGTCTTCTGTGCTATCATTTGAGGATGCTAGTATTCAATTTTGTGGTGGTATCATAATTTATTTAATCTTGCTTGTGTTTTATTCATATGTGTATTTTAATACCTAACATAGTTCTGAAATGCAATGTGTGTTCAGTAAATACTTACTGATCATATTTCTTCTATATTAAGAGAGAGGAATTCAAATTCTTCAGCACCAATATATTTCTTCTAATACTAGCCCTCTTTCTTGTCTTTACTGGCAAACATCATTCAGATTCATTGGTTTTCAGAACTACTAATTGCTGCCTAACTCATATTGTCTGGCTCCTGCACCTATACCCTCTGCACACCCTTAATACTGAGAGTTTCAGCAGCCTTCTCGGAGACCTATCTAGTATGTTTTTGGTCCCGTCTTGTCTGATTATCTCAACTAAGTGTGTGTGTGTGTGTGTGTGTGTGTGTGTGTGTGTGTGTGTGTGTGTGTGTGTGTGTTGACATCTTCCTTCTTAAAATTCTCCTCTGCACCTGGCCCATGCCCCCATCTCCACTTTGGGTCTCATTTGTCTCGTATTACTATTGAGTCCATACCCCTTCCTCTACCCACCCTTGATATATACTTTTTTATGTTCTCACAGGGTTCATTCTTTAGGACCTTTTTTCTCTACGAACTGTGTTTTAAATGTCATTATGCTTCAAAGAATGACTTGTTTGCAAGAAGCAGAAATGTAACCCAAGCAACCTTTGTCCAAAGAGGAAAGAATTAATTATTCCCAGGATCCAAGAAAGGGATTAATGATCAAGTACACTCAAGGCAGAAATGACTAGATACCAAGAGCAATCTGATGTGAGACTGGAAAAGGACTTATGGGTGGCACATGCCATATCTTTATCTCATTCTTTTGATATGTCAATTTGACTGCCTCTCACCCAGGCTTTCTTCATTCCCATCGGAGGAAATAGAGACATGGAGAACATTGAGTCCCCCTCCTCTGCCTTTCCTTTGTAGAATGGAGAATTGAGACAATTTCCTTGTCTGAATACTAAAAAGATAAAGCCAGAGCTCTTATTTATTAGGCTTAGAATGAATGTCCACTCATGGAACAATCAGTAATCAGTAAACCAAGTCATTCGAAAATATATGGACTCCCATATATCATAGAATACAGCCAAGCAGAAGAAGCAAGGAATTCAAGAAATGTAATATAAGGTCTATTCCCAGAAAAAAAAATGAGAGGGGAGTGTTGTTAAAATAAAATTCTGTCCACTAATGCCTCTGTAGACAATATTAACTGAAGAGTAATTTTGCAGAGTTCAGAAGAAAGGATAAAAATAACAAATAGTAAAAACATCTCTAAAACTTGTACGTGTGTGTGTGTGTGTGTGTGTGTGTGTGTGTGTGTGTGTGTTTAGTTCCTTTTATTCTAATGCCTGTTCACCAAGCCTAATTCAGCTTCCCAGGATGCAAAACAAAAAGATCTTCCAGACAGTATACCAAATATTTTGACTGCTGAAAAATGTGTAGTTCCAATTTTAAACGAATAATTTAACAGCTGGTTTTCACATCAGTCTTTTGTGAAGTTGACCTAAGTTTCCCTCCCCAGTGTCTCAAAGTCATCACATAAAAGAGTGCATGAGTGAAGTCTCTCTGGGGTCATCCATTGCTTGTGGAGATAAAATGATCTATCAACATTTGCCCAAATAAAGATGCACTCTGAGGCTTGGTGACTCTTTATAAAAACAGTAGGGGGAGGTCTTTTATATTTTCCCTCCATGAACTCCATTGTTTGGAGTGTTATCTCCTGTGAGGGATTGAGAAATATTTTTTTGAGTCTGTTCTCCTCTATAATTCAATTATATATTCCCACCTGTTGCCATATCTATGCATCCCGAGGAAGGAACATGCATGCCTGCCTTATTGATTTTGAATGTGATTGTGTGGCATGCTCTGGCCTATGGAATATCAGGATATGTTATGTCAGGAATTCTGCATGTGCCTGCATGTTCTGACTGGATTCCTCTCATTGCTGCCTCCACTGGAATAAAACGCATATGCTAGATGGGGGCATTCCTTCCATTTCAATTGAAGGATAATAAGGTCAACAAGCTGAATTGCACTCACATGACCCCTGCTAATCCACAGCCCTCATATAATTAGGAGCAAGAAATAAGGATTTCTTGTCATGCGTCTCTGAGATATTGGGGTTATTTATTATTACAACAAAACTAGCTAATATGCTATCCAAATTTGTCTATGTTGTCATAATTTATATATTTTCCTCTTTTTAAACTTCATAAAATGTCATAGTTAACCAGTGGCTAGCAGCTATTGGGTAAAATAAGTGATTACTTATAAGAGTGGGAGGTTTCTGGTTGGTGGAATGCACCAGACTTTGATAACCACCTTTGATAAGCCACACCTCTACAGCTCAGAGTCTTCTTCAACATAAGCCTCTATGAATTTGGAAAGATGAGGAATACAGCCATATGCGATGAAACAGGATAATGTCTGGAGGATGCCTGAACAGAGCAGTTTATTAGTGAGTGAGTGCTCAGTGAAGAAATCTATGAACTAATGGTTGAATTTTATAGTCTATTCATTTGGCTATAATTTTATTGAGTGCTTGCTGTATGGTAGCACATGTAGGAAGTATGGCAATGAATCAAATGTATAAAATCTGCCCTTGTGAAGAGTAAGTGCTTATGAAAGAGACAGAAGAGTTAAGTAGAAAGATAAGTAAATAATGTAAGGTAGAATCAGTATTATAAAGAAAAATAAAGTCAGATACATAAGTTACCAGCACACTAGCTAAGCCATACACAATCAGGAAGTCTGTCTCTGAGAGATATTTCAGCAACTATTTGACCAAAATGAGAGTGTTTGCCATGGAAACCTTTGAGGGAGGAACATCTCAGACAGAGACCAGCACAGTCAAAGAAAGGACTTGGGTTGATTGAGAAGAGGTGAAGTTGCTGGCTGGAGATAGTGAAATGAGGACAGGAATTAAGCGAGGGTGGAGATGTGAGCCAGACCTGAGGCATCTGACAGAATTTTAGGTTTTACTCTCAAAGATGAGTGGGGGTCTGGGAGGACTTTCAGGGCATGGGGGATGGATATGATCTAATATTTCTTATTTGTGTATGAATTGTTTCAAAGAAAGACCTAGAGAGCTAGCTCTAAGCAGAGCAAGGATTAGCATTGTCTTAAACTTGGCAAGGCTGCTCAGTGGAGGGTTGGCTGAGGATTCCTCATACTGTAGTCTCTAAGAATGGGATCCCTCGGGTTGCATTAGAGGCATAAGCCTGGAGGCAAGGACTAGAATGGGGGAATGAACCAGGAAGCACTAGGCCAGGCAAGAGGTTGACATTTAAGTTGGGTGGTACTGGGCAGGTGACTGGTGGAAGTGGTTGGAATGGGGTCTTGAAGTTGAAGCCCATGATATGAATTGATACATTGAATGAGGATGGCAAGAGGTCATAGTGTGCTCCAAATGTGGCCTTAATTGCTGAGTGAAGTGTTACATTCTTTACTGTAGTATCATACACTGGGCACGGGCAGATATATGGAACAGTGTTGGGAGGGTGGGTGTCAAGAGTCTTATTGTGGTCACATCACCTGTGAGATGCTTCATGTCTAAGTAAACATGAAAAAAGTAGTCAGATGCTGAGGAGTCTGAGGTTACAGAGATGTTAAAACTGAAGAAAAATGTAGTTATCAGCATTCAAACATATTTAAAGCCCTGGAAATAGATGACAACCTTACACCCAAGAACGTGGACAGAAAAGAAACCCAATAGTCATCCACTCATCTTCCTGGTTCCCACAGTAACCTGCACAGACACGGAGTCAACGCTTAAGAAATGGCTGTTCACCTGGCTGTAAAAACTTTGGGCCCAAATGAAGACCAAAACCCAGGAGCAGATAGCCTCAAACTACAAACAGCCTTGGCATTTGGGGTCTAGACTTTAAGACTATCACTCATATTCTACTATAGTGTTTGAAGGTTATTTCAAAGGGACATCTTCAATACTGAGTGAGCATTCACCTCCAGCACCTCTCTGAGCAACTGTATCTCTTGATACACAAGGTCAGTATTTTTAAGTTTATACTAGTATTTATTCTAGTAACAGTAGTTTATACTTATTGAGCACTTAACTATTTCAAGAGCATTTCTGATTTCTTCACAAGACACCTTTGAGATGAGCATTGTGCAATGCGCAAGCAAAGTCCATCCTAATGGCAACTGATGGACAAAGAGATTGGCACTTATCTCTATCTGACTTCAAACTCTGGGATTTTTACACACATGTCAGCTATGAGAATTCAGTCCTTCAACAAAACATTGGCTCAGCTCAGTGAACTACTCATTTTTTAATATTTTTGTATAATAACAACATCTGCCATTCATTGTTTGCAGTGGCTAGTGGAAGCATGCTAAGCAATTTTGATGCATTACCTCAATTGCTTCTCATTAGGACAAAATGAGGTAGGTACTATTCTAATCACCATTTTACATATGGAGCTATTGAAACTCAGAGAGGTTAAATGACTCCTCCAAGGTCACCCAACTAATGTAGAAGCAAATCCAGAATGCAAGCCCAGAATTTGGCTCTCACACCTTAGCACTTACTGAATGCAATGGCTAAAACACACATGTTAATAATGTTCAGAGCAATAAATAAAAGCTAAGAAAGTATCTTAAATTGGGGAAAAGGAGAAAGAAATATTAGATAGTGAATTTCCAAAGATATTTTTGAACCAGAATAATGAACTTTGTTTTGAAGCATCTTCCTCTTTTCCCAGAAAACCCAGATACTGTGACAAACTCACCTGCTCATGTTATCCAAGGTGAATCAGTGGAGAAAGATGCAGAGGGGAAGAATTTGTGTTCAGAAACTGACTTCACATCTGTGGTAGTTTGAAAGAAAATGGCCCCCCAAATGGAATAGCACTATTAGGAGATATGGCCTTGTTGGAGAAAGTATGTAACTGTGAGGGCGGGCTTTGAGGTCTCTTTTCTCAAGCTTCACTCAGTGTGACTGTCAGTCAACTTCCTGTTGCCTGTAAGATGTAGCACTCTCAGCTCCAACACCATGTCTGCCTGAACACCACCATACTCCCAGTCATGATGATAATAGACTAAGCCTCTGAAACTAAAAGCAAGTCACCCCAATTAAATGTTTTCTTGGTAAGAGTTGTTGTGAACATGGTGTCTTTTCACAGCAATAAAAACTCTAAGACAATATCCCAGCTCTACTCACTCTCTGTGACCTTGGATAAATTACTATGTTCCCTTGACCTTGGTTGCTTCATTTATAAAAAGAAAATATACTAGCAGTTTGGGAGAGGATCAAATAATAAAGTAAGTAGCATCCTATAACAAAATACAGAGAAAAATCATTGTAATAGAGAGAACATTATAAAAAACACCTATATAAGTTACTATTTATGTAGAAAAATAGATACTTTTGTTAGATTTAAATGGAGAAAGTAGTAGAATACTCAGTGGAAATGATTGTAGCTGGAATTTTTCCTGTGTCCCACCTGGTCCGCAGCTGCTCAGACCCAAGTAAACACACAGAGGCTTATATTAATTAAAACTGCTTGGCTTTTATCTCAGGCTTACTACTGACTAGCTTTTACACTTAAACTCAGCCCATTTCTGTTAATCTATATGTTACCACGTGTTCCATGTCTTCACCTGTGTGCCGTTACATGCTGTTCCCTGGGCTGTGGGCTGGTGTCTCCTAACCCAGTCTTCCTTTTTCCCAGAATTCTCCTTGTCTGCTTATCCCACCTATACTTCCTGCCTGGCTACTGGCTAATCAGCAATTTATTAAACCAGTGTACAAAAGCATTATCCCACAGCAAATGATTTTTAATTGTAGAAGGCATGGGATAGTGTTCAAAAAATGTCTACCTAAATTCAAAGTACAGAGCTTTAGTCACAGAAGAAGAGAGTTCTACAAGTCTGTTGTGCTGTGCATATCAAATATCATATCTCCAATAAGTAGCTCTAGATTCAAATATTCTGCAATACAAAAAGAGCTATTTCCTGGAGGTAGAGAGTGCTTCTCTCCGCTGCTTAAGTGGCCTATGGCAACCCTGTCCTTCACTGGAGGCCGCCCTGCTTCATGCCCACCTCCCCACACTCCACCACCACCGTCAGCTTCCTCGCTCCTTTCTTCCCAGAGTCCTTCACTGCTGTCACCATCACCCTGCAGTAGCTTTCCTAAGATTCTGCTACTCATTTGCATCTGTGGCAATCATCCATTTTTACAGCCTTTGGGTCTATGTTGCTCGAAAACTTTCAATCATTGATTTTAATTAGAATGCCAAGAGACTTGAACATTTTGTTCTCAGTTCTTCATCAGTGAGATCTTTTCTATGCTAAGTTTGGTGAGGGACATGTCAATGAATGAGATAAACACAGTCCTTGCTGTCAGGAAGTTCACAATTCCATGAGGATGGCTAGGTGAGAAAAGATGATGTAAATGCACACTTGCACAACTGTTCACAACAGTTCTGCTCACAGGGGCCAGCTGGTAGAAACATTCCAAATGTCCAACAGCATATACAGAAGAGAAATGTGCTGCATCATGCAATGGACTATTACTAAACTACAGAGGGCCCAAAGTCCTTAGTGATACAACAATACCGATAAACCTTGGAAACATTGTCCTAGCTGAAAGAAGCCAGACACAAAAGATACCCATCATTTACATTATAGAAATTATCCAGAATAGGTAAACCTATGGATACAGGCAGCAGGTTAATGGTGGCCAGGTTCAAGGTTATCGGGGAGTGGGGAATAACTGTTTAATGGTTGCCAGTGTTCTTTGGGGTGATGAAAATGTCTTAGTATTAGAAAGAAGCAGCTTTTGCCCAACATGGTATGTAAAATAAATGCCATGTTGATTTGGGTTGGAGAGATGGTTCTGTGATTCACATCACATCCTGTTCTTGCACAGAACCAAAGTTTAGTTTCTAGCATTTTTTTGTTGTTGTTGTTGTTGTTTTGTTTTGTTTTTCGAGACAGGGTTTCTCTGTGCAGCTTTGCGCCTTTCCTGGGACTCACTTGGTAGCCCAGGCTGGCCTCGAACTCACAGAGATCCGCCTGGCTCTGCCTCCCGAGTGCTGGGATTAAAGGCGTGCACCACCACCGCCCGGCAGTTTCTAGCATCTTGATCAATAGCTCACACTGCCTATAACTTCAGCTCCAGGGAATCTGATGCCATCTTCTGAATACCATAGGCACATGCACTCATGTGCACATGTATATACAAACGCACACCCACAAGCACACACACACACACACACACACACACACACACACACACACACACATCACACACTACACACATGCACACAAATAAAAATGAAACAAATATTTTTAAAAATAAAATAAAATGGTTACTTGAATATTATATGGATTTCACATAAAATATTTAAATATATGACCTGAAAAGTGCTGTGGAATAGAGACACTCATTTGGCATATGATTCATAGAGGAGATGTACAGTCAGATTTTTGTTCATGCAGCAAGCATTATCAGGGTTCCTCTGAACACAGTCCCTCTCTGGAGTGCTGGGGGACAGCAGTGAGCATACCAGGCCATCTCTGTCCTCAGGGCACACATTCGAGAGGAGGAGAGACAAACAAAATTGTAACATCCTATATTATATGGAGATAGGTGTAATGGAGGGAGTATGTAGGATAAAGCTTGGGAGTCCAAAAAAGTGGAAGATGTAAATACAGAGAGACGTGCTGTGTCACTATACCTTATTAAAATGTTCCTACTGACATATGGGTGATGTATGATTGTCTCCCCACACTCAGACAACCTATAGTTGTTCTTTTACTCCTAACCTCACTAGCATTGCTGTCAGACTAAAACTGTGTCCTTATTCTTAGCAGATTCTTATCTGTAAGACTTTAAAATAAATAATTTTCCAACCAAATTTTAGATACTTTCTTTGCAGATTTTACGTTAGTAATTCAGGTTATAAATACCCACCTAAAATTACCATTTTAAAATTTAAATACAGGATTTTACAAAACACCCTGAAATCTAATCTCAGCAATGATCTCGCTATATTGTAGGCCAATATTTTTCACACTGAATACCTCTACAATTTTATAATTGGAATAAAGAGGGAAAAGTGGTATTTGCTTTTAGAAATTCTAATCACAGCCAATTTTTCAAGAATATTTCTACTCCATAAAATAAAATAACTTTGATTGTTATTAAGTAGAAGCTGTGGAAAATAAGGGATCAATCAAAGAAACACATTCCTAGCCAAATGTAGCCTGATACATTTGTTAGAAAGCCTTGAAGGAAAGGGTTCTCTGACCCCCGTCTTTTCCTCTCTACCCTCCCTCCCAAATCACAAAGCTTTCCTATGGTTCTCTATTAACGGCTAACAGCACTTGCCTCTCAGATCATCTAAGACAATAACAGAAGACTAGAAATAAATATTCAGCCTAGGTTCTTGAGGAAAAAAGTCTTTGGCTCAGGAGTCTCTGCCTTCTGCTCTGTTAGGTTGTGCCTTTTTTCTTGCCCACCTGGCTCAGACCTCTCTAGAGGATGCTTATGGCAAGGTCCTTAGAGCAGCCACACCATGGGAATCTCAGTCTCCAGAGGGATGCAGCTGAGTTAGAATGGAACCAGGACTTGGTTTGACTTTTTCTTTATTGAAAAGCTTTTCTTTTTTGACAAATTTAGACATGGATATAATGCATTCTGGTTACTCACCTCACCCTCTCATATCTCCCTCCCACACCTATAATCCTTTTCCCACATTTATATCTTTGTGTTTTGCTATGTGACCCACTGAGTTTAACCAGGGCCATTGATGTAACCATGGGTTTGGAATCGATTGGAGCCTGGTCAGCTCATCAGTGGGTACACAACTGAAAACAGTGTCTTCCTCTCCCTCAGAATTCATCAGCAAACAGCAGTCCAGAGAGGAAAGGCAGAGCCCCTGAGACTCTCCCCAAGTCACGCATGACTATGGAAAGGTTGAGTCTTGTGCAGGCCACCATGACTGTTGTGAGACCATGATTGTATTGGCTGTGTCCTCCCGAGAAGGTAACACATCACAGATCTTCTTTCTCTTCTTGTTCTTTGCTTCTGCCCTCTCCTGTGTGATGTCCCCTGAGCCTTGGGGCACTGTCTTAAATGTCCTGTTTAAGGCTCAGCTGTCACTCTTGGCACCTCAGGCAGCCATCAATCTCTGCTTTCACAATCAGTCACTGTGGAGAGAAGATTTCTCTGCCTAATGCTGTGAGTAGCATTTGTCTTTGAAGGGATTTTGGTAACATGACATAAATTTTAATTTTTCATTGACTAATCTATTGGCTATAAATTAGTCTCCATAGCTGCTCCCTCATCTAGAGCAGATACAACAAGAAGAGCTGAAAGGGGTGGTGGAAGGCTCCCACCTCCCCAGTCAGAGTTGCATGATAAATGCCTGCTCAGATGTGGCCATATCTACTCCAGTTGGGAACACAGATATAAAGATCCTCCCAGAACAGAACAAGGTTTTACATTGAAATTTTGAACTGGAGTCCATCCTTGTTTGTATTTCTTAATGCGCTCTCAGTCAACTCACATTCTCTCTAGGTATAGGCAAGTAAAGTAGAATGCCTACTTCCCATACATATCTCACCTCAGTCAACTCACATTCTCTCTAGGTGGAATGTGGAATGCCAACTTCCCATGCATATCTCCTACATGTTCTAGAGAATGATGCACCTCAACAGATATGTGCTGAAACCTCTCTTTTTCCATTTGCAATCCCAAAGGCTATATGGCAGGTATGTTTGTATAGCACATGCATGGCTGCCCATACATTTTTTTCAATTTCCATCCAGATATTCTGGGCTTATACAGACCTAGGCAATGCTATTGCATTCCTCATTTATAACTTATTGAATAAAAACAATGTTTTCAATTTGAAACATAAAAATTAAGGGTTGATGTGAAGAGGGAAAAAATGTCACATGACAGTCAAGCTTAATTTTTACTACTTTCTCTTTCTGGTGTCCAGAATAAGACTTATCTGTCTCTTAGAACCATGTGCTAAAAATGAATCCTAGACATTGTATGATCAGAAAACACCACTAACATTGGTGTGTGGGAAAACTGTGGTCTAGAAAGGGCACACACTTAAAATTGACAGCTACATAGGGGCAAATCTTACACTCCAACTCAATTATCCTAATTCCCAGGTACATGCTCTGCAAGTCTACCACACCAGGCCCTGTATCAGGAAGCAAGTAGAGACTATATTATATTTTGAACCAGAAAGAACCTTAAAGCTTACCTAAGGCTTGATTTAAAAAAAAAAAGAAGAACTATTTATTTACATATGCATTTCTTCAGATATGTTGAGTAATTTACCCATGATGGTCAAGGGAACAAGGGAAAGTTGAGATTTGAAACAGATAGCCTAACTCTCAGGCCCATGACCCTAATTCCTCAACTATAACATCAACAGATTTTGTTGCCTGTTATATCTTTACACCTGTAAAGAAGGTGTCTTAGTTAGGGTTTCTACTGCTACAAAGAGATACCATGACCGTGGCAGCTCTTACAAAGGAAATATTTAACTGGGGCTGACTTACAGTTCAGAGGTTTAGTGAATTATCATCATGGTAGGAAGCATGGCGGCAAGCAGGCAAACATAGTGCTGGAGAGGTAGCTGAGAATTCTTCATCTGGATCAGCAGGCAGCAGGAAGAGAGTGACATAGGCATGCCTTAAGCATCTGACACCTCAAAGCCCACTCCCAGTGACACACTTCCTCCAACAAAGCCATATCTACTCCAACAAGGCTGCCTCTCCTTATAGTGCCACTCCTTATGAGCCTAAGGGGGCCATTTTCATTCAAACTATCACAGAAGGCCATACGATATATGAGAAAAGGTTCATAATGAAGGCCAGTCAGACCTGATTGTATAACTTTTATATTACTACAAGCTAGCTATGCACCAGAAGAAAATTCTTTGTCTGAGGGGTACCTAATTGTACTTTGTTTACCACTTTTCTAGGATGCATAATAGTTGCCTGGGTATTAGTATTTTTCTGTCTTTGGAGACTACAAAGAATAGAGCAGTCTATAACTTTCATTTTTGCCTATTTCAAGCATCTAAGAAGTTTTGGGCAAACAGCACATGCCTAGTAAATGAATATTTTCCTGAATGGAAGGGAGTCTCAGCAAGTTATTCCTTAGCCTTGGCCTTATAATTTCCTTTGATAAAACATAAAGACTGGTTTATCCTCAAGATCTCACTCTACCACTGCAATTCTGAGAAAACTTTATTCTGAATGTCCAGAGAAATAATGTGAATTCAACTGTTTTGGATTATCCAAATCAGGACTTCTTAAACTTTTATACTTGAGCTCCCTTGTCACTCAAGAAATTTTTGCATGATTACAGATGTTCAGGCATATAACATAGTTACACAAGTCAAACATTTACTGGTAATGTATTATAAAAATTTATTTTAAAACAAGACCCTGGTATGCATATAATTTTACCACCTATTAAATACAAAAGCAGAGTCCAATACTAGTGAGGTGGCCATGCTTGTTTAGTTTTACACACAAAAAAAAATAATAATAATAATCTTGGCTGATTATTTGATGCTGCAGGACATAGACCATCTTCAATGTTTTAAAGTTACATGACATTTTGATTTTATTATCATGAATTCTGAGAATGCTACTTTGCATAAGTATGCAGTATAAAATGACAGAAGAATGTTTAGGGCCATTTCAGAAATTGTTGGAAATTCTGTCCTAATCAATTCATTTAATGATTTTTTTTAAATGAAACCCCAGTCATCAATTCACACAGCAGTTTTTTCTAAATAATTCTTTCCAACACAATGAAATCCAATGAGATACTAACTCAATAATTACAAACTGAAGAATGATGGTAAGAAAATATTGTCTTTATTTTTCTCTGACTAAATCATTATATTTCTATTTTTTTAAAAGATAACTTTGTAGTTACAGTAAAACTAAAAATCCTAGCATACAGTAGTCTAGAATCATAGCCAAGGCATCTCAGACATGTTCATTAGCATTGGATGGTATGAAGACAGAGGGCATAGTATTGCAAGATGCACATGTATGTTCAGAACCAAGGCTACAGTGAAATCACATGATGCAACAGAGGTGACTGATGCTCAAATGCACTGGATTTCTTGTGCTTTTGATTTAAAATTTTTGGCCATTGTATATTCAGAAACCTCTTCCTGTTGCCAAGGTTTTTCACAAGCTCCGCATTCAATCACAGAGCCCTGTGTGGGGTTGTGACACACAGTTAAGAAGTCCAGATCCAGATATATACATCTCCTTAGAGACACTTGTGCTTGAGTTTCTAGCAAACTAAAATCATGAAGATAATATACTTGTCAACAGGAGAGGTTAGACCTCTGGAAGGACCTGCACAAATGGCCCAGTGGTTCAAAAGCACTTTCTGCACAATCATGAGGACCAGAGTTCAAATACTACCATGCCTATAACAAGCTGAGTATCCTGCAAATATCTATAACTCTAGTTCTGAGGGATCCAAAGCTCTCCCCTGGCTTCCATGTGCACACACAGATGCACACCACACACATATATACATTCACTCTTGCAGATACATATTCACACAAAAAAATTTTAAAGTAAATCTTTAAAATAGAGGATAAATTGGGGGGGACCTGATGAATATTTGGAGAACACAGAGGCAACTGATCTTGGGAAAGCCTGTAAGATGGATCTCCATGGTCAGCTTGACTTTTTGACCTCAGTGTGTTCAGATTTACCATCGAGAAGCAAAGCTCATAGGCTCTAGTGATTCTTGGAATATTAATGAAAATGTAGATGGATCAATAATTAGGGTCTGAGGTAGATTAGCAAGATAAAGCAGATATACATTCTGGGTTCCCTGAATATTGTCCTCTCTTCTGATTGTCATGCTCATCTTAACTGGACATTCCCACACAGAGGTCACTCTGACTGTGCAAGCTCAATAGTTTAAAAATGAGCCCAACATCATCAGCCTCTTGGTAGCATTATTTCCTCCAGTTTACCCTCTATCAAAGCTCACAGCCAGAACACAAGTTCTGGCGCATCCTGCCCCTTCCTGAATCTTCTCCCATCAGGACACATTGATTCCATGCCATTACCATTTCCTTCTTTCTTTCATTATCCCCATACACCCCACTGGGGCCTTTGTATTGGATTGTTTAAACTGTTGTGATTCTTATGTGATCACGCAGATTTTAACTGTGGCTGCTCAAATCTTGTCTGCACAGATCCTCGAAGATTAAAAACTGGCCGTATCATTTCCAATATAAAACTTGTCCATATTTCTTTCCCTGTTTTGCTCAAGCCCACTTCTAACTCTGCCATTTAGGACTTGGTCCCCACCCAGTTTTCACCACCACCCACCCCCAGCCTTCCAGTTAGGGCAAATATCCTAGGGGCTTGGCAGAGCCTGACTATTGGGGTGACTGTCTGTGGTTCTGATTCATTTAGTTTTTAGCTTCTAGAATTTTTCTCAAACACAGGCACCTGGCCTTGTTATCCAAAAGCTCTCAGAAATGCACACTTTCTTTGTTTTTTATTTTCTAGAAAATGTATCGTCGTTACACAATAAGGACCATGCCTGATGCCTGCCTCGTGTTTGCAAACCTGACTTGTTTTCCACCTTTCTTTTGTATTTTTAACATTCAGAAAATAAAGAGAGCATAGGCATTTGTGCATCTTCATTCCAGCATGTTTTAGTTGATTTCTAAAAACATTTATTGATTATCTGTCAAGATACTGGCTGCACTGAGCCAGATATTAGGCAAAGACGGGGAAAAGAGTTTATTCCCTCCGAGAGCTCTCAGGAAAGAGAAGACTGAATATGTAAATAAGAACTTAGACTGTGGTGTGACCAAGGGATAGAGAAAGTATACAGATGGAGTTCACAGAGAATGAGAAACTATGGCCAGGGATGCCTATTATATCTAACACTATAGTAACTACTTAACATACATTGTCTCATGAAGCCCTTAGAAAAATTTCATGAGATAAATTCATTTACAGTCCTTGTTTAGAAGATTAGACATTGAAGCTCAGATCACCAAAATGAGCTTGCCAAAGTCACATGACTGCTACATGCTGTAGACAGAATCTAAACCTAGGCTTTAAGAGTCTAGAAATGGCCAGGCACTGGTGGGACACGCCTTTAATCCCAGCACTTGGGAGGCAGGGCCAAGCTGATCTCTGTGAGTTCGAGGCCAGCCTGGTCTACAGAGTGAGATCCAAGACAGGCACCAAAACCACATGGAGAAATGCTGTCTTGAAGAACAAAACGAAACAAAACAAGAAAAGGATTCTAGAAACATTACTCAACTTCTTCTCAGTCCACCTTACTTTTGCTCCCAGAACACCCAAGCACATCTGAGGCTTGGGTGATGAAAGCTATCACTGAAAAGATGGAGGCTACTGGTGAGGTCAAGGCTGTTTCAGCCCTTGTGAGAAGAATCATCATCTAATGGGTGTTTTTTTTTTTAACATTTTTATTTACTAGTTTATGGATGTTTGCCTATGTGTATGTCTGTGCATCACATGTATGCAGTGTTCACAGAGGCTAGACAAGAGCATCAGATCCCCTGAGTTACAAGCATTTATGAGCTGCCATGTGGGTGCTGGGAACTAAATCCAGCTCCTCTGGAAGAGCAGACATTGTTCTTCATTACAGTCATCTCTCCAGCCACACATATTTGGTTTTGGAAGTGACCATCTGTGTCTTCTAGTTCCAAAGTCTCCAGATGCAGAGAAATGATGCCTAGAGCTTCTGTGAAGAGCTGGATAAATGTGTGGTTTTCCCAAACACAGTTCACAGCCTCCGTTAGGTTTCCTGACTTGGGCTCTAATCCCCTTTCAATCTCACTGCACTGGAGGCACACCCAAGGATTAATAGAAATGGATGGACCAGAAATCAAACCAAAACAATGGGTGGGTACTTGGAATAACACTGTATTCATCTTGGAATGTTCCACATTGGTCTGCTTCATGTCAATCAATACTATTAAAAACATTTTTAAAAAGATGCCAGGCAGTGATGGCACACACCTTTAATTCCAGCACTTGGGAAACCGAGGCAGGTGGATCTCTGTGAGTTCAAGGCCAGCCTGGTCTACAGAGTGAGTTCCAGGACAGCCAGAGCTCTTACACAGAGAAACCCTGTCTCAAAAAACAAAAACAAAAAAAATAGTGAAACAAATAAACAATACAAAAACAACAAATAAACAAAATTTAAGTTGAGTCAACCAATCCCATCTGAGCTCCTGCTTCTGTTAAACTTTGAAAGGAAGTCTATGTGAAGAAAGCATAATTTCCCCCTCATATCTAATGTGTACCCACTTAAAACAAAGACTATTTACTGAACACTGATCAACTCTCAGGCAATATGTTAAGTGCTTTATACACATGTAATCACTCTTAAATTTCAACTATTTTTAATGATATTATGAATTAAGGAAATTAATACCTTGCTCTCATGAAGAAAAAACTAGGGACTAAAAAGATTACAAATCCCTTGAGGCAGAGGCTATGGGATAGAGGTAGCTTTTTAAGCCTAGTCTGGCTGACTTCAGAACCCATCATCCCTGGATGATGCTCCTCATCAAACTCACTTCATTGGAAGTAAGAGAGCTTGTTCTCCCTATACCCAGCCTGGGAAGGAAGACCCACATTGACCAGTATTGCAATGTTGATTTGGAAAACCAGGGAGTGAGAACTGCATGTACAAAAGATCCTAGGGGAGGTTGTTTGAGGGGGTCCAGATGGCACTGATCCCCATGCCAACCTTTTCTTTCCAAGGTCTGCCCACAAAGGTTCAATTCCCTCCTGATGACCTCAATGGTGCCAGAGTAGATGGACTCCACCAGCTGATACTACTTTGTTATTACATGTCTCCTATTTCTAATTATATTCTTTGCCCAGAAACTCATAATGTATGGTAAGAGATGGTTCTAGAATCTCATTTTAGCAAGTTGGCTGAGACTTGTTTCTTCTGGACCAAACAGATAAGAGAGGAGAACTCTTACATTTCCTCATTAACCCTCAGGCTTTCGGACTGTACCTCATAAATCCTGAGGCCACAAGACTCTGGTAAGGGGGATAAGGCCTTTATCCTTCCTTCAGCTTCAACCAGGACACTTGGTCTCTTAAGGGAAGGCTGAAAAGTTAAGTCTCTGGAACCAGATGATATGGATATGAACCTAGCTTTGCCACTTCCTGGTTGAGGAACTTGGGCAAGCTACAATGGGCTTTGTCTTCTTTGTCTTAATATTTAAGTAATTGTAGCACTTAAGGGAGCTCATTACTGAGGTATTTTGAAGTTAGAAATGACATTGCATGTAAAGCTGTTAGAAAATATGACAAATATGTGACAAAATATAAACACTGAGTAAATGTTAGCATTGTTTCTCATACTGGACTTCTGTTCACTTTAAAATTCCATAACTACAGAGTGTCTTTGAGATCACCAAACTGCATGGGAAAGTGAGTTGTGTATATTCAGAAAAAAAAATCCCTGTAGAGTTCATCAGAATTCAGTCTTCTTTTCTGATGACCATTCCTTTAGGCCATCCATGTGATCTCTTCTAGCCATCTCTGGTGGCTGTGAGAAAAGCCTCTGCACATTCAGGTCTTTTATTATCTTCTCCAGAAATGAAACTGAGTGTGCTATTTTGTTTTAACTTCACACAGGCTAGATTCATTTGGGAAGAGGGGACCTTAACTAAGTAAATGCTCCCACAATGTTAACCTGTGGGAAAACCTATGGGACATTTCCCTGATTGATGACTGATGTATAAGGGCTATCCCAGTGTGGGTGGTATTATCCCTATGCAGGTGGTCCTGGGGCATATAAGAAAACAAACTAAGCAAGCCAGGAGGAGCAAGCCAGTGATCAATGTTACTTCATCACTTCTGTATCAATTCTTGCCTCCCTCAATTCTTGGATTCCCTCATTGGTCTGTGACCTGGAACGTGTAAGCCAAATAAATCTTTTTCTTCCCTATTTACTTTTGGTCATGGTGTTTCATGACAACAACAGAAACTTAACTAAGACACTGAGTCATCAAAATCCCTTCATTTGTTCCTGTATTAAGAACATCATAGCCGGGCGGTGGTGGCGCACGCCTTTAATCCCAGCACTCGGGAGGCAGAGCCAGGCGGATCTCTGTGAGTTCGAGGCCAGCCTGGTCTCCAAAGCGAGTACCAGGAAAGGCGCAAAGCTACACAGAGAAACCCTGTCTCGAAAAACCAAAAAAAAAAAAAAAAAAAAAAAAAAAAAAAAAAAAAAAAGAACATCATGACCAGTTGTGGTGACATAAACCTATAATCCTAGTACTCAGGAGGCTGAAGTAAGAGGATGACAAGCATGAAACCAGTATGAGCTATATGGCATCCTGTCTATAAGAAGACAAGGAGGGAGGGAGGCAGAGAAAGAAGTAAAAAAGGAGAGAATGGGAGAAGGAGGGAGGGAGGGAGGAAGGAGGGAACACTGGGAAAAAGAACATGAAGCTCAGTTCAGTGAGATGCTAGTGTTAAAGGCCAGAATGCTGCCTATGTGATTCCTACCCCTCTACCTAGAAGATTATTTTCCAAAATCTTCAAAGTACATATAGCAGTTCAGATGTTGCTGACTCCAAAAGGCCTTCCTTGACCACTCAAATTAAAGCAGCATCTATAGTCATGGTTTTATTTTATTAATTGTAATTACTATTCTCTAAAATTATTTTTTATTTTTTCATATATATTCCCTTTCTTCAACTATATGAGTAAGAAGAAGGAACATATATGTCTTGATCTTTGCTATGTCAATATTTTTGATAGTCTGATACTTACTGTATTCTCAATATACCATGGATGAATGGAGATGGATGCATGGATTGATGGATGGATATGGGTAGATGGGGATGGGTGTATGGATGGAGATGGATGGATGGATGGATGGATGATGGATGGATGGAGATGGGTGGGGATGAGGGATTGGTGGTGATAGATAGATAGGTATATGGGGATGGATGGGTGGGTGGATAGATGGGGATGGGTGGATGGACGGGTGGATGGACTGATGGATGGATATGGGTGGATGGGGATGGGTGGATGGATGACTGGGGATAGATGCATAGATGGGTATATAGGGATGGATGAATGGACAGTTGAATGGGGATTGACAAATGGATGAGCACGTGGATAAAAGGAAAGCAAAGAATACCTTTGTGCATGGCAGGGCCTACTCTAGTTTCTTAGATTTACACTTTGAAATGCAGATGAATGTTATCAAGAGCCATATGAAACACACCAAATGAAAGAATGAAAGGCACAGGAACTCACAAGTCTGAGAAGTGGAAACACAGCTCTGGCTTAGAGAAAAAGCTCACCATCAGGATGCAGCAGCAGAAGACACTGTGAAGAAAGTTTCAGTGCTGACAAACAGAAGAGCTGAGTGTGACTGCCAGGAATTATATGGTTTCTAGAGAGGTCTTTGGGTGGAGGACAATAACAAGTATGAAATGCTTTGTGAATTGTCAAGTGCTGAGGGTGCATGGGTTCCAGCCACTACTAAAGACAGGAAATAGTAACATATCTGCCTTACCTCTACCTTCATATCCAGCTCTCAGTGACAACGCAGATACCTCACTTACCTGTCGAGAAATCCTAGTGCTTGTCAGTGTAGCACACACAAAGTAGACACTCAGAAACATCTGGCTAATGGAAAATGATATTTTAAAAGAAAAGAACCTCTTTTCATGGAACTTCAGATGAAACCAACCTCAGTCACCACTTCCTAGCAATGTGACTCTCGGCAAGTTGCTTAACCTTTCTGAGCTCCACCATCCTCAAGTGTCAAAACAACAGTGCTGCTCAGGTCACCCAGCTGTGGTGAGGAGTGGGGTGACTCAAAAGGAAGTAAGGGAGCCTCTGGACACAAAGCAGATAGCCCACATGACCCCCGTGATAACAAGAAAGGGGAGATGGCTGAGCACTGGGGATTTGTAGTGGCACAGTAAGAGATAATGTGGCATGATCCCCAACCATCCCGACATCGTGAACCACTCCAAGAGTGGAGGAGGAACTAGCTCTCCCTCAGAATATTAAACACGGCAGCACTGACATGTCACAAGAAGAGGAGGACTGGATGGATGGCTGCACTGAGTGGCTAAAAGGAAGGACTTCCTTTTATTCACTGGAAGATAAAATTGTGTGTGTTGGTTAAAGTCACACTGAGGGGTTTAATAGGACCAAGTCTTTCATCTGGAACAGCGACATAGTGATAACTTTCAGGATTGTTACAGGGGTTCAGTGAGGTGATACACAAAGTGTTGGATAAATAGAGGAGCATTAACTACAAAAACATGATCCATCACCCTCCTCTCCCTTCCTGCCCTGCCCTTTCCCAGTTTGGTTGGGTTCCCCCAGCCTCACAGCCCTGTTACTGCTGTGGCATCCCTGCTGAATGGCCATGAGGTACATTTGCTCATCAGTGAAGGCCAGTGGCCCCTTCACAATCTACTGTGCTGCCAAGAATGGTCTCCATAGCACAGCTCTGATCTTGTCACTTCCTGTTAAAATGCTTTCCATGGCCTTCTATCACCCCAAACAGCAATGTCTGTCAGCTTTGAATAAAACTCCCCCAAATCTCCACCCAGCTTGGAAGTCCCATCGCGTCACCACTGGGAACAGCCTATTTCCCAGCCGAACAAGGCCAGTCAACAGGCTCCTGTGCCTGCCAGCCCCTCCCCGGCCACCTATAACATCCTTTGAAGGAGAATTATGTCTGCTTTGGGATACTAAGAGCCGCACAGGAACATTTCATCCAGTGTAGTTCAAATCAGAATCTGTGGAATCAAAAGTGGGGGTTTTTATCATTATGTGTGCTTCTCATGAAAACAAGACTCCCTTGGCAATGCAGTCAGCAGGGGTTCTCCATTACCAGTCTCAGGGGTTCCCCTAACAGAACCCTGCTTAATTTCTTCCATTTCTTCTCCTCTAACAGGGCTGTCAGGTACCTTCCTTCTGGCAGCCTGGCAGAAAGTGCAGAGATCTGACTGGTGTTCTGCTCGACTCTCACCTGTCATATGAATCAGCAGCACAATGCCCTCCCTGCTCCCTCTTTACCTGCGAGACCTAAGATAGACCCATCCCGCTCCATCACTCTTGAGAGACCCTCCTGCCCTATTCTATCTCCTCCCCCATCCCACTCACCATGCAAGGCGGATCCTGCTCACAAATTCCTTTTGTCTGTGTCTAGCTTCACCTCTGACCTAGCCTTCCCAGGGTTAGCAATCTGCCCACCTCCCTTCTCTGTAGACGAATTTCTAAACAGTCTTATTAAATAAGAAACACAGAGCCAAATACAGGGGTGAAAGCCATAGAGATCAGCGAAATAGTGAGACCCACCAGCTAACCTTAGCTCACCACGCTGCCATAGCTTCCCAAGAGAATCAGCTTCTTCCTGTCTAACCTGCGTCTTTATTGCCTTGTTGTTCTACCTTCTCATTGGCTCTTAGCCCAGCCACCTCACTTCCTCATCACTGCCTGTCTATACAGACCTCCAGGTCTCTATGGTTGGTACTGGGATTAAAAGTGTGTGTCACCATGCTTGGCTGTATCCTTGAACACACAGAGACTCTGCCTGCCATATGATCGGATTAAGGGCATGTGCCACCACTGCCTGACTTTTGTTTATAACTGGCTCTGACCTCTGATCTCCAGGCAAACTTTATTTATTAACATACAAATAAAATATCACCACACTCCTCCTCCCAGGTCAATGTCACAGATTCTTGCAGCTGCCCAGAGCAGCTTCTAGGGACATAAGAGATTGCCTGTCTGGCTAGAATGAAGCTGTAGATGGCAAAGGGCTCTCTTCACAGGGGCAGTGCAGGAATGAGAAGGTAATAGGCTGCCCACCATTGCTTAGGCCCCATTCACTACCCTGGTAAAATGAAAAACATTTTGATTAGGCCAAACTGGATGATAAATCTGGGAGTTCAGCCCATAAGGACACCGAATCCAGTTTCTGCAGCAGATGAATGGGCAGGCAGCCACACAGCCTGATCAACAGTTTCCTTGGCTAGAAGTGGGAAACGGAGGCTGCTGTACCATCATCCACTGCATTTGCAAATGCTTGTTATTGGTTACCATAAGACCCCCCTGTCCTCCACAAAGGCCCTTCTGAAGCTTCAGCCATGCTCTGTAGTAGTGTTGATTTTAGTCTGTTATTCCATTATAGACTCAGAGCTAGAAGGCAATCTTTAGAGGTACTTAAGGCAGTCAGGTTCAACTTATTTAGTTTCATACTGTTGGAGCCACTGTTGCGAACAATATTTTTACATGGTAACTTGAGGCAGGAGACAGACAGAATTGGGGTTTCTCTGGATAACCTTCTTCAGAAACTTGGGATTTGAGAAGAGTCCTTGAAATGCAATGATTCATTCCCATCACCACGCATGTGCAAGTCCCAGGTCTATCGTGTACAGAGAAGTGATCACAGACTTGATTAGCTCTGCTCGTGAGGTCATCAGGGTCACCAGCCCAGACCTGTTACCAGGGCTTATGTGATAAAGGGAAAGTTATTTAACCACACTGGACTCAATCTTCCCCACTAGAAATGAGGGAGAATAACACAAACTGCCTAACAGAAGGAAAAGATGGAAGACATGCATGATGTATTTGAACTCAGGAACCCGTGGGGACATTAGCTGAGCAGGAATGCCTACAGGTGAAAAACAAATCGAATTGGAGTCAGATTTCAGACTACCTTTGACTCTGCCATGTCTTAGCTGCTTGACTTTGTGTGACATACCTGACCTTCCCATCCCTGGATTTTATGATTTACTTCATGCTATGATTCCTTGAATTGTTTTGAGTGTTAAACACATGACAGGAAAGGCACTTTATAAAACAGAGGATGATGGTGATGGTGATGTGTGTGAGTGTAGGAGTCAGCTCCAGTCACCTTGATCTTGGTGGGAGGCTGGCAACTAACCTGTAGTTTGGTTATTACAACCAGACCCAAAACATCCTAAGCCAGCAAGACAATCTTCTAATCTAGTAATTATTACACCTGGGGTGAGAGAACCATCTCTGTGTACAGTACTAGGATGCTGGTGTTCTCTCCACCTCTGTCTCCCTCTCTCTTGCTCCTGTAGCTTTACATAGACTCTCCAGGACTGGCTGTATTCCCCTGCAGGCTCCAGCTTCCAATAGTCAGCCTCTAAAACCATGATCTAAGATCCTAACAGGCAGCTTTGTCAATAAGTTCAGGCCCTAGCTTGATGGGTGATATCGCTCTTTATGCTGTGAATGTGTGTTGCTCTGATTGGTTGATAAATAAAAAGCTGATTGGCCAGTAGCCAGACAGGAAGTATAGGCAGGATAAGCAGACAAAGAGAATTCTGGGAAAAAGGAAGGCTGAGGAGACACCAGCCCACCGTCCAGGGAGCAGCATGTAATAGCACACAGGGAAAGCCACAAAACATGTGACAACATACAGAATAACGGAAATAGGCTGAGTTTAAGTGTAAGAGCTAGTCAGCAGGAAGCCTGAGCTAATGGCTGAGCAGTTTTAATTAATATAAGCCTCTGTGTGTTTACTTGGGGGACATGAGTGGGAGAGATTTGTCCAGACTGCCAGAAGGCCAGGACACAGCTACACTAGCTAAGTACCCTGGGATGACTATCCTCCAAGGTTCCAGTTCCTACCAGGCTCTGAGTCAGGGCTCTGTAGTACCACCTCCATTTAGTCGCCCCGGCTCTAGGACAGACAGTGGCTTCCTTCACCTGCTACTCCTGGGATGCCTCACCTTTATTCATTCCCCCATTGGTCCTTCTTGCATGTTGTGATTTAATCCTTATAGAGATTTTACTTTTTAATCACCCAGCATGTGTTCTATCTCCAACAAAGCCTGACAAACACACTTCCTATCAACTCTAGGAAAATGTTGTTTATGTATCTATTCATTGAATTAAATGAGTCTTGGTGAAGCTAACTAATATACTCAAGACTGCAAAACTGACAAGAAGGTTGAGTGTCTGAACTCAATCCAAACCCTGACTTCTCGATCAGTCTATGCTTTTTACACCAAATCATGAGCCTCCCTTTGAGACTAGACAACATGAAGTTACCTGGATGCTGGAGAAATCCATTGTAGCCATTATTTTAAAAGCTGCTGATTTTGTTTCAGTTTTCTTGGTGTTGATGGCCAATCATATATGTTTGAAGCTAAAATTTGTTTTTTATAAGCAGGCAGTAATGAAGTTAAAAGAAAATTAAAGATTAAATAGACTGAAGGTTAGGTCTGCCCTTGACCTCAGGTGACACACTCCTCTCTCTTTTTTGTCTATTACTCTGTTTTTAAACCAGGGTTTGGGTTTAAACTATTCTCAGGGCAGTTTGTGGTGATTTTTCTTCCCTCTGCAATGACACTTTCCTTACACATGTTGGAATATTTTTGGCACACAAAGCCTTAAACTGGAGCGAGTAAATGATGTATGTCTTCGGCATGCCACTCTGAACGGCTTTCAGAGTCAGAATTGAAATGAATAGTGGAAGACTTGGCAAACACAGCAGAAAGGTGTGTGACCCTGATTGAGATGGCCCAGGTGCCATTAGAGAGAGCAGAATGCTGGGACAGTAGTCCATCTGGAGAGATGTCATGGAAAAGGTAATGGCGGGAGAGGGCTCTAAGTGAGGGCAGTACCTGGCTGCTTGCCTCCACATGCAGTCCCACACTAAAAATCTGCTTTGCCTCTCTTCAGTAGAAATTTGGGGAGCTGACTTGCTTACCAACATGTGACATTAGGATGCTGGCTGTGCTCAGGCCTTGATCTTAGACTTGGCAGAATGTCTGGCTTCTGGGATGCTCACCACCCAGGGCCTCTGCTTTTTCCTTAATTTGGTGAGTTGGTCCCCAACCCTTTTCTTTAGTGCCTGAATCACTGCTCCAGTACCAGCATCTGAATCACATTCCCAACCTCCCAGGATGTGGGCCCCTGGGTTTGAGCCAGTGTCCAGTGGGGAGAAGAGTCAGCCCCCGCTATAGGCTGTGGTATTTGAGTCTTGTCTAGCTCACCATCTGGCCTTTGAGGGGACAAATATCCGTTTAAAGAAATGGCCTCAGCCGGGCAGTGGTGGCGCATGCCTTTAATCCCAGCACTCGGGAGGCAGAGGCAGGCAGATCTCTGTGAGTTCGAGGCCAGACTGGGCTACAGAGTGAGTTCCAGGAAAGGTGCAAAGCTACACAGAGAAACCCTGTCTCAAAAACAAAACAAAAGAAAAAGAAAAAAAGAAATGGCCTCATGCCATAGGCACAAACCCATGCATAACTTTGGCCTCTGCTGTCAAATGAAAGAAACAGAAGCCTGGCCTGGTGACCACACCTATAACCAGAGCACTTTGGAGGCTGATACAGGGGCATTGCTTCAAGTTTGAGGTCAGAGAGCAAAAGAAAGAAAGAAAAAGAAACAGCCAGAAAGATAAGTATTCTCTAGACTCCTATATCTCTTGGCCTGCTGGTTCTCATCCATAAAACCCTGTGACAGTATGACCCTAGAATTCAAGACCTTCCCGTTTTATATCCTGTGATCATCAGGATATAAAAGGCGCAAGGGAGTAAGGTATAGAGAGACAGGGGAGAACATACTTTAACATGCTGTGTTGTATCTGACCCCTAGCTAAGGAAGATTAGAGGGGGACCTAGAAAATGTTCAACCCTCAGAGTCTTAATTCCCCTATGGGGAAGCCAAGGACCATCACACACTCCTTGGAGGGGAATCAGGAAGGTCCCACCACTCTATAAAATGTGGCAAATCATCACCAGAGGGTCAGAACATCATTGAGAATGAGACAAGAATGTCTTTTATTTGCTAGGATTTCTCTAAGAAGGTCACTTTTGATCTCTGCAGTGAGAGAGACAGACTTGAAAACCAGCTGTTGAGCAGGACAGCTAGAACCATGCTAGATAGAGTATCCTTTCAGGGAAGGTGACTGGGTCAATGGGACTAACAGTTTCTCGGGGTGGAACATGGTGGGCACACAAGTGAAAGGTAGAATTGAATGACTGAACGGCTCTGGGCAAATGAGAAGCTTCTCTTTCTCCCCTCAACTTTACTGCTCTAAACGCTCCATCCACTTGAAGGGAAGCTGTATGGCTGGCTCACCCTTGGGTCTTATTTCAGACATGTTTCCATCTGTCCCATCTCAGGTTTGGAGGAAATCTTCTATAGGTGAAAACAAGAAGCACTGAGTTCCTCTCTACAAATCCCCAGCTTTCTCCTTATGCCTGGAACTGACTCTTCATTCCACAAAGCTCATCTATGCTGTGCATGTGATGCAAAGGGCTTGAGATTCAAGTGCATGTATCAGTGTCTCCTTCATGCTACTGTACTTGAATTGCATCTACAACCAATACGCTTCGACTCTAAGTAAACAGACATCAGGCACATATCTAAGAAAGGGCTACCACTTAAGGATGTATAGTTCACAGATTTGATCAAGGGCGATAGGCAATGTGTGTTGGGTCTAACTCTCCAATATTTTTTTTCCTTCTAAAGTGTGTCTAGCTAAGACCAACACACCACCCAGTTCACCACCATTCACACCATAGTTTGTGGTGTTTGCATTCCCAGAGAATCTTACACTGAGATCCTACTCCCCAAATAATGGTATGGGATAGTGGAGCTGAGAGGAGATTAGGTCATGGGAGTGGAGTCCTCTTCAGTAGGATTACTCCCTCACAGAAGAGCTCCCAGAGAGCCCTTATCCCCTTCTGCCAGGTAGTTTGCAGAGCAAAACTGCAGCCACATACAAACTATGAATCAGGCCCTCATCAGACGCTGAATCTGCAAGTGCCAGCCTTTGCAATCTGGCTAAGGTATGTTTCTTGTTTGTGGGTCACACAGTCTCTTAACTAAATAGACTGAGACATCTATGTAATCACCACTGTCTAGAGTTATACATGTTGCAAATTAGACCTTACACCCAAGAACCCCAATTCCTCTCTCCCCCAAAGCCCTTCTCTATATTTACTCCTATAATAAATTCTACGCTTTGAAATACACAGATTATCAAATACAATGCATTATTAAGCTGCATTAAATTATATTTCTATTGTTCTAAAACATTCATCAACATTTTGATCACCAGGAGATAACCAAGGTTACTATTTTCAGCTCACTGCGTTCCAGCCATACACACATAGATTTGACATTTGAGTTAGCACACGAAACCCAAAAACAGGTGTCTCTTTTCCCTTTGGCTTTCTGACACATTAAAAATAACTAGAGCCCTGCTACCGTGACATGAGTGCCATTACAGACTCCTCTAGTCTGTAAAACCCTGCCCAAGGAACCTCAGCTCTCCCCATACCAAAAGGACAATGCAATACATTGTTTATTGAGTTTGAAATTACTGACTAAGGAATGGAAAAAAAAAAACAGCCAAAGCATTAAAAAAAAAAAAAAAGAGCCCACATACTCAAAAAATTACCTTCATTTTAACCAGCTTTAACATGGACAGAATGGAATGCAAGCAGGAAAACCTAACAACTCTTTGGTTTCTCGCCTTAATCCAAAAGGACCAAGTGAAGGAAATGGAATTATAATGAAGTTTATCTTCTATGTGCCAAGAACTGTAAAAAGATAATTATCACAAGTATTTCCCAGATTTAATAAAAAAAAGAAAAAGAAAAAACTAAATTTCCCATCACTAAGCAAATTGTCACACGTTCAGTAAGTAATAAAACCAGGATTTGAATTCAAGATTTCCTGGCATAAAATCTATGCCTTTATTTATTTTTTAACTATGTCACTTCCATTTCCTGAGAGGGAAACAGTTCAATGAGCAATTTCCATGCTCTTGTGTTAGGCAGTCATTTTCACTCGTTCTGCAAATACGCATTGAGCCCCTGGTACTTCCCAGGTGCTGTGCCCCCCACAGAGAGGCCTGGGGTCTAACGGCAAGGTAGGCATGCTGCTCACACAGCTGCCCCCGTGTCCTGAAAGCAAACTGAAGAAGGGATGCAGAACAGAGGGCTGTCTTACTTCTTCTTACACCGCACTTGCTACGGATAGCTCAGTGCTCCCAGATCCACAAAAGGCACCAGGCTTATCCAAGTTCAGCAGAGGGATGACACTTGAGGTGTATCAGCACAGCCAAAGATCCCTCGGCTTGTAACGTATTATAAAACACAGAACTTGTAGACTTCCCCATCAAGGGAGCTGGTGTAATTGGTGCACCTTCTCTCGTAGCATTTAAGGTGTTATCTCTATAAATACAGCGCATTTTGCTTTAATAAAAGATGAATTTTCCAGAACAGTGACAGTATTGACCTTACATATTATCCAAATAGAAACTGTAATGAAACAAGTCCAACAGTGAGTAGTTATAATAGATATGCAAATATTGGTCTTTTCTTAAAGGTCTTTCGGCCTACTCACACGTGTCTCTTATGTGTCTGAGGGTGAATTCAGCCTGCATTTATAATCTCTAAGGAGGTAGGGGAGGAAGAAAGAAGAGGGGGTTGGGGAAGTGTACATAACAATCTTGGAAGGTAGAGTCCAGAAAGGCTATGCTAAGTCTCCAGCTCTGAGAACACATTTTAGGGCAACTGCTATGCATTCATTGTATTTATAGATATTTCCATTTGATCAACACTAGTATGAATATTGCTATTTTATAGATAAGATGACTGAGGCTCAGGAAGTCTGTACATGCTCATAGTCGCACAGCTTACAAATAACACTATAGCCTCAGTACTCTGATACCCCTACCCTAAGGTGATTCACTGGTTCAGTTAAAACCAACTCAGTCAGGGTCTATATGTAACAGTTGAACTAAACTTATGAGTTCATTTTCTTATAACTCAAGTTGTAGGTATATGTCTCAAATGTCTCCTGTTTACTGTTATAGGAAGTGGTTTATAATCTAAAATTGTCAAAAAAAAATAAATCAAGATACTATGGGGTGTCCAGCCAGTTCCAATAGAAACATCACAGCATAACCCCACCTGTAAGGCTCAGTGAACATCTCAAAAGAATGGGTCAAAAGATTGTAAGAGCCAGAAACCAAGAAGTTTGCTGACATTGTGCCTGTCTTCTATATGCCACAGGAAAGCGATATCCACAAAATATCAGTAAGATGACTGACCACACAAGGCCTGAACAATGACAACACCAGTTGACATGCCATGGATGAGGGAAATTTTATGTATCTTCACCCTTAGATGAAAAGTTACAGGTAATTAACAACTGCTGAGAGGAGAGTTAGCTCTCCCTAGGGATGAGCCCCCTAATCGGTTATCCAATACCAGGTAGTCAGCCCTAAAACTGTATCCACACGGGCAATACTAAATGAACTCAGCAGTTTGTATTCATTCATTCACACACACACACACACACACACACACACACACACACTAAAGAAAAATGACACCATGAATATGAGACGCATCAGTGGATGTGAGGGGGAAGTGAGAAGGATTGACAGTAGGAAGAAAATGATGTTAATACAGTTCTTACATATGAATTTCTAATTAATTAATTTGAAGAAGTGATGTGGTATAGATGTCAAAGACTTGAGAAGGAGTGAAACAGATGTAAATTCAACTCCCCTTAATAACTTAATAACTGTATACAACCCTTTATTCAAACCCACCAGCACGTCTGCAACTGTAAAACGGAACAGTCCCATTTCAGAGTTGTCATGCAGTAGCCAGTGTGGATTAGAAAGCTGTGTTGTTCGATCCTCGATTATACTTTGATAGACTGGACACTTCATTGCCCATCAGTGGAAAGTGTTGCTGGCTTATAGGCCAGATTGAGCTGAATGGAGTGAAACCAAGGAAGAGTTGATTCCCTCTCATTTCTCTCCTCTAGCCCTGATGAGTCTCTCCCCACTCCCCCCACCGCACCCCAGGCACGTTGGCTGCAAACAGCATGAGTGTTTTTTTTTTTTTTAATTTTTGTTTTCGTTTTGTCATTTTCAGAAATAAAAATCTCCAGCACTGATGATGTTCATCAAAACTGCAATCTCCTTCGTTGGGTACATATTCCTTTCTCTCGCTCCTGCCAGGGGCAGCCTGAGTCTGAGGGAGTCAGAGGTGGATAGAAGGCATGTCTGGTCCCTACACTGTCTTTTTCCCTTCTTCTGGGAGACTGGGACACAAAGAGAGACTTAGGAGCTGAGCCTTTCTTACCTGGGCTGTTCCTGTCTTCCCTGGCTTCACACTGCCATTCATAATGCCAGAGTTTAAGAAACCAATGCAAGCCTCTTTCACAGGCAAATGCAGAGCTTTCAGGACACCTGCTGAGGTACACTGGGAACACATAAGCCCCTGTGTTCATAGACAGCCTGACAGAGAATGAGAGGCCACTCTCTTCTTGAAAGCACTCCACACTTTAAGGGGAATTTTCTGGAAAAGACTCTGACTTATCTGGGGGAAAATACACATCAGAGAGAGAAAAATACACAATATTCCTCCCAAGCCAGCAACTTGTGATCTGACCACCCCCTCACCCCCTTAGCTATATATTTATATCAGCTTTGAATAAATAATTGGAGGTAAGCTACAAGCAACACCTGGCTGAGGCCTCTAGGGTCTTCTAAGTAGTGTCTGTCCTAATTTTTTGGTTCTTCATTGCCCTTTGTCAGCTTTGAGCTCTAATTGTCATTCGGAAATTTTCTGTTCAACAGTCTATCGGTAAAATGATATTACTGGCCTATATTACCTAAAGTCAGCAGGAACCGTGCACTACAGTGGCATAAGCATGTGTGGTAAAGTCTACTCACAAGAAGCCTGCATTCTGGGAGTGAGAGGTCTAAATCCACCCCACCCACAAACCCCACAAAGTCCGTAGTATGTACTGTGAAGATTATTTTCACTGGACACACTAAGGAAATCTCAAGTATGCAATAGGAAAGGCTAGCTTAAGGAGGTGACATTTGGCTAGAATTGGAATGAAAAGGAAAGAGATATCAGATTATGCCACATTCCAGAAAGTGAGCCAATCTTATACAAAGGCCCTGAGGTGAAGACCTCAAGAGTATAGCAGAGAAGGGGCAAGAGGAAGCTTGAGTCAGAGACATGAATAGATGATAGGTCCTATGAGAATTAACCCCTGAGCACCCATCTGGACCAGAGGTGAGTGCCTGGGCTCAGACCCAGAGAGGCCTGCCCCTAGGTCCCATCCCTGGGCACCAGCTGTTCCAGGGAAGACCTGCCCGACTTGGCCCCAGTTTCTGGCCATCGGGCAGGACCCCTGGGAGGGTTCCCCTTCTCTAAGACCCTCCAGCAGACCCTGCAGTCTACTCGCCCTGCCCCAACACCCATCCGCCCGGGACCACACACACACACACACACACACACACACACACACACACACACACACACACACACACACACACACGCTTCCTGAGAATTGGAGACCAGCCCCCAGCACCCATTTGGACCAGAGAGGCTTCCTGAAATGCCGAATCTGTCAGCTCTGTCTGGACCAAGAGCGCTGATAAGACTAAGAGAATTAACCCCTAAAGTAAGGATTATTTAAGATGAAATACAAAGCCACTGGAAGATTTTAAACAGAGAAATGATAGGATGCGTGTTTGAAAATGATTTTTCCATTAGTTTTTGTGACAGATGGTTCATGTGAGGCAAAAGTGGAAGTGGATGGTAATTCAAACAAAATGCAGTGGGGAGCATGGACTCGGAATCTAGCAGGAAAGATAAAAAGAAGGCATATACATAAAGGACTAGGGGCTAGAGAGATGGCTCAGATGGTAAGAGCACTTGATATGTAAGTATGAGGACCTGAGTTCAAATCCCCATCACCCACATAAAGTCAGGCATGACTGTGTTCTGGTAACCTTTGTGGTAGGGAGAGGAGGTAGGGGAATCCTGGGGACTCCCTAGCCAGAAACAGCAAGATTTGGGTTCCATGAGAAGCAGAAAATAAGATCAGAGTGATGGAACAGCTTACCTACATCCCCTCCAGACTCTACACCCATACATGCACATATAAATATATATGTACACACACACACACACATGAATAGAAATAATAACAGAACTAGCTATAAAATTGCAAGCTGGAGGGGAAGAAAATAGAGAAGTAAAAAAAAGAGATAGAGTGTACATTTGAGCTTGAAGAATTTCCTGAGGAATAATGCCATTTCTTGGAAAGAAAAAAAAATTAGTTATGTTGTTTTTACCCACGTGAAATGTGAGATGTCCTATTCATTTGCAGGTGGGACTCCAGTAGACAATGAGCATTTACATTTCTGAACCTAAAGCTCCTGCATGGATCAGGCTTAAAGAAACGTTTTGGAGGCCTCAGCATTCAGAAGGCACTTGAAACATGCTAGAGGGGATGAGATTTTCTAAAACAGAACTCAGCTCACATGGAGACCCAGGTATAATGCAGATTCTGATGCAGAGGGTCTGGGCTGGTTGGCTGGTAATGGCATCTCTAGAAAGCTCCTAGATGATAGACACTGCAGTACTGGAGACCTCACCCTGCACAGCAGGGATCAAGAGAGGAGTTTAGGTAGAGAAGCCAGCCTGGGACTGATGCCTCTGACATCCAGGATCTCTAGCAGGCAAGAGTGAAGTGTGCAATGGCTCCTTTTCATTCTCCCTCCCTTCCTTCTACCCATAAGAATTTATGAATCCAATTTGGCATCAAGAGCTATACTTAATAGTTGCCTATGCTCCTCTACTGACTAACGTTTGCCAAACCCTAATTCAGACTTTTATTCTTCAGGTAAATGTCTCACTCCCTGCTGATAAGGCCTTTCTTCTGAATTCAAAGTCTGTTTGCCTGTTTCTGGAAATATCCAGATTAGAAATTTAAGAATGTAAACACCTGTTTGATAGGTTCCCTCGGGGGCCTTAACTACCTCTCTGCAGATGGTGTAAAAGGAGAAGAAAAAAGCAAGAATAGGTTGTTTTCCTTGACCTTGGAGACCAAAGCAACTGAAGATTTAGAAGTTTGGCCATTTTCCAAACTGTACCCATACGTGGAGTAGTCTCTTCTAATTTGGGAGATGGGGGGGAAAATCATACCTTCCGAATCTTATGTTCCACCAGAACTCATTCTGATTGCATTGATGGGGAGAAAATGAAGGAAAACAGAGGGATAAGAACCCACACACACACATCTTCTACCTAAGGGAAACAACCCAAGCTGAGTCTGACTCATCCACATGCAAACAAGTCAGTTAAACCAATGGTGCGCCAAGGCAATCAGGTCCCTACTCTAACCCAGCTACTAAATTGTATCATGCTTACTCCATGGCTCAAAGCCAGGGAAGAAACAGAAGGGAGAGGTGTGGGAGGACTTACCTTTGAAAAAAGCTATGACAATAAAAGATGGGACATTAAAAAGCAAACAGAGCTACCAGTCCTCCAACTGTGAACTACTTTAAAAAGCACCAACCCAGTAAGAGATGTCCACATGCCGGTGAGGTCAGAAGAAGCCCTTTAGACACGACTTTCACAATGCCACAGTAATGTGGAGTGATGTGGCTCTGCCTTATCCCCTCCCCCACAATACACTAAGAATGCTGGGATTTAGAACAGGTCTAAAGAAAAGAGAATGAGTAAGGGACCCAGGATTTACCAAAATATTGGAGAGAAGAATACGTACTATTTCATCAGCTCATACTTCTATCTCCTCATCTTAACAGTATGAATGCCTTCCTCGTGTGGAGGGCATCTTGGTATGAAGAGCAATTTCACATATATAACACAAATTGCTAAACAGTCTTATTAATTTAAAAAAAAAAAACCAGAGCCAGATACTGGGGTGAAATAAGGAATAGAATAAGCTAGCCACAAGTCCTTATCACTAGGAAATCCTCAGTCCAGGAGAGCTACTTCCTATATACTCATCCCTATATACCTTCCTGTGCCCTGCCATCTTACTTCTTCTCCCCACCCAGCTACATCACTTCCTCTTTCTGCCCAGCTCTTTCACTTCCTGTCCATCTGTACAGACCTCCAGACCTCTATGGCTAACTAGTGCTGGAATTAAAGGTGTGCCACCATGCCTGGCTCTGTTCCCAGTGTGGCCTTGAATTCACAGAGATCTGGATGAATCTCTGCCTGCCAAATGCTAGGATTAAAGGCATGTGCTACCACTGCCTGACCTCTAGATTTAATATAATGGCTGGCTTTTTCCTTTGATCCTCAGGAAAGCTTTATCTGTTACAGCACAAATAAAGTATCACCACACACATACATGATCCTGTATGAGGCTCTGTAACACTGTGAAGGAAGTCAGAAATACCATCCTTTTTGTTTTCATGTATGAAGAAGCTCAGACATGGAGATATAATGGGATTTGTCTAAAATTGCTTCCCAAGTCAACAGTGCTTCGAGGAATCAAGCAGCGTCTCAGGCACTCATGCACCACATTCACTCTAAAGTTGGATGGAGATGTGAAGGGCAACACCATCATTCTCACCCTTTGAAGTGTGCTCCGTTCTTGGCTAAGGAACATTCTCTCATTCCAAGACTTTGAAGGCCACTAAATCAAGTGTATTTCTCAGAGTATGATTCATATTGATTGTCGACTTGGTGAGACCTAAAATCACCTAGAATCAAGCCTCTGGGTATACCTATGAGGAAGTACCTCGACTAGGTTAATGGAGTGGGAAGACCCAGACTAAACACGAGCAGCACATCCCATGGGCTCTGATCCCAGACTGAACAAAATGGAGAAAAAGAACTGAGCACCATCATTAACCTCTTTCTGCCATGTGAATGTGGATGCTATCCATCCAGCTGCCTCTCCTCCTGCCATGACTTCCCTGCCATGATGGACTGCATCCTTGAACTGTGAGCCCAAGCAAACCTTTCATTCCTCAGTTGCTTTTATTAGGTATTTTATTACAGCAATAGAAAGTATATGCTTAACATTGATATGTTAGAACTGTGTCAGCTAACTGGAATTTTTGTTTTTAAATCCTAAGATATTCAAGCACATGTTCCAGCTTGGCCAACACATCTTGAGTTGTGGAAGTAGGGGAGAGGAGTTGTGCTTGAAAGGGCGAGGGAGAGAGGGCTAATAATGAAAGTGGAACTTTTATTCATGCATCTAGTGTTTCTACTCCTTAGCCAATGCCAGGTGGTGGTGGCAGCGGCGGCAGTGGTGGTGATGATGTCTGTCTTCTCTGGTCATGATGTCTGGTGATTAAAGTGATGATAATGATGATGGTGCTAGGGCTGGTGGTGGTGTTAGTAGTATCTCAAGTCATGATGGTGATGATGATGCAGGTGACTGCCAATCACAGTGTTGAAGAGCACAAGTTTAAACATTAAACTAACCTAGCTATTTGAGTTTTATCACTTACTAGCTGACTCTTCTCTCAAACAGAGGTGATGTTAACTAACTTGCTTGACCTTGATTGGATTCTTTTCATGTCAATGAACGTGAACTCTTTCCCTGCACCTTGATGCTAAATGTCAAGTGCAGATGAATAAATGAGACTTCGTCCTTAACCCTGAGAAGGTCATGAGAAAGCAAAGCTTCTGTTACATTCTAAAACCTCCCATAAACTGCTCATAAAAACGGCAGGTAGATACAACGTGCCCCGGAAGTACAGACAAAGGTGTGATTAATTCTATATTCATTCAGTTCTAAGGAAGACTTCACAGAGGAGGCACTCAAACCACAAAAAAAAAATTTACAGGTAGGGCAGGGGAGCATGAATGGAAAAGCATAGGCTCTTGAGTCATGGCTGTGGAAACAGCAAGCTCTGTGCTATGAAGCTTGCTTGTTGATGTGAAGGCATTCTGCAGAGCATAAAGCACCATCTCTGCACACTTAAGGACACACTTTGCTGATGTGGATCCATGGCCAGCATGAAGCATAGAAGCTAAGCCCTTTCATCTTCATATCTACTTTTAGCCTGTTTTCTGCTGCAGTGTCTAAAAAGCACAGCCTCCCTCCACAGCCCCAGGGCTGGACTCACTCAGCCAAAGAAGACAGAGAACATAAAGCATTTGTAAAAAGATGCAGAGAATTCACTCAGAGACACACTGTGAGGCGGGATGCTACTCATGTGGCCAACGAGAGCAATCAGGTGCATTTTCACGAAGTCAAATGCTGTACTAATGAGAGGGCTTCAGGCTAATCGCATTAGGACCTATAATAACTCATTATCCCATGTAAAATAATGCTTGGACTGAATAGAATGCTGGAAAATAAAGCAGGAATGAAAATAATGCTCTCAATCTCACTACTTAGATAAACAACTGATTTTTTTTAATTTTTCATCTTCACAAAATTGGAATTACTGTAAAATAAATTGTTCTGTAACTAGCCTTTTTTTCAAAGGAAAATATTATGCAAGCATTCTCTCCATGTCATGGAATTTTCCGCAGCACTTTGAAATGTTTTAACTCTAAAACATGATTTTAAAAAACTGATAGCATGCCCCCATGCACCCCACCCCCCCAGCACAAGAGGTAAAATACTCATTCACTGAGCCCAAGTGTTATCCTGGCTATGGATCTGTGAGGAGGTAGGCATGGAATCTCTGAACCTACCACAGACCACCACTCCAGTCCTTGGACTGGGCTCCTGTCTGCTAGTGGCTCACTGGCAGGAGCCTGCCACACTAGCTCAAGCGAGCTATGTGGTTAACAAGGCCTAGCTTATGGTTCGCCCCAGCAAACTGGGTCTACAGTCTTCTGAAACAATGTGCTTTCTGTTCTTTGCAGACTGGACCACAATGAGAAGTCCTTGTCATGTCCACAGGCTCCCACCACAGTACTCTGTCTCAAATGATTGTTTTTGTCTCTTTGGATTATTTTTCTTGTTCATCCCAGGGCTCATCATGGTGCATGCTAAATGCTTAGAAAGAAAGGGTGGCTCAAATGTTCTTGAGTCTGGGACAGATAAGCTAGAGGTTAAGAAAATGAGTTCCAGCATTAGACTTGCTCTCAGCCTACCACATATTTATTACTTAACTTATTTCACCAATAAGACAGAGAGAAACCCAATCCTGCTTCCCATCCCCAATCTGAGAGACTGATGGCCCCAATGACTATGGTCCCTTTATTGTGACCTAGAATTCCATCATCAAAACCCCATCCCTTTATGATAGTCATCTTCCTAAAGGATGTTGAACTGGTTGCACACCTGTCTCCATGGATACTGAAATTTGTTGTCTAAATTCCCTTGAGCCCTGACCACAACTGATTTCAAAAGTAGTATAGGAGCCATTTGGGTTAATGATGCTCTTATGTTGGATTTTAAAACTTATCCTCAGTGTCATGGCCGGTCCCTCCTCATAGCAAATGGTAGGAAGGATGTGAGACTCACGGTGTTTTCACCATGTCTCTGCTATGGTTTGGAAGTGTTTTGAGATTGTTCCCAAGAGTTTATGAGCTAATGTGAAGAGGTGGGGCTTCACCCCTCACTCCTACTCTGGACGGAATGATTATTCTGGAAGGATCTCTCAGGGATATTTTAAAGAGCAAGGCCCTTGGAATCACTCTAAGGGTCTCAGTCTGGTGATGTGACCCCCTACCTCTCAAATATGTTTCTGTAACCATGACTTCACCCATCACAAGGTCCTACAGAAGCTAAGCACAAGTCAGTACTCAGGCCCTGGAGGCCCAGAATTGTGAGCTAACGAAATCTGTTCTGCATAAGGATACCCATACTCAGGCATTTCATTGTAGTGGTAAAAATCTGATCCCCATGATTTCCCCTCTTGGGGCTGAAGTGTTGGCTCAGTGATTAAGAGTACCTGCTGTTCTTTCAGAGGACCCAAGCTTGTTGGGCAGCTCACAAAAGCCTGTAACTCCAGCTCCAGGGTACACAACACCCTATTCTGGCCTCTATACATACTGCACTCAAGTGCACAAACCCACATACAGACAACCTCCGAGGGCATCTGCACACATGTAGTACATACACACAGACATAGACAAACATGTATACACATAAATAAAAATAAATCTTTTAATTTAAAAAAGTCCATCAGAAGGGTTAAGGCATAGGACTGGAAATGTCTTTAAAGGTAATGTAGTCAAAATTCCCTGTTTACAGGCAGCGACAAATTAAGGCTCAAGAAAACACCAAGATTTTACAAGGACCCATGGCAACTTACTGATTCTGTCTGCCAGATGATTCTTTTGTAGGCTGAAATTGTCTAAGGGGAAACAAGGAGAATGGGAAGCTGCGTGCACAGAGGAGGCTACTGGAGTGGCCTTGTCATGGGAGGTAACGGTAAAGACGATAAACCTTGGTCAAGTCTGTACAATTACAGCTTTCTTAGGATAAGTTGGTCGGCACCAATTCTGTACAGTTACCCTTTGGTATCTACAGGGGAATGGTTCCCTTTTGAAAAAATACCATAGTGTATTCAATAACTTACACTTCTGCTCTTGTACACCTTAAATCACCTTTAGATGACTTAAAATTCCCAACACCAAATTTCTACATAAACACTTGTCACGATGTACTGTTTGGGGAATAGTGACAAGAAAACAGGCATCCATACACATTCAGCACTGATGCTACTCTCCTCAATACTTTCAGCCTACCGTTGTTTGGCCCCACAGATGCAGGCCCTGAGGATACAGAATTCCAACCATATACAGGTTAGAGGACAACACAAGCTTACCCATCTTTTTCTTTCTTCTGTAGCCAGCCGTCAGGCTGAAATTATTCATACGCTTCACAGCCCTGAGTATTTGGATATGCAAATCAACTGTGTCCATGCATAATTAAGACAGACACTGTGGAAAGTTTCATTTTCCAGGGAAAAGGCTGCCAGGCGGCTGGAGAGAAAGGTCAGAGCGGATGGCCGCCTCATATTCTTGTCTCAGACTGTTGGTTGAAGATAATAGAATCACGCTTATCCTGCCCTTTTGTTCTGTTGGCTGCACTGGGGAGCCTCTGGGGATGTCTGGTCTCCCTTCTAGGCCTAGAGAGACCCTGGGGCTTTCCACACAACATGCTCTGAGATGGAGTGTGTTCCACCTGAAGTAAGAGCAGAGGCAGGTAGCTATATGCCCAGAGGTGGAAGTTTGCCCTCCTTCTGGAGTAAGCAGGTTCTCTTTATGACCCAGGAAGGAGTTCTTTCTGAAGGACAAACATTTGGGGATATTTACTGAAGTAGAGTGTGCAACTTGCTAAACCTTTGGTGGCCAACCCCCAGCACTCCTATAGCATGTGATCCTGGTACCAGGCTCATGCTTCTGAATGGGGGACGCTGTCCTGTCCAGATCTGGTGCCTCTGAGGAGGTGTGAAGGTGCTGGCTCTGAGATAATGAAAAGAAGCTGGAAACCAAATCCAACTGCTGTTGGAAGCAGCTCCCGCCCCTAGGATAAGGCATTTCTGTGAGAAAAACGAACAGAATGGCCGGTGAGCCGGGAGCAGAAAGCTCTTCAGCTTTGCAGCCTCAGAGACATTAGGAAGCCCACTAATGACAGACAGGGCAATGAATTTTTAGACCCCCAGCCACTACCTGGCAGAAAACAACAACATAATAGCTTACTTGCCAGGCTCACCCACTCCTTTATTTAGCATCCATGCACACACACTCTTCCTCATATATGTAAACACACCCACCAAGTTGGTAAGCTATTCCTGAATATTCTGAAGTGTTAATGACCAATATCCACCTTATGTGAAATAAGATAAAAGGAAGAGAGAGGGACCCCAGAGTCTGCATTTATACACACATTTTTGTGTGAATTTATGGATATCCATTCACGACAAACAAGGAGGGAATCCCACAGCTTTTCCCATCCTTGTTTCTTGGCTGATGGTGGCATCTGGAATTTCCTTCTAGTATTCTGTACTTCCCTTATCCCCAGCTACCGTCTCTCTGGCTGTGTTCTCCCTGATAATGTGCTATGAAACTTCATTCCTGAGGAATCCAGGTTATTCCACCGGCCTTGTTTTGTTCGTAGTCATTTCCACACCTGTTTCACTCTTGGACACGCGTTTACCTAAAGGAGTGCTCCCTGACTCCAGTCCCTGGCCTTGTCATCCCCCTACCCTCCACGTGCAGTAACCACCTGTTTATCTTTGGAAATCAGGTTCCTGATGCCCATTACTACATCAACCCCCTCCTGTTCTTGGTAACCTCAACTCCCAAATCAATGATACTGCTTTATCCCTCTAGTAGAAGCTGTCCTGTTAGTGGATATGAGGACATCCAAATCAGCAGAGCTCAAGAGTTGCCAGGATAAAGAGAAAAGTCCATCACGGCTGGGATGCCTCCTAAATGCCCTTCAGGGAGGGCTCACTGCCCAGATGTGAGGAATGGGTCTGCAGGGTCTGCTGGCTGCTTTAGCCGGTCCATACCTGCTGCAAAGAATCACTTCAAGTTGTACACTTCCCAGGGCTGCGGCTATCTGACAATGATTGAGGCAAGACTATAAAGACCTGCTCATCTCAGCAAAAGCGGGAAAATTTGGATGATTGATACTTGCTTTAGAATTCCCTGCCTAGTCAGTGAGGGCTTTTTCAGGCCTACACTGCAGCTTCAATTCTGCCTTTTCTCAACCCCACCCCCTCCTACTTGTTTTTATAGGTGTTGATCTGATGATCCAAACCCCATCTTAGTACCAACTTCTAGAAAACCCAGTTTCAAGGCCCAGAACTGGAACGGGGTGAAAGGAGGGGTACCTAGGTCACCAGTTTTAAGGAAGTGTTCATAACACTTGCACAGACTTAAAATCAAATGCCTCCTTCAGAATCACGTCCCAGTCCCGGCTCTTTCTCTCCCTTGTCCTGATTCTATAATTTGTCGAGCTGGTATTAGAGTATCTCAGACTGTAGGAGCTGAGTTGTTTTTGGTGAACCATGTTTTCTACTGCCTAACTGGTAATGAAGTCCCCATTACAGAGGGTAGGTCCAGCACACTGCCCATTGCAAAAGCCAAGAGTGATAATCACCAACACATGTTTAACCTGCCAGTGACAGATTAATACCGAGTTCTCAACATAATACTATTCCTTACAGGAACCAGCAAGCCATTTGATAGGTGACAAGATGGCTACGCTGGACACTTTCCAACCTCAGAGAGGTACACACATTATTCTGCACATGAGTTTTATATTTTTTTTGTATTAAAGACCCTAAACTTGATCTATAATACAGTGACTGACTGGGTGTGTGTCCTACTAGCATGAATGAGCAGGTGGCAGAAACTAGGTTCAATGTTTTAGAGTTTTTGCTAGACCAAAAGACCCACTTTAAAACAGAGGTAGGGGAGAAGGAATAAATAAGGAATCCACTATCCCTATCACATACCAGAATCTTCTGGGATTATAGGGTATTATAATGCCACACTAATGCTGCAGCTAAAATACCAGCTCAGAGGCAATATTCTGTGGATATGAAGTAGACTGTATAGATTTGCAGCATTGGCCTCAATCAGTCTTTTTTTTTTTTTTTTTAGAGGAAGTAGACATCCATGGACCCACAAACCCAAGAGTGAAACAGGAATGGCTATGTTTTCCATTATCCCCAGTGTTTTATTGGTGGGATTTGAGTTTCCCATGACCTCAGCTCTGGGCTTTAAAGGTTAGGAAACTTGTCTCACAAAGAGCCAACATGTTTTGCCAGGAGATGCAGCAAGCATCTCAAAGTGTAGCTATAGCTGCTGCTTGGGAGTTTGGGGTTCCTGCAACCAAAGACAGGTAGGCAAGGTATAGACTTAACATATACATTTGAGAGACACAACAGTCTGCATTTAGAAAGTTGAGACAAGCTGAATGGCAGGATTTCCTCCATTGATAAATGTTCACAAGAAAGTGGGAGGATGATCCTTACAAAGCCCTCAGGCCTATCATGTCACTGAAGAGTCTAGGGGGACACAGTTGAGTCTCATATGAAATCATACATTTGTTCCAATGTGGTTGATCTATCTAGGGGAATATTAAACTTAACAGGAATTTTTTTTTTTTTTTTTTTTTTTTTGGTTTTTCGAGACAGGGTTTCTCTGTGAAGCTTTGCGCCTTTCCTGGAACTCGCTTTGGAGATCCGCCTGGCTCTGCCTCCCGAGTGCTGGGATTAAAGGCGTGCGCCACCACCGCCCGGCACTTAACAGGAATTTTATGTTTGCTTATGAAAGCTTTTATCTTATGTTTGCTTATGAAAGCTTTTATCTTATACGAAATACTAGCTGAACTATAAGAACCCTTTGGTGAATGAAGTTACATATAAACAAACAGAAAATACACATGGACAGACCTCAAATGTCTACCAGCTACTTCATTTCACTACTGCTGTTAGAACTACACCTACCCATGTATGGTCAATGGCTGTGTCTTAGTTCATTTTCTCTGACTGTAACAGAATCCCCAAGACTGGGGCATTTGTCGAGGAAAGTTCATTTAGGCTCCCAGTTCTGCAGGCTGGGAAGTCCAAGGTCAAGGGGCTATATCTGGTGAGTTCCTCATGTTGCTTCACAATGTGGCAGTGTCAAGAGGAAAGAGAGGACACACATGTACAACAGGAAAAGGAACCAAACTCAAACACAGTGGTTTTCTACCTATGGGTCACGACCCTTTTGGCAGACCTCTCTCTGAAAGCATTTACATTACTTTTCATTAGCAGTAGCAAAATTACAGTTATGAAGTAGCAACAAAATTAATTTTATGGTTGGGGTTCACCACAACATTAGGAACTGTATTAAGGGGTCGCAGCATTAGGAAGGTTGAGAACCACTGCTCTAACACCTGAACTTTTAAAGGCCATATACAAACCATAGCAAACGTTATGTCCAGTTTCAAATAACTCTCCTTCTTCTACCACTTTGTAATTCAGAGGTTGCAACCTTTTAGAGAGAGAGAGAGAGAGAGAGAGAGAGAGAGAGAGAGAGAGAGAGAGAGAGAGTGTGTGTGTGTGTGTGTGTGTGTGTGTGTTGCATATACATGAACATACACCCACAGAGGCCAGAGTTGGTGTCTTCTTCTATTTTTCTCTGCCTTATTGCCTTGAGATAGAATCCCTTACTGAACCAGAAGCTTGCCATTTTAGCTAGTCTGGCTAGTCATCAAGTTCTCAGGATCACCACAGGCTTCAATTTTCATTCCCACATCAATAAACCATTTCCTATCCTTTCCATGGTGACAATTCATATTTACTTCAGTAATTTTGCCACCTACAATGGTTATACTAACACTCCTTCTTCCATTTGCATTTTTGGTTTTCTCAGGATCTCCCATGACTAACACAACAGAACTGTTTCGATGCTGGCCTGTTCATGGCCAGCTCCATCTGTTGGTGTAGCTGAAGCATAGTGCCTCTGAATGTAGATGCCCTGTATCAATGTTCACAAGAAATCTTCACCCCTGAAATTACACAAAGTGGCCAATAGGACAGAGTAGCCCAACCCAGGAGGGCAGCTGGCTTTGATGTTCAGCTAGCCTAGTGCTTTCCCAGCACAGTGACAAATCAAGTATCTATATGTAATTCAGGCCATGCCTCCCAGCATCTCTACAATAGAAAAACCACCCACTCAGTAGCAATCTATTTTCAGGCCCCTTCTATCCTGGAGGTGGAAGGTTTTGTTCTCAGGATCCATATATAGTCTAGAAATGGGTTTGCCTTTTTACCCCATAGTATCTAAGCGGCACCACTCTCCAAGGAAGCTGTGGGATCCTTCACAAAATTGTGTTAATTCCAGGACTCATTTTATGTCAGTCTAAGTAAAACAACATCACTCATGAGACCAGGAGTTCCAGGACAACATGTAACATCCAAAGCTGCTAGCTTGATGCTGATCAGCGTGAAAGGGAAAGATGGTTAATGTACCAGCTTGGGGTAGCATCTTATGGTGTCAGAGCATGGTCTGTAATATGTACTTTGAACCAATGGCCCATTGTGTGGTGCCATTTGCCTGTTAGAAAACACAGATTCAAGAATAAAAATAAAATGGTGTGTCACCATCACTTCCAGTGACACACAAGAGGAACATGTGGTGAGTGCTTATTTCTGGATATTTTTTAGTCCTCCTGACAGATTGTAAAAGGGACTTACTGTGCTGTCAGGGGTGATTGGCTAAGACTATCAGAATGCACCAAGGTTGCAGCTACACATTAGGGTTACAAGTGAGTACACAGGAAACTCACACCATTTATGGGGACATCTCTGAGTGCCTTTATGCCCGGTAAAAACAACAAATTAGCAGTTACAGTAACCCCAGTCTCACCAATGACAGTAACCAAGAGTTTTGACAACTCGGGTTTAAGAATCTGGCTAATCTCACTAGGTAAGAATCTTGATTAGCAGAAGTGCTGGGCAAGGGTAAATGAAATGCAGAATCGTCAACGCACAGAGAGGGGAGAAATATGGGGAACTGATACAGCAGTTCTCAAGTCAGCCCACAACCAAGACCTAACAGAACTCAACACATGAATAAGCTGGCTAGCTCCCTTGTACTTTGGGGCAGCAGGAGGCAGGGTTGGGGCGGGGGTGGGGGGGTGAGAGGATGTAAGGCCAACATTCAAATAGAATTTCTCAGTGGAATTATGGTCTGTTTCCTCACAAAAGTAATTTATTTGATAAAGCACCTGTTCTTGGCTTGCTTTCCTTACCTGTTTCACATTCTCTCTCTCCTACCAATGTGCTCTTTATTGCCTCCCAAATAAAGAATTAGCTCCCAAGTCTGTCTTGGGGTTTACTTGCAGTGGAGCCAAACAGACAACACTGTGTTTGATTCATTTTAAGGCACAGGTTTTCCAAGCCCCATTTTAACATCTCAGTAATCCTGATCAGCTTTACCGTTGATATTTCACAGCTCAACAAGCAGCTTTTTTTTCTTTCTAAAAGTCACAATAGACAGTGGTAGACCTTATAACCTGCGACATATCAGAGTAAATGAATTGCACATATTATTGCATGTCCCACCAACTTCCAGGATTATTCAGACTCTTATATGAAGAGAACAAATGTTCATCTGGCCAGCCATATGCCCAGTGAAGCCAGGGAGCTTTTGCTAATAGTCTAAAATAGTCTTCAAAATGACCTTGCTAGGATATAGACATTGCCATGTCATAGACTAAGAGATTGGGTGAAATGAATTCAGTAGCTCACTTATCCTAAGATATGATGAACTCAGTGCTCTTCCACTGCCTTCAGCTGTTTGGAAAGTCAGTTTGGAGGGACAGTTTATGAATGGAAAGAGGTGAGTATTTCTTGGTTTTCCTTTTCCTTGGCTAAAATACTAACAACTTAATGCTAAAATATGATCTAATGAGATGGGAAATCAGGAGCTACCACACGGTCAGCAAGTAGATACATTGGCATAGCTCCTTTAGAAAACACTGGATAGCCGTCAGTAAAACACGTTTTTCAATGTGCATAAGACCCCATAATGCCACTTTTAAGGGTATGTTCCAGGTAAACAGTGCCGTGGGTGCACAATAAGGATGCTTCCTGTGGCATTGCCTATAAAGCAAGAGTGTGACAACCTTCAAGCATATGTCAGTAGGTACAGGTGTTATAGATGAGTTCTGTTCTTATGACAGAACAGCACAGCTGGCAAGATAGCTTAGTGGGTGAAGTGCTTGCTGCCAAGACAGACAACCTGAGCTCCATCCCTGATACCCATATGACAGGAGAATCACCTTACACATGTTTCCCTGTGGCCTCCCCAGGCACAGTGAGACATGCCTGTATGTTTGTGCACAAATACACACACAAAAAAAAAAGGAAGAGGAAATGGAGAGATGGCTCAATGGTACAGAGTCCTTGCAGTTCTTCCAGAAGACCCACAACTGCCTATAATTCTAGCTTCAGTAGATCTGACACTCTCTGGCCTCAGTGGCTACCTGCATACACATGGGTTACAATGTAAACTCAGACAGGCACACATAAACACATAGACTAAATAATTCTAAAAATACTTTTCAAAGAAAAGAACAATGTACCATTTAAAATAGTTAAATCCACACTCATCAGTCTTGATAGAGCCTCGAAGTTACAGCATAGAAGCAGAGTCAAGCTGTTCTCAGAAAATTTTACAGGATCAAAAGATACTGCACATTATTTAGGAATACATGTATCTATGTAAAGGTACTTTAGGAAATTGACTGGCAGACTCTAGACAAGTCTCATGACAATGGCTACCTTGGGAGAGCATGGGAAGAAACTGGAGTCAGTAAGAAGGTCAAGGGGGCTGTTAATAATACATTTTGTACAGCTTTTCCAGTGAGAATCTACTCAAATATCATTTATATAAGCACACACATTCACACAGGGAGAAATGCAAAAGCAAATACAGAAATAGTGTTAATTCTTATTTATTGGTAGATGAGACATAAGTATGTGCTATTGATTTTATGGGTCTTTCTTTTCTCTCTTTCTTTCTTTTCTTTTCTTTCTTTCTTTCTTTCTTTCTTTCTTTCTTTCTTTCTTTCCTTCCTTCCTTCCTTCCTTCCTTTCTTTTTTCCTTCCTTCTTTCCTCCTCCTCCTTCTTCCTATGTGAGAGGTGGGTGTAGGTGAGTGTGCATGTCTTTGGAGGCCAGAAGAGGGAGTCAGATTCCCTGGAACTGGATGGAGTTCAGGTGGTTGTGAACCTCCTGACATGGGTGCTGGGAACCAAACTCAGTCTTTTGCTACAACAGCATGTGCTCTGAGTCTTCCAGCCCCTTTGGCCTTCTTACTAACTCCAACTTCTCCCCATGCTTTCCCAAAACAGTCACTGTCATGAGATTTGTCTAGAATCTGCCAGTCAATTTCCTAAAGTATCTTTACATAGTTATGTGTATTCATAAGTAATGTACAGTATCTTTGATCTTGTAAAGTTTTCTAAGAACAACTTGGCTCTCCTTACCATGTTGTAACTTCCTTTTTAATTAATGTTTTGAGACTCTATCAAGACTGATGAGTGTGGCTTCAACTATTTTAATTAGTACATTGTTCTTTTCTTTGAAAAATATTCTTAGAGTTATTTAAACTTGACCCTTCAGTTTCTTAAAATAGAAATTAATAAAGCTAACTAATGTTTTACTAATCAAAAGTATCCAACTATTTTTCTTCATGGTTGTGGTATCTTAGAAGTAGGAGTAAGTTTTTATATTATATGTGAAATGTAATGGGCATTTGAGTTGTTTACATAAATAATTTTAAAGTATCCAGCATGTGTGCCAAAACAGCATGCTGCTACCAAAAGGCTATGTGAAATATGAAACTCATTTGGTTCTAACACCCTCTATCTATCTATCTCTCTATCTATCTATCCATCCTCTAGCCATAAACTCAGCCCACTAAAAAGTATTAATACCTGATGTAGGTGTTCCCATTGGGAACTTAATTATGTACCATTTGTATAAAAATAACAGATTGGCCTAAAATTCAAAGTTAATACTGCTTCCTATTACCCATTAATAGATAGAAATCAGCTCAATTCTTTATTATTCATTCACTTACAAACATAGTTTGAACACATTCATGCCACTTTGCTAGGCTTTCTAAACACAATAGTGAAAGCACAGTTTTCCCTATTGAGCTAATACTCCATATAGTAGAAAAAAGATAGGAAATTAACAAAGAAGCAAATAAACACATAAGGGCCCAAGCCATGGCACGTACTGTGAAACATGAGAAAGGCATCAGGAGAAGCTGACATACTCGCCTCCCAGGAACCATTTTCCTCATCATCCTTTTAGTATAAAACCTCTGGGTTTAATTAACTTAGCTACCGAGCAAGAGATGACATTTCCCAGCCTCTCTTGCAGCTAAGCATATATATGTTCAGGTAAGTGTGACAATGAGTTCCACATCACTTTGCTAGAGACAAAACCACTTGTCTTGAATTCCTCATCCCCATTGAGTTTTTCTTCCTAAGAAGTAGAAACCATTAGATCACCCTCAGAAGCTACCTGTGTAGGATATCAGCGATGCTCCCATGACCCCTGGAGTGGCACATGAGAAATAAAGATACATTATGTTTAGAGCACACTTTTGCTTTTCTTTGATACTTATTTTGTCCATTTACTAAAAGAACAAAGATGAGTGTTTTTCCTGAGACATCAGGGAAGGCCTTTCTGAAAGGGTAGGCACTAGAGCAGAGATTTAATTAATTAATTAAAATGAGAGAGTCAGGCAAAGATGCAGAAGGAAAGAATCTTCTTCAGAAGAGATAGAAATTCAAGGTTCTAAGGCTGGAATGAGCTCAGCCTGTGTAACATTGAAAAGGCCACCATGACTGGTATAGAGTGGGATAAAGGAGCAATAGGCTAGGAAATATATCGAGAGCAGTAGACAAGAGTTCATTGTGTGGCTTTTAATATTATGTTGAGCATTTCCATTTTGCCATTATGGGAAGAGTTTAGAACGGTAGAGTGATTACATGTTGGTACAAAGTTTTAAAGGGTCATTTGGCTGTAAGCAGAGTAAATGGCTGTAGTAAGAATACAGGGAGAAGATTAGTTGGGAACTGTGGTAAATTGTTTAGGGAGAAAACAGCAGTGTCCTCAAGCAGAGAGGCAGATGTATATCTCACGTTGAAGGTTCCAGATGCTTCAGGAAGAACAAGTCACAGGAATTAAGGGTGGGATTGAGACTTGGGGTCTAATAAACTTGGTGCCTACTAAGATGGGAAAGAAATAAATCAGGAGACAAAGTGTGGCACTTCTTAGTTCTTGTTTGGATGTATTGGGTGTGAGATAATAGTGAAATGAAGATATTAGTCATACAGTCAGATAACACAAGTCGGAAACCTCAACAAAAGCCAAGGCTGAGAATATAAATCCAAGAGCTACTAGCATACACATAGTATTTAAGGCAATGGGATTGCTATTAAAGGAAAAGGAGCCACTAGATAATTAGGGGGTAGTGGGGAAAGAGAGACAGACCAATAACTATTACATTTGCATTGCTGACTTTGAGTATCCAGAAAAATTTGTCTCCAAGGTACAAATTGATAGAAAGATCATGTAGTAGAGGAGATGGGGGTTGAGGATGTTGGGGGGGAGCTGCATCTTTCAAGTCTTAGAGATGGCCCTACTGCATGGTATTCTTCTGGAGCTGCGCAATGCTTTAGAATACTATCCTGGGAAGGAAAGAAAACTCCAGAAGTCTCTCTTGTCATTGTCTTCTATAGTTACCTCACTTTTTAGATCAGAGAACCAAAGTAGGGATTCTGCCAATCCCTGGGTGCACATGTCCGGTTCTATGGCCAGGATCTTGAAAATTATCATAACATGAATCACAGTTGGTTCAAACTCTGCCTTCCAGAAGCTTCTACTGTGCTAAAGACAAGCATCCTAAATTAACCTACTCAAAGCCATGCTGAATGTCCCCAAGAGCTACCCCATATGACAGTGTGGTTCTTACTATTGTCACGCCGCAAGCTGAGGAGCAATGAGGACTAAATCCAGCTCCTCTTCTACCTACTCATGTGCAATAGAGCTGAACTGTTCATTTCAAAGCTACTGGAAGACAGAATAGGAATGGGCCAACTAACAACTGAAAATCCTCAATGCTTTTAAAACCCACTCTAAGCTGCTAGGCACTGAAAGACAATTTTAAAGAAGCAGATATATTGGGTTGCCCTCATTTGGCATATGGGCTATTTGGCAAATTGTCTTCAGAGAAATGGCCTTGAGTAGCATAATGTATATTAACTACACTTACCTTTTTAAAATCATACTGGGATGCTGATGTGGGGGAATGATACAGGTTAGGACCACACAGACCTCAGTCATAGCTATCTGTGCCTTGAGCCATAGCCACCTGAGTGAACACAACCCTTCTTTGACATTCAGTTCTTCATAGATACAATCAGGGTAAGGATACTTGCTACCTGGTTGGTCTCTTGTAAGAATTTGCAATAATGTGTATAGAGGACTTGTTGAGTACCTAGTGCACAGGAGGTATATAATAAAGAAAACAGAAATGAGTCAAAATACATTAATTATGTGCAAAGTATCTGTGGTAGAATATTATTTTAAGATGTGTTACATTTGTTTATGCTGTGGAATATTTGCTTAATGATGCAAAGATGTATCACATTCTTTTATGTTGCATTTGTTTAACTCTGTGAAGCTATGTTACTTTGCCTGTCTAATAAACCTGATTGGTCTAATAAAGAGCTGAATGGCCAATAGCAAGGCAGGAGAAAGGATAGGAAGGGCTGGCAAAGAGAAATAAATAGAAGGAGAAAAGAGAGAAAAAAGATTGGGTTGTGAGAAGAGAAGGAGAGGAGGACTCCAGGGGCCAGCCACCCAGCTACACAGCAAGCCACCAAGTGAGAAGTAAAGGAAGATATACTGAAATAAAGAAAAATAAAAGCCCAGAGGCAAAAGATAGATAGGATAATTTAAGTTAAGAAAAGCTGGCAAATTAGGGAAATGCAAGTCAAAATGACTCTGAGATACCATCTTAGACCTGTGAGAATAGCTAAGATCAAAAACACTGGTGACAGCTTATGTTGGAGAGGATGTGGAGTAAGGAGAACACTCTTCCACTGCTGGTGGGAGTGCAAACTTGTACAGCCACTTTGGAAAGCAGTAAGGTGGTTTCTCAGATAATTGGGAATCAATCTACCTTAAGATCCAGCCATACCAACTCTTTGGCATATACCCAAAGGATGTTCAATCATACCACAAGGACACTTGCTCAACTATGTTCATAGCAGCATTATTCATAATAACCAAATGGAAACAACCTAGATGCCCCTCAACTGAAGAATGGATAAAGAAAATGTGGTACATATACACAATGAAATACTACACAGCAGTTAAAAAAAATGACATCATGAAATTTGCAGGCAAATGGATGGAACTAGAACAAAATCACCCTGAATGAGGTAACCCAGACCCAGAAAGACAAACACAGTATGTGTTCACTCATAAGTGGATATTAGATGTAAAGCTAGGAAAATCAGACTACAATCCACAACCCCACAGAAACTAGGTAACAAAAAGGACCCTAAGAGGGACATACATGAAATGCCCTAGGAGGAGGAAACAGATAAGATCTCCTGGGTAAACTGGGAGGGGGCCAGAGTGAGGGGGAGAGGGGACAGGATGGGGAGATGAGAACATGAGGGAATGGGATGGTCCAGTAGGGGGAGAGATGGAGAGGGAGAGCAATGAAAGAAATATATTGATAGAGTGAGCTGTTATGGGGTTAGGGACAAACCTGGTAATAGAGAAATTCCCAGAAGTCCACAAGGATGACTCCAGCTAAGACTCCTAGCAATAGGGTAAAGGGTGCTTGAATGGGCCTTCCCCTGTCATCAAATTGGTGAAAACCCTAATTATCACTATAGAGCCTTCATCCAGTGTCTGGTGGAAGCAGACACAGCTAGGCACACGAGCCAAGCACCTAGAGTCCAGTCAAAGAAAGAGGGGAGGGTTTATACGAGCAGGGGGCAGTCAAGATCATGATGGTGAGAACCACAGAGACAGCTGACCTGAGCTATGGGGAGCTCACGGACTCTGGGGAACCTATAGGGCACCTAACCAGGCCCTCTGAATGTAGGTGACAGTTGCATGACTTGGTTTGCTTGTGGGACTCCTGGCAGAGAGACTTGAATTTATTCCTGGTGCATGAACTGGCCATTTGAAGCCTATTCCCTATGGTGGGATACCTTTCTCAGCCTTGATGCAGTGGGGAGGGGCTTGGGCCTGCCTTATCTTGACATGCCAGACCTTGTTGACTCCTCATGGGAGACTTTACCTTCTCTGAGGAGTAGGAGGAGGATAGAAGGGGAGCGAAAGGAGGGGAGGGAGAGGGAATTGTGGTTGGTATGTAAAATTTTAAAAAAATGGTAAAATAATATTTTTTTTTTTTTTTTTTTTTTTTTTTTTTTGGTTTTTCGAGACAGGGTTTCTCTGTATAGCTTTGCGCCTGTCCTGGAACTCACTTGGTAGCCCAGGCTGGCCTCGAACTCACAGAGATCCGCCGGCCTCTGCCTCTCGAGTGCTGGGATTAAAGGCGTGCGCCACCACCGCCCGGCCAAATAATATATTTTTAAAAAAGAAAGAAAAACTGGCAAGAAACAAGTCAAGCTAAAGCTGGGCAGTCATAAGAAAGAATTAAGCTTCTGTGTGTGACTCTTTGGGAGCTGGGTGGCAGACTCCCCAAATGAGTCAAAGAGCAAAAAATCAACCAACAAGAAGTATCAATGGTCCCATTTTTATTTTTGCATTTAATCTCACATTAGCCCTACTCATGAGCAGAGAATTATGCCATTCTTGCACAGATGAAGAAACTAAATGGGCAGGGAGGTTACACTATTTCAAAAGGTCATGCACAGTAAGAACATGGCAGAGTCAAGATATAAACACATGCCTTCTAACTCAAGAAAATGTACGCTCATGCGAGATTGTACATTTCTGCCAAAAGGACATTCTCCCAAATCCTTCTCAACTCTCATGCTGGCCCTATCTGAATCATTGCAAAGAATTCTACCCTCCCCTGTACTATATGCCTATGATGAAGTTAGCCCTCCTTTTCTAATGTTTAGCTACCAAAAATGACAATGAAAACAGTATTTTAGTACATAAAGCTCTGCTGTGAGCATTGCCTGCATTTCACACACACAATTTTTAGTACAGTGCCTGAGGTACAATGCCAGTGATACTGTTGTTACTGCTAACAACTACTATCTGTTGAAGCAACTACTCATATTTAGTCTCAGCTCAGATATTTCTTTTCTAAGCCTTCCCTGATTCCATACTCACATCAACCTTTAGGTTAAACTTAGCCTTCCCATTGGTCTGTCAGTGTTCATTGAGTTGTTTCTGTATCTTGGATGTTGTAAATAATGTTGCCATGAACATGGAGTGTGCTTTATCATTGAGATCTTGCTGTCAACTCTTCCATATATATGTGTAGGAGCTGGAGACAAGGCTCAGTGGTTAAGATCACACACTGCTCTTGCAGAGGACCTGAGTTTGGGTTCCTGTATCCATGTTAAGCTGCTCACAGTTACCTTTAACTCCAGTTCTAGGAATTCAACTCCTCTTCTAGACTCCAAAGGCACATGCACTGACATGTATACACACAGACACACACAATTTTTTAATACAATTTTTTAACTATATATATATATATATATATATATATATATATATATATATATATATATATATACAGAGAGAGAGAGAGAGAGAGAGAGAGAGAGAGAGAGAGGTGTACATGGTATTGCTTATTATAGAATATTTCTGTTTTAATTTTTGAGGAACCTCCATAATAATTTCTGTGACAGCTGTGTCATCTCATATTCCTACCAAATATGTACAAGATTTTTAACTTATTCACAACTAGGCACTTGTTATATTTTTATAGAAGTTATCCTAACAGGTATGAGTGACATCTCATTAGTTACAATTTGTCTTTCCCTGATGGTTAGCAATGTTGAACATAGGTTTTATATACCTGTTGCCTGTCTACCTACAATAGATCATTATTCAATCCTTAAAAAGAAAGAAATTGTACTTTTACAACCATATAGACAGTGGTTCTCAACCTGTAGGTCATGATCCCTTTGGCAAACTCCAAAACATTTACATTATAATTAATAACAACAGCAAAAATTACAGTTATGAAGTAGCAATGAAATAATTTTATGGTTAGGGGTAACCACAACATGAGGAATTGTATTAAAGGGTCACAGCACTAGGAAGGTTGAGAACCACTATTCTAGATGAATGTGGACCACTTGCTAAGTGTTTTTTAGAGAACACTTCTCTAGTTCTCTAGTCAGGGTTCTCTAGAGAACCAGATATAATAAAATAAATATATATTATATATACACATATAAATGGGATTTCTTAGAATGGCATACAGGCTATGATCCAGGTATCCCAACAATGATTGTCTGCTGACAGAAAGTCCAAGAATCCAGTAGTTGTTTGGTCTATGAGGCTAGATGTCTCAGGTGATCTTGGTTTACACCAGAATACCAAAGAGTAGGGTCTAATATCAGTGAAGGAATGAACTTGCCAGCAAGAGTAGGGGCAAGCAGGCAAAAAGCAAGAGCTTCCTTCTTCCATGTCCTTTACATAGGCAGCCACCAGAAGCTGTGACCCAGATTTAAGGTGGGTCTTCCCACATCCGATGATCCAATCAAGAAAAATCTCTCACAAGTGTACCCAGAACCTTGAGTTTTGGTTAATTCCAGATATAGTCAAGTCAACAATCAAGAATAGCCATCATACTAAGTAAGATGCTGATCACACAAGATCAACTACTGCATGATCATGATTTTTCTTATATGAGATACCAAATAAACACACAGAAGTAGATAAAAGAATGGTGGCTATCAGTGGATGGGAAGAAGGGCATAGGGTGGTTTTGCTCAATGTGTATAAAGTTATAGCTATAAAGATGAATATGTTCTAAAGTTCTATTGCACAATATAACTTATAGTTAGCAAAGAGGGTGAATAGTGGCCAAGTGTTCTTAACATTAAAAATAAAAATTAAAAATAATGAAACCACACAAGGATGCGAGGAGTCTTGCAGTTGTTCTCTGTCTATGTGAACTTGTCTGTGGTAGCAGGAATAGATACAACTGTCTAAGCTCATCAAGCTCTTCGTACTCATACAGGGAGTTTTGCTTACCTATTGCATATACCTCAATAAGCAGGAAGGAATTATAGTTTTTTGCTTTCACTACAGGTGGCTACTAGTTCTGGTTTGCTGCCTTCTCCTCAAGGCATGGGTATGCCTCCCAATAGGCACCTGCCGAACATGTTCTATCTATCTCTCCAAATTGCTTAACATGGATTGGCCAGTCATTTTTAGATCACATATTCTTCCTTTTGTTTTATCAATCCCTTACCCTCAACAAACTCAGAAGACCTCCTGAAGAGATCATATTCTAGGAAAGGCCAAGACTGTCCCACTGAGCAACAAGCAGATTTTACTAAACCCAGGACAATTCCAATGACGTCTAATAGAACTTTAAAATGTGTAAGATCCATTCACCTTCACTATCCACCTTATCACTCATTTTCCACACTCCCTGTCACCTCTGTGTGCCAGAGATGCAAAGCAGACAGAAGGTCACCACCCTTATTACTGAATGCTGCTCTGAGATGACAACAAGACCCTTTTACTCTTCGGTTCTTGTCATGACTTGAAGGTGAAATGTGTCCCCCTCACCCCCAGGCTCACATGTTTGGATGCTTTCTTTCTACTCATGATGCTCCTTTGAATATTTACAGAAATTTTGAAGGTGGGTCCTTGCTGGCAGATTCAAAACATTAGAAGCAGACCTTTGAAGGTGACACTAAGTTCTGGCCCCAACTCCAACTCTCTGCTTCCTGCTCAGTGCCATCTAAGAAGCAGCCAGCACAAGCTCCGGCACCACCAATCAATCCTCTCCTACCACTGTGTCTTCCCAGCCAGGATGGACTGTACCCTCTAACTGTGAGCCTAGACAAACCACTCCTCCCTTAACCTGCTTCTGTATTGTGTCATAGCAATAGGAAATCAGTGTGATCCCAAAAGAGCTGGATGAAAGGACAGGGGTGTCCACATGGTTGCTTATCCAGATGCTTGGTGACTATTACTTGAACCAAATCTAAACATACAAAGGGTCTTGGGAAACCAATCTCTTGTTCATGTTTTACCATTTAGGAGTTCTGTGACTTTGAGCAATTCACTTAACCCCGAGAGCCTCAGTTTCCTCTTTTATAAAACGGGGCGTGCCATGCCAGACCTGAATGACTTCTAGGTAACTCATACCTTACCTACTTTGGAAGGTTGTCATGGAGATTAAAAGGGATGATGCACACAGAAGTGTTTTTGAAAATTAAAAGCCTGGATCAATGTGAGGGATTACTGAGGTCATTACTGCACTGCCCAGTGCAAATTGGTGGCAGTCACTGCCAGCTCCAGTCCCACAGCTACCTCTTCTTTTTACTGCATTAACAGATCACTAATGATGTTTTGGGAGAACGTGTACCTAAAAGCACAGATGCTCCTGTACCTGAGATGGGACTACATCCTGACAAGCCCATTCATAGTTAAAAAAAGGCATTTAATAATCCTAGCCTGTCACACACCCAAGCTTAGCAACACAGTGATTGTAATGTATCAGTTTACTCTTATGAAGAAAGTGTGGCTGACTGTGAACTGCATCTCACTGCTATTTCCCAGTTTCACAGAGCAAGTTTTGTGTCACACATTGCTATCCCAGGAAGAGACCAAACTTCAGAATTTGAAGTATGCTTTCTGCTGAATACCTATTGTCTTCCCACCATCAGCAAGTCAAGAAAAAATTTAAGTGGAACCTTGACAAATAGGAGACATTTGTACTCAAACCCCAGGTTCCCTCACAGCATGTGACCATTTCAGCAAGAGGCTATTGAATAGTGTTTCTAGAAAGCTACTGCTTCCTCTGACAGGAAGAGGCAGGTTCTATTATCATGGAGATTTTATCCTTCACCCGTCTTCCTTCCTCCAGTGTATATTTGTGGTTGGAGGTAAGACAGCCATCTTGTAAAGAAAGAGTCCTATGCTTAGGATGTCAAAGCAGGATGCTAAAGCCAAGGTCCTTGACTTATTAGTTCAAGTTCATCTAATTGTGTTTCTCCACTAAAAATAAACACACACACACACACACACACACACACACACACACACACACACACACATTTACTTGACTTCCTTAAACCACTGTGATCAGATTCTTATCATAATAAGCTAAAGACAATTTTAGTGGACAACAGCTGTTAATTGTAGCAACAACAGAAATAAACTGAAACATTCTCAGGTACTTTGCAATAGCTTTGTGCCCTCAGAGTCATTAAAATAAACATTATGGGGTACAGTGATGGTTCAGCAGTTAAAAAAAGCATACTACTCTTGCAGAGGACCCAAGTGAAAGGGTGATAATCCACCTGGCGGAAAAGTCAGGAGCCACAGCCATGACTACCAGAGTTACAGAGAGCTTTATTGGGAGGAAGAGTTGGGGGAGGGGGACCAGGCCTGGTGAGATAGAAAGATGGTGGGGTGGGGGAAGTGGGGAGCAGAGCAGAGCAGAGCAGGGAGAAAGCAGAGAGAGCATGAGGTCTGCATCCGACTTTTAAGGCGCAGATAGTGTGACCACACAGCGCATACATAGTCGCCAGCAGCCCCTGGTGAAGATGCAAGACCCCAAGCTGCGCATGTGCACGAGTGAGGGCAGGACCCTAACACCAAGTTCAGGTCCTAGTAACCATATCAGGCAGTTCAAAACTGTCTGTAACTCTAGCTCTATGTATCTTTGACACCTCTGAACTCCAGAGGCACATGTGTACATGTGTCCACCACCCCTCCACACACACACACACAGAGACCTTTTAAAGGTACGTTAGAGTTTTGTCCAGTAGAAAGAAACAGAAACCATGGTTCCATGACTGCTGTTCAAGAATTGTGTTCTTCAACAGGCTCTTAAGTGTAAAGGAGCCCCAGAAATACCTTTGGAACAATGAGTTCCAAGTAAAGAGGGCATGGTGCATATTAAACACTCAACAAATGCGGATTGTGCTCTGTTGAATGCAGAGGAGATCCTAAAGCAATGCAAGGTTCAGAACTAGGCTGGGAGCTATTGCTCCTTAATGAAGCCATCTGCTTTCCGCTAGTTGCAATACAGCAGTAAAGGGCAGGAAGGACTGCCTATTCATCCAACAGGCTGGCACTTAAGCATTCAGATTAGCATCATTAGCCACTGAAGACAGCAAGGTATCAGATTGAGAGATCTGACTTTGGAGACAGACATCACTGGGCTTGGATCCCGGCTGCACCCCTCCTGCTTAAACTTCAAGACATATATTGTGGAGGGAGTAGTTTCCGCACTGCTCACAGAGATTTGATTTTCTCTTTGGTACTTACTTCGCATAGGGTGTCATGAGGTTCAAGTGGGATGGCAGATGTGAGCATGCTCAATGTGCACAGGCTCCTTATTAATATGATTTGTCTTCTCTGGTCTATCAGGTGACCAGAGCCAACAGGGGAGGGAGGAGAGGTCAGAAGAAGGACAGAGTTGGTTATGGTTATAGAATGAATTCCAAAAATATAGAATACTGATATGTGAAGAGCAATGGAAAAGGGTGCTTAGGTCACAGCAAGCCTTGAAGGAGACGTGGATTCTAAACTTGTGAAGTGCTAACTGCCTGCCAGGCTGTAGCACTTGGGAGGGTAGGGGCAGGTGCCAGAAGAGGCATTCAAAGTCCTACATAGCTCACTAGTTCTTCTCCACAGAAGTCATTTCCCCAAGGACCCAGCAGAGCTGAAAATATCCTTTGCCTCTAACACTATTCAATATATTTTAGGATGAGGAGGGGCTGGGGAAGGAGAGCTTAGCTGCATGCTATCTCTTGGCAAAAAAATCTTCCAGAATGTAAAAAGCTTCTCTTGAGGAAGATGTGGAGGGGGCACAACATACACACACACACATACACACACACACACACACACACACACACACACACACACACACACACACACCATATACGCACACACATATATACACACACACCATACATGCACACACACCATACACACATACATGCATGCATACATACATAAATATACACACACAATACATATCCACACATGTCTGCACACATGTACACACACACACACACACACACACACACACACACACACACACACACAGCCCTCTCCCATTCTTGCCTCCCAGCCAGCACCTACCATCCTCTGTGAAACTCCAGCTATCCTACCAGCCAAAGTTTCTCTGGAGAATTGTTACCAGGAAAAAGCCCACCCTGTCCTTAGACCTTTGCATGGCTTCACTTTATTTTAAACATAAAAGTTCTAGAAGGAGAGAAAGGAGAACAGAATGTAAGACCTGTTCCATGCTGCTGTTGCACAGCTAGTTGTGACCCCACTGGCATGAGGGAAGCATCAGGAAGGGCGCAGGCTGGGATACAGGGGATCAAGTCTCAATAACTCAGCAGCTCTGAGAATGACCAAGTTGTCTAACCTCACCAGCTGCTAGCACACTTGCATTTTTATTAAATATATATATATATTAACACAGACACAATAATGGCAGTTAAAAGTTGTATCACTCTAGCTAACAATGAGTACTGAACATATGCTAAGGTCTGCTTCCCTTTGGCATATATGCATGCATGGTGTGTGTGTGTGTGTGTGTGTGTGTGTGTGTGTGTGTGTGTGTGTGCAGGTAGAGATCAGAGGACAACTTGTGAAAGTCAGTTTTCTCCTTCCACCATGTGGATCCCTGGGGACTGAATTCAGTTAGTCAACACTCAGGCAAGAATCTTCACCCAACACCTCCCTGGCCTGTTCCAAAGCTTTTATGTATAGTAGTTCATTTCATTCTTTCAACAACCAAATGAAGAGAGAACCCTGTTGCCCATGTCTTATAAATAAATAAACAAATGTGCATACAAGTATACCTAGGATCACTTGGACAGTCAGAATAATACAAAAGGGTTGAAAAGTACCTGACATGCATGGGGTTGACTCAGTAGTAGCTCTCTAGGGGCTTCCTTTCCTCCATATATCCCAAGGAGACATACTTCAGCTCTCAATGATTCTGAAAGGGAGGTAGCATGGACCCTGCTGTACAAACAGCCAAGTGAGGAAAATGAAAGCCAGCCTTGTCCTTTACACAGAGAGCATTTGATTCAGAGACCTTGTCAGTTACCCAGGGGCTAAAAGAGCTGATATGAAAATCAGGGTAGCAGTAGGAAGAAATTGCTACAATTTTCAGATCTTCTGACTGAAGCAAGAATCATGAATGGATCCCCCAGCCCACTGGAAGGCCAGCCATGAGGAAGAGCCATTCCTAGCCAGAGTACAAGAAGGTGAAACAGAACACCAATGGCCGACAGCCTGGTTTCCTTCCTTTTCCTCATCCATCTGTCTATGAGCACCAGGCACTGATCAGGTCTATTTGGAAGCTAGATGGGCTGGGAATTTGGGGGTTGCAATTTCCTTAAATATGGAGTAGAGTAGAGGGGGGATAGTAACCAATAAATTTTGGCCACAGAGAAGAATGTGTGAACTGATTCGGGAGCTAGAGGGCAGAGTCCAAGCTCTCTAAGCCACCTCCAATTCTTGGGCTTGCCCAGAACACCATTCCCTCAGCTCTTTATTCTTCCTATCAGACCACACTTTCTGGAGCTTCTCCAACCTTGACAAGCCTTGAACTCTCTCCTGACCTTTACCTCCTCCTAAATCTGAATTTGTAGGAGTTAAGACCTCAAGATCATATGATCTAAATTCCTTTGACTCTTTTCCTAGACCCAGTTTTAGTGACTTCCCTCAGTCTGAATAAAAATGCCCCTTTACCCCATATCAGTCAAGTCATAATCAGGAAATTGAAAACTGAGTGTTGTGGATTAAATGATTTGTGGAAAGAACATATCTATAGCAGGGTAAAATCAAAAGTAATAAAGTAAATAATGGCCAAAGACTCTAGAATTAGAATACCAAATAAAAGCTAGCAATCAGCCCTCCTAGAACTCGGGGGGAGGGGAAGAGCAAGGTCGAGCTCAAGCTGGATTCACAAAGGCACATGGGTAGCCGAGCACAGTCTGCTGCTGTGTGTCTCTTGAGGCAAGCTGAAGGAAAAGGCTTTGGTAGACTCTTGCTTTTGCTCATGGATTGGTGCTAGAATGTGGAATACTGAGGCAAGAGGAAAGAGTTTAACACAAAGTTGAAAGCAAAATATAAACAAACTAAAATTATTCTGGTATTTCTGCATCTAACTTTCGCTATGAAAGACAAGAGAATCTAGATTCTACCTGCCCTTCGGCATATGTCTTCTTGTACTGCGTTTAACCCTAATGACTGAATAATGGCTACTGTTCCCCTTTGCCATGACAAATCTCATGCACATTTCTAGTTTGGTCCACTCCGTCCATGTCTATGAAGTGAGACACCATTCCAACTCAGCCAATCCATGCAGTGTAAAGCCAGGCCACTCCTTAATTCTAGGCTAATCCACTCCTCCACCCCCAGGAGTCTTACCCCTTTCCCGCTCTCTCAAGCATTTATTCTGTTGATTCTGTCCCATCTGTCCAGGAAGTGCTTCAGTCTCCCATGTAATGTAAAATGAACACTCTTCTTCCACATTGCTGCTCTCTAAAGAGATTTCCCAACCCCCTTTTTTCTTTGTTCTACCACATTCGTGAAGGGGAAGTAGAATATTTACTGGAGACTCCCAAACCTGACCACCGGCTTCCCTCTTAAACCATGTCACTGCGTTCCTCTCTGTTACTGCCCTCTTCTCCTGGCTAGTGGACAGGTCCCCTCAGGGCTCGGCTCCTCCAGAGCACCTGTATCACCTGTGTCAATCAGCTTTATTTAACTATAATGCAATACTCGAGATTAAAGAAGAAATTCTACTTTGCATCATTATTTCTGACTTTCCGGTCACTGATTGGCTGCCTCCATTGCTTTGAACCTGTGCTGAGGCAGAACAGGGTGGTAGGAATGTGTGGCAGATCAAGCTGTTGCTTTCAGTAACAGGATGTAAAAGACACACAAAGGGCCCAGCATCCCAACAGTCCTTCCAAGAGCACATCTCCAAATGACCTACCTGTCTGCTAGGCCCCACCTCCTAAAGGCTCCATTTCCTCCAAATAGCATCTTGGGCTCTCAGAGACCAGATGCAAACCACCAGCACATTGCAAGTGATCACTTCTGCCTTGACTCCATTCCTTCTTTGGTATCTATGAGGTCATTCATTCCTGAATTCCTTCTTCCTCTTCCATCCTCCTCCATGAGTCTCTCTTCCTTTACCTAACCTAGAAGGACTGCACTTGTTCAAGGTCCTGCTGTGGCCATCTCATCCCACATCCCGCACAGTATGCCCTGACCCAATGAGGCTTCAGATGATAGTCGCATGCTAATTACTCCCACACCCTTAGTTCCCGTCCAGACTGCTTTCCTGAGCATCAGTTATTTCCAGCTACCAGCTGCAGATAATATGAAGTGAAGCCCGAAGAGGACTATTCTTGAGTGAGCAGAGATGGAATGAATAAAAATCAAACAATAACAATCTGCTGGTGATTTGCAAGGCCTTATTAGGTTTTAGACATTATGCTGAGAGTCTTACATGCACTGTCACTTTAAATCCTCATGAACTCTGAGAGGTAGATATATTTTTGGTACTAGCCTACAAATGAGAAAAATGAGGTCTGGAGGGATCATAAGCAAAACTCAGTCAGGTCTGGCTGTGATGAAGTAAACGATATTAGACTTGCCTTGAAAAGCCAAGCTATCAACTGCAAGAAAATATATGCAAAACATATTCACCATAAAGCACTTGTATGGAGAATATGAAGAGAAACATGATCTCACTTACATGTAGCATATAAAAAGGCTGAACTCATGGAAGGAAAGAATAGGACGGTAATTTAGCAGAACCGGAGGAGAGGTAGATGGGGAAATGATAATTGTTAATTGTGGGGTACAAAGTTTTTGTCAGACAGCTCTCGAAACCCACTGCACAGGATGGTAACTATGATCATACACTATTTATGTCAGAATTGCCAAAAGAGCACATTTTAGGTTTTTCACCACTATCCAGAAGCAGATCTGTAAGGTGATATATTCGTTCATTAGGTTAATTTAAATATTCTAAAATGAAAACACCACAGTGTAGCCCATAAACATATAATTTATTTATCAATTAGAAAGAAAACTATTTAATAAGATATGAAAAGAATCCTTGTAGCTGGGAATGCAAGGTCATGTCTATAATTCGAGCAATGGAGAGGCTGAGGCAAGAAGATTGTCACAGATTCAAGACCAACCTGGGTTCATAGTGAGTTCTAGGCTAACCTGGACTACAATAATAATAATAATAATAATAATAATAATAATAATAAAACTCTCAAAAAACTAAACACAAAACACTTTCAAGTCAATAATAAGAATATAACTAACCTGAAAAAAAGTAGACAAAAAAATTGAACAGGTGCTTGACCAAAGGAAAAAATACTCAAATCATTAGTCACTGGAGAATGTTAGTTAGAACCATGATGAGATACCACTGTACCTACAAATTCAAAAATAGAATGATGGATAATGCTAGTGGAGATAAGAAATAACCTCATCCCCAGGCATCACCAGGGTTAACCCAACACTTTGGAAACTACTTTTCAGTTTCTTTGAAGTCAAGCATGTATGATATGATCTAGTAATTCTAGTCATATGTGTTTAGTCAAGAGAAATAAATGAATGCATATAAAAATAAAACAAGACTAGCATGTGAAGGTGGATAGGTAACTCACCAGTTAAGAGTATGAATACTTGCTGCTCTTGCAGAGGACCATAGTTCAGTTCTCAGAAACCATGTCAAATGGTTAACAGCTGCCTCTAACTTTAGCTCCCAGAGATCCAACACCTTATTTTGACCTCTGTGGCCAAGTGTGATTGAGTATGCATACATACACACACACACACACACACACACACACACACACACACACACACACACACACACACCATACCAGCACACAGAGAGATCTTTAATAATAAAAACAGACTGGCATATGAGTGCTACTCACAGCTTTTATTCACAGTAGCCAAAAGTTTAAAAAGATCTAAGCATCTATCTTCTGATGAATACTTGAATCTCAGTAGATCAAAACAATGGGAAAGAAGTGATCTCTTAGTAAAGGGTACTAGAACAATCATGTGACCATTTTACTCTAACAGATTAAAAGAAGGAACTGTGATTCATGTAAACAAACTGATTGTAGCAGTTTTTGCTCTTACCTGGTGACTGAGCACCTGATAAGAAGCAACTTCAAGGCATTGGTTTATTTTGGTTCATCGTTTTAGGAGATACAGCCCATCGTAGAAGGGAAGGCATTATGGCAAGGGAATGAGGCAGTGGGAGCACAAGACAGCTGGTCACATTATGTGCTTAGTCAACAAGCAGACAGAAAGTAGGGCCACGCTACAAAGCAAGACACACCCCTGGTGGCCTGCTTCCTAGTTTCCACCACCTTCCCAAACAGCGCCTCCAGCGGGGGACCAAGTATAAAGCACCTGAGTCTGTGGAGTACATTTCACCTTCAAACTACCTTCACACTGATGAATCACGAAAACATGCTAAGTGAAAGGAAGTAGATACAAAATGGATCCGATTCTGTCAACATCTAGAAAAGGCCAAACTCTAGCTGCTGAATATGGATCAATGGTTGCCTGGGGCTAGCTATGGAGAATTGCTTACAAAGGAATATGAGATTACTTTGGGAAAAACAAATGCTCTCTGTATCTTGACTGTGACATGGTCTATACGTGTTTGTCAAAACTCACTGAGTTGAATGCAGAAAATTGATGAATTTCATTGCATGTAAATTATATATCATAAAGCTAATTTAAAAACCAATAAGGTAAATCAAAAGGAAAGGATATGTACAGGATATAGAGGAATCAACAACAGGTATACATTAATCATGATGGGGGTGTTCTAACAGTCTACCCTATTCTTAGGCACAAGCCAGTAAAAAGGCCATTCCCTGCCATGGTTCTGTTTGCCTTTATTGACTGAGGACTGGGAATGGGTTCCATCCTTCCATTGTAATTGGGAGAATGGGGAAAGTTCAGTGATCAACATTCCTAAGGCTAACATGGAGACAGGCATTCACTGAGGCTTACACTCATCAGTACCTAAGAATGTATGAAAATAAAGACCAAGACAACAGTAGAGAATTTTGAGAGGTTAAAGAACTCTTTTCCGACTCCCCAGCTCTCTACCAGGGCATGTCACTATTCTCTGAGCACAGTTTGACCCCCTGAGAAATGGGGGAAGAATGAGTTGACTTGGTGGTCTTGAAGGACTGATGCTTCCTTAGCTTTTAACATGCAGTGCATGCCTTTGTGCTAGCCACTTACCGTCTATGGGAAAATGTCTGAGAACACAGGACTGAGGAGAAGGCTCCGGCAGCAAAGTGCTTGCTGTGCAAGCATGATGACCCAAGTTCAGATCCTGAGCACCAGATAAAGAGCCAGGCCCAGTGTGTGCATCTGTAACTCAGCACTAGAAGGCAGAGACAGATCCTGGAGCTCACTGGCCAGCCAGGCCAACCAATTGGTGAGCTCCAGGTCTACCAAGAGAGCGACTCAACAACTAAGGTGCACAGTGATCAAGGAAGACACCAGATGTTGGCCTCTGTCTAGCCTTGATTTACAAATGTCCATACATGCAAACCCACACCCACATAGATACATGCCCACATCCATACACCATACACTATACATACACATAAATTACACACATGCGCATATACACATACACACATACACATACCTGGAAAAACTACTTAAGGGAGGAAAATCTCAACTCATTTCCACTGGTTTTAGTACAGTCCCTCGGCTCCATTACTTCTGGATTCTGATGGGGTAGAGCATTGTGGTAGGAACGTGTGGTAGGGAAAATTGGTTTACCTTGTGGCATACAGGAGGCAGAAAGAAGCCGGAAACGGCATAGGGTAAGACACGTGATTCCAGAGCACACTCCCCACAGGGACCTCCAACCAAGAGTCATCTCCTAGTTTCCTTATGTCAACACCACCAAATTGATGAACCCATCAAAGGGTTAATGCACTGATGAATTTAGCGTCTGCATATGCCTTTTCGATAGGATGTTGCGTCCAATCCAAGTCAGATGGCCTGCTTTGGCTGGCATGCTTATATATGAAAGGCAAGAGTTCTGAACTCCTGCCTGCATGACCTTCTTCTTCCTTCTCTCTGTATCTTGAAAACATCAGAGTCCAGGTGCGGGACCTGAGAGCTCTGAGAAAGATAGGGATGGTTAGATGCACAAAGAACGGGGTCAAACTTAGCGATCAAGTCTTGGGAAGTCAGAAGCAAAAAGAAGTGGCCTGTGGTACCTACAGGTCTAAAGACAGACAGATCCATTCATCGGACAAACACTTCAAGAAGCACCTACTGTGTACAATACACAAACACACACACACACACACACACACACACACACACACACACACACACACACACACACACACACACACACACACAGTGTTTAAGCACCTCCTGTGAGCCTGGTGTTGCAATTTGACAGTGAAACAGGCAAATGGGAGCCTGTCTATAAGGATCTGAGTTGGAGATGCCTTGACCAGATTTGCTATTCAAAAAGAAAACAGGCTGCCTTGCCTGGCGTGGATGACAGGTGTGAAACTCCAGGGTTTACAGTAGGATATCAGGGCTCAGAATGATTAAGAGCATCAGGCCAGCCGGAGACTTTTTTCTCAGTAGCCTAGGTTTGCTACAGTCTGTGTCCAGCCCACGGCTGGCTGTGTCCCTCCCTATTCATGATACCAAGAGAGAGGAGGGCTGAGGAGGGAGGGGGAGTGATGAAAATGAAGTGCCCCTGGGTCATGTGTGCTGGGCTCACACTTCAAGTTCTCCGTGCTGTGATGCATTCTGTCTAAGCCTGGTTGAGAGGCCAGCTGTTCCCAGGGGCTCTGGTTAGAGGGAGCTGCCTTCAGTGGTGACCCAACAAAGATGTCTCGTTGCGTCTTGTTCCTATCGATTACCCACCAAAGTGTCTCTCATCGTTAGGCATTCCCCAGGGCTAAGCAGGAGAGAAGTCCTTTCTCCTTTTGTGCCTTTAATGGCATCCAATCCTCCCCGTGATCTCTGCCCTCTTCCTAGAGGCAGGAGATGGGGGAGGGGAGGCACACGGATAAAAGAGGAGGGAGGGAGAGAGAGACAAAGGGAGAGGGATGTCTAGAGGGACAGGGGCAGAAAGAAAGGCCAGCAAGCAGAGAAGACCAGTGGCAGAGACATTCAGAGATGGAAGAGACAGAGAGCAGGTGGAGACTGAGGAAGGAAGAGAAAGGGTAAGACAGAAACCAGAAAGGAATAAAACAGCAAAGAACCAGGGAGACGCAATCAGCTAAGGAAATCAAGGAAGGAGAGAGGCAGGGAGTGGTCTTTGCGGTCCAGATGTGGGATTCTATGGTTTGGATGTGCAACTTCTACAGGCTCATGTGTTTGAACACTTGGCCATCAGCGGGTGGCACTGTCTGGGGGAAGTTGTAGAACCTTGGAGACTGTGGCCCACCTAGCATAAGTGAGAGTCTGGTTACAGCCTTGAAGATGGTACCAGAGTCTGGTTCTGGTTTTGTCTCTGTTCCATGATCCACCAAGACCTAAGGCTTCTCCACTACACGTTCCAGCTGCAAGAGTGTCATGCCTTTGCCACCATGATTTCCCCGGAAAGCATAAGGCAAAGCAAACCCATTCCTCCCCCAGGTCGTTTCTGCCAGGTCTTCTGTCACAGACTAGGTAAGAAGGGTCATTTGCTCTGGAACGCAGGCACAGCCTAAGTGTAGCATTCCTATCTGCCAGGGTATGGGCTGGCTGTGCTGCCACCAATGCCCCCCAAGTGAAGAGTTAGAGTGCCAAAGAGGTGCGCCCCCTGCTGGCAGCCAAGTGCTGCCTGCCTTGAGTGAAGACCCTGGAGAGGAGAGGAGAAGACCCCAGAGGAGTGCATGGGCCAGAGTCTGGGCCATTCCTCTTGTCGTTCTTCAGGTTTCCCTAGGAAGCTGTCTCTCCACAGCTTCCTGGCTCCAGAGAGAACACTGAAGCATGAATCTCTGAGACCCACATACTGCTCTTCTTCATCTGCTGCTGCCCACTGGCCTCCAGACTCTCACAGCCCCTGGTGTCTTAAACACACACAACTAGACTCAGCATCTCCCACCCAAAGCCCACCCACTCCTTCTCCTGGGTGCCTATCATACAGCTAGAAGCCTGGACTCCCTTCTCTTTTACCCCCACCCCATTAAATCTGTCACTGTGTTCTATCGATTTAATGTCCTTCCCATTTCTCAACTTCTCTGAGCCAAGCCTGTTTTCCACAGGGTTGGTTAACACAGAGTTAACCCCAGCATCCACTGCACTGTTAAGACATGTCATGAGCTAATATTGCACACAGCTGGAACAGTGAGCTCCAGATGTGTAAAGAGAGTGAGCCAGAACCCTCAGTAAGTATCGGCCAGTGGTTAGCAGTCACAGAAGCCGCTCTCTTCTCCCAATCCCACAGCTCTGGCCTTCTTCCAGCTACCATTGGCTCTTACCCATAATGCCCTCTAACTGAGCCCCTGTGCTGAGCACATGGATCCCAATATAGCATATTTTGTGACTCCTTGGTGTAAAAGTGCAGCCAGCCCTTTGGCTGAACAGAGGAAATGGAGACTCTCTAGACCTACCCTCTACCCTCCTCGGCATCCCACTGCTCTACCAATCTGCTCTCCACCACTCTGTCCAGTGCACACAGCAAAGAGATGGCCGCCCAGATGTCCCTGTCCAGAGTCCAGTAGGGACAAAGAATCTCCAGGCTCACCCCATTACAGAAGATGACTCAGGTTGCATGAGGTACCCAAGAGTGATTGGTGGAATGAAGACACACCCTCCACCAATGACAGGAAGGGAGAGCAGTCATCGGAATAAGGGGGAAAGCACAGGCTTTTAGACTTAGCAGACACCCATGGATACTTACTCCTGACCTCAGCCTGGCCCTTACAGAACCTGGGAGGAAGGCAGAGATACAGAGAGTCACAGCTGAGACTAGAAAGGTCCCAAGGAATGTTAACGCAGGGCTGAGGCTGCTCAGAGGCAAAAACTACCAACTTTGTCCAGACAGCCAAGAGAATCCTAACCATTGCACAAAATTTGATTGGAATCTCAGAGACAGTGGAGTTTTAAGTCAGTGTATGTGTATATTAAAAAGTTATAACGGAAACATCAGAGTCATAATTGTGGGTTATGAGATATATGTGAAACCTATTGAAATTCATAATTGAGAGTTCTTATTTAGATATTTTTGGGATAATTATATGAATAATTTGCCATAAATTTAATACATATAATTTAAAATGAGGACATCTGGGGCATGATCTTTTACTATTTAACCATGACAAAATCAGATGTGAGGACTAGGGGAGGCAGTGTGGTCTAATGGGCGGAACGCTGTCATCAGCATTCTCTGCTTTAGAAACCCTAGTCTAACAGCGACTACTACTGTGATGTATATGTACTGTCCATCTTAATTTCTCATCAAAAGCCAAAGCTAATAACAGATCTGAGGACTCTGAAAATCCTGAGTAACACAACTTAAGTGGGTCAGATCATGACACTTCTCTGCTCAAAGCCCCTAATAAAAAGTCCAGGGTGGTCCCTCATAATGCCTGCTCCCTAACAAGACATGTCTGAGATCTTCTTCTGCTCCCCTATTTCCACATTCAGGTCCCTTCCAAACACATGAGCTTGCTTGCTAAATGCCAGACATCACAAGCCCCACTGGGCATGATGCTCACTGGTACTTGGTCTGGAAGCTTGTATTGAGAAACAGAACCAAAGGAATAAGTATATATGCATATATAGACATAAAATAAGGGATGAACATATAGACATGAAATAGTAACAATGGCACAACTACACCTGAGAGCTGAGAACCCATCTGGTATTTACTGGTCCCTGAGGCTGATACCTCAGCAGAGTAGTTCCATAATGCTGGCTCTCAATATGTAGTTGCTCAGTCCACAAGACTGGGAGCCTCTGCTCTCTCAATCTGACATGAGAAGTCTGGAGGTTTCCTGGGGAGCTGATGGTCTCTAGTCCATGATGAGAGTTTGGAAACCCTGGTTCTAGTAGTGATGAATCAGCAGCATCAACAAGCAAATTAGCTTGTTGGCAAGAGGGGAGGCTAAGGAAGCAAAAGACCGGATGATCTTCCCTTGGCCATGCCCTTCTTATACAGGATGCTACCAAAAGGTGCTACCCTGGATCTACTGAGTCTTCCATATGAATCAAGGCAATCAGGACCCTTCTGCAGGTGAGGCTCCCTGTTCAGATGTATCTAATTGTGACGGTTGGCATCAAAGCCAACCACAATATTCATTCTCTGTTGAGTTTAGGGCTCATCTCTCTTTGCCCAAGTCTTGGCTCAAATGCCTTCATTGGCCATCTTATCTAAAACAACCTCTCTCTCCAATACATTGCTCTTCTTTCCTGCTTGTACTTATTCATGTCATATGAATAAACAAATGCAGAAAAACACATAGGAGAAAATTCAGCACACAGTAGTTTCCCGGTGCCCCTTCCTTCCACAGCTGAAACAACTGCTTTTCCTCCAGTCTCACTTGGATATTAGTTGTATGTAACATATAAATGAATGTTCTACCAACAGCTACCAACACTTAGGATGATCAACTCTCGATAGACCTGAATTATACAGAGAAATTGTGCACTGAAAAACGGTGGCGTGACCCTAACTCTGGAAGCAGGCATAGGCAAAGGGCCCTGTATTCTAGGGTTCCTGGAATGGCCACCTCTTGTCTGTTTCTGAACATTACTAGAACTCTCCACTCCCACCTCATTGTTCTGGAAGAGCAGAGGTTCTTCAGACACCTCTGCTGTGGAGGGAAGGACAATGTCTCTTTCCTATGACCCAGTGATTAGTCCTTCAGATGTCCACTTCGTGTCTTCTCAAGCACCTCCACATCACCCAAAATGTTCAACTGACAGGGTAAAGTTCTTGGTGCTTTGTATGGTGAAGATAGATATATTTGTATCAACAGCCACAGAGTGACATCTTTCCTGCCATATGGTCTGCCTGTAGGGAATAAAAGCAGAAATAGGGACAGAAAAGAGACAAGATGGGCACAGGAAGGATGATCAGATATACTCTACTGAGCCTTGCAACAGGAGCTGACACACAGTAGGCACTCAATAAATGCCTGTGGGTGGTTTTTTAAAGGGAAGGGAAGAAGAGAAAGCTGGTGGTTTCATGTATGTCCAGAGCCAAACACAGCTTCTGTATTTTTTAGGGAGTTCATATCACATGTCATGCACTGTGCCAGGAGCTGATTTCATGGACTCTATTCTACAGGAATATCCATTTTAGTGAAGGAGTTGAACCTCCAAGTAACCATGGCTGGACACATCCATACCCTCAGAGGATGGCCTCTGAAGGCCTGAGGCCTCTCTTGGACTAGCTGACCACTTGTAGGAACTCCTCAGCCCTGGACCTGCATCCATTCTCAAGAAAGTGTGTTTAGAAGTGATGTTAGCACATGTGGCTATATGGGGCTCTCTGGGATCTGGGCTCTTTGACATGAGGGACCAAGACCAGAGTTCATCACTGTTAAATGGTGTAAACATCAGACTTTGGAACAAGCCTTTAGAATTCCCACTACTGAGACCCACAGACTGCCTCTGGTCCTCACTCAGCCTGGGGCTTAGGTAATATTTTTTTTAACTTCCTGACCTTCCTCCAAACCCAAAATTTTCATTTTTGCTTAAGCTCACAGCTTAAGCAGTTCTTTGAAAAAAAAAATGTCCAAGGCACTAAACCAAAAATATTTCCTCAGCTCTTGAGAATAGAGATAAATGGAAAGAAGTGTAATTTGTAGAATCCTCTGGGTTTTCATCAAACTTCCCAAGCATCAAGGCCTTCCCTCACCCAGCATGTTTAAGCTCACAGCCCAGAAGGCTCTCATCCTAAAAAGGCCTCACAGTCCCATTGCTTCGGTTTCATTAAGAATCATTAAGGAGGTGACATCATTGTCCACTCCTATCTGCAGACGCCAAGCTCACCCTCAGCGATGCTAGCAGGCATTGTTGTTTTAGAGCGTTGACATCTGAGAGATCGGTTTAAATCCAATGACTGAGCCAATTAGCTGTGTGACTTGAGCGGGTTGTTTAACTTCTCTGCACTTTGATTTCTTTAGTTATAAATGAGATCAGGTAGTTATCTTATGTCTGTAAGACTGTGAGGAGGAAACCAGATGTTGGACATAAAAGTCTGAGGATCTTCGGTCTTACTTTCTCCAAACTTGTCAGAGAGAGCCGAGGCTAAGTGGTAGAAAAACTTATACTTGCTTAGTCTGGAAAATATTCTTTTGATACTTACCTCAGGGGATACAGACCAGACAGTCCCTGTGAGTTCTTGGGGTTTGCTATTGGTGAAGGACTGACCCCCAAAGTTCATAGGTTAAAGGTTTGCTGCTCAAAGTGGCACCACTGAGGGATGCTGAGACCTTTAGGATGGGGAGACTGTTGGGAGGTCCTCAGATCCCTGGGAGCAGGCTCTCAATGGTAAGTGCAAAAGCTTCGGCAGTTCATCCTAAACTACTCTTTCAGAAAGAAAGTCTGTGTTGGTGACGTTTGTAAACTTGACATGAACTAGAGCAATCTGTGAAGAGGGTCTCTCAGTTGAGGGATTGCTCCACAGATTGTCCTGTGAACATTTCTGTTGGCATTTTTATAACTGCTAATTGATGTTGGAGGGTCCAGCCCACTGTGGGTGGTGCAATCCCTAGGCAGGTGGGTGAGCCTGGGCTGCATAAGAAAAGTAGTTGAGCATGCCAGAAGGAGCAAGCCAGTGAGCAGTGTTCCTCTGTGGTTTCTGCTTCAAGCTCCTGTCCCCAGTGATGGACTGTAACCTGTGAGCCAAACAAACCCTCTGGTCCCTAAGCTGCTTTCACTCAGTATTTTATCACAGCTATGGAGAAGCCAACTAGAACAGGCCTTATCTCTATTCTTTGTTGCTTTAGTGTGGCAGATGAGAGCACTCAAGCTTGATTAATGAAGGAACATGGGAAGGAACAGCAAATTCTGCCATTATGCTTTGTGAATAAGAAAACCAGAGCCCCGAGACTCCTCCCATCTCTCATAGGGACAGTGTGGCTCTTTTCTCACATTTGCCATGTGGCTGTTGCTTCCATCCTAGATGCTGGGGACTGGCTGTGTACCAGGGGAAGAAGAGACCCGGTCCCAGGAGAGCATCTCTGGCCAGCAGCCTGGCTTCTACCGTATCTGTAAGCACTACCAAACAGGCCAGGACCTGTGCTGGCTCCTTCACTCTCAATACTAACCTTTGTTTTTCAGAGTGGGAAACTGAGGCACAGAGAATTCAAAGGCTCCACAAAGGGAGGCAATCCTCCCAGCCATGCTACCACTCTCCTGCAAACCTGCTACTTTCTCCAGCCTCAGCTCCTTCGGCCCTCAGGGGGCCACCACGCAGCGTGAGAGAACAGGACAGCCTGTGAGTCTAATAGAGCTGGAAATCTCAACATCTCTGAGACAAAAGAGAACGACTTCTTTTAGAGTCACCCACCTGTAATTGGCACAGCCAGGTCTCATCTTCCTTACTTTCTGATAAAGCGGAGAGGCCACTGAAGTCCCTGGGATGCAGTCCTCTTAACAAGGACATCAGGCAGCCCTGGGCGGTTCCAGCTGCTTTCAAAGCCACCGCCCAGAGCCAGTTTTAATGATCACGGAGGAACTTCTGAGGGAACCACAAAAGGAGGACGGAATAATTGCACTAGAAATACATGCCACCATGACACTGGCCATGGGCCCAGGCGCTTTTGGAGAAGCGCCTTCAAGGTCAACTTCTCTGGCACCCTGATTCCTCCAACTCTGCTCCAGGATAATAATAATAAAGGAAAGACAGCACCGCCGCTGCCCCCACCACCGCCGCCCCCACCTCTGCCCCCACCCTGATGAAGCTAAAAGCACAGAACGATTCCTAGCAGCCAAGTATAAAGACGTGGCAGCTTTCCCAGTAGGAAGCTGGACCATACTCTGACTGGCTGAGTGATCTTAAATAAGTTACTTAGCCTCTCTGGACCCACTGTTCTCCAGGATAAAAAGTATCCGAGTATCTGAGGGGCGTCTAGCATGTCTGTTTGCAGTGTCTGGCATAGGGTGGGTACGCTCACGTCACCGTCAGCAGCAGAGAAATAGAGTTGTGACATTTTGCCTGGCTGTTAGTGTATGTATTTCTAGTCTCTAAACATCCTTTCCTGCTTGAAAGGCAAAGGACGAATGTGCAAGAGCTCATTCTGACTTCCTCTCGCCCCTCTTCTCCTCTTCCTGATGCGCGGACTCTCTGTACGTTCACCTTCTCCTGGCTGCACTCTCCGTGTGAATCAGACTTTGAAACTCAATCATCTGACCAGAGAGTCTTCCCTACCCCAGGACCTTTGCGCGTGTTCTTCTTATTGTTCTTTACCCAGGTCTTCATGGGATTAGATCATCATTCAAGTCCCAACTCAATCCAACCAATAGCTCTCACAAAGAGTGTCCCTAAATACTCAGTCTAAAGTCCTCTAGCCCAAGCCAATGGCACACCTCTCCATTGACAGTATGATTATAAGTAATGTGGAGAATATATATCCTATCTTCCACTGCAACGTAGGTGTTACTGGAGTGCAGGGATAAGCTGGTTTGTGTTTCTCATCACTGAGACTTGCAGACTATTTACCAAGTGAGTGGGTAAGAAAATAGGAAATTGGCCTAGACAAAAAAATGAGACAACTGTAACACAAATTTCTAAATGGTCTTACTAAACAAAAAAATTCAGGGGAGCCAGGTATGGGGGTGAATTCTGAAAGATCAGAGAAGTAGAACAAGCCATAGCCAACCTCACCTCGTCAACTCCTCAGCTGATCTTGTTTCCTCAAACTGGAAGCCTCTGTGTCCTTATCCAGAATGGATCTCAGCTGAACTGCTGCTAAAAGCCTAAAAGCTAAAAAGACCTCTAGTTCCTGATCCTTACACCTTATATACCTTTCTGCTTCCTGCCATCACTTCCCGGGATTAAAGGTGTGTGTCACTATGCCTGGCTGTTTCCAGTTTGGCTTTGAAATCACAGGGATCCATCTGGATCTCTGCCTCCAGAAGGCTAGGATTAAAGGTGTGTGCTACCACTGCCTGACCTCTATGTTTAATATGATGGCTGTTCTGTTCTCTGACCCCAGATATGTTTATTAGGGTGCACAATATATCAAACACAAACAACGGTTGATATCGTACTGAAAGGCAGGGGTAGGGAACAAGGAAAAAGAAGGCAAAATACTAGGATATCAGGGCATTTGGGCTCTAGGGGATGAAAAGAGTGGGAGTATCACAATTGGGATGTCAAAACACACACGTGTACACATACACTTACCTGTGCTAGCTGTAATTTTAAGTGAATATACAATTATATGATCCCTTGAGGCTTTATCGGACATCCTTGGTGCCATTGGTCCCTCCTCCTCCCCAGCTGGAGCCCCTCCTCATTATTCTCTTTCCCACTTCAAATAGCCTGTATCCTGCTACTCCCCACCCCCACTCTACCTCCAACTACAGCCTCTCTCTGCTTCCCTGGTTCCCTACTGCCACTTTGCTAGACCAATATAAGCCCTTACAATATTATAAATCTTATCCTTACACCCACAGGTAAGTGTAGCCACCACCCCTCATCAAAGAAGCCTCTCTTTACAGTGAATGGAGAGCAGCACAAAAAACCACAACTGGACACAATGCAGAGATCAATGGATCATGGTGAGCCCAGCATTTCTCAAAGCATTTCTCTAACTGCTATAGATGATGAATATTTTTTGAGGTATTTCTTACCCACTTTTTTATTTCTTCTCTTGAGAACTCTATCTAGAATGCTAGCCTATTTTTTTAATTGGGTTATTTGTTTCCATGTTGTATACTCACATTTGGAGCTAGGATCCGCAGATGAGGGAGAAGATGTGGCCTTTGTCTTTCTGAGTCTGGGTTATCTCATTCACTTAATTTAATCTCTTCTAGTCCCATTTGTTTACCTGCAAACTTCATAATTACATCTTTCTTTACAGCAGAATGGTAACCCCATCGTGTAGATGTACCACATTTTCATTATTCATTCATCTGTTGAAAGACATTTAGGTTGTTTCCGTTTCCTGGAACGTGGCTGAGCAAGTTATCTGTGGATGCTGAGCCCTTTGGGCATATGTGAAGGAATGGTATAGCTGGGTCACATGGTAGATTTATAGTTAGCTTTTTAAGGATTCTGAACACTGATTTCCATAGCGGTTACACCAATTTTCAATCCCACTGACAGTGTATGAGTGTTCCTCTTTCTCCACCACCTCCCCACATTTGTAGTCAGTTGCTTTGTGGATCTTGGCCATTCTGACTGTGGCGAGATAAAACCTCAAAGCATTTCTCTAACTGCTATAGATGATGAATATTTTTTGAGGTATTTCTTACCCACTTTTTTATTTCTTCTCTTGAGAACTCTATCTAGAATGCTAGCCTATTTTTTTAATTGGGTTATTTGTTTCCTTGACTCTCAGTTTTTTTAGTTCTTTGGATACTCTGGATATTAATCCTCTACCAGATGTATAACTAACAAAGCTTCTCTCCCATTCTGTGGGTTTCTTTTCACTTGATTATTTCCTGAGCTATACAGTTTATATGAGGTCCCAGTTGTAGAGTGTTGGCCTTAATTTCTTAGCTCATGGAGTTCTGTTCAGAAAGTCCTTTTATACATCTCTATCTGGTAGGACACTGCCTATGTTTTCTTCTAACAGTTTCAGTGTTTCTGGTTTCAAGTTGAGGTCTTTGATCCAACTTAGATCTAATTATTTTACAGAGAGATAGATAAATCTAACTTTACATGTGGACATCCAGTTTTCCTGGCATCATTTGTTGATGAAGCTATCTTTTCTCCAGTGTTTGTTCTTTGCCTCTTTGTCAATATCAGGTGGCTGTGGTTACAAGTATTCATGTTGGAGTCCTCTATTTTATTCCACTGGCCTGCATGTCTGTTTCTGTGCCAGTACCATATTCTTTTTATTACTATAGCTCAAATAAATATATATATATATATATATACAAAGTGTTTTATATAATAACTGTTTTATATAAAACAATTATAATATATATCATATATTGTTAAAGAAGTTAAGCTACTTGGGCTGACAATGCTCCCCCAAAACCATAATCTCAGTCAGTCAAGGCGGTCCAAATAACTCCCCAGTCAATATAGATTACCAGTGTAGCTCTTGGTGGCTACTCAGGGATTGAAGATGGGCCTCTACTGCTGAAGATACCGTAACTTAGGACACAGGACTCAGAAACTCGAGCTGGATCTGACCTGAAAGCCTCTTTACTATAGTCTAGTTTCCATGGGTCCAGAAAATACTATGCAACCTGCCAATGGGGAGATGCAGTTAAATAGTCCTAACCCCCTGAAACACCTCTGAAACATGACAATTACCATCATGGCATAAAAGTATGATAAGTCACACTCCCATATTGGTGGCAACCAACCGCTGTCTAATTGGACTTAAGTGCCACTCTAGAAGCAGGAAGATCATGCCTGGTACTGGAAACCAAGCCAACTTCCCGGGACTGGTGAGGTCATGGACCTTAGGAAAGGATCTACTACTGCCACTTTGCTAGACCAATATAAGCCCTTACAATAGTATAAATCTTATCCTTACACCCACAGGTAAGTGTAGCCACCACCCCTCATCAAAGAAGCCTCTCTTTACAGTGAAAGGAGAGCAGCACAGAAAACCACAACTGGACACAATGCAGAGATCAATGGATCATGGTGAGCCCGGCCTTTGTAGACACATTTATAGCACAGCTCCTTCATTTATGACTCAGGGAACATTGTGGAAGACGAGGAGGGAAGATTGTAAGAGCCAGAGGACCAGTAGGTCTGCTGGGAAACAGTCTCTCTTAGGAATGGCTGCATAAACAAGACTGGAACATTGGCAATATCAATAAATACATTAGTAAGCCAGGGGACGTTTTTGAGGGGCCCCACCCCTAGACAAAGAGCTACAGCTGGGGGAAGGAGAATTAGCCTCTGCCAGGGATGAGTGCCCTTATTGGTTCTTCAATCCAAAATGGTCAGCCTTCAAACCATATATATATATATATATATATATATATATATATATATATACAACAAAAACAGACTCAGCAGGGTGTGTGTGTGTGTGTGTGTGTGTGTGTGTGTGTGTGTGTGTATGTGCATCAGTCCCCTTTGAGGAAACTGAGACTCCTAACAGAGTTAGAGGCAGATGCACTCTACTGACATCATGTCTGGGGTGCCTTCCCACACATCTCAGTGCTTGCCTGATTGCTGTGGCCTCATTGTTATTCCTAAGCTCAGAAGTAACCCCACATTGGGTGAGACGGACTTCTCACACTGATGTCTAAGGATTAAACTGTAATGATGATGTTATGGTGAGGGCCAAGTCCTGTCTTCTTCCTGTTCTCAAGGCCACCAGTAGGCTAAGGTGGCAAATCTCTGTAACCCACCTTATGTGATTCGACACACCCAAAGCTACTTCCCCTGAGGATAACCATGACTAGACATAAAGGGAGAAATGTCAGTCTTGGTGGGAAACTTGGGCCTGAGACAGTCAAACTCAAGATCTGCCCAGCACTGGTAGCCATTGGAACTCTGCTTGAATTAATCCAGTGATGGAGGTCTCACCACCTTCCTTATTCATCTTCCTTTCACTTACCTTATCTGACAACAGATGTTTATGAGATAGACATGATGTTAACTGAAGGAACACAATCTTGAACATCACAAAGTCACACAGTCATAGTTTACAAGTTCTGGAATCAGACTGCCTGAGTATGAATTCCAATGTCATCACTTCAGCAAAGACTTACCCCTTCTTTGGCTCAATTTCCTACCTGAAAAATTGGGATTAAAAACAGCACAAGCTGGCTTTGGTATCTGGTATCTGGTATCTGATATCTTAGTAACAGGGCTAAGTAAGCAGGCACGTGCAGCAAAGAATGCTTCCAGGAACATCTGTCTGAGGTGATAGCTGGAGGGGGCTGTTGACCTCTAGTGAGACGTTACACCCACACAGTTCAATTCCACGGGGGGAAATGAAGCTGCTGGCATGGTGCTAAGACCAAAAGAAAGCACGAAATGTTCAAATATTTAAGAGCTTTGTGCGCCTGGGTGAGAGAGGGTGAGGGAACCACCCAGGCTTGCCAGAGAGGAGGAGGAGCCACCTTGGCTAGCCACTTCCTGTGCAGAGAGTCAGGTTGTGGGAAAGCCTTTCTGTCTGGGGCTTAGTGTTGGACAAATTGGCCCTCACTTTCTGCAAATGTACTTCTTGATTCTGCAGCAGTCGCCTGTCTATCAAAACAGGAGTCATAGCTTTCTGTACCCAGGCCATCTCTCCATCTCTTTCTGTACCCAGGCTGATTCTCATGGCAGGCACCAGAGATGCAGTGTTCCCAAGACCCATTCTTACCATCCTTTCAAACCAGACCCTACATTCTCATAGGATACCCATTTAACACAACCACGTGAGCTCATGCCAATCCTAGACATGCCCCACACTTGCTCCCTGGCCTCAGAGATGCGCACATAACCCAGGCAGTCCTGCAGAGTCCTTTCAGTTTCCAACAGATATCGCCAGCTCCTTGCTGCTCAACTGGGAAGACATGAGTGTGGGTTGGAAGTCATTTTCCTGACCCTCAAAGGACATTTCTGAAGACAAATGCCAAGAAGAGAAGAGAAGAGCCTTGGGATGCCAGAGACAGAAGCAAGCCGACGCTGCTGGACCCTTGGTGCCTCTGTGAACTGCTCAGTCAGGCCACCAACCTGTCCTCTTGCTCTTCCTCAAGCTGCTTTGAATTGGATTTTTGTCACTTTAATTGAAAAAAAATTGTGACATATTCCCATTCTGGCCCTTTGTCCCTGTCAACAGCTAGAAACTGTTCCCTGGCCACCTGTATGGCCAGGCAGGTGACATTCTTTTCTCATTGCTACAACCAAACATCTAACTAAATCAACTTAAGGAAGGCTTTCTTTTGGCTCGCTGCTTAAGAAAGGCTATAAAGTCCATCACGTCAGTGAAGACATGAGTGGCAGGAGGAAGAGGCAGCTGGTCACATTGTACCCACCACCAGAAAAGAAAAAGGACAGGAAGTGGGACCCTGCTATAAAACCCCAAGGCCTGACCCCCAGAGACCCACTTTTTCCAGTGAGGTTCCAACTCTTAGAGATTCCACAAATGATGAAAACAGCGCCACCAACTGGCGGCAAGCACTCAGGCAGGTGACTCTGGGGGGGCTTTCCCCTTCATCCCGTACACCTCTTTCATCCAGAAGCACTGTCCCCGCACATTTAGGGGCCCACACCACACTCAGGTTTGCAGGAGCCAGGTGGTGGTTAACTCAGTCTGCCTTCCTTGTTGCAGTCTGGTATGTGGTTCTACTTGGCAGTATCCACGACAGGGAGGTCACTCAAGAAATGTCTGTGGAATAAAGCAAGAAAGCATGAAAAGAGAGCCAGAGAGCAGTGGACAGCAGTCAGGCAGCAGGTCTCACGTTTCTGTGGTGGGTGTCCTTGTAAAAGCCGCTGTCTCCCCTCATCACAGCTCTGTACTTTGTACTCTGGGCAATGACAACGACAATATTTACTAAGGTTGTTCCTGGATGGAATAAAAACGGAATGCTAGATTGTCTGTAAAATAAAAACAGACCTCTTTACATAAGGGACCAGTCCTGGATTTAAAAGGTCAGGGCAACTGAGAGTAACAATCTCCACAGCAGGCCGGCGCTCCTCAGGGGGCCTCAGCTTACCCATGTATGAGGTGAGAGCAGGGAGGCAGTTTACCCATGTATGAGTTTGAGAGCATCCCTGAGTCTGTGTCACTTAGCACTTGGTGTGTTCCAGTTTCCATATCAGTGTAAGCAAGATGTCAACCCAGGATTCTGAAATGGGTAGAGTTCCCTCTTGTCATCTTTTCCAGCCTTTTACTGATGGCTCAAACTTTGCCCGCTAGGTGAATTTATCACTTTTGGTCACTGTGACCAACTTCCTGCCATAAATACCCTAAATGGAGGAATTATGTGATGCATCTCACAGAATCAGTGGGTCCTTGGCTCTGTTGGTTCAGACGAGGCAGAACCTGCTGACAGGAAGCACGTGATGGAGACTGCTCACCCTGTGATGACCAGGAAGGATAGAGGAGACAGGAAGGGACCAGGTCAATATGTCAATGTATAACCAGGTACATATCCTTTTCAAAACACATCCTTGTTGCCGAGTTCCTCCAGTCAGACCCCACCTACCACCTCCCAATCATCTATTTCCATCTTTTTTTTAATTAAGAAAATTTTTATTCATTGTACATACCAATCACAGATCCCCCTCTTCCCTCCTCCCACCCCTCGAGCCTCCCCACCCCAAACCCACCCCCCAATCCCTCTTACAAGAAGATAAGGCCTCCCATGGGGAGTCAGCAGAGCCTAGTACATCCAGTAGAGGCAAGTCTAAGCCCCTCCCCCTGCCTCAAGGCTGTGTGAGGTGTCCCACCACAGGTAGTGGGCTCCAAAAATCCAACTCATGCATCAGGGGTGGATCCTGATCCTATTGCCAGGGGGCCCCTTAAGCAGATCAAGCTACACAACTGTCTCGATTACACAGAGGCTTTGGTTAGGTTAGAGTCACCTTGATCTAACTGTCTTTGGCAAAATCCTCATGGATTCACTGTGAGATGTGCTTACTAACCTCCTAGGCAATCAAGCTGACAAGATTAACCATCACAGGTCATCAAGATGGTTCAGGGGTAAAGGCACATTCCCCTAAGCCTGATTATCTGAGTTTGAACCCTGGGTCCCACAAGTTGTAGAGAACTGACTTGTGCAACTTGTTCTCTGACCCTGATACATGCTCCTGAGAGTACACTACACACACACACACACACACACACACACACACACACACACACACAAGAGAGAGTTAAATAAATGTAAAAATAACCATTATACTAGCTAATTAACATATACTGTCCTGTTCTTTAAAATGGCTCTCTGAAGTAGGTAGACTCTATTGACCTCTTCCTAAATCCATGGAATCGGAGATAGAGAGACTTTAGGTAACATTCCAGAGTATCACAGCTACTCAGTGATAAGGTCTATGATTCAAACCTGATGGCAAGCTTCTTAGCCATCTTACCCACTGTGCTTCACTGCTCTGGGTCTCACTGTGTCACTTGACAAGGGGGCAAAGAGAGGCTGTATCTGCTCCTGACCACAATAATAGTCCTGGGTGCAGGGAGCCTGCGCCGAGCAGGAATGCCACACTGCTAATGGAAGAAAATGCAATTATGGGGCATAATTACAGTGTGTCGCATTCTGCAATTACACTGATGGTATTTAATATAGAGCATATTCGGAAGCTAAATGGAATGGGAACACCCCCAAACAGAACCACCAGGCTGCCGGGAACCTGTTCCCTCCACCCTGCAGAGTCACAGGCCTTCTGCTTAATGGGAAATACCTTGTCCCTTCAGAGCTGATCCCTAAATCATCATCCTGCCCTCAGCTCCACTTCCAAGGCTCCCCTCACCCCGGCAGCTCCTCTGCCTCCTTGCTAGTCACCTTCTCCTCTACACATCCCAACGCTTACAAGCTTCCTGCTGGTCTAACCACTTCCAGAGATCCCTCTGGGTCACATTCTGCACTGCAGATCAGAAGACTATTGCAAAAGTCAATTGCCACTCACTTGCTGAGTCGCAACACTGCCGCTCAGCCAAGGACCCCGGACTCACTGGCCCTAGGTGGCCTTCCTCCTCCTCTATATCTTTCCAGCCATTCAGAATCTTTCACCCCGGCCAGGTTTGTGAGTGGCTTCCTCTATGACAATGCCTTGCTTGCCATCTTTGCCTGACTGGAAGTCACTGAGACTCCTCTCAACCCTAGACATTGCTACAATACATCCTTTGTCTGTACCATGGCAGAGAGTCCCCTTTGGGGTGATGGTCCTGTTTCTACTCAGCTTCTGGGGAGTTGGTTTGCATTGGTTTGGAAGTCTAAGGGGTTTGTTTGTTTGTTTGTTTGTTTGTTTTGGTGTGTGTGTGTGTGTGTGTGTGTGTGTGTGTGTGTGTGTGTGTGTGCGTGTGTAGACATCATCTTACTATATAGTCCAGGCTGTGTTGGAACTCACTAAATAACCCAGACTGGTCCCAAACTCATAGCTATCCTCCTGCCTCAGTCTCTCAACTACAGGCATCACAGGAGCAGGCCACCCCACCCAGCTCCTTTGTTTTCATTTCTGTATCAGCTGCCTACAGCAATGCCTGGCACAGAGTGAGTGCATTAAGGGAATGAAGGAAATACATTGAAATCATATGCAAGCAGTAATATTTTATTTCTGTGACTTCAAATAAGAGAAAACAGATAATGGCAGCCAGTCACAGACAGAGTCATTTTAGGCCTTCTTTTGATTTTAAAAATGATTTGAAAAGAAGATTAGAGACACAAAGAATCTCACCCAAAGTCACAAAAGAATGTGACAAAGAAAGAAGGGGAAAAAGGCTTTGTATTTGAGGCTTGCTGTGGTCTCCTAAAACGATGAACTACTTGGCTCTTTAGACTCAACTAGCCAAGCTAAGGGAAGGAGGCATTTAAAACATTGTAAATGTTGGGGCTGGAGTGACAGCTCAGTGGTTAGGAGCACATGTTGCTCTTTTTTGTAAAGGATCTTAGTTTAGTCTCACATCCATGTTGGAAGGTTCATGGCTACCTATAACTTCAGCTCCAGGGGATCTTGACACCCTCTTCCGGCCTGTGTAGGCACCTGAACTCATATGCGCACATACCTGCACACAGACACACACACACACACACACACACAGACACACACACACACACACATATGCGCACACACCTGCACACACACACACACACACACACACACACACACACACACACATAGAATTAAACTAACTTTTATGTGTATGGGTATTTTATGTGTATGGGTGTTGTGCCTTCATATGTGCCTGTGTACCACATGCATGCCTGGTACCAGAGGAGGCTAGAAAAGGATTAGGTTCCCTGAGACTGGGGCTACAGATGGTTGTGAGCTGTCATGTGGGTTCTAAAAGACCTGAATTGAATGCAGGTCTGTTAGAAGAGCAGCCAGTGCTCTTAACCACTGAGCAATCTCTCCACTCCTATAATCTTTTTTTAATTGAAAATGTTAATAGAAAATGTTCGAATAATGAGCCTGTAATGCGGTTGTTCAGATTCTAGAGCTTGGTGCTAAGGTTTGAGGGTTTGTGCTCTCTCCAAATTCACATCTTAGAATTCTAATCTCCATACGACAATGTTAAGAGCATCAGCAGATAATCAGGGTCAGATGAGGTCATGAAATGTGTAGTCTTCTGTTGTAGAATAGACTATTACTTTAACTATAAAAAGATGTGTTACATTTGTTTATGCTGTGAAATATTACTTTAACTATGTATAGGATAGGTGTGTTGCATTTGTTTATGCTGTATTTGTTTAATATGTAAAGATGTGTTGCATTTGTTTCACCTTGCCTGCCTAAGACCTGATTGGTCTAATAAAAATCTGAATGGTCAATAGCTAGGCAATAGAGGTATAGGCAGGGCTGGCCAGCAGAAACAATAAGTAGGAGGAGGAATATAGACTTGAGAAAAAGAGAAGGAGACACCAGGGGCCAGCTACCAGACAGACAGACACAGGAAGCAGGGAAGTAGGACATACAGAATAAAAGGTAAAAAGCCCTGAGGCAAATGTAGATGAAGAGAAACAGGTTAAATTAAGTTATAAGAGTTAGTGGGACAAGCCTAAGATAAGACCAAGCATCATAACTAATAATAAGTCTCCTTGTCTTTATTTGGGAACTGGTTGGAGGCCCAAAGAGAAAACCAGTTAGTCTTTATGGCATGATTTGATTCAACCCTTAAAAGAAGAGCTTTCTTTCTCCTTCCCTCCTTCCCTTTCTTCCTTCCCTCTCTGGATACACACCAAGGAAAGGCCATATAAGAACAGGAGACAAGACTGCCCTCTGCACAGCAGAAACACAGCCCTGCCCAGAACCCAGAGCCCACCGGGCTTCCCTCTATTCTTTGGACTTGCAGCCTCAGCACTGTGGTGTATAAATCTCAGTTTTGAAGCTGCCTTCTGAGTCATTCTGTCAGGGAGCTGAAGCTGGCTGAGACAGCTGGCATCACAGCTCATGACTTCCTTCAGCTAGGATTGAATAAAAGGGAAATCCATTTTCACTAAGGTGCAAGCTCTACTGGGCTTTTGTAGTCACCGACTGCCCTTGGGGACACATGAGCACACCAGAGAGGGACAAGACAGACGCAGCCTGCAGAAGTCATGTCTTACCTTCAGGAGTTTATTTATTTAGAATACAAAATACGACTTTGCGCTGTGAAACACCCCAGAGGCTGAAAGCTTTGAGAACTGAACTTACGAAGCACCAGAGTGTCTCTTCCTCGTGCCTGATCATTCACTTATTCGGCCAACGGTTTCTGAATACCAACTGCTGTCAGGCATAGGACCACAGCAGTGAATCAGCAGCTCTCTGCCCTCATGCAAGCTCGACTCCAGGGACCTGGGCTAGAAGAGCCGCCTTCACGAGCAGTTCTCTACCCTGACACCTCAGAATGAGAGGAGTGCTAAAGTAAGAAGATGCAACCCCACCATCTTGTTTCACAGATGGGCAAATGACCTCAGAGAGAACAGCGTTGTGTCCCAGGTCAGATTGCATTTCCCTCGCAGCTTCTCTTGTACTGTGACCCAAAGCTATCTCTATTTATGAGTGCCTCGGCAGACCCGGTCCTGGCATTGCTAGTCACAGACCTGGGTCAAGCTCTGAACCCACCCCTTTCCTGGTCAGTTTGCTTAAGCTCGGTGTCTCCACTTCCCGCATCTACAGAATGGGCACAGCATCAGTCCTTTTCTTGTTGCTGTGATCAGTCCAGATAATCCCCGGCATGTGCCTAGGGCTGGTGTCCTGAGTGATTCCATTCCACATCCTATCAAGTTGCTGATTGACACTAACCGTCACAAGCATCGTAACGGTACTGATGATGATCTCAGCATCACAACTCTTCCCTCCTACTGAGGGGGCTCACAGGGGATGTGGGATTTGGGAAGTGGGGATGATTGTAAAAGGCTAGCTGTGGGTGGCAGCGAGCACTTGATTAGTGCAAATGGGGACAGAATTCAGCTGTAGGCAATTTTAGCAAAGTGAATTTTAGGTTTAAAAAAGGAACCCTAAGTTGGAAAACTACCAAATGTTTACAGTTTGGGTTGTGAGTCTACTTTTCATCAGCCTGTTTTATAAAACGTCAATGCAGGCAGTATTTCTGATGAGACTATGGCATCCCAATTAGAATGTAATGGTGTGAAATATACACACAGTCTTGAAGACAGGATAAGAGAGTATGGGAGGAATCTCTTGTGCCATCCTTGTATTAAGTCACATGTTGACATTATCTTTGGGAGACATTCACTTCCAAACAAATTATAAAGTAAGTATCCCTTCTACTCACACATTTAACTGTCTGATAACTTGACAATCTGCTGGACAACCCCACTTGCTGGATCAGGCTTGCTAGAGAGTCCCTCTTTCCTCTTCCGGCCTTCTTGCCCTTACTGAGGGAGACACATCTGCCTGTTCTGTTAGGGTTCTTTCTGCTTCTTTAGTTACAAATAGAAAAAAAAATGCTCCTTATGAATATCCTTAGCCAGATGAAGACTATGAGAATCACCATGACAGCCCAGAAAAGCTATGTGGAAAGCTTGGGAAAATCTGGTCAGGGTGGGGTTAGCTGGTTTTGAAGTCCACACCTTCCCCTAGATTCATGGTCTCTAAGGAGTTGCAATCTGGTTGCCTAGCTTGGCTCACTAGCTGGCCTATGACTGGGAAGGATTGTAGGGGAGTGGAACATGACTCCCAGATCCATAAAGGAGGCCTGTCTCCAGTGCGTGGATGCCAGCTCTCAGGGAAGGACCAGCCAAGACACTGGCACTGGAGGGAAAAGCTTGCATCTTGGGCAGGCCTTGGTAAGGAAGAATGTAAGGAAGAATGCAGCAGAGGATGGGCCTGACCCTGAGTTGGACTTGGCTGCTCTGAAAAGACTGTTCTGCCTCAGTGGGCTCTCGTTTCCTCACCTAGAAAATGGCAGAGGAGTGTTGTCAGTCCCCTCCTGCTAGAAAGTGACCACGACCTTATTCGCGCCTGTTCTTGTCATCCTCCGGGCTGGCTCACCTAGTAATGCGAGGTGCTGGCTGGGCTCAACAGCAGTCGCCCTCCGGACTGTCCCCTGCTGCCTGCCTAAGCACCCCATGCTTCTCCAACCCTCCTCTGGCCCCTTCCCTCCTCCTTGCTCTCCTGTGCACTCTCCTGTGTAGTTTTGCCCTAGGAATAAAAAATCAAAAGCTGCCGTTTGCAGAGATTTCCAGAGTCTAATTGATCAGGAATTGCTAATTCAGCAAACCTATGTGTCAGGAAGGGAACTTAACTTCCTGCATGATGGATCCTGTTAAAAGAAAAAGAGAAGAGAACTGTACACACACCCATCACATCAGCCCCAATTATGCTCCCTGGTCAACAATGCCTTCCTGTGCTTGCAAAAGTGTCCTCAATACAGATGCCCCATGGCATGAAGCACCCAGGGGAACTAGCACTGAGTCCCAGTTGTGTAGACCACAAGAGAACCCAGTCTTTCACATGTCCTGTTCAAAGGAAGGAGACTGAGAGGGTCACCAGGAAGTCTACTTGAGGGTACTGAGGAGTGAGAGTACTGAGGAGTGAGGGTACTGATGGGTGAGGGTACTGAGGAGTGAGGGTACTGATGGGTGAGGGTACTGAGGAGTGAGGGTACTGATGGGTGAGGGTACTGAGGAGTGAGGGTACTGAGGAGTGAGGGTACTGATGAGCGAGGGTACTGAGGAGTGAGGGTACTGATGGGTGAGGGTACTGATGGGTGAGGGTACTGATGGGTGAGGGTACTGAGGAGTGAGGGTACTGAGGAGTGAGGGTACTGAGGAGTGAGGGTACTGAGGAGTGAGGGTACTGATGGGTGAGGGTACTGAGGAGTGAGGGTACTGAGGAGTGAGGGTACTGATGGGTGAGGGTACTGATGGGTGAGGGTACTGAGGAGTGAGGGTACTGATGGGTGAGGGTACTGATGGGTGAGGGTACTGATGAGCGAGGGTACTGAGGAGTGAGGGTACTGAGGAGTGAGGGTACTGATGGGTGAGGGTACTGAGGAGTGAGGGTACTGATGGGTGAGGGTACTGAGGAGTGAGGGTACTGAGGAGTGAGGGTACTGAGGAGTGAGGGTACTGAGGAATGAGTGATAACCCCACAACAGCACATCAGAGACCAAAGCAAACATAGATGGACTGGGACGGAACCATCCCACTGCAACTAGGGAAGCTTGTTGAAATAGTCTAGGCAGAGGAAGCGGCAGCCACAGCCACGTGGGTGTCACTTGTTTACAGCGTAGAAATGAGTTTAGTTGGCACAGACATTGCAGTGGCCAACACCAACATAAGTCATTTCATCTTTCTTGAGCCTGCTTCAGCATCTGTCAAAAGGGCATGGCTGTCCCCTGCCTGCCTGCCTCTGCAGCTGGAGAGGAATCAGAGACACACTCCTCTATGACAGTTCTGAGACTTGCAGGGCGTTGTAGAGACAGGCCTTAAGGTGAGTTCTCGAGAACTGCGTGGGCTCGGGGCCCCTAGTACCTGTGGCTCATGTAAATGAGAAAAGAAGGTCAAGCCAGCCTTGTGGGGACTCCTAAAGGGAGAGTAGAACATGCCTTTGTCTTCATCTGCTGACCTTCCAGCCCCATGTTTCTGAAACCACGGGTCTCCAGAACTTAGGTTTCTTCTACCTACCCTAAGTCGCTTGTATGTGGAGAAGGATCCAGCTAGCTCAATAAGTAGGAAACCTGAAGACTCACTAAGCCTCTCTTAGTTTCCATTTCCTCCTCTATAAAATGGGCTCGGATTGCTATTTCACATGATTTTTTAAAACTCATCACCGTAAAGTGTCACACACACACACACACACACACACACACACACACACACACACACACACACACACACGAGAGGTAAGCTAAGACCATCTTTCCCGCCCTCTACAATCTTTTTTCATAATGAGAATCGCTCACCAGGAGTTAAACCCCTCATGAGAGAGCAGGGGGACTTCGTTGGAGGTCGTGAACCTCTACTCTATTTCCGGCTCTGCCCTTCGGTTAATTTCCTCTTGTTTGCGCTTTGCTCCTCTCAGAGTCGGGAGCGGTTTCTGAGGCTCCATGCCCACTGGCTTCCCAGTGGCTGCAGCCATTTGGATGTCGTAGGAAATAGCTAGGCAGGGTATTTCCTCCTAGCTCGATCTACCTCAGATCCCCTACCTAGCAAAAGCCGTGTGTCCACCTCACTGCTGCCTCTGATAACCTCATCTTCTCTCCTTAGCCTTCTCCTCCTAAGGAAGCAGCAACTCCCCAGTATAACAGCCTCTAGTTGCCTCTCTTTCCCCCATTTGGCTCCTTGGTCCTTCCACTTTCCATGTGTCCATTCCCTCTATTAAAAGATGTTCCTAATGTGCTTTTAGGCCCCGAACCCTGACCAACACCGTGGGTGTTCTTTTACCATCAAGGGAAGACAGAGGTTGGTAAACCCATTTATATTCAGGGACTTGTTACTGTTTCTCAGTGGCCCCACCCACCTTCCCTGTCAGGCCCCTTACCTGGGCCGTAATCATCTCTCTGGCTCCTTTCATTTGCTCAAAACCAAAATCAAAACTGAACTCTCTAACGCTGTTGCTCCTAACCCAGCCCCTTCGTTCTCTGTTCCCTGTTGGCCCATCTAATCTTGTTCTCATCCTTCTAGAGACAGATGCCTGCACATCTTGGAGAGGTGTGTTTGTGCAGCCTTCAGATTGCCTGAGCCAGAGCAAGTGCTCACAGAAAACTCTACTTCACTACAGGTTTTACATTTCACAGGTCTACTCGTCCTCCCATTTTTAGAGTGTTCTGCTTTGCACCCTTTTGTAACGTATTGTCAGATAGTATGAATCAAATTCTGGCTTTCCCGTTTACGATTATGTGAGCTGGGAAACAATTAGTGAATGTCTCTCTCTGATACCCTGTCCACTCTGCAAATCAGGACACTAATACCTCCCCCCGGCAGGGTGGTTTTAACGACAGAGGAAGCAGGTTCCCACTTTCATCTCCTGTCCTTGGACCTGACCTCATTGTAAGCTTGTGTCTATCCCTACATCACCCCTCTCCTGTTTCCATGGTGCAAATGGCCTCTTGGTGGTGAAACAATGAACTCCCCATTCAAGTTTACCATGAGGTACACCAAGATCCAGTGGCCTGTGTTTTCACAAATGTGAGGCTGGAAGCCCATCAGGTAAAGACAAAGATGCATTCCCACCCTCTCCAAGGAAGCCATCCTGGGTACCAACCACTGTTCTCCCTGGACAGTGAAATGAATCACCCTCCACTGGCCCCTACCCCATACCCCGTTCCAATTGCATTTGCCTTAACTCAAGAAAGAAAACAGGAAACCACTTTCTTTCAAGAGCTACACACCAAGACACCCCACCAAGAAGCTAATTCTTATCTTCAGATCACTCAATCCTTGGGCTTTATCTAACATGTCCACAGATAGGCCAGTCATACAGATTCCAAAAACACTGACATATTTCTCTGCACAATTTGCAAGCAAAGCAATAATGCTCTAATTATGTGTCTATTATTGCCATCATCATAATGTACCCACGTAGATGGTGGCAGCTAGACTGGGTTAATATATTCATTAGGAACAGGCACGAGCAACATGACATTAATACTGCTAATAATACCTAATTGAGCTTAATTACAATGTGATGCCTAATATATTGTGATGAATTTATTCTCAAAGTATTTACATATTTGTAGTTGAGTAATTAGCATTCCTCCCATAAATAACTCCTTAAAAGTCCACTCCAGCTTGGAAGCAGGAGAAGGGTTGTTCATACCTTCCTGCTTAGAATGCCCTGGCCAAGAAAAAGCTCTTAATTATTGCAAAGATACATATATCACGTCTTCCTTGAAGGCAAAGTGACAGGTCCCACAGGGGAAGGCATTTCTGGGTAAAGGTAGCAGAAGAGGTTTGTTCTCTCCACTCCAAGTGAGACGAAGAGATTCCATTCTGCCACTCTGCTGTGCTTGGCAGGCACACAGGTCCAAGGTCTGCCAGTGTGATGGACTGGAAGAGGAACACATATGCACCGCAGGAGTGTGACCTGGCTAGAAAGAGGGCTTACAGAGGTGCCCTGAGAGTACTCGGTCAGCATGCTGACCCGGCAGGGGAGAAAATGCCTCAGATGAGACCACTCTCCTCTCAGACTTGATGAGCTGTCACAGGACAGAAAACAACAGCGAAGATTAGATTCTGAAGTCAAGTCCCTGCTCAGCCACTTGCTACCCTCATGTCCTTAGGACAAAAACACAGCATATATGGGCCTCTATTTTCCCTCTACATTATATTTACTGGGTTCCTAATAACAACAATAAATTAGTATCTGGAATTCTGGATTCCAGTCCAGTGGATAAACAGTTAAACGCAGACTGCATTCCAAAGCTCTCCCTCTCATTTAGTCCCAGTGACATCAGGCAAGTTAGTGGACCTCAGGTTCCTCACTCAGAAAATGAGAATTAATATATCTGACACAGCGTTGTCGTAAGAATTAAGTGAACGAATAATTCATGGAAATTTCTTGGGGCACCTGGCATATAGGAGATGTCGAGTGTCAGCCAGCATTATGACTGCTATGACCATCCCTTTTGTGCAAGGTGCCAACTCTAGGTAGTTGGAGCAGTAACAGAATTCAGCACGCTGCTCAAATGGACAAGAGGGCTATCAATTGCTAAGAACAAGGTCAAGGTTGGATAGACAAGAACTCAAGCGCGTCACTTCCATCCCTCCCCCACTCTGCTTCACGTCTGTGTTTGAAGATGAGATGTCTCTCCTTCCTGCTGCCTTTTTTTCAGGCCTCCCCCACCATTATGGACTCTCCCTCTGAAGCCTCCACCCAAAATCAACCCTTTTTTCCATACATTGCTTTTGGTCATGGTGTTTTATCATAGCAACCAAAAAAGTAACTGATGCTCCTCACGGCCAGAGTCGGGGAGCAGCTGCGACCCAGCAACTGTTCTCTCTCTCTCTCTCAGGAGGCTGTTTGTATTACTGCCCGCTGCCCAGCTGTGTGTGGCCTGTTGAAGTCTGCAACAGCCCATTGCATCTCCACACCCATCATGCTGGTTCCTGAACTGCCTGCTGTAAGAAAAGAGAGGAAAACTAAAAGTGCGTGCACACTTTGCAGCTGAAGTAGGGGCAGCGAGCTCAGTTAGGAACGTGCCTAAGAAGGAGCATGGGACAGACGCCGAGTTCCAGTTCCCTTCTTCTTTTTTATAATTTTTTTTTTTTTATTTTATGTGCATTGGTATTTTGCCTGCATGTATGTCTGTGTGAGGATGTCAGATCTTGGAGTTACAGCCAGTTGTGAGTTGCCATGTGGGTGCTGGGAATTGAACCCAGGTCCTCCAGAAGAGCAGTCAGTGCTCTTAACCACTGAGCCATCTTTCCAGCCCCCAAGCCCCCTTCTTCTATCATGCTGCCTGTGCCGCATTCCACAGGAACCAGACAGCCTCTTGTGCAGATAGTGTCACATACCAGCTGGGACTTCAGCCCCCAGATATCTCTCTCTCCCTCCCTCTCTCTGCCTCTGTCTCTCTGTCTCTCTCTGTGTTCCTCTCTCCCCCTCTTCCTCTCTCCCCCTCTTCCTCTCTCCCCTTCTTCCTCTCTCCCCCTCTTCCTCTCTCCCCCTCTTCCTCTCTCCCTCCCTCTCTTTTCCTCCCTCTCCTTCTTTCCCTCTCTCCCTCTCTCCCTACCCCCCAGTCTCCATCAAAGGCTGGAAAACTCTTGCTCCTTCATCTTAAATCCTAGAAAATTCAATCCCAGAAGAGAGAGTGCCTCTCCCTGGAGTATAGTTGTTCCTCATTCCATGGCTCTGCTCCTGATACAGTGAAGAGAGGCAGAGGATCTGCAACTGGAGGCTAACTCCAGCAGGCCCACAGCCTCACCTCTGTATGGAGTAGTCTGTGTTTGCCAGTCCGACACCCGTACCCACTCTCTACCATTCTCCACTTAGACTGAATCCTAAGTAGAGCAGCACCAGGCTTCCCACTCTTCAGTTTCCCACTGGGGTCAGTTGATGTCACCAGCAGAAGACCCAAGGGCAAGAGGAGGTGGGAGGGGAGCATGTTCCTTCTTGTTTTCTCCAGATCTCACCACTGAAGCGCTGGTGTATCTGCATGCCTGTGTCATCACCCCTGCTCTGTGGCTCCTCTTTTTCCTGCACTTCCAGAAACATTGGTCATCTCATTGTGTTTAAAGTCTAAGGAAGCAATGGCTCTTCTCTCTTGCTGCTCCTGATGGCATCACCACCACTTGCTGGCTCATTAACTTTACCCACAGCTCTATTCAGCTCCAATATTAAATAATTCTCTTCAGTTAACCACTGTTTCTTGAAGAGCCCCTGCCCAATACCAACCTCCAGGAAAAGAGGTCTAACACAACAGTCCCTGTTTCTCAAAATTTACTCCAGGCTTATTGCTTTTGTTCATCTCACTGAGCTCTCCATTGCTCCAGAACATTGCCATGCTCCTGGGGCACATCAAAGTCACCTCACAGCAGAGCTGAAGTGCAGAGGAGGGGTGCCTCAGCTTGCCTGGGAAGTTAGGGTGTGTGGCAACAGTGATTAGAAGAATATTAGGAAGATACAGAGGAAGGACCGACATCATCCCTGAAGAGTGCTTGCATACAGGAAGTTCCTGGTACAGTCTCCTTCCCTACCCCTTGTTCCTCTCTCATTCCAAACTCAGAAATTGAACATTGAGAGGCAGAATGGCCCAGTGTTTGAGCTGTGTCCAAATTTAAGGTCTAGTCTGGAGTGTTAGGCAAGTAAGTTAAGCATTCTGTACTTCAGTTTCCCCTCTGAAAAACAATGGTAATAACTGGTAATATCAACCTCCTGAGATAGTCCCTGAGGATTACACAAGTAAATGTGTTTCCAAGTGTTTCTAGGCATGCCTGGGACAGGGAAAGTACTCAGAGAGTCCCAGCTGTTTTAACTTGAACACCTTACATGATGAAACTGGACAGGATGTTTCATACCCACATCCTCCCTAGCACAGTTTGTACAGTGTCCATTCTGTCCACCACCCAGTTATGGGTCATTCAATCCAGACCTTCAAAGGTTAATAAAAGAGTAAACTGAGGATAGAGAAGTACCCTAAAGTGAAAGTCATGACCTGTATATAGAAAAAAATATGCTGTGGGCACCAACACAAGTCTACACAGCATCCTTTATAAAGAAATGGCCAAGAGTGACCCGGCGTAAACCTCTGCCAGCTGGTAGCCCCTAACCTTAGATATCCTACACAACTCACTCCCTAGAACCTCAGTTGTTCTCATCTTTAAAAGGAAAAAAGTGAGTTCTAAACTCCCTATGCACTAACTGATGTAGACATAGCAAGAGAACCATCTAAAGACACACAAGAGCTGCCCAGCTCACTTCCTTCCCCGACCTGTCTTGGCCAAGACCTTGCTAATGGAATCCTGAGATATTAGTCCAAGGTCTCGGACACTTGGCCGCTGCCAACCGGCTGTCCTTTGTCTCTGTGAGTCCAGGTCCTGGGTCTTTGTTCCTTCATTAAACTGTATTTCCCTCCTGTCCTAGATGTTGTCCATTCCAATGGAACTGGCTTTTAAAGGTCTCTTGCAAGAGGGAGGGACCATTCTTACTTGACATTGTGCAGGATCTGTGTCCAGAAATCCAAAGTAACTCCTTATACAGTGTTACTAAACAGGCTCCTAGAGATGTCAATGGGCATAGATACTTCGGACATAGAAAGGAGCCTTAGCATCTGCCTGTCAGTCAAACTTCAGACAAACAGAACAGGTGTGTATATGTGGGTTGGGGGTATAATATAGAGAATTGGCTTACATGATTATGGAGGTTGACAACTCCCAAGATCCTCAATATGAATAGGTCCTGTGGACCAGGAGAGACAATAGGATAATCACAGTCTGAAGGCAAGTAGGTTTTCCATCCAGAAAGTTAATGTTTCAGATCAAGCTGTTGTTTTTAACTCAATAGCAGGAAAAGGCCAATGCCCCAGTTCAAATGTAGTCACTGTCAAAATACCAGAGACACTGTTCCCCTGCTGTAATAAATGCCTGAAATAAATAAACTTGTTAAGAAGGAAGTTTTTTTGGCTTACAGTTTGAGGCTCTGGTCCATGATCATCTGGCCTTACTGCATTAGAGCCTGTGGTGAGGCTGCATAGCATGGCAAGGTGTGCATAATGAAGCAAGGCTTCTCACTTCATATAAAAGGCAAAAAAGAAAGAGATGGAGGAAGGGCATGGTCACAATGACCAGACAACCTCTCACAAGGCTCTATCTCTGAACATTTCCTCTACTTTCCAATAGCAACACCCTGGGAACCAAGACTTTAACACAGCATCTTCAGGGGACCTATAGGATGCACATTGTGGAACTTAGTGTTTGTTGGGTATTTGCCGCTGGGCTTTGTGGGACCTGACTCTTAGAAGAAAAGCAATACCAGGTGAAGATCTAAGACCTAGCAGAGAAACAAACAGTGTCTGGTATAATGAGACGTTTTCTGTCCTGCCAGCCATCTTCCAAATAATGACACTGAGACTTCTTATTAATTATGAAAGCTTGGCCTATAGCTTAGGTTTGTTCCTAACTAGCTCTTACAACCTAAATTAACCCATTTATATTAACGTACATTTTGTCACATGGCATTACTTCTCTTCCATCTTGCACCTCCTGTTTTCTCTTCATGTAGCTGATGACTCTGGCCTTCTTCCCAGAGTCTTCTCTGTCCCTGGAATTCCTACCTAATGTCTTTATAGCTATTGGCTGTTCAGCTTTTTATTACACTAATCATAGCAATACACCTTCACACAGTGTACAAATATCCCACAACAGTCTGAAGTCTTTAGGACATAGATGCTGTAGAGAAAAACTGTATAGGATGAAAAATAAAAGAGCCATGACAGAATCTAGGGGGTTTCTAGGATATTAAGAAGAAGCATAAACAGCTTTGCCTTGCATAGCGGTGTCTGCAATCCCAGCATCTGGGTGTGGATATTTCACACAAGCCTGGTATATATGGAAAGAATTTTTCTCAGAAAAAAATTTAACTTTTTCAAAAGTAGAAAAACATCTAGGAAGGAAAGTAGGGAGTTTAAAAAACTGTAAAGACATTCAAAAGATTAGCCAACAGTCAAGCATGGCGAGATAGTGATGAACAGCCTTTCTTGTTCATCAGGCTGAGTGATGGGGACAGAAGCCTCCAGCCCCACTCCTGAAGATGAATTAGAAGTGAGGGAGAAGAGACAGGAAGATACAGGAGATAATATTGGGGTGCTTGTATGGGGAGTTAGGAGAGCTTAGGCCTGATGCTTGTCTGCATGTGGGTAGATAGCAAGAAATGGATCCTCCAGGGAAGGAGAGAGTACAAGCCACAGGGGTGTAAATTAAAGCTCGCAAAGCACTTCCACATATCTTTTCTCTTTCCTTCAATATACTCCTGATATGGTTCTTGGGAATATGGTTATTAACCCACTTTATATCAATAAACTTGAAGTTAGTGGAGTTCAGTGATTGACTCAAGGTCCCATGATCAATGGTATGCTTCAGACTAAGTGGTCTTTGGCTTCACATCTGGTGCTTTTTCTTATACACCACATTTTTTCTTACTGTTTAGGCTGAGGCAGATCATAGCCCTGCGTTTACCAAAGAGTTTTAGTAAGCAAGAGGAAAGAGAATTAAGCCATTCTTAGGACACCAGTCATGTACCACACACCATGCTGAGCACTAAGGGTCATTCAGTGAGCATTTATTAAGTTCCTACTATATGCCAGGCAGAATACCTGGGAAGCAGCAGGAAACAGATGAAACTCTGCCCTTGTGGGCATTACACACTACCAGGGAATAGAGAGAGTCAAGATACCTTGTGTGCCTATATCCATCAAAGTTGTGCCAGATTCTGTTCGGAACCTGAAGATATAGATAGCAATGAACACACTTCAGAATAAATGTAAAATTTGAAACAAACACATTTATACATGATGGCAAATGCTACAAAGAAAATTAAGGAAAGAATCAGGACTGCTGGGATGGGAGGACTGTACTTTTTCAAGGTGGCTAGAGAGAGGGCTCAGTGGTTGAGAATGCTTGCTACGCAATTAGGAGGACCAGAATTCAGATCCCAGCATCCACATAACAAGTCAGGTGCTCTATGCACACCTGTGACTCCAGATACACCCATGGGGCAGCTCACAACCACCTGTAACTCCAGTTCCAAGCAATCCAATGCCCTCTTTCGGCCTCTATGACCTCCTGCATGTACATGGTGCACATAAACTCATGCAAGCATACACATACAAATAAATAATGAAAACTTTTTTAAGAAAGAGAAAGTTATTGAGGAAAAAAAGCTAAGCAAGACTGAGGAAATGGGCATTGGGACAATCTGTAGGAAGAAGGGATGGCATGAAGAAAAGCCATGAGGTGACCACATTCAAGAAGTGTTCCAGGAATGTCAATGAACTAAACGTACATGGCATGTAATGAGGCTGAGTGGGCAGGGATAGAATGAGGAGCGGTACAGTGGTTATGTGGTGGGTAATGAGATTGATGGAAGGGATAGAGCCCAATGTGCATGGTGTGTAACGGGGCTGACTGAACAAAGACAGAATGAGGAGGGGTACAGCAGACAGGGATGCAGTAGCATAGGTAGCATAGTAGGGTGGAGTAGAGTGAGAAAAGGAAGTTGGACTAGGGTGGAATGAAGTGGGATGTTGGAAGTGGCTGGCCTAGGGCAATGAGATTGAGAAGGGGAGGGAAATCAGTACAATGAAATGGCTTCAATGAAGTGGCATGGAGTGTAGTGCAAGGAGAAGGGGTGTGTCGGGTGGAGTGGTGGATTGGTTGGTAAAGTGAGATGAGATGTGGAGAGCAGAGAATACTGGTTGGCTTAGGAGGGCTGGGTACTGTAGATGCAGGTAGTAAGGGTAGAGGTAGAAAGAACATTCAAGATCTCTAGACACCAGCACATTCCCAGTAACACTGGAATCTCAGAACTACGTATGGTTATGTTCTGACTTGGGTTTTTCACAACACCACTGTGGCTGCCATGCTAAGGACAAACCATAGGGAGAAAGAGAGGGATGGGATAGAACAATTGGGAGATTATGGACTGGACTCACGTGAAAGATATGAGGGGCTTGAACCACTGTAGTAAAAAGTAATACAATGGTGGGTGTTTTGACCTTGGTTGTGGAAGTTAGAAGAGAGTAAGGGACACCCCCAAGATTTTTGCCTGCGCAAATAAAATGAAACAGCTGTCACTGAATATGACTGTGAGATCTACAAGACTGGGAATGTGGAACCTGCTATCTGACTTGAGAATGTTATTAATATTTGAGAAGTCATATCCCAAAGATCTTGATAGGTAGTTGGTTATGTGAGTTTAGAGTTCAGGAAAGAGGTTGAAATGAAGATTAAAAAAATGTAAGGGCCATCGGTTCAGGCAAATGAAGAGGCCCCTGCCAGCAAATAGGGGACAATTCACCCAATGAGATCAACTGCAGGGGACTGGCATGCATGGAATTTTTTTTTTTTTTTTTTTTGGTTTTTCGAGACAGGGTTTCTCTGTGTAGCTTTGCGCCTTTCCTGGAACTCGCTTTGGAGACCAGGCTGGCCTCGAACTCACAAAGATCCGCCTGCCTCTGCCTCCCGGGTGCTGGGATTAAAGGCGTGCGCCACCACCGCCCGGCTGAATGCATGGAATGTTTTAAACCTATGTATTCATAATGATTCTGAAAAGAATAGTGCTGGCCCCTTTGAGGGCACTAAAGAACAAATTCATTATTCAAAACTAGCAAATTAAAAAAAAAAACACTGGTAAATAAAAGAAAAATCATTAAGTATTTAAATTACTTTTCCCTTATGAATTACACTTCTAGGTAATCAATGGTTGATTACAGAAAGTCTCTCTTATAGAAGCACTCTGAGAAGTTGTGAAGGCTTAATAGTAATACACATATCTAAAGAGCCATTGGTCCCAAAGGGTGACCATCAGCAGCATCACAAAGCCAGTGTGGGCATGATGTGACTCCTGACAGCACCTATGAAGCATCGTTGTCCAAAAATGACAGAAAGAGACTAGGCATGATTGTGATTGAGCCTCTGCATCTACTTACCACTTTCTAGGACATGCCAGAAACAGGAGGACATGTTCAAAGATACAAGATGGATTTGATTAGTCAAGAATGTGAAAACTTCATAGAAAAAAAACAACCAGTTTCTTCAACACTGAGAGAGAGACAGAAAGAAGATAGAAATACTCATAAACTAAGAGACCAAAGAACTGTCTGCCAACCTAGTGTTCCATCTGAAGACGGCTTACAGCCAGAGCCAAATGAACAATGGAGTGAGTATTTTAGAATATTTACGAGCTATTGCCATATTTTAGGTGTAATAATTCTGTGTTATAATCACATTAGAGAAAAAAAGATCTTAATCTTTACAAATATATGTCAAAATATTTACATTTCAAACTGTTATTTCTGAGATTTGCTTTGCAGGTGGGATTGAATGATGGAACATGACTACTGATTGTACTTTTCTCAATGCTTGTGCATCAGTTGGAAATTTAAATTTTTCTAAAGTTTTAATAAAACAGTTATCAGCATAATAAATGATATTCTTGGAAAGTCATATGATAAACCAGACCCAAAAGAGTACATATAAGAAATTCAAAGACTAGCAAAATCTGCTGAAAGGGACTCCCTGAGGAGAGGAGCTGTTGACAACGAAAAGGCACAGGGGAATGTTCTGGAGCAATAGGAGCCTTCTGAATCTCAATCTGATACTTCCACACACATTTGTAATCATCTGAACAGTTATAAAGCTACATGATTGACACATTCTACTGTATATAAAAAGTATGCCTCATTTTTTTTTTTAAAAAAAAAAAGGAGTGGGAGAGATTCTGGCATATAAATGTCCTTCACTTGTGTGAAAATGAGATGGCCAAAGAGCAAGTGGGGACCAGAAAGAGGAACAGGGGCTGTGTTATGGTGTCCTTTAACCTCAAGGAGCACAGAAGATGCAAAGAAGCAAGCAAAGATGATGGAAAGCAGTAGGTGGGGACAGAAGGTAAGCAGAGAAGAAGCCCACTGAATTGATGCTCCCCCTGTGTCAGAGGCCATGACTTTGGGCACACCCCTTGAGGAGCCCCTGGTCCAGAGAAGGAGATAACCATAGAAAGGGCTTGGTATGGACACTATTCAAGGATGCTAAGAGCACAGAGAAGAGCAGACAGGCCCTGGCTGTGTTGCATGCTTCAATCTGGACCTCTCACTTGCAAACCTGTGTCCAGGGGCAAGTGACCCTGTAGTCAGAAGTTTCCCTGTGCCCCACCCATCCCACAGCTGCTCGGGCAAATAAACACACAGAGGCTTGTATTACTTACAAACTGTATGGCCTAATGGCTCAGGCATCTTGCTAGCTAGCTCCTATAACTTAACCCATTTCTATTAATCTATAAGTTGCCACATGGCCATGACCTACCAGTTCTTTCACATCTTGCTTCTCCTGGCTGTGGCTGGTGTCTCTTCTCTCCCTCTCCTTTCTTCTTCCTATCTCTTTGCTTGAACTTCCTGCCTGCCTCTAAGCTGCCTTGCCATAGGCCATACAGCTTCATTTATCAACCCATCAGAGAAATACATATTCACAGTGTACAGAAAGTGCTGTGGAATATCATTCTGTATGCTGTGAATATGTGTTGCTCTGATGGGTTGATAAATAAAGCCGTTTGGCCTATGGCAAGTCAGGTTATAGCTAGGTGGGAAACTGAAGAGAGAGACAGAAAGGAGAGGCAGGGGAGATGCCATTCCCACCATCCAGGGAGCAGCATGTAATGGCACACAGGTAAAGCCATGAAACATGTGGTGACATATAGAGTAACAGAAATGGTCTGAGTTTAGTTATAAGAGCTAGCTAGCAAGAAGCTTGAGCCATAGGCCATGGCCAAACAGGTCGTAATTAATATAAGCCTCTATGTGTTTATTTGGGTCTGAGCAGCTGCAGGACTGGGTAGGACACAGGAAAACTTCCAGCCAAATGACCCTACTTCTTAAGCATTGGTTCCTTGTTGTAAAGTATATATCATAGAAACTTTTGTCTCGTGTCTTGGTTAGTTTTTATCAACTTGACACAAGCTAGAGTCATTTGGGAAGAAACAATCTCACTTGAGAAAGTGCACCCACCAGATCGGCCTGTGGGCAGGCCTGTGGGCAAATCTGTGTGGCATTTCCTTGGTTAATGATTGATGTGGGAGGGCCCAGGTCACTGTGGGTGGTGCCACCCCTTGCCAGGTAGTCCTGAGTTGTGTAAGAAAACACACTGAACAAATCAAGAGGATCAAGCCAATAAGCAGTGTTCCTCCATGGTCTCTACTTCAGTTCCTGCCCTGAGTTTCTGCCCTGACTTCCCTCAATGAAGGAGTGTGAGCTCAAAGCTATAAGCTGAAATAAACCCTTTCCTTCCCAAGTTGCTTTTGGTCGTTGTGTTTTATCACAGCAATGGAAACCTAACTAAGACAGTTTGCTTGGGTCACTATAATTACATAGGCTAAACAGTTTGTAATGCATGGAAATTCATTCCATATAGTACAGAGGCTGGGAAGTCTGAGGCGAAGGTTCCATCAGACTGGTATCTACTGAGGACCAGTTTTCCATTAGTAGATACCATAAAGGATGCCTAGGTCTTTTCAGTATTGTTTCACAGGGCAGAGGAGTGAGGGTCCTTTGGTGACCTCATATGAGGGCACTAATCCCATTCCTAGGGGCTCTGTCCTCATGCCTTAATCAACTCCAAAGGTCCCACTCCCTACCTCAAGGTTAGAAATCAACATGGGACTCTGGCGGACAGAAGACACAAAGCTGGTGAGCACTCATCTTCAGACCACCTTGTGATTATGAGATAAAACTTAGGTGACTCACATCAACAGTCTAATGAAGTCTGTGGCACCTAATAGTGGCTCCATAGCTACCTTGCCTGGGTGTATGGTGTGGGCATCGAACCATGAACTTGAAAGACAAGAGAGGAAGGAGTGGATGCTCTCAAGAGAAGAGAGATGTGTGGTGGGCTTCAGATGTGCTGCGTTCTGACCTGGGAAGCCTAAAGGGAGGGTTTTAAAGGCAGGAGAGCAGCTCGGGGTAAAGTCAGTAATGGAGAGTAGGAAGGCTGGTTTGCAGGAACTCTGGCCCCAGAAGAGACCAGAGGCAGTCCGGAGTCCAGAGCCACCTAAGGAGAGTCAGTCACTTATGCTTTCCAGGAAGCTCTTTTCTGCAGGGCAGGAGCTTGGAGGAGCCTGCCTTATGACACTGGGGCTGCAACTGTGACCTTGCTGGGCCCTGAGAGTGACAAGAATGGAGCCCATAATTATTAACCTTGCCACTTGTTTCTGTAGTTTATTGTGACAAGACAATGCAATAAGGCGGGAGGTAATCAAAAAGCAATTTTGTAGCAGTAAGCTTAAAGTGACAGACCTTGCTTTTCCTAAATAAATCACCATTATTCCCATATGGCTCAGGACTGACAACTTGGGTTTCCTTAGAAACGGAGTACTTAGCTAAACCTGTGACCCAGTGTGAATGAGACTGAGTGGCATCTGGAATGAGGATGAGAATCTCATCGCCAAGTCCTTCCCAGAGGTCTGCACACCTCACAGGTGAGGGTAGGTGCCATTAGCATTCCTTGCTGCACCACTCTGCATTCACAGGAATCCCCAGGGACCCCTGAGGTCTGTGACACATAGTAATTTGTCATTTTGCAGCATCATTAATTTGGTTTTGAAGAGCCATTTGCTTTGCTGGTGAGCATATTTGAGAACTCCAACATTCACTTCTCAGCGTGGCCTTTGACGTTTACAAGGTAACTCTCAAAAAGTGATGACGGGAAATACACCAAAAATGGGCTCTCTGTGAACAAAGGAAGACAAGAACTGATGACAGTGACCACGTGGAGGAAGGGGGGACAGAGACCAGGAGGCAGTGATTTGAGAAAAGTTCTATGACAGGTGGGCAAGATGGCCCAGCAAGTGAGGGTGCTTGATGCCAAGCCTGATGACCTGAGTTCAACCCCCAGAACAAATATGGTAGGAGAGAACTGACTCCCAGAAGTTGTCCTCTGACCTCCATATTTGTATCAATCACCCTGACACAAAACAAAGGAAGGAAGGAAGGAAGGAAGGAAGGAAGGAAGGAAGAGAGGGAGGGAGGAAGGAAGGAAGGGAGGAATGAAGGAAGGAAGGAAGGAAAAAAAGAGAAAATTTCTATGACAAAAATTACAGATTCTACAGAGGCACAAGCTTACAAGGACCTGGGTCTTTAAGGGTTCTGAATACACACTTTACTAGTGCTAAATCTAGTGTTAGATACTCTGATTTTTAAGAAATTAATGACTCCCTTCCTCATTCCCCTCCTTCTTCTTCCCTCCCTCCTTTCGACACATTCACGATGTACCTGCGCAGTTGAAGGCACAGCTCTATCGACATGAAGACCTCAACAGCCTGGCCAAGTGACAATCCAGGCAGGGAACTCAGAGGACAGTGTAGCTGCCAGTTGTGCAGCTTTAGGGAAGGCTCATGAGGGGAATGACGTTTGGGGAAGGTTCACTGAAGGACAGGTGCTGAGGCAAGGCTTATTGAGGAGGACATCTTCAGGAAGTAGGGGTTAACAAGCAGAACCATCAGCCAAGGGCTGAGGAGAGGTGTGGGCTCGAGCAGGACTCATGTCCAGGTTTCTCAGACTGGCTGCAGTGTGAAGAGTCCATGAAAGCCCCTGGGCCACACTGTACCAAGCAGCCTCAGCGGCCCTCCCCACCATCCCCTGACCTCAGGGTCTCTGCCCAGGACACATGCCTGCTTCACTGCCACCCATCACTCTTGCTTCCTGCTGCTCCTTCCCTTGGGGACTCAAGTAAGCCTCCCCCAAACATCCAACTAAATATCCTGCTGTTTTTCTTCATAGCCTCAAACAATAACACAAATTAATTAGTTTTACATTTGCTTGTTTGTTCTTGTTTCCTTGTTATAACTCTCTTGACTTCTAGATTCTAAGTTCTTTCAAATCAAAGAAAACATGGGTTGTTGTTTTTTTTTGTTTTTTTTGTTTTTTTGCCCCTCCTAGAACCTCCCTGCTCATGCCTGGTCTTCCATAAATATCCACTGACTGAATGAAAGCATGGGCACAAGAAGGAAAGGGCAGGCATGGGCTAAGTTCTTCCCACTTTGTCTTCCCTCCAAGCCAGGCTGGAGCATGCCTTGCTGTTTCCATAGGGTCCCTGCACACCTGCTCACAGCTCTTGATAGAACGCTATGGAAACCCTTTACTTACCCACCCTCACTCCTCTCCCTCCCCTGTGTGGGATATTTGATCACACTGCGAAGATGTCTTTGTCCTTCCTCACCTGCCTAAGGCACCTTCTGATTGGTTTAATAAAGAGATAATTCCTGTCCAATAGCTGGACAGGAGAGGATAGGCGGGACTTCTGGGGAGAGAGAGGACATGAGAGAATAATCTAGGAGGTGGGGATTTGCCAACCAGATGCAGAGGAAGTCAGATGTACTGTACTGAGAAGCAGTAACGAGTCATGTGGCAGAATATAGAATAAACAGGTTAATTTAAGTTTTAAGAGCTAGTTGGGAACAAGTCTAAGCTAAGGCCAATCTTTCATAATTAATAAGAAGTCTCCATGTGATTATTTGGGAACTGGCAGTCCAAAGAAAGACCCCTTATACTCCCCAATTAAGCACTTTGAGGAGGTTGGGATGACCTCAGTCCATCACAACCCCCGGGGTCATTTGTTGAATGGATACTTGACCCCAAGATCAGGAGTGCTCTGTTAGGGGAGGAGCAGACTGGGCATTTCTGTCCTTCCCAACAGCAGGAGAGCCTGGGTGAGCAGGACTTCCCTGGGGGCCCCTTTCATAGCTCAGTCCTGTTAGTAGCATACAGGAGACAAGGTATCGCCCTGTCTGCCTTTCAGGGCTCTTTTTCACAAGCTGACTAGCCCAAGGTGAAGGCCTGTGCCTCTGTGTGGGGAATGAAGTGGCAGGCTGTGCAAACAGCAGAGTCTGGACATACCTGTCCTACGGGCCCCTCGCAATCCACACACCAGGCAGACCTGGGGCCATTCTCTGGAAGGCAGAAAGACTGTAATGAGTCTTTCTCTGTCCTGCCAGCCATCTCCCAAATAATGACACAGAGACTTCCTATTAATTATGAAAGTTTGGCCTATAGCTTAGGCTTGTTCCTAACTAGCTCTTATAACTTAAATTAGCCTATTATATTATTCTATGTTCTATGACTCAGCACAACCTCTCTTCCATCTTGCACCTCCTGTTTCCTCTCCATGTCTCCTGACATCTCCTATGTGCCTAAATTCTCCTCCTCTTCCTTTCTTTCTCTAGGAATCCCACCTATACCTCCTGCCTACCTATTGGTACCTCAGCTTTTTATTACCCCAATCACAGCAAACTCATCTTCATACGGTGTACACACATCCCACAACACAGGATTGTGAATTTGATAGGCACTGCACATACAGGTAGTCTCATGGCCTGAGGGCAAACAGGAGTGAGATTTGTGTAAGTCAGAAGTGTGCAGACTAGAAAATGCAGGTATAATTCTAACTAGGGTGGTCAGGGCAAGCTCGGCTAAGAAGCGACACTGGAAAGATTCTAGGAGCTTCAGTACCTGCTGGGAGAACAACCCAGGAGGAAGGGAGAGTAGATGTAGGAGTGCCAGATGGAGATGTTAGTGTTTTCATATGAGGAAGCGGCCCAGTAAAGTCAAGAGGAGCCGAGCAGTGGTGACAGTCCACATCATCAGTGAGGAGAAGGTGAGCACAGGCCACATAGGCACCAAGGACCCCGGCTGTGACTTGGTGAAATGAGCAGGGGGTGGAGCCCAGAAGTGACATAATCTGAATTTCTGACTTAAGTCTCTGAAGGTGTGTGTTCTTGCTGTTGTGAGAATAAAACAGGAGGACAGATGAGGAAAAGCAGGAATCAGGTTGCTGGATGCCCCAGAGAAAGGATGATGTTGCCCTTGGGGGCGACAGAAACTGTCAAGGTAAGAAGCAGAAGCATTGGAGAGGAGGGTGGGGCCAGCAGACTTCCCCAGGCCCCGGATGTGGTATTGACAGAGACACAGGAGGTGACTGCCTCCTGCCTAGTCCCCTCCTCATCTGCTTTCCTCTTAGCCTATAAGCTGACTCTGTGAGACTTGGAAGAGGTCTAGATGCCTGCATTTTTAACAAATACCAGTGGGCCCACACTAGGCATTCTCATACAGCCTGAAGCTTATACTCAGCCATGAAGTAAGGAGGGAGGGGAGGAGGAGTTAAGGTTCCTCAGAGTAACATGAGATCCCTCACCCCTTGACACCCGACTCACTACCCCGCAAAATGCTGACTCTCACCCCTTACAATAGTGGCCCCTGCATTCCCTATGTCCTGTGTCCTGCTTGGTTTTTCTCCAGAGCACACATCACCCTGATACAATTGACTCACTTCATCTTCCCACATTACAGCAGAGCTCCCAAGTAAGCAAAGACCGAACTGTGTTCCCATGGCATTTGTCGTTACCTAGACCAATGGGACATTATCTACAAGTATTAGTGCCAGGCAGGGACATGTCAAGGGATGCACTGAGGACACAGTAGGCAGGCCTGGGCCAGGCTTGAGGACCAGGCTGCTTCTCTGAGGAAGTGGCATGGGATGGTGATCTCTGCAATGAGGAGAGTCTGTCATATGAAGAAAGGAACAAGGTAATAGGAGCGCATTAGTGGGCATGAAGGCTTTCAGGTAGAGACAGAGTGATCTAAGCAAACTACTATAGGACATTAACACACACACACACACACACACACACACACACACACACACACACGCACACACACTGCCCCCCACCCCGTGTCAGTCACTGCTTGTCTTATACCTGTGGCCCCAGTGGCTTGCCCTGAGACTAGGAAACTCCTCACCTGCAGGGACAGCTGCAGCACCTTGGGGGGCCCTGGGGGGTTAACATCTCCTTCAGGTGTTCAGGACCTGTAACTGACACGTGTGGAATAATTAAGGACAAACATCAAGCCTTGGTCACTTGACACGCCCTCTCCCGTCCCCTCTCCCTTGAGTCTGCCTTCTCTAAAGGTCAGCTGCAAAGAAGCCAGCTCCACCTGGTGTCTGGAGTGGGAGAATCCCACCTGAGATGGTCACTGTGGCCAGAGCAAAGTGGGCTGGCAAGGCTTGCAGAAGGAGAAAGGAGAGGGTGGGGACCAGGGCACGGGGTGCAGTGGGCTGTGTACGGGATTCTCCTCTGGCTTGAGGGCAGTGGGGAAATCACTGTGGGGCTTTAAGCACCAGAGCCCATGTTACCCACCCACCAGCTCAATGCCATAACCCCATTGTATTTTTCGGATCTCCTCAAAGTCCTCCAGGTGTCCCTTGGCCAGGAAAGCCCTCTCCTATATTCTCTAGTCAGTCACCTTTGACGCCTCCCATGAGATTCACATCAGCCCTGCCGCCTCTGGGACACCTCTCCAGACCTTCACTTGCTACCAACAAGCAAGGGCTGGGTAGACACTGCTGTTTTTGTTCTCCATCTCCCTTCAGAAAACCAACATGGACTGACAGAAAGTGCTAAAACTTTTTATGATAGATGAAGTAAGCAACCAAAAGAGTTCAGTGACTCCAGTCATAGATGCTGGGTGCCTTAAGAGCAAAACCTCTCTCTGCCCACTGTATCCCTTTCACTATTACTCAGTACCTAGCAATTGCCCAGGTTGCTACATGGTAGACCGCTGGCCTGAGCACTAACATGAATACTTTTTATAATCCTGGGAAGAGATAAATAGGATAAATCCTAATTTTAAAGTATAGGGAAAGAAGGAAGCTGGTGAGGCGAGGAATACAGAGAGCTGGTGAGAGGGATAACCCAGTGTCTCACCAGCTCTCTTGAGTAGTCACACTACCGACTAGCCTCAGAACGTTGTTCAAGATTCCGAGCTCTGGGAAGAGGAAGGAGAAACAATGGGAAGAAGGAAAGGAAGAACAGGAGGAGGGGAAAGAAAAGAAGGAGGGGAAAGAGAAAGAGGAGGGGGAGTGGGGGAAGGGAAAAGAAGTGGAGGGGGGAGAGTAAGGAGAGGAGGGGAGGAGGAAGGAAAGACAGGGATGAGGCAGAGCAGAAGGAAGGGGGAAAGAGGAGAAAGGAAAGGAAAGGAGGGGGGAGGGGAGGAGAAAAGGGATGGACAATAACAACTACCATCAGGCAATACTAGGCGATGCTGATTCAGAATCTATTATTTTTATTAGATTGTCTTTTATTTCTTCATTGCAGAATCTAGAACCTTAAAAAGCATTCTACAACCAGCCTGTAATGTAGGCGTTCAAAGGATGTGGGTACATACTGTCCTAGTCAGGATTACTATTGCTATAATGAAACACCATGACCAAAAGCGAGTTGGGGATAAAAGGATCAGGGTAGGAACTCAAACAGGGCAGGAACCTGGAGGCAGGAGCTCATGGAGAGGTCATAGAGGGTGCTGCTCACTGGCTTGCTCATCCTGGCTGTTCAGCCTGCTTTCTCATAGAACCCAGGACCACCAGTCTAGGGATGGAAACACCCACCATGGGCTGGACCCTCCCTCATCAATCACTAGTTACAGGCTTGCCCACAGCCCAATCTTACGAGGCATTTTCTCAACTGAAGTTCCCATCTCTCAAATGACTCTAGCTTGTGTCAAGTTGACGTAAAACTAACCACTCCAACTGCAATGGCCACTCTCTTGAGAGCTGCATCTCCAGCCTTGCAGCCTTCTTGCTGTCTTCTTCCACCATCTTTCTCATCCTCTGTCCGTCTGGGAGAGCTCCCTCCGTCACCACAACATGCATGACCTTACAACAGAGCAGCAGCCGCAACTCCTCTGCCTGTGTAGTAACCTGGGAGATCTTTGTCTTTCTCTTTTTAAGATTTGGTTTTTTGTTTTTTTTTTTTTTTTTTTCTTTTGGTTTTTCGAGACAGGGTTTCTCTGTGCAGCTTTGCGCCTTTTCCTGGAACTCACTTGGTAGCCCAGGCTGGCCTTGAACTCACAGAGATCCGCCTGGCTCTGCCTCCCGAGTGCTGGGATTAAAGGCGTGCGCCACCACCGCCCGGCTAAGATTTGTTTTTATTTACAAATATACATACATGTCTGTGTGAATATATGTTACATGCGTACATACCTGTCAAGGACAGAAGAGGGCATCATGTCTCCCGGAGCTGGAGTTACAGGCAGTGATGAGCTGCCCAACATGGGTGCTTGGAAGTAGACTAGAATCTTCTGGAAGAATAGCAAGTGCTTTTTCCCCTGAGCTATCCCTTTGGCTCCCCAGATCTCATCTCTCTGATAAGACTTTGGGGAGGATAAATCTTCAAACCCCTGAGAGGCAGATTAGCTACATTTATGAATCTTCTTTCCAGCAGGATGCAAAGAGAGGAGTATTTCCTGGGGAGGTTTCCAAGGTGCTCCCTGCTGCCTGAGTTTGTGTTCTCATTTATCTATGGGCTATGTTCCCAGATCCCCAGTGGATGCCTGGAACATAAGGTAACAGGGAAGCCTATATACCATGCACTAGGACTTTTCCTATGTGCCCTGCAATGTCCACAGTGACAGAGTTAACTTGTCCTTCTGTAGTGTATGTCCTTTTGCCCCCTTAGCATCTCTATCCTTGCACTGGGGAGCTGGTCTCTTGCATGAAGCATTGTAACACACAGTTTACTTCATAAGCAAGACAGTTACTAGGTAACCAATGGGCAGGTACCACATTCACTAGATGGAGAAGCAAGTCACATTCCAAGTGGGAAGGAGAGGGATGGCAAGAGACTCCATCATGCAGCTAGGATTAATGTACACTGTAAAAATATAATCTGTTTATTTCTAGAATTTCAACTGAATATTTGGGGGTATCTGTTGACCTCTGATAATTGAAAATGAAGAAAGTGGTGTTGGGAAAAAAGGGAGACTACGGTGTTCATTACTCATCAGAAGCCTACTGTGTGCTGGGCATCAAGCTACAGGCTGATTGAACAATGATGCTCAAGGCAAAACCACAGGTTTCAGAGAGTGGATGGCCTCAGGGAAAAGTATAAGAAATAAGGCAATTTCAATACTGGGCCGGATCTGTGATGACAGTTGTGGCCGGACAAACAGAGAAGCCCTGGATCCACATTGGAAGTGTGAAGAAAACTTTCTGAGGGGAGCAAAAACAGGAAAAAAAAAATCAAAGATGGAGTTGCATTTCCATCTTTATTTAAGCTGCATAACTTTGAGGAAATTAACTTCTCAGAGCTTGTATTATATTTATACAACGAGAGTAATAGTGCATACAGAGTGAGCTTAATGAGATAAATGCTTATGAGACACATAGTGAACATTTGCTGAATTCTCACCAAGTTGAGGTATTGTGTGTGTGTGTGTGTGTGTGTGTGTGTGTGTGTGTGTGTGTGTGTGTGTGTGTGTGTTTGCATGTGAAGGCAAGAGGTCAACATGGATTGCTGTGGTTTGAATGGGAAACATCCCCCATAGGTGCATGTGTTTGAACACCTGGTCCCCAGCTGGTGAAGGTCTTTTGGAGGTTATGGACCCCGTAGGACGGAGCCTTGCTGGAAGAAGTATGTCACTCAGGGTGGTCTCTGAGGTTTCATGGCCTGGCCCCACCGCCAGTTCTCTCTGTTTCTGAAGTACACTGTGACAAACTGGCCTCATGTGCATGTCAGGATGCCTATCACACCATGATGGACCATTTCCTCTCGGGAATAATAAGTCAAATAAATCCTTCCCCCGTAAGTTGCTCTTGTCGGGGTATTTTATCAAGGAAGTAAAAAAGAAACTAGTACATCAGGTGCCTTCTTCAATGATTCTCTGTGAGGTTGGCTCTGTCAGCATGTCACAACCTAGAATCACTGCAGGGTCTCACTGAGGGACTGTCTACATGGAGTTGACCAGTGGGTATATCTGCAGGGGGGCTGTCTTAATTAAGTTCATTGGTGTATGAAAGCCCAGCCCACTGTGGATGGCACCATTCTCTAGGCAGGGGATCTTGACCTGTGTGAGCATGGATAAATCTAGCTAATCTAGCTGAATACGAGCAAGCAAGCATAGATGAATTCATTTCTCTCTGCCCTTGACTGTGCAAGTTCTGGGACTAGACTTTTATTTATTTGCAGTTCCTGCCTTCGCTTGCTCACACTGACAGTGTATAGCCTGGAACTGTAGCTAAAATCAAGCCCTCTCTCCCTCAAGTTTTCTTCCTGTCAGGGTATTTTTTTTTTTCGTTTTTCGAGACAGGGTTTCTCTGTGTAGCTTTGCACCTTTCCTGGGACTCGCTTGGTAGCCCAGGCTGGCCTCGAACTCACAGAGATCCACCTGGCTCTGCCTCCCGAGTGCTGGGATTAAAGGCGTGCGCCACCACCGCCCGGCCCTGTCAGGGTATTTTATCACAGGAACAGAAATGAAAGTAGGGCACTCTCTCGTCTAACTTTTTGAGACACTGTCTCCCACTGAAGCTGGATCTTGCCAAGTCTGCTAGGCGAGCTGACCAGCAAGCTTTATGGACCCACCTATCACTGCTTCCCCGGTGCTGAGGTTACGAGCATGTGCACCGTGTCCGGTTTTATGGGAGTACTGAGGCCAGGACTCAGGTTTTCATGTTTGCCCAACAGGCAATTCACCAACGCAGCATCGTCCCAGCCTTTCATCGGGTATTCTTTGCACTGGTGTCCTAATAATCATCACCGTTCAGCAGAACACCTGAGACACTGTCTTGGCTTGGAAGGAGTGAGCCGAGGCAGATCTCAAAGCAGGGACTCAGGTGCAAACAGGGTACCGAGAGAGGCAAAAAGCACAGGAGACACTTGTGGGGAAGGAAGGCAGTCAAGCAGCACATTATGAAGCTAGCTACCACTGTGGGTGACTGTGCCTGAGCTTGTGGACCTCTGGGAAGGCACCACACACACCACTTGGAATTATCTCAGCCTCGGGCTAATAAGGGAGCTGGGGCACTGATAGCCCTTTGTGTCAGCCTTAGCTAACAACTGCCCCCAGGAAACTCCAGGCCTACAATGCACACTGATAAAGGAGGTTCTGGAGACCCAAAGGCAGCCCCGCTAAAGATGAAGCTGGCCATAGAAAGGTGATCAGGACTAGATGCAAACCATAAGAGCCTACAAAGGTAGGTCTCAAAGCCCAAGTGTCTCCTATAGACTCCAAAGGTCAGAAAACTTGCCCAAGATCCCACAGTCATGAAGCAGAGCAGCCCAGATTTGAACACTGGCAGCATGACTCCAGAGCCTTCTCTACACTCCACCACAGGGCTAGTCCTATCAAACATAGTTCCTGCCGTGGTTGCCCCTCTAGAGACTGAACCCCAAGTGGTTATTGTACCCATATTTGTTGGAAAGAGGCAGATGGGAATTGGGGCTCCTTTGTTCAATCCTGCTGCCCCGGGGCACCATGCAGATCATGCCCGCCCCCCGCTCCACCTTCCCACTCCCTTCCCATGGCGACAAGATCCTTATTTTGAAATGGATAATTGGATCAGGTGATTGCTCAGGAAGCTTCTTGGTGACCTTTGTGTCTCTCAGCATATGTGATGCCCTCTTGGTGGCCCAGACAGTGGGCTGTCTCTCCTGTCAGGGTCTCCACCCCCTCGGAGAACAGGCTCCTGATTAACCAGGACTGATGGGAATTTATGTTCTCACAAAATCCTCCTCTTTGGGAACAAGAGAAGATTAAATTGCTCGCAGGAGTCGGTAACAGATGGTTGGCTCCATCTTCTTTCAGACTGGGACCCCCCCTGGAGAGAGTAATTGAGGGCATCCTGTCACATGAAGGGGACTCAGGGGCCAGGGGGGCTGAAGGATGGCCTGGAGTCCTCTCTTTGGCATGTAAGTCACTCTGATGTCTCCCCATTTCTCAGTGAAGTAGAAAATCAAATAACACCCAGAAGGAACTGCGGCAGTTTGTAAATAGGGCACGCTGGGGTGCCTCCCGTCTTTGTATCTCACTTCCCATACTTTGTTTTGGTGGGTATGAGTACCCCCAACACCAGCTTGGAGATTCCCCAAGTATCTGGCCTAGGAAACTAAAGTTGGCCAATTTCTAGGGACCCCTGGACAAGTCTGGAGGCTGATGGAGCCAGCCCATCCATGCGAATGCTGGCCCCCTTCCAAGGACCCACACAAGCTCCTTATTGATGCTCTGTAGAGGAGAGAGCAAAGAGGCTGAAACCTTTGCTTCAGACTCAGCCACCAGGGACTCCCAACAATCATGTTGTCAGCATACACACAAAATCCCACGGCTTCCCAAACCTTCCTGTCCCTTCCCAAGGTGTCCCTTTAGGCCCCTCCGTCAAATGCTAAGCAGGCTGCTATTAACTCCCTTTGGAGCCAAAGCCCAAAGAGGTGTTGTTGCTGTTGTTGTTGTTGTTGAAGGGATGTAATTTAGGATACAAAAAACAAGTCAGGGAAACTGATTTTAACCCTGTGCTGCGCTGACAAGCTGAGCAAATCGCCTAGCTTCCTGATCTCTCTTTTGAGCATTAAAATGTGAACAGAGATCTTTACCATGGGACTCTTATTTTAAGCATCACAAACTCTAACACAGTAAGACAAGCAATAGAGAGCCTCAAATCCTGCACGTTTCCTTAACATTTGTCACAAAGGCTCACATTTGGGGGGAAAAAATGATTTAAAGACTCGTCGGGATAGAAAATCCACTGGATTTGGACTCACAAGGTGCCATTCAAATGCATCCAGCCTCTATCTGTTCCCAGTCCCCCTCCACTGTGATGGTGGTGACTCTGCTTCTCCTTGGCCTCCCCCTCAACACCCAAAGTGGGTGCTTGTAGAAAGTGACCTAAGCCTAGTTTGGGTCAGATGATGCTAGCTTCCCACATCACAGGAGGCTTCTTCCTGTAACATTTCCCAGTCAGTGAAGCAAGAGGGTTAGAATTCTGAACGTATGAAAATGCCACCTATATTTAAGCCCTCTCAAATCCTTACATTAGCATGCATGCTTCCTCGGCAGCTCCAACATTCATTTCACTTCAAATTCAGCCATATCCAATTGGATCCTAGGGTAGAAAAGGGCATTATGAGGCAGCTGGTGAGAAGTGGAGTTAGACAGGTATACAATATTCATCTCTCAGTTTCGACAAGGTAAGGGACAGCAGGACTATGGGAACTCCCTGCACCATCTCTGTGATCTGTCTGTAAGTCTAGTCATTGTAAAACAAAACTTCATTTCATTCAAAAATAAAACAACATATAAAGCAGCATGTGTTATATGTAACACTTCAGTGAATAAACAAATAATTATGTTTATGCTTCTAAAGAGAAACAACTAGCCTTATTGTTGCTTACATGTAGGAACCATGGTTACCATTGTGATGCTAAATAGTTGTCCATCTTAAATATCTGATCTCATTTACTTATTTATTGGCCAAGGGCCTCCACGTACAAGTCACACACAGTGTGAGGCAGGAATTCTCCCCTTTAGAGAAGTTAAGCCCCTCAAACAAGAGCACACAGGCCTTGACGTGAAAGCTAGACATAGATCTGTCTCTCTTCTACTCACACTTCATTGCTCAGAACAAGTCAACTGCTCCCATGAAGGAAAGATGTGGCACCAAAGGTTCCGCATGTAGGGTGCAGAAAACTACAAACACCTGTGAGCAGTAAGAACAGCAGTGGAGCATCGTAAGCGCAAAGAGGTTTTCTTTTTTTTTTTTTTTTTGGTTTTTCGAGACAGGGTTTCTCTGTGTAGCTTTGCGCCTTTCCTGGAACTCACTTGGTAGCCCAGGCTGGCCTCGAACTCACAGAGATCCGCCTGGCTCTGCCTCCCGAGTGCTGGGATTAAAGGCGTGCGCCACCACCGCCCGGCTTCAAAGAGGTTTTCTTAGATGGTCAGAAGCGCTTCGTTTACACTGAAATGGAGACTGACCTGAGTTTGGTTGCTTTAGACACAAAACATGACATGACATGTATATGATGTGGGCATATGACATAACTGCTCTAGTTTGCTTTCTGTTGCTGTGATAAACACACCGACCAAAACTAAGGAAGGAAAATGGTCTATCTGGCTCACAGGGTACAGTCCTTCATCAAAGGAAGCCCAGGCAGGAACCTGGAGGCAGGAACTGAAGCAGAAGCCATAGAAGAACACAGGTTATTGGCTTGCTTTCCATGGCTTGCTCCATGACCTTTCTTTTACAACCCAGGAACACCTGCCCAGAGTGGGCTGTGTCCTCGTCAATTAACAATTACAAAAGTGTTTCACAGGCCAATCTGATGAAGACAATTCCTCGATTGAGGTTCCTCCTTCCCAGATGTGTCAATTTAATGTCTGAAACTGTCACAATCGCAATAATATACATACCACAATATTCATTGTTGTTGGTTGTGCTTTTATTAACAAATAATCTACCTTAATATGTCCTAGCTCCACCACTTAACTGTGTCAAGTTCTAACTTAACCAAGCTCCCCAGCATATAGCCAGGATGTGGGGTACTCAGTTCTGACAAACCAGAAGAGTGGTTCACCCTACCCTGGCAAGCCTCTTAGCCCTGTTTCTTACCTTTGTAACATGGAAGATAATAATCTACCCTACTGTGAAGCTTAAATACACATTATTATAAGTGCACAGTAAATCCACTAAAATCTAGACGATACTATCAATATTATCAGAGCCCAAGAATTGGACAGAACGAATATCAATATTCCTCCATTCCAAATGAAGCCCCTGAAGTCCCCACAGGTAATGATACTCACCGCCACTCACCTGACAGAGCCAGCTTTTTGGAGCTGCAAAATTCCAGGCAGAGCCTGTTCACTATTCTGTAAGCTTCAGACAGGCATCAATCAAATCTGTATCCAAGGCTGCCAGCCCATACCAAGTGACCTTTCAACAGAACTTTCGTGAATGACTGAGTTGTTCAGCAAATGTGGTATGCTTAAGAATACACATAATCACCTGTGCTCAGATCAGCATTTCCCAAATGCCTTCTTTCAGGATGCACAGTAGTCACAAAACAAACAAGGGTTTCCTTGGAGAGATGAGCAAGCCCCAGAACACCAGGATAAACAATGGCAATCAGTGTCTGGTTTTCCTTTGTCTCATCTCTTGATCTCGCTTGAGCACAGGACCATCACGAGACTGGAGATAGAAAGATGAAGGAATGACAGTCAGTACTGTGTTCATGAATGCTTGATATCTGGATACACTTAGCAACAGGCATTTGGGGGACTTTGACTCTGCACACTGTCAGCTGAGGGAGACTGGACTAGACCCCTGGGCATGGGTCCATGTTGCCTGGTCCATTGCGCTTCTCCTCTGAGCCCGCAGTGTTTTCTGTGATTGTGGATGCTGTCATTGTTCCCTGGCCACTCATAAGATTGCTAAGGAGGGGATCAGCTTCTCACTGCAGCTCTGACTCTCTGAGCTCCGAGGCTTTCACCCTCCATGCAAACAAACATGTCATAAAAATGAATCACCATAGTGCTCTGGCTTAGTTCCAACATGCTCCTGAGGCATCACAAGCAGTTTGAGCTTCTTCCCAATTCCCGTACCAGCCTCTGCTCATGATCCCGAGGATTCCTACTGAACAGTGGAAGACAAATCTGAACATCCCAAGAGGATGCTGATGAGGGTAACTCTGCTCTTGGTTCATTAGCCAAAAGCAAAGCACTCAAGGTGAGGGGCCCAGACTCTTACCAGCTTCAGCAGCCTCCTTGGTCATTAATCACAGGTAATGACTGATCAGTCACCTGGCATCTACAGAGGAAGGAAAATCAAAGAAGGGGCTTGCTTAGCTGTCATGATTGCTAAAGAATAGCAGCAAGGGTTGGGTGTTGGAATAGTGCCTGCTCCACTGGGGAAGCCATAATGGCGCCTTCCAAAGCAAGTTCAAAATTGTTTTGAAATACATCAGCCAGTGATTGGGCACAAAGTCATTTATCAAAATGAGAAACAGAAGAGTTTACCAACTCATCAATCTTAGAAAGGACAGAAAGGTAAACTTTCCTGCAATGTGCCATTTTCCTCCTTACCCAGTCATGTGATGCCCAATGACAGGCCACATGTCCCCTGATGGAGCAGTGGCTATATTCCACACACCCTAGGTATGCAGTAGGCTGTGTGTGTCATTCAGTTGTGTGACAACACTGAGTGATGTTCTGATCCCTGACTCAAAAACTGCCCCGTGATTAAATGATCCATCACTGTATAGCACCTATTAGTCCATTCACTTTGTCAATAGATCTTTATTGGGAGCTGTTTGCATGCTAGATATCCTGCTAGCCACAAGAGACAAAAGGGTCAGCAAAGAAACATGGTATGCCTTCAGAGAGCTTCTAGAACACTTGAGAGTGTGAATAATTAAGTAAAGCTGCAAGTCCCATGAGAGAAATGAAGGGAAGGTATATATGCTAATAGCCAATGTATTACAGGACAATGGGAACAAGTATGGCAGTCAGGCAACATCTGTTTGGACTGAGAACTACAGCTGAGCATAAAACCTCTCATTTGACCATTGTGAGAGACCTATTAGAACACACTACATAGGGATGTCTTGCCTTTGTATAGCAGCAAGCTTAACCAAAACAAATCTTGCAAAAGATGGCAATCTTGTGAGATGAGAAGACCAAGAAGGCAGTTTTAAGGTTGGTGAAGTAGCTTAACAATGTCATCCAGAACCAGGTTCTTCAGCTTTTTACGTTAATATCACTCTCATGGTGTGGGCTTTTCCTTTTGGTGCACTGGATGGCCAATCCAGCTCCAGGCTCCAAAGACAGCCAATATTTAGAGGGGTGAAAATGCTTCTCCCCACCCCTTTTCCATTGAAGAAATCCTTTCCTAATGCCTCCTATCAGACATCCCCCTCTCATCTTATTGGCTGGAATCCAATCACATGACTACTCCTAACCAATCATCCACAAGATTAAATGAACTACCATGATCATCTTGATCACGATTAACCCTCTGGTGGCTTCAACCCTGCTCCCCAGAAGTTTGTGGTTGCTGATATCCAAACTAAAACGGGATTGGTGGCAAAGTGAAAGACAGGAATTTTACAATAAAAAAAACTGAAGCCAGGGAGGTGTATAGCTTGTCTCATGAAGTTTCAGTCTGGATCACAGGTGATCTGACCCCAAATCCATACTTTTCTCTGCCTGAAGTATGGAGTGAGAACTGTGCCAAACCAGTGGTGGATTGCTGCTCTGCCCCAAGATACAGGGCTGGTCCCTGTACTGAGCTATCTCACAAAGAGGCCCGATTGTGGGAGGAGAAAAGAGGCTGGGGACAGGAGGGCCCACATGCATTTTCAAGGAGAAATCTTTGGACAGGAAACATAAGCAGAAAACAATGACTATAACTCAGGAGCCTATTAGGGTCTCAGAAATTAGGCAAAACAGTCAGCTACTATAATTGACCCACCAGCACCCTGCAAAGGGATTGGGTGAAACCGCTGCATTCCTCAGCAACAAAATCAGATAACCAATAGACTGCAGGAGGTGGGAACAGGGCAGTCCATGAGAACACTTGGTGAGCCGTTCCCATTTACAAAGCAGAGAAGGAAGAGGGATGACCAGAAGGAACAGGAAGGAGCAGTCAGAGGTAGAGGGACAAGAACAGCACAAGAGACAAAAGATTTCCAAGGAATAGTGACCCCGAAGTCTGGCACAGAATCATGTGGGTTGTATCCATGTGTCAATCTAAAACTAAACAGTCAGAGAGAGTGAGAACCAGGGCAATGCACAATGAAGAGGGAAACGCTGCAGTGGGAGCTGTGTGCCGTAATAAACTATGGGGGTATCAAAGAGCCTAAGGCAAGAGAAGATTTAAAGGTGAAAAGGAGGAGGGCTGAATCCAGTATTCTCAAACAACAGTCCTGAGCCACAGTGATTAACTAGTGCATCATTAGTGCATGGTCGCCAGTTGCTAGACAGATGTCCTTGGAGAAATATTTTTATGTACGGTTACAGTGACCTCTGTATATGTGTGTGCAGAGTTCTGACTCTTCCAGTCTTCTGTGGTGCTTGCCATCAGGCAGTCATGCAGAAGAACCCTACCTTTATAACTTCCTGGGTATTGTCACTTTCACTGGGGGGACTGGGGTTGACACTGACTGAGACTACGTTTTTATTATGACAAATTCCACATCTCTCTCATGCATGCATGAATGAACAAATGAATAGGGAATGAATGAATGGGTAAAGTCCAGATAAAATGACTAACGGTTGGAATCCAGGAGAAATGAGGCAGGTTGAAGGTTCTTATAGGTAATTCATAGAGCTCATGCCCCAGTTCCTCTTGCTCTGATTTCCACCCATTTCCAGATGTGCCTATAAGGCAGCCCCTGATACTTTTCTGTCTTTTATAAATGAGGTGTGAGACCTCTCACCAGAATCTTTGGAGCAATGCTTACACTTATTTATTTATTTAGAGTGTGTTGTGAAGGTATGTGCCCCTACGTGCATGTGCACACACATGTGCATGTGTATGTTTATATTTATGCATGGAGGTCAGAGGACAATTTGTGGGGATGGTTTCTCCTTCTACCATGTGGATCCCAGGGACCAAGCTGATATGTGACACTGTTCCTGGGGAGACATGAGAAAACTCCTTCTCACCTCAGACAGGGAACTGACGACAGATCAAAGTCTGGATACCACTGAAGTCCACCTTGGTGAACCAGTGACTTTTATTGGTGTTATGTCCAGGTATATAGGTGAGGCGTTACTTAGAGCAGAAAATAACACAGACAGCTGTGTCACCAAAGCCCATCACAGCATGTGACAGCTCGAAGAAGCTGGGAACCTAGAGCACAGGCTTCAGGCAGCTCAACAGGTTGGAGAGTTTCCTTTTCAGGTGGTTCTGAGCCTCTTCTAGGCAACTTGGCTGGTTTCTGCTTCTTGTAAGGCTGCTTGGTTGATCTGTCTCTTCTAGGCTGTTCAGTCTCTGCCTCATTCAAGAATCTCAGCTGCTCTGAGCATCTTCTTTGTAGCTTGACTTGTGGGAGAGGAACTCTTAGTTCCTTATTACTCATATACTCTTGCGGAAAGAAGAGCCTAGTGAATCTAATCAGTTTCAGGGACTTCCTGAAGCTCTTGTGAGCTGTTTACTTCCTGTCTTAAGGAGCATCCCTACAGAATGGAATGTTTCACTATCCCTAAAATATCCTATTGTTCACCTCCCTTTTTATATACTACATCTTAAAGATTGTGTCTATCAACAGATGAGGGAATGGGTAAGAAATATGTGGTGTATATGCTCATAGAAATGTTTAGTCATAAAGAAGAATGAAGTTGTGCTGTTTGTAGGAAAATGGAAACAACTGATAGCACTCATGTTAAGTGAATCTTAGAAAGATAAATATTATGTTTTCTTTTATGTATGGGTCTTAGACTTTATACAGATACATAATGTACTTACATGTATGTAAGTATGACATAAAAGTAAAAGCACAACTACCAAGGGGGACAAAGGGGACTAGCAGGAGAGGGGACAACAAAAGAGGACAGAGGGTAGAAGGAAATATGCTCAGCATACAATATTTACTTGAACAAAATCTTTTAAAAATTAAAAATTTTAAATGTCACATTTCCTCTCATATACAGTGGGAATAAGGAAGGAAAAATAAAGTCTAAAAAACTCATAAAGAAAGGCATTTTGCATGATAATAATAATAAAAGACATGTTCCAAACACCCACAGATGCCTGGAGGAGGGGCTGACCCAGACTCAAAGTTCACCTTGAATAAGAGGTGGGGCAACTGCATAGAACAGCTTTGGGAACAGATGAAGGGGCTGGCTGAAGAGGATGAAGTGGATCCGGGAAAGGCACTCAAGGACAGCTGGCCTCTAGGCTATAGCTTCACGTTTTCAAGATGCCTCATCTTTACCAGGTCCTGGAAGGAAGCTCTGTTGCAGGCTGCTTCTAGACCCTGCAGTTCTGAAACCTCAGGATAAAACAATTTCTCTCACCTGGTTCGTATAGGCAAGGGCTTTCCTCCCGTCTGAAAACCGGATGTATGTTGTCACACAAGGAAAGCCCGTGGGCTGCTTCTGCCAGGGGCTGTGGCAAAAGCAAGCTCTTCCTACCTACCATAAAACTCAAGGTTTTGTCCTTCCACTTCCACCTTGCAAACAGAGCTTGCAGCCTCCCCTGAGCCCCCACCAGCCACACTGCAGCAATGACCTGACCCACAGTCTTGAACTACACTTGGAGACACCCTTCTGTCACCCCCTTCTCTCAACCAGTTTCCCTGGAGGGATGGTGTCCTTCCCACCTGTTTTCTCGCTGCCTAGTGCTATTCCAGGCAGTGTGCTGTGCTTCTGAGCTCCTCCAGAACCTGCTCTGATATAGCAAGCATTTCAAAGAGAAAAGAAACTAAGAATACCCATGAGGGTAATTTGAGGATGGAGGATGCTAACCACGATAGCATGTAGTAAAAACCAGAGTGGTTTTGGGCAATGATATGTCATACTACTGTGGAGTCCAGCAATAAGGAATACCTGATTCTATACCAACCAGAGGGTAGTGAGCTGTGGTGGTCATATGCCAACTTCCTTCACCATTAGTTGAAGTACATTCAGGTCTAGGGCTTAGTTCCCTAGGACTTACTGGTCTACTTTCGCTCTTCTAGGACTACTGGTCTACCCCACACAGGCAAAGTGGGCTATCATAGTAAGAGGAACTCATTAGAAATGGCATGTAGCATTAGCTGGTAGACTTGGCACAACTAAAAATAAAATCAAGAGGAGAAGGGTATGAAGAATCATAGCTGAGCAAACTTCTGTGAATTCTGCTCAGGTCACTCAGAGATCTTCAGGGATTGGCTATTCATCTCTTATATCTGTAAGTGATATACAAGAAGGAGTGAATGAATACTATTGTACTGAATTCTTCCTAAGGTTCGTGGGTTTCTCAAACTGGTTACTTAAGTGCCTTCTCCTAAATAACAGAAAACCAAAAATATATCCCTTAATTTGCCACCCACTAGGAAACTGGTTCTAAAACTGGTTGAATAATTAGGGTATCTTTTTCTCCTTTTTTCTCCTTCAAGCTACCAACACCCTTCACAGAGCTGTGAGGCCAAAGCAGAATATCTCTGTTATAGTTAATATTCTCAACTTGACAGGATCTAGAATCACCTGGAGACAAACCTCTGGGGGTATCTGGGAGGGTGTTTCTAGACTGGGTTCACTGAGGTGGGGAGACAACTTAAGTATAGGTGGCACCATTCCCTGGGTTTGAGCTATGGACTAAATAAAAAAAAAGTGAGCTAAGTGCCAGAATTCATCACCATCTGCTTGAACACAATATGAGCGGATGTCTCATGTTCCTACCACCATGCTTTTCCTACCATGATAGACAGTGCCCTCAAACTGGGAGTCAAAATAAGCCCTTCTTTCTTTCAGTCACGTTTGTGAGGTATTTTGTCAGAAAAGGAATTAAGATGGGAAATTGGTACCAAGAAGTAGGACTGTTGCTGTAATCAACCTGACCACTTAGAACTTTGGAACTGGTTCATGAGATGTAGAAGAGTTTGGAACTCTGTGCTAGACAAGTAAGTAGAGCTTAATGGACCATTCTGATGGGAATCTGGAAGATCAGAATGCTTAGAGAAATATAGACACTGAGGATCCATTTGGTAGGGTTTCAAAGGGAAGAAGGATTCTACTGGGAACTGAACCATCAGTGTTATATACCAGCACAGAACCTGGCTGTATTCCACCTATATCCTAAGAACTTGAATGGTTTAACAGTGATGGACTGGTTTGACTGACAGAGGAAATCTCAAGACAGGCTAGCACTTAGACTGTCTTAGTTACTCTTCACTACTATCAGCGTGAGAATAGCAAACAGCAAAAGGATATTTAAAATGTGCCATTGGCCTGCATCAGAGGGCATTTTAAAGTTGCAATGTGAGTGCCAAAGCAGCTAAAATTATTAAAGAGATTAACACTGTTAAAGATGAACCTATACTCCGTATTAGAAAGTGTTCTGAGGGCAAGAGCCCACCCATCAGGAGCCCTAGGAAATTAAGAGATGGCCATGAACCTATAGGGACAAGGGTGGAAGGTTATGACTTAAAAGTGATATGGTTGGGTACAAAGTTGACAAGAGGTGGGCTTATGATAGTTAATACTGAGCATCAACTTGATACGCTTTAGGATCACCGAGGAGATAATCATCCTCAGGCAAGTCTATGAGAGAGTTTCTGGATTGTGTTAATGACGGTGGGAAAATCTACCGTAAATATGGGTGGTACTATGCCATGAGCTTGTAAATTGAACAAAAAGGAGAAAAATGACCTGAGCGTCAGCCTTCATCTCTCTGCTTTCAAACTGTAGATGCAATGTGGCCAGCTGCCTCATGCTCCTGATACCATAGGTACCAAAGGGCAGAGAGTAGAACCCAGGGAAAAAGGTGAAGGATGAGGGTGGTTAAAGACCCCACGGTGCAGTTACAGGAAACTAACTTTATAGTACTGTAGTGCTGTAGGTTGACTGTGATCAACAATTCGTTTATATTTCAGAAGATCCATTGGTGATTTGGCATGTTTCAAATAAAAACCAATGACAGGTGTCTGAGGAGAGGGCTAAGCCACTTACCCTGATCTGGTCACTACACATTGTATGTATGTATTGAAATTCCATCTTGTACCCTAGAGATACACACAATTACTGTGTCAATTTAAAAGTGTAAAACACATTTTTAAAAAGTTATCCATGGTCAGACAGCTAGTAGTTGCCTCCGCTGGGATTAGAACTCTGGCTATAGGGTCTACATGCATATACATCATCACTGTTTCTCTGGCTCAACTGTGGAGAACGGTTTGCTTCATTGTATAGCTGGACATGGGAAAGTGATACCATAGAGTCTACTTAAAAAAAAAAAAGATCCATATAGAGATAATGATGGTCAAAGCAGAGTGGGCATGGGCAGGAGTGGAGTGGAAAGAGACCACAGCAGAGGGGCGTGCAGGTGGGGGACACACGAAAACGTGAGAGGAGAAGAAGAATTCCTAAGTCTTTATACTTTTCAAGTCTAGGGCCATGGGAATAATGTGTAACTTAGACTCAGAGCCAAACGAGAGGGAAGATGGCGACTAATGTGATCTTTAAAATGTTCAACGATGGACAACAAGATGGCTCGGCAGGCAAAGGCACTTGCCACCCAACCTGATAACCTGAGCTCAATCCTTGGATCCCTGTAGCAGGAATCTTAAAGGGTCTTATTAATAAAAACAAACCTGGAGCCAGGTATTGGGGTGAATGCTGGAAGATCAGAGAAGCAGAACAAGCCACAGCTACCTCACCTTGCCAGTTCCTCAGCTGATCCTGTTTCCTCAGACTGGAAGCTTCTGTGTGTCCTCATCCAAATGGATCTCAGCTGAACTGTGCTGCTCAAAAGCCTAAAAGTTTAACCAGCTCTAGTTCCTGGTCCTCATGCCTTATATACCTTTCTGCTTTCTGCCATCACTTCCTGGGATTAAAGCTTACTTCTTGGGATTAAAGGCATGAGTCACCATGCTTGGCTGTATCCTTGAACACACAGAGATCCAGACAGATCTCTGCCTCTGGAATGCTAGGATTAAAGGCATGTGCTACCACTGCCTATCCTCTATGTTTAATGTTGTGGCTGTTCTGTTCTGTGACCACAGATTATTTTATTAGTGTGCACAATATTTCGGGGAACACAATACCACCACAGATCCCACATCATAGAAGGGAAGAACACACTCCTGTAATTTGTCCTCTGACCTACACACACACACACACACACACACACACACACACACACACACACACACACAAATGAGACCTGGACATGTTGCAGAATCAAATGAGAGGCTCAGATCTCAGATGCCACTGCAGGAAAAAGTCAGTACTTCCAGGGGTTACATGTGGGAAGAGGGATTCTCTAAACAGCACCCCTGGTCATTGTAATTGCTCCACCACTGGAATTCACTTTTTCATGTCATCTTCACAGCACCCATTGGGGATACATTGTTGCTGTCTTAGAAGTAGCAGAGCCGTAGGCCAGGGAGAGGGCTCAGGAGTCTTGCCACCAAACCTGACACCAGAGTTCAGCCCCTAGGACCCACTTGGTGGAAGGAGAGAACCAACTCCTGTGATTTTCCTCTGAACTCTACATACTAAGCATTTGTGAGCATACAGGCATATGTGTGCACACGTGCATGCACACACACACACACACACACACACACACACACACACACACACACACGTGTGTGCTAAATAAATAAATGTGTTTTTTTAAGGAAGGAACAGAACCATGGCTACAATGTAAGTGACTGTGAAATCCACTTTCAGCTACAAGGCAACCACAGAGCTTAAAGGCGGGGGTCTTAAGATTGCTGTCCAATCCTTTTTCCTTTCACAGGAAAGAAGATGGGGGGTCCTGTGGCAGGAAATGAATTGGAAGGACCAACACTGGCAGTGTTAGAGTCCAGACTTAGTCAGAATTCACTGCTCACAGCCAGGTTGCATTCTGTTGTAGACTGTAATATTGATCTGGACAAGTGCAGAAAGCCATGGAGAGGCAGACAGTGCTCCCTCTCTCCCCAGACTAGAAAGATAGATGCTGTGTTAGGAGAGGGAGTGAAGAGAGGAGCTCCAGCAGGTCACCCCCACCCACCACCTCTTCATGCCTGCACAATCGTCGGGGCTCAATGACAGGCAAACCTCTTATTAATCCTCCTGCACTGCCTCTCCTCCTGCCCTCGCTGAACTTACACAGCTCGTGTTGTAGGGATTAGGGGGAAAAGTCCCTCCACCCTGAGGCATAACAATAACAACATGGAAGCCAAAGGGAAGGCAGTCATCCTGCTGGCTTGAAAAATAACGAAGGTGACATTTAAGAAGCTTCTCTGGCCTTCCTGTCACTGAGCCTCATCATTAATTTAACTGTCTCTGTTACTAACTTTCTAGTTAGTCTTGGAGGGTGGGGGGTGCGTCTTGTCTTCTGTGGCCCATTAAAGATTAGGGGGATTCTTTGTGTCTGTCCCTCAGTCCCTTGAAAGCTAGTCTCTGTCCAATTCCTGGGGCTCAAATGACATTTCTGCAGGAGAGTATAATTGGCTGCTGTTGGAGGGGGTTGGAGGGGGTAGGAGGGGGGCAGAAAGGGTCCACTCAGATCAATACACTGCCTAGCAGACAGAAGCTGTGTACTTGGTGCCCAAGATGGATCACTTTACTCTTTTGTATGCTCCTCACTCAACAGTTCATTGCAGGTGCCCCTCTGTGCCAGGCACTGTGCTAAATGCTGTCTGTGCTCTGCTACAGCAAGCAAATATGGTCCCCATCCCCACAGAGAATACAATTTACGGCTGCTCTCTCTCTCCAGTGTAATAGCACTAACTTCATGTTTAAACTTCAGTTGAATACAATAAAAACTTAGGGTGTTCATTTTTACTGGCCACATTCCAAGCACTCAAGTCATACGCACGTGTGAATAGCAGCTTTCATACTGTGTAGACAGGAAATGGTTTCTTCATCACAGAGAATTCCCTCCAAAAGTACTGGTCTAATCAGATAGGCATACTTTCTATATGTGCTTGTCTCTGTTCCTCATAGAGACTTTGGGGTGCACTTCCCCCATTTAGAGAAAACAATGGTCAGCTGGTCAGTGTGGGGGCAGGATTTGAAGCCAGGTTTGTCCTAGCCCCAGGCCTGTCAAGGAAAGATCCCCAAATCAAAAGCATGGGTAGCAGTGTGGTCATAAGCAGTGTGACGCATCCAAGTTGAAACATGAGTGCAGGGCCAGTTGTCGACCTCTGAGCCTCTTTCCATCATTCTATGAGAAAGCATAGTCATTTCATGTTCTATAGGTATATGATAACACCTGAGCACATCATGCCTGAAATGGAGCAGAAATCCTGTGCCAGGTGGCAGTTTAGATAAGGAAGCTGAGCTCAAAATAAAAAATAAATAGCAGCACACTGGGACCAGACACAGAAGATGAATTCAGGAGTCATTTGTTTGGAAAATTCAGCCAGGTGGTGGTGGTACATGCCTTTAATCCCAGTACTCTGGAGGCAGAGACAGGCAGATCCCTGAGTTTAAGACCAGCCTGGGCTGCAGAGCAAGATCCAGGACAGTCAGGGCTATGCAGAGAAGCCCTGTCTCAAAACAAACAAACGAATGAAGAAGCAAATAAAAGAAAACTCAAGAAAGCAAAAATTTAAACTCAGTGATACAGACCAAGAGTGGGCTTGGGATTTTGAACACTATTGTTGCATGATGAAATAACTAAAACAAAAATATTATCCATTTCCAGGGGTGAGAAATTGAGGAAATGCTTAGCTGTGTGGCTCTGGTCGGGTCTCTCGCCAAGTCAGAGTCAAGCCTTCTCTGCAGCTGCATTATCTGCAGGCTTGACCTGATCAAGTCAGGGGTTGGTGACAAGGGAAGAGTGATGAGGCTCTTGACAGCAGGTTGAGTTTCTCCCACCAGGCTCCTTGAGAATTCTTAAGACAAGGTGCCAGCTTTCTCCAGGGAGAAAGAAGGGGCTGGAGGTGGGGTGAGAGAATCACACCATCTTTTTATAATCGAACCTCACAAAAAAAAATTTTATCACTTTTCTAACACTTCTGTTATTCATTAGAGCTGCATTCATTCATTCAATTCACAGCCATTCATTCTCCAAGTTAAAAGAAATTCACTAATCTTTGTACCCTGTCTTATACAGGATTAAGAATATAATGGGGGGAGCTGAACTCTCCTCCTCTGCTCAGTGGTAAAGAGTATTTCCCATTCTTGCAGAGGACTAGAGCTCAGCACTCAGCACCCATGATGGGCAGCTCTCATGAGTGCCTGTAATTCTAGCTCCCAGGGAACTGATGTCCTCTTCTGGCCCTCATGAGCACCTGAGCATACATAGCATACACACACACACACACACACACACACACACACACACACACACACACACCAAAAAAAATTAAAAATGTAACAAATCTTTAAAACAAAACATAACCACTACAGAAATGACAACATAACTATGTAGGGTAAAAATATATATAATTTAGCTTGATTTAGCCATTCCATATATGTGCATGATTCAAAACATCATGAAATGCTTTTGAGACATTGTTTAGCAATGAAAAAAAATAAGACATAAATGAATACAATATAAAAGAGAAGAAACTCACTCTGCCTAGCTTACACTCAACTGAGAGAAGAGCTAAGCCCTGCACTTTGAAAGGATGACTACTGAAGAATTTGTGAACATGTTAAAATCTCAACATGAACGAGTAGAGTCCCCAGAGCTCCCTTGAGCATTGATCTGTGTATCTATGGATAACTCAATGCTGAAAGGACAAAGTCCAAGCATATCAATGCCAATTCACCACCCAGGAGCTTTGGGTCACACTTGGAGAACAGCAAGAGTTCTGCTCCTGGATGGAAATGTGGCTCCATTACAGTCTATCAGCAGCCTTGTGGAGATAGGAGAGAAGGCATGATATAATAAGATATGGATCAGTGTGCACACATCCATTCTCCCAAATAGGATGTTGCCTTTGGAGAGGGAAGAATCAGAAACATTTCTACTTAGCAAGATTTCCAAGTTTATATATGTTGTATTTCTATTCAGAACATCTGCTGTGAATTCCTGTCTCCTTCCTTTTACTTGACACCAGGCTGAACAATAGAGAAAGCATCGGAAAGGAGGGAGGGAGGAAAAAAGAGGAGAAAAGGAGGGAGGGGTGGAGAGAAAAGGGGAGGGAGCAGGAGGGAGAGAAGGAGGAAAGGAGGAAGGGAGGAAGGGAGGGAGGGGGAGGGAGGGAGGGAGAGAGCCTTACTGAGCACTTTTCAGGCCATTTAAATCACTCCTAGTAACTCTCTTATTAGGGGTCAAATCACATTATTGGAAATGGGGAAATCGCCATACATCTAAGTAGCTGTCTGTGGTCCTGAAGAATCCATTCTTCTCTAGGATCCAAAATGAGGATGACTTGCTCAAACAACATGCTCAATGATTCATGGGAGCTCCAGTGGTGGAGAGGAATGCTAGACTTCCTATGTACATATTAAAATGAAAAGAATATTAAAAAGCTTAATATGGAGGTACATGCCTGTAATCCTAATACCCGAAGGCAGAGGCTGGAGTATGTCTGTAAGTTCAAGTTCAATATGGTCTACATAGGGAGCTCCATTTGAGCCAGGGCTAACTAGCAAGACCCTGTATCAGACAAACAAATGAAAGAATATTAATGTTACCAAGACACAACATGCATAAAGTCACTGCTTACCCTACCCATTATTTGTTACCTACTCTCTGTGAGAGATCCTGAGAAAAGTGTAAGATCCCACAGTGCATAAGGATTATCCTTGAAGTCCTCACTAAGCTTTTGGCTTTCAACACTTCCTGGCAATGTTTGGTAATCAATGTGTGCACAGGAAGGTGGAGTCACATGTTGCATCACCTGAACACTAGTGTTGAGAAGCAATGATGAAAATCTTCAGTAAGCATGTAGAGTTTCATTTGGCTGTGTGTTTAAAGGGTCGTCTGAACCAAAAATGAGATGGGTAGGTATTGCTTAATAAATGGTTCACAACTTTCTGGCTCTTTCTGTGGTGATGAAACTATTGATGAACTCTTAGAGCTGAGGAAATAATTAAATTCAATTTCTACTATAAACTGAATTTTGGATTAGATCTTTGAATAACTATGTCAGAAAGTAAACTAAGAATTTCAATGGTATCTTAGCGTGAGCAAGCATTTGTCTCATTAATAAATTAATTTAAAAATTTACTTTTTATCTCTGATCATTCTTAAGATCTCCATTTGTGTATGTTTTATACATGACATGTTAATGTAAAATAATGATGCAATTTGTTATAATAGAAATGTGTATACACTGGCACTAGAATCTGAAAATGTAGAAGCATACAATCAAAGACCAGTGCTGGGAGCCCCATTGTTGCTATTAGGCTTCAGTCTTGTGCTAATACTTCTAGAGCAATTCAACATAAAGGAAAAGCAGAGATGACTGACAGGCGAGAGTGACGATGGAGGCACTCTAGAGATGGAAGCTCTGGAGAGTCAGAGCCAGAGAATGCCAAGGGGAGAGCAGGAGAGCCAGCTCTGATGGCACCTTCATGGAATCACCGTGTCCAAGGAAAAACCGAAGCCATCCCTAGTCAAACTGCAAACACCTGAAAACCAGGCAGCTGTGTAGCCGACATGGAGAGCGCGCATCCAGATGAGCAGTGGTACAGGCGTTCTAGAAAAAACCGGCAAAGGCTTGACCTCTCCGTGCCTGAGTTATTCCAAAAGGCTCCTGGTTCTTCCTGTTTTTATTTTCTGTCTTGATGAGAAATGTGCTGATGTTCACCCTGTCTCAAGGCAAATAGAACGCTGACATATAGTTCACAGTTCATGTAACTGGTTTGGTATTCTTCCGCCGGCTCTGTCGTGCTCTGATCTATCGCTCCTTATTCAGAGGAGCTGTGGAGCGTCTCTGGCTGTGCTGCTATGCACTCAGTCAGACTCTTTCCATCTTTCACTGCAGAACAGCAAATGAGGGGGGGGGGTGACTTACCCCAAGGATTAATGGCAGAGCCAGAATTTGGATCAGCTCTGTCTGGAAGATTACTTCTATATCCCAAGAATCTCCAGGCTGGATCCCCAGTCCCGGGCATCACAACTCCCGGAGGGTTTTGGAAACTGCCACAAGTGTCCTCAAAACTTTGAAGAGTCTCATTCAAATGGCACAACACAAGTTATTTGTTAACGAATGCAGGGTTCGCACTGGATAAAATCCTTCAAGAGTCAACTGTAAATGAAAATCATATATGTAATGTGCTCACTAGTGGTTGGAATATGGGGAGCCAAAAGGAAAGTTTGTGAGCCCTTCAGACCTGAATGAACTCTTAAAGCTGGAGTTTCTACCCTCGACTCCTGGCTGGCAGTTAGATATGTCCATATGCCTGAGTTGTAAGAGACCGAGCATGGGCCGAAGTGATACTCTTCTATGGCAGGTCTGGTCCATGACTCCTCCCACCCGAAACCCCTGAGCTCCCTCTCTCCCTCCATGACTAGACCTGACTGGGCACAACAGTCTTGGCATTTGTGTGTGATGATGGACATACACAATGAGAGGAACCTCAAGGACAGTTGCCAGTCTCTGAGGAATGCCTATTTAAGACATTCAGAGTGAGCTGGGGAGACGGCTCAGTGGGGCAAGTGCTTGCTGCGCAAGCATGAGGACCTGGGTTCGGGTCCCCAGCCCCCGCACAAACAGCTGTGCACGGCAACCAGGCCTGTTAACCCAGCACTGGCAAGCAGAGACTGGAGGCTCTTGGGGTCTTCACCAGCCAGCCAATCTAGCCAAACTGGCAAGCTCTGGTTTAGAGAAAGAATCTATTTCAAAGGGGAGAGCAATAGAGGAATATGACTTCTGCGCATGTGCACATCTCTAGACATACGTGTACACACCCGCATATGCTACATACAAAAACAAAATCAGGAAAATGGATTTTGCACCTCAAGGGAAATCTCTATTGTTTGAAAAATAATATGGGAGATCCTACTTTAGAGTTTTACTCGGAAGATAAATATCTTCTCCTGTAGCCTTTAATTTCATAAAGCATAAAACACGCAGAGTGCTTACTGAGTATGTAGCCTCAGCCTGTTTACTTGGCCTCATGGTTTACAGATTTCTCTTTTGTAGAACAGGGAAAACACAGATACCTCTCTGTCATGGGAGAATCTAAAGCATTGAAGCTCATGAATCACTGTGGATGGAGCCTGTAGGAAACTGACGGCCACTGTGAACTCAGCTCCTTCTGTCCACATACTGCCTGTCCCATGAGATGCCAATGAAATGGTGTGAAAGGGTTTATAAACTACGCCGTGCTCTGAAGATGGGAACACACGCTGTAATTTTCAGTCGTACTGACTCACATATGAAACACGTCTAAGAACAGTGTGTTCCAGCTGAGAAATTAAAAGCTTTGTTCCTTCGGAGTCAGACTATGTCCCTGTACAGATCAATGCTGCTGAAGTGGGGAGAGAGAGAGATTTAATTACCTTGAGCCTTAGTGCATTCCCCGCTGAGAGCAGAGAGCTCCTGAGGAGAGGAGGGGCTGAGTGTGGAGGTGACAGGTTGCTCTGTCCAGAGGCGGGCACCTAGGGAAGCCTAAACCACAGGCTCACAGGCTCCGGCACCTTTGTGGGGTCAGACAACTTGACAAAGAAAGAGCTGGCCCCAAGGAGAAAATGTGATCTTGTGTCTCCAAAAAGCCGAAAGGCCAAAATTCTATTTGTGTGTGACACCCTGGGTAGAAAAAGGCTAACACCATCCTGGCTTGAATGACTATGAGTCTCACAAAACACACACTGTCATGTCTGTATACACTGGTATACACACTGCATGGGATACATGTGCCCACAAGCTTAGTATCACACACATAGGTAATATGCACACTCGACAGTTATGTGTGCATGTATCTATGGATCAGAACACATGCTGCATGGAAAATGCAAATGAGTTGTATATAAATGCTGTCTGCTTAAATAGACCAAATTGCATGTTTAGACCTGGTCCCTTGCACATGGGCCTGTGAATTGCTATGTGGTCCCAATAGGAAAAATCCACGGCTTTACAGATCCATGAGGGTCTGGACAGAGAACTGTTATATTGTCAATAATGATCAGAAGCCTGAGACGGGAAAGGTAGAGGGGACTGCCTACTAGAGACTGCTGAGTCTCAGAGATCAAAGGTGAATAGACAAGAGCCAGGAAAAGATGAAAAAGCCAGTGGTTCCTGAACCCAGAGAGAGAAGTCAAGGATCACATACTACAGATAGGAGGTGCCCAGCATGAGCTTGAGGAGAGGAATTGGAGGGCAGGGAAGAGCACAGTGCACACAGAGCTTTCGGGCCAACAAGTCTCCAACTGCCCAGGAGTCCCAGGCAGGAAGCTCACCTCCACCCCCAGATGCCTCCTTGAAGCTACCCACCGGCTACATCACGGTGTGCACAGGGGATGACAATGTGTGTGCCACATGCAATCACAATGGTCTGTGTTTACACAGGCCTTTCCCAGGGTTGGATGTGTAAAGTGACTGAATCTCAAGGACATAGCTTTTATTTGGAATTTAGATAACACTTAATATGTATATAAGGTGTTTGGGAAGGACATTACTAGGATTGCTACTGCTACGATGAAACACCATGACCAGAGTGACTGGAGAGGAAAGGGCTGATTTGGATTACATATCCTGAGTCACAGTCCACTGAGGGGAGCCAAGGCAAGAAATTAAACTGAGCAGGAACCTGGAGGCAGGATTTGATGCAGAGGCCATGAGGGAGTGGGGTGCTGCTTACTGGCTTGCTCCCTATGACTTGCTCAGCTTGTTTTTCTCTACACCCCAGGACCACCAGCCCAGGGATGGCACCACCCAGAATGGGCTGAGCCTTCCCCTATCAATCACTAAGAAAATGACCTAGAGGCTTGCCTACAGCCCCATCTTATGGAAGCATTTTCTCAACTGAGGCTCCTCCCTCTCAAATGACTCTAGCCTGGGTCAGATTGACATAAAACAAGTGTATGTGGGGACAAAGGTAGGAAATCATGCAATGCAGGAGAAAATTATAAATAACAAAGAGGGCTGAAGAATCCAATTGTCTAGATTTCTGCTCAAGCCTGAACTCTATCTTTTGTGAGCTGTGTGTTCTTAGCAAGCTCCCCCTGTGGGTTCCTTTCCTCTCCTCTCAGAGGCAACACGGTACCACTGGGCCATTGTGGAAATTAAAAGGGAAATGTGTGAGAAGTCATCTAGTAAACTATCAATTACAAAGCAAACTTAATAGATGTGAGCATGTTAGGCAGGCTCCAAGAAGAGGTGACACCTGACCCACATGATAACAAGTTGCCCTAAGCCCAGAGAGGATGTGGTGGTCCTAAGCTGTATGAGGCAGCCCTTTTTCATACATGTGGCAGTGCCCAAACACCTAGTTCCTTTGAATCTCTGAATAGGGGGACAGAAGGAACCTTAGAGAAACAGAAATACAACCTCTAACTTCATTGAGGCAGGAACAATCTCTGTAGGACACACCCACAGCCCTTGTCAAAGCTTGTGGAAGGAACAGCAAAAAAAAAAAAAAAAAAAAAAGTAAAGCAAATCATTTATGTAGCACCTAAGCAGAGATAATCAGCAGAGCTGCTGTTGGCCAGCCAAGAACCTGTGTCAGATACAAAATGAACCCTCTTCTGGGTAGGTCCAGCCCAATGTTGCCTACTCTGGTGGGCTGTTGGAAACACTGTATGAACTCAAATTAGCCCAGTGCCTCCTGTGGGCAAGGTCAGCTCTGAGCATGTGGCCCAGCATGCAGCATACCAGCCAGCCTGCAGCCCCACTCACCTCTCAGGTGGCAACCCTGCACGACTACAGAATGGCCCTTCCCAGGGCAGGGGCCAGCCCTCAGGCCAGGTACTATCAAGCCAACAGTCAACAGGACTTGGTGCCCACTCCGACAGGAACTCTGTCTTTTGGAAGCAATGACAACCACCGCAAAGACAAGTCAGGCCACAAACAAATCATCACAAAGTGTTCTGTGGGGAACAGGGAACCCTAAACCAAGCCTCACAGTCAAAACGGATGCAAAGAGATTTGGTGAAGAATCAAGGCTGCTCTGAGTGTTTTAAGTATATGTGGCAAACAATGGGAGTGGGATAAAGATGGTCTTCCCTGGGTTTTCTGTTGCTATGGTACACATCATGACCAAAAGCACTTTGGGGAGGAATGGATTTATTTCATCATGTAAGTCTATTATCCAGGGAAGACAGGGCAGAACCTCAAGATGGGAACTGAAGCAAAAGCCATTGGGGAGTGCTGCTCACTGGCTTGCTCCCTATGGCTTACACATCTAGCTTTCTTATGGCACCCTGGACCACCAACTCAGGGGTGGCACTGCTCATGGTGATCTGGGACCCCTCACATCAATCATCAATCAAGAAAATGCTCCACACACTTGCCCACAAGCCAATATGGTAAGTGCATTTTCTCAACTGAAGTTCCTTCTTCCAAAATGACTCTAGCTTGTGTCAAGTGAATGTGAAACTAGCCAGCACAAAGTTGTGGGGTATTTTTTTAATTTATTTAATTTGATGCATGTCAAGGTGATATATTGAAATGACTCCTGAGTCAAATTGGCTCCACTAAAATAACAGTAGGTATAATGACACTTAGATATCAACTACATTATATTCTTTAATTCATCTAATCATTCATAGATGTGTGTGATAGGAAGTGTGATCCTCCTAGCTCCCATACGAGGAAACTTACCCCAAGCACCCAGCTGAGAAGCTGCCAAGCAGAGGACTGCACACAGGTTCACTCCTAACCACTGGCCTGCACACTCTCTGGCCAGGTATGTTTCTCTAGTCAGAAGGCAGGAATAGGAGCCTGAACTCGAGGGATGAATAACTGAGAGTCTGGTAAACATGCCACTGAGATATCTAATTTCAGGAAACAAAACCGACCATCTTAAAAACTGTTCTGCCAAGACCAGAACCAGCACTGTGCTGGCCTCTGGCCACTGTCAGCCAGGGGAGGAGATAGAGGAATCCTCTCACGTGCACTATTGGCTAAATTAGACTTCAAGACAGTCTTGCCAAGGTTTCTTTACAATCAGTAAACTGTTTTTCTCTCCTCTCTCTCTCTCTCCTTCAGTGGTGGGCCAGAGGTGCATAATGAACCCCAGGATTCTCTGACTTCTCTGGGCTTCCTCCTCATTTTCTTCATAGGTTTGTCTCAGATTCTATTCTGTCAGAGCACATGGACTCATACAGGTGGGGCGCATAGGTCCATGCACAAGCATATTCAGGCTGGGTATCAGAAGCCCATCATCCTGACCCTAGAAAGCAGAAAGTGACATCCAGAGTGGCTGTCATCTGAAGTCCTCTCTTTGCTCTCATCTTCAGGCCATGGAGAGACTGTCCTGTCTTGAAGGGACAACAACCTCTCCCCCGCCACACACCCCTTCCCCTTCATGTCCCCCTGCTCCTTTTTGTGTCTCAAGAGGAAGTCATTTTCTTTCAGGAGACTTAGGCTCCACACATGGGGAGATGATCTACTTGTCTGTGCCCCTAACCTTCACCTACTTTTTTTGTTACTATGACAATACCTGATTTAAAAAAAAAAAAAAGACAACTTACAGGAATCATTTACTTTAGCTCCTAGGCAAGAAGGGTTATATATAGTTCAATATGGCGGGAGTGGTGTGACTTCCTGGCTGTGGTTAACATTGTCAACTTGATAGGATACAGAATAGCTCAGAGGCAGACCTCTAGGGATTATCTGAGGGATTATCTAGATTAGAAAAGCCTTGAGGGATATCTGTGAGGATTATCTAACTTATGTTAATGACCAGGGAGCATTCACCCTAAATGTGAACACAATGTTGTGGGCCAGGGTCCTGGACTGAAGGGGGGTTGCTGAGCATCTCTTTCCTTCCTGTGGGTGCACTGTGACCAGCTTCCTCACACTCCTGCCTCATGCCTTCCCTGCCATGATGAACAGTGACTTCCTTCCCTAAATTGCTTTTATCTACTATTTTTATTACAACAATGAGGTAAGTAACTATTTCATAAAACTGGTACTAAGAAGTGGGGCTACCTTCTTTATCATGCGATAAACCTGCCCATGAGTTCTTAGACCTGACCATGAGTTCTTAGACCTAAGGAACTGGCTGTAGAAGGAGTGTGTGCATCTATAACCAGAGCTTACTGGGCCATCCTAGGGCAAGTTGAAGAGAGTGTGGATAGCATAGGCTCAGCTCATGGGTTTCAGAAGGAAAGGACTGTACTGGGAACTGGGCTAGAAGTCATACTCAGGTTATATTCAGGCAAATAATCTGGCTGTATTCTGCTCCTGTCCTGAGAACTGAGTGCAAATGGTTTTTTTTTTTACTTTCTTTTTATTTATTCTTTGTGTCTTTCACATTATGCATCTCAGTCCCATTCATTTCCCATCCCTTTGCATCCACCCTCTGCCCTTGCAACCTCCCCCTAAAATAAAATTAAATTAAATTTAATAAAAAAGAAAAAATAGGGAAAAAAGGAAATATCTTGTCATGAAAACTTCATCAGAGCCCTGGGCACTCAGCCTACTTATGGGTCTCTTTGTCTATCCCACACCTGAGTGCAGATGAAATTTAAATAAATGAAAGGACTAATGTATTTGCCAGAGGAAATTTCAAGACAAGACAACATTTGGGTTGGGTCAGGCTATTGCTCATTGCTCTTATGAAGGTCTAAGTGAGAGATGGAAGCCAATGGGACAAAACGATATTTTTTAAGTACAGTTTGGTGAGGAAAAGACAATGATCAATTTTACAATTGGAGGCAGGTTCAAGTTTAAAGTTGCAGTGAAGGAAGATGCTGAAAAAAAAGGCCACATTATTAAAGTCAGCCTTCCTGCTCTGCAATGGGACAATATAGAAAGTGTCCACCAGTTGAAAGCTCTGACTTGTGAAAATGTGAATTTACTTGGCAGGAGAGAGCCGGAACCGAGAACACCATTGAAGGTTCTCTTGCTTCTGGAAAGCAGCAGCCTGGTGAAGTGCTTTCTCAGGGTCAGCACACACAGAGGCTGCTGTAAGTGTGGCCCAAGGGAAATGTTGGGCAAGGCTTCTTCCCAAGTTGTCAGAAGAACTTGGCAGTCTTGGCCACATGGTTCTGGTTTTATAGGCATCAAAGCTGCAAGATGGGGGGAGTCATGGAGGCTTGCCTCACAGTTCCAGAGAGCTGATAAAGCCATGCAACCTACGGCAGGATTGTGGTTTCTTCAAGGAAGCTCCAAGAAGATATGGAATAAAGCTGTGAAAGTGAAGCCTGAGTTGCAGTGGAGACCCCAGAATGTTAGAGATGCCAAGACTATGGGACATCAGCTGGAGAAAACCATAGGCACAAAAAGGAACCAGCCCAAGAGGGAAGCTATGGGGCTTGTGGGTGGCAGAACTCAAGAAGCAAGGCTTCCCAGGCCCTTTGAGGCTCCGACGAGTCCATGATGGGCCTGATGCCAGACACAAAGCTGGACGATATGGCATTTCCCTGCTGGGTTTTTGGTCTTACTCTGGTCTGATCATTCCTTGCTGTGCCCTCTTCTTCATTTGTGGAATGGGAATGTTGGCTGTGTACCATTGTAAACTGTAGTGCTAATATTCTGATCCACCCCTTGAAATCCCACCCCTTGGTGCCACCCTGTGTCCTGATATAAAAGCCTCATTCTAAGTTTCTCTCTGTCTCTCTCTTTCCTATCATCTCTGTCCTTCATCTCTCTATTATAATAAACTCTCCAGGTAGATGCAGCATCTGGGTTGTGAATTACTGGCGGCCGCCACCACCAGCATGCCCACATGGCATGCATCTGCTCAGCTCACGACTGCATCTGCCCAGCATGTTGCCCTGCACATGCGGGATACCCTTGGGGTTCCCCCCCCACCTGTGCAATAATTCATAACATGTAGCATAATTTATATTTTATAGGAGCTCACAGTTAAGGGATTGCCTTGAGTCTCAGATGTGACTTGGACTTTGGACTTTTAAAGAAATCTGGACATGTTAAAAGATATTAGGGACTTTGATGTTGGACTGATCCCATTTTATAATAAGAGATGACTGTGAGCCTTTGTCAATGGGGTGTGGAGGGTTGTGGCTTTAAACTGTATTTGGGTTCAAGTTGACAAGTAGACCTGTGAGGGCTCACAATGACTGTCATAATGACAGGATCTAGAGTCATCCAGGAGGCAAGCCTCAGGGCATGTCTGTAAGTTTTCTACATTAGATTTATGGAAGTGTGAAGACACACTCTAAATTGGGACCACCCACCATTTCATTAACAAGGGTCTTGGACTAAATTAAAAAGAGAAAAGGAATTGAGTAGCAGCGTTCATCTCTCTGCTTCTGTGGGTTCACTGTGACCAGCGCCTCCAGCTCCTACCACCATGCCTTCCCTGCCATGATAGATGGTAACTTCCAACTGTGAGTCAAAGCAAAACCTTCCTTCCATAAGATGCTCTTAAATGGGGATTTTATCACAGCAACAATACAATACAAAAAAACTAATACATACACCATGATGAGCTGTGCCTTAAATCGTGAGCCCTAATAGAGCCATTTTTCCTTAAGTTGCTTGTCTCGGGTACTGTCACAGAAACATGGAAAGTAGTAAATGTTACATACTTCCCAAACATGATAACACAGAACAAACCTTGCCAGTCCAAGAAGGAGGAGTATGGGAGCTAGCAAGAAATACAAGGTCAAAGAAAAAATCCAATAGAGCAAACAGCTTTCAGGAAAGCTCCGTGTCTGGTAGCTAGGGCTATCAGACAATGTTCTAAAACATATCCAACTTCAAATCATTTCATCGTTTTTCACCAGAAGTAATTTGTTGTATATGACTTAATATGATTTTTTTATTCTGAAAAACTTTAGGCACATTAAAAAGCAGAGGTACAATGAGCAATTGTGTACCAATCATATAACTTTACCAAATATTTTACCTTTTTTTCTCTACTCAGTGGTAATATCTCTGCTGAATTTGGTGTTTATTTTCCCCAATGGTTCTGTACTTTCATTACATGTGTATGTGTTTACAGCTGATACACTGCATTAACTTGTTTAGAACTTCATATAAGTTCGACATACTGCACCTTGGTTATTGCTCAACATTTTGTCCTTGAGATTTATTTGCATTAATCTATAATTTATTCATTTTCTCAGGTTTATCTTTATTTAGTATCATTACAGAATTATAGTATTGGTCTGCCCTCCTAATGATAAAGATTTACTTTGGGTAACAGAACCATTATGTGTGTCCTTTAGCATCTTTCAAGATGAAGATACCAAGATGGAATTGGGTTGCAAGAAATCTCTGGGAGAAACTCTTATAAATAATGAAGAGCTTCAGATCAAGTTGTGGGCCTGACATGAATGGTAGGAGAGTAGGAAGGAAGGAGAACAGACTCGAAGGACCTTTTGACTGTCACAGCTCTATGAGAGTCTCAGCCAAGGCAACGGGTAGTGTACAAGTAAACTACCTCTCACTACCGAAGATTGCTCAACACCCCCCCCCCCCCCCCCCCCCCCCGTCCTGCCTCTGGCTGGAAGCACCCAGGCAAAGTAATGCAGAGGATCAAAAATGTGGCCGATGGGGTATTCATCGATCATAGGCCCACAGGGGGCCTTCTGAAGACTGACCTTATCATGTTGCTTCATGGCTGCCATACTGTATGTAAGCAGAGAAGAAACTGAAAATTACTCCCTCTGGGGAGCTTTTCTTCCATCATTCATTCATTCATTCTCTATATTTGTTAAGATGATGACAAGTTGGAGAAAATTTGAGTCATAATGGAATATGTAGGTTATCAGCTCTAGGATCAACACCACAACAATCTACTTCCATTCATTTCTTGATATTTACATTCAGCTCTGCTGCCAAAGATCTATGGTCAACTCTAGAGACTCTGTGGGAAAGCACTGAAGTCAAACAGATCTGCATTTCATTGTCTCAGCCACTTGGCCACTACACAACCTGGACAACTCATTTCTCTGCTGAGGCCTCACTTTTCTCATATGCAAGGCAAAGGGAGTCAAACCTTCCTCACAGAAGTACTGTGGGAATTGAAAGAGCCTGGCACACACAGTAGGTGCTTTCAAAAACATCAGTTGCTTCCCGTTGCACTAAGCCATTGTTAAGAATAAAGGACTCCACTCTTGGAAGCAATCGTTTTTCTCAAGCTAAGAAATACCTAAAAAGTTAAAGTTTTGGTTTTGTAAACTCCAGCTATCACAACGGGTGAATCACCAAACCTTCTCATTCACACCCATCACTCTTGCTAAAGTAGCATTTGTGATTAATCTCGCTCCGGGACTAAATCGGTCCCAAGTGCTTCTAAGGCACTTGATAAAGAAGCTCTCTGATTTATAGCAAACACCATTATTGAGCAGTGGCAGAGAGAGGCCATTGGGGGATTTGTCTTGCTGGAAAGTCTGTCCATTGGAAGCATTTCTTCTACTTTCCTAGATAAGAGTTCAATTTATTTCAAAATAGATAAATGGAGTCCTATGGGTTTTTTTTTTTCCTTTATCCTTGTTCTTTTGCTGGAGTAGAAGGGAAGAGGACTTGGAAATGTTTTTAAACAAAGACTACATGGTATTTTTAATTTGGGGAGTATTCTCCAGCTCACATTGTGTGAGCACAAAGCTAAGGTATATAGCAGGTCATCAACACATAGCTTTGAAGTATGCTACCATCCCATTTACTCTTCACAGTGGAACTGGAAAGTACATGAAGGCCATCTTCCCATTTGACAAAGGGAGAAGCCAAAGAAGTAGCTGATCTGGCACTTTAATGGAGACCCAGCCCTGAAGCTTACATTCATGATGCCAATGCCCTCTGTGGTCCAGGAGCAGGGACATCAGACCCATGTCCTCAAACAGAAGCCTGAAACACTGTGTCAGCATACTGAAACTCTGGTTTGCCCAGTCTGTAGCTGTGGTGGTTTGAATGAGAATGCCCATAGGCTCATATATTTAAATGTTTGGTTCCCAGTTGGTAGATTGTTTAGGAAGGATTAGTAGATATGGCCTTACTGGAGGAGGTGTGCCACTGGGGGTGGGCTTTAAGGGTTCAAAAGCCCATGCCAGGCTCATGGCTTGCTCTCTCTCTGGCTAAGATTTATGCTCTCAGCCATTGCTCCAGCCCCATGCCTGCATGTCTGCTGCCATGCTCCCTGCTATAATGGTCATGGACTCACCCTTTAAAACTGTAAGCAAGGCCCCAATTAAATGCTTTCTTTTATAAGTTTCCTTGGTCATGGTGTCTCTTCACAGCAATTGAGCAGTAACTAAGATAGCAACTTCATTTTCTTCTCTTCTTTGAGCTCATTTGGCTCCATTCCAGCACACATTTATGGAGTGTTTGCCTCTCAGTCATGGGCTATCTTTATTTCCTTTGCCTTTGGAGCCTGAGTCTCTTCTCTAGCAACCCTGACAGATGGTAGGCTTATCTTTACTCAGACAGTTCCAATAACTGAGAACTCCCCCACTCAATCAAGCTGCCCCATGTTGAGATGTTTTATTTGCTTGGCCATTACAGTGTCCCTGGTATATAATTCCTGGACCATGGACTGCCTCTAGCAGAACAGTGGCAGGAAGACCATAGGCTCAGACAGACCTGCTTTGAAGCCTTCTCATCTACTAGTGTATGATGTGTGTCAACTGATTAACATTTCTTAAGCCCTGGTTTCCTCATTTGTGTAATGAAACTGTGAACATTAGCTCATCCGTACAAATACTCCTTGGTGCAGGGGAGAGAATAATCAAATAACAGCAGCATAAATAATGAAAATATTAAACATTTCATTCTGTGAGATACTTACAACAGAAGTGCCAGCTCAGACACTCAGTAATGTCGGAGCAGCATCTCATAGAACGAACACATGGATACAAACAAGATCTTTAGGCTTAGTTAGACTCCTAGCAAAGACAGCCTTGTCCATAGCTTCTCTTAAGAGTGAAGAAAAAAAAAAAAAACCACTTACTGCCCCTGCAAAATATTTCCTTTGCTTTATTTCTGATTGGCAGATCTGGCCACTCATTGCTTCTAGATCAGTTCCTGGCTGGTAAAGAGCATTAAGCTCATGATTCTTTCTCTTGGGCAAGACACACTGCCACTGAACGTGCAGTTTGCTGGAAAAGAGGAAGAACGGCTGTCGACTAGTATATAAAACTGAATATGTACAGGTTGAGGAAGGTCCCAGGCACATTTCATCTCATGCTAATTATTACCCTTGCCTACTATTATAAATGTTAATAGAAGGTAACCAGGGTAAATTTCTGTTCACCCTAAGTGATTGTCTTAGTTAGGGTTTCTATTACTGTGAAGAGACACTATGACCATGGCAACTCTTGTAAAGGAAAACATGTAATTTGGGCTGGCTTACAGTTTGAAAGGTTTCATCCATTATTGTCGTGATGGGAAGCAAGGCAGCATGCAGGCAGACATGGTGTTGGAGAGGTAGCTGAGAGTTCTACATCTTGATCTGCAGGCAACAGAAATGAATTGTCTTCCACACTGGGTACAGCTTGCCTCCACAGTGACACACTTCCTCCAATAAGGCCACATCTCCTAATAGTGCCACTCCCTATGGTCAAGCATTCAAACACATGAGTCTTATGGGGGCCATACCTATTCCTACCACAGTGATGTTTTGAAAAGGTACCATGGATGAGGTTGTCTTGCTGTGTAACTCCATAGGGTGTTATTCACATCACAATCTGGATGAGTGATACCCTGAGGAGGTTCACAGTACAGAATTTATGTGGCACTAGCTTCAGTTATGGAGAGAAGAAAGGCAGTTCTTTGGTGTCATCTGTATTCACATCCTCTCTAAGTAATCACCTCTATCCTTGGTATCAGTGGCCCAAACATAATGTTATTCTTAATTTTATATTATTTTTGTCACCAACATGTTTAAGACATTTCATATGGTCAATCCTGATTGTTAATCTAATGGAACATGAAAACACTATTCAAACACACAAATGGATGTGTCTATGAGGGGGCTTCCCTAGAAAGGTTTAACTGAGGATAGAAGACTCACCTTCTGTTGTAGAGCAGAACTCCATGGTTTGGAGTCCCAGACTGAATACAAAGGAAAACTTGAGCTGTATATCAGCCTTCATCTCTCTTTGCTTCCTGACTATAGAGGCAATGTGAGCAGCAGCCTCGCACTCCTGCCCCCATGACTTCTCCACTTTGACAGATTGTAGCCTCAAATCATGTTAGTGAGCCAAACTAAATCTGTCTTTCTTAAGTTCCCTTTAGCAATGAGAAAAGCAAATAGCATGCATAAAGTCATCAACATTCTGGTTAATAAGAGGACTTGAACTTGGTCATGAGAACTCTACTTGTCTTTCTGGTATTACCGAGGTTGGGCTTACGAGAGATCTCCAGCTCTGCCGGACTACTGGAAACAGTTCAGAGAGACTCCAGCAGCAGAGAATACAGAAACAGGGTAGGGATAGGCCTATTATTACTTAGTGCTATCTGGAGAGGGAAAATCTATTGACCAGGCTACATCACGTCTTTCTCTTGAAGTGAGCCTTCCTTATACAAAAGACTCTCTTAAATAGGTATCTGACAAGAAGCAATCTCTTAGGATTTGGCCCCAAACTTTCTTCTGTATATCATCTTTGAATGTAAGTAGAGCATAAACCATTGGTGAAAAGGAAAGGGGGCAATTAATAATGATTGTGAGCTCTGTGCCAGGCACTTGCTTGCATAAAGCCCTGCCCCCTCACAAGCTCCAGGGCACTGGTGCCATGGAATGTTTAGTAGGACAGAAGCCATCCCAGATAAGAGAGGTCACAGACTAATGATGTCCATATGATTCCAAACATGCTTTTCTACATCACACTAATGACCAACAAAGAGCCAATCTATCAACAATGCCTGGGTATCAGGAGCCCAGAGGGTCAAGGAAGCCTTGACAAGGAGGTCAGGGTCAAGTCCCTTAGACCCTCTGGGTTCCAGATTTCTTGTTCATGAAGCGAGATAATCCTAACCACCTGGGAGAACTGAGCCAGGTATCAAGTCAGCTCATGCATGTCCAGTGCTTTCCAGACTTGCTCATGAAGGAGTCTCAGTGATGACTGGCAGCCATTATTCCTTTTTCATTGTTGCTCATATTGTTAGTAACTTTATTTTATTGTTCCCAAATGACCCAATTTCCAAGACAATCTAACCCCACGGCCCTCATCAAAGTGTTTGAGGGCTACTGAGAAGGCTTCCTCAAGCAGGCATCCCCTATCCTGTATTCCTCTCACATTTCAACTCCAAACAGACTCCTGTGTTTTGGGTAAGGTCAGACCATTGAGTGTTACCTGCAACCTGTTCTGGCTGTTAGGTTAACTGCTCTCGGACAACTGTCCCATGCATATAAACATCACCTGATGGATACATGGACTATGATTTCCAAATCAAAATTCTTACTTTACAGTGGCTGCTAGGGTCACTCTGGACCATATGGATCATGGATAACAGATGCAAGCATACTACTCTGGAGGTTACGTGACCCAAAAGAGTAGCTAGCATCCTTGATCATACTGGTGGCCACTCTGGACACTACAGAAGATTGTCCTGTGTCTTATTACAAGTGGCACCTGCTGCAAATACAGCTCAGCGGGGAGAGCCCTGTCCTAGCACACTAGAAGTGGAACTCTGAAGAGGCAAAAAAAAATGTGTATACAATGATTTAAAAAAAAAAACCAAAACCACAGTTACATTTCTGTTGAGGAACTGACTTGTTACTTTCTCAAAACAACCCAAGAGTTGAAGGTTCTTGGAGATCCTTGTGTGCAACCAGGAGCCAGTTACTCCTCTCTCCTGGACTTTAACTTCTTCCATAGAGCAGGCTTGTTGCAGGCACTTGATAACATTTGGTAGCTAACTTCATAGTTTGATTTCCCCAAAAGCATGGCCTTAAGACAGACATGAGCATGAGGGTGGGACAGACAGACTCTAGGTAATTCAGTTGAACCCAGGAAACACTTGGGAGGGGAGGGTGAGACAGAGAAAAGAGAACAAGCTATAATGGATATATGGGAAGTAAAGCTGTGGCCCACTGGAGCTCAGCCCTATGGGCTGATCTGGTGACTCACAGGAATATACCCAAGAATCATTCCAAAAGGATGAGGGTGAGGCACTGAGCCCATGTTCACTGATTCCAACCCTGCTAGCTTGGAGATGAATTTATAGAGTAAGATTCCATATCAAATATTAGAACAAAACAATCAAACAAAGAATCACCATGTGCCAATCCACACTTCTGCATGTTAAAGCCAGTGGATGTTGTTACATTTGAAAGTCACCAGAGCCCTGGGAACGGGGCAGGGCAAATGTTAATGGCCCCTCTCTCCAAAAGGAAAATACAACCAGTGATTTTTACACTTAATTCTCTACAGTGACATCAAAAGGAACTCATTGTGGGAAAAATTAAACCCAATTTGTGTCTGTGCAAAAGCAAGTTACTTTAGAAAATATATTTTAAAAATGAAACAACAGAATCCTTGACTAGATAACTTGTCATCTCTACCCTACAAAACACAGTTATACTTTTGATCTACTGGTTACAATTAATCCATGTTAATTGTATTATAGTTTGTGAATTCTGGAGGTGGGGGAAGCAGACCTGATTTTCAACCAGTGCAGCCTGAATGAAGATGGAGGCAGAAATGTGCCAGCAAGGCTCAACATTTCCAAGAGCCTACTTAAAAGTTGTACATTTTCTCTCACATAAGTAGGCTACCCAAGTAAATTAAAATCACAAATATCTGTTCTTCTGGGTAGAATTTCGGTAACACTTCAGACCTACAAGGATCAGAGGCCCTGGTTGGTCTTGTAGAAAAGGGTATATGCCTGTGATGTATCCATGTTGTGTGCACATAATACGCATGCATCAGTCTATGCATATGTGCATGGAGGCCAGAGGTCAATGTGGAGTATCATCCTCTCCACCCCAATTTTTTTCAGACATTATCTTTCCCTGTCTGACTATACTAGCTATCCAATGAGCTACAGGGACCCACGTAGCTCTACTCCCAATGCTGGGGATACAGACAGGTCACTGTGACTACCATTTGTTGTGGGTGTGGAAATCTGAACTCAGGTTCCCACGCCTGCTCAGCAGCACTTTACCCACCTACTATCTTTTCAGTGCCCCAGTTGGTAGCTGATGACATCATAGAGTTACGCAAGCTAGAAACCATACCTCACTGTATGACCCCCACTGGTCTCCATTCCTAAACAGACAGGCCACTGAGAGACCCTGGTTAGGCATCAAGATGTCCCAGAAACTGTGACACAAGGAGAAAAACATCCACAGATAGAACACTCAGGATTTCTGCCCAGAAATAAATGAGAGATGTTTCTCACAGCTGCTAAAGAACTCTCTAGGCTCCAATAAACACGTTAGAAGGTGAGTAGTGAGGACTTTACCTTCCACAGGTATGAACAAGCATAGAAGAGCTTTTTCTCTCCCACCCTTTATAGACCAGTAAAATGAATGCTTCTAAATAAGGGAGAAGAAGTGTTGGCCCTGACATCCAAAAGCAAGGGTGAATGGAAGCACACTTCCCAGCTTCTCCGGCTCTATGAGATCCACCAAGAGAAGTGGCGGTGTATGGATGAGAATCACACCTTGGAATCAAAAAATGAGGGCTGCACTCACAGTTATGCCATCAACACACAAGCAGTGCTGGACACACACTGCTTACTAGCTTCCAGTTTGGGATTCTAGATAAAAGATGGAGCAATGCCTGCCTGCTCCTCACAAGAATGCAGTTTTGCGGGAAGAACTCTAGCTTACAAATTCCAACCAGTTCAGCTATCTACTGGAAGACCCCACTCAGATAACTTACCTAGTTCCTCCAAGCTTTTGTCCTCCCTGTGGCAAAACACCATTTATCCTTCAATCTCATAGGTTCAGATTAAAGTAGTCCTAGCACAGTCAAGCAAGCATACCAAGCATACAAATGCAAACTTACTCTTACAGCAATGTGAAATTTAGTCTACATTATCTTCGTTCAGATTAAGCATTTCAGGCCAACTTTTTAAAGAACTGGTTTGTTTCTTTGCCTGCTGAAGGAGATCAAACACAGTGGAGTTCAACTCTAGGCTTGCTACTCACTGACCAATCTGGATGTGCTGTGTCTGAATTCCTCCAACCCTGTGATATGATTCTGTTTGGGTGCTGGAAACTGCACCCATTCTCAGTCACAATGATGGATGCTATGCATGAGGTCCAAGGCAATCAGGATAATCCCAGCTGCTACCATGGCAACTGCTTCAGGAAGCAGTTAGTGTTGAAAGTGTGTCTCAGTGGCTGTATGGACAGTCACTCTTCACATTTGGATGAACAAGGCATGTAGCCCTGGGAGTTGCTGGCAGCCATTTAGATATCAAAGCAGAGTGAAGCCAGAGCTGGAAAAAACTGAAGAAAATGAGCTACTTCTTTGATGACATCATGATGCTCTGTATTAAACTGTATCCCTAACTAGTATCTTCTGGGGAGTTTTATTAGGTAAGACAATACATTTTCTTGATAGAGTTTCAGTTTCTCTGTCTGTTCTTACTAGAAACAAATGTTCCTTGTCTTTTAAGAGATTAATCCAAACAAGTTTTCATTATCCCTCTAAACTTTAGTTTCCTGGTTTACAATGGAAATGAGGGCGATATTTGTCTACCTTACACAAGAGTGCAGTGGAGTCCAATAGTGCTTTTAGCACTACACTTAACACAAAGAAAGCATCAATAAAAGCGGGGTGAATTGTATTGTGCTCAGAGCTCTAGACAATGCAGAATGCCCTATGTGTATCTCTCATGGAATAACTGCACTAGAATCTGAGGGTTTACTGTGCTCATTTACCAAGGAAGAATGAGGACTCTGAAAATTTCTTGGAACCCACAGGTACTTAGCGGGTATCAAATAAAATTTTCACCAAGTATAGTTCCTTCTCTTTTAAAATTAATCTTTGAACAAATGATTTATATTGATCACATAATGGAAATAAAATATTAACTGAATGCCTATAATGTTCCAAGCACTGTTAGGTTTAAACATATAGTCGCAAATACGTAGATTTGGATTAGAGGAGAAATTAAATTAAATTTGTACCTTGGATCTATTGTTGTCACGATCCTAATGGCTGAGCTAACTGCCCAACATCTGCATGCTCTATTCACAGGAAAAGCACAGACAGTAACAGGAGAAGTTATACAATGGAAAGAACATAACACTTAAGAACTTGAATGGAACCCCTGGCAATGAGCAAAGAGACACCTTTTTGGTGGTGTTTCTCTTATATCAGTCAGGAGCAGAGCAGATGATAGTCCTTTGTTCATCCTAGCTTGATGCCTGACTTGGTGGTCAAAGCTGTTTCATACGTAGGGCACATAAAATCCTGATGCTGCCAGGCAGTGGTGGCACATGTCTTTAACCTCAGCACTCAGGAGGCAGAGGCAGGTGGATCTCTGTGAGTTCGAGGTCAGTCTGGGCTACAGAATACAAAAAGTGGTCATGGCATTAGGGGACTACATGGGTTCCTCTTGTCATGCCTGTATTGGGGGCACCAATGTTCATGCTGAGGTGCAGAAAATGCAAATGGAAGCTCCCCATCTCATCGTGGGCACCCCTGGCTGGGTGTTTGATATGCCTAACTGAAGATACCTGTCCCCCAAATACATTAAGATGTTTGTACTGGATGAAGCAGACGAAATGTTAAGCCATGGGTTCAAGGACCAGATCTATGATATATTCCAAAAGCTCAACAGTAACACACAGGTAGTTTTGTTGTCTGCTATAATGCCTTCTGATGTCCTTGAAGTGACCAAGAAGTTCATGAGAGACCCCATTCGGATCCTTGTGAAGAAGGAATAATTGACCCTGGAGGGTATCTGCCAATTCTACATCAATGTGGAGTGAGAGGAGTGGAAGCTTGACACATTGTGTGACTTGTATGAAACCCTGACTATCACCCAGGCAGTAATCTTTATCAATACCAGAAGGAAGGTGGATTGACTCACTGAGAAGATGCATGCCTGGGATTTCACTGTTTCTGCCATGCATGGAGATATGGACCAAAAGGAACAAGATGTGATCATGAGGGAGTTCTGGTCTGGTTCTAGCAGAGTATTAATTACCACTGACCTGTTGGCCAGAGGCATTGATGTACAGCAGTCTCCCTGGTCATCAATTATGACCTTCCCACCAACAGGGAAAACTGCATCCACTGAATTGGTCCTGGTGGTCACTTTAGCTGTAAAGGTGTGGCTATTAACATGGTGACAGAGGAAGACAAAAGGACTCTTCGAGATATTGAGACATTCTACAACACCTCCATTAAAGAGATGCCCCTCAATGTGGCTGACCTCATTTGAGGGGCTGTCCTGCTACCTGGCCCCAGCCAGGGTTCAGTCCTTGGGGGATGAAGAACAGCTGGAGTGGGGAGAGAAAGGAGCCAAGGGATGGACATCTTGTTTTTAGTTTTTTGGTTTTTGGTTCTCTAAATAAATAAATAAATAAATAAATAAATAAATGTCACCTTTTGAGGCAAAAAAAAAAAAAACTTGAATGGATCTTACCATCAACCACTATTTAATTTCTCCTAAGAGACTCCAGAACATCCTGAGGTGAAATCCAACATTTCTCTACTTGATTCCATAGTTAAAAAACTTTTGTATCAGCTGGGTGGTGGCACACACCTTTAATACCAGCACTCGGGAGGCAGAGGCAGGTGGATCTCTGTGAGTTTGAGGCCAGCCTGGTCTACAGAGTGAGTTCTAGGACAGCCAGGACTGTTTCACAGAGAAACCCTGTCTCAAAAAACCAACAAGAAAAAAAAAAGAAAGAAAGAATAAAAAGAAAAAAAACTTTTGTGTTTACTAAAAGACATTATCATTAATTTATCCACGCTCTTTCTGACATAGTGTCAACTTGCATGCAGATTCTAAGACCTCTGAACAATAGGATTAGCTTGACCAGAGAGACAGAAGAAAAAAGAAGAATAAGGACTGCAGTACACTGTTTTCTTAGGAACTCTCCACAGAAGTCAAGCCTTACTGTTTACCTGTGGGTGACATTCTCCAAACGTCTTTACACATTACAGGGTGCTGCTTACAAAACCAGTCACCAGGAGCATAAAGAACGGCAACATGGATAACAGCTACTGTGACACTCCCCTTACAACTGCAGTCTTGTGTGCAGATCAAGAAATACTTTATAAACAAGACAGCGGGACCAGAAAAACATAAATAGGCTCAAACTTGTCTTCATGACAACTAGGCATTTTGTCTGAGCATCAAGATACATCCCAAGTGAGATTTCACAAGCTTTGGGGGCGGGGGACCTGCTCTGCCACTCTACCTTACCCCAAGTTTCTCATGAAGACTGACACAAGGATCTAAGAAGACTCAGAAAACCACCCTGCAGACAACACGGTGCTTTTATACTTGCAGACTTCTCTGATTTCATACTTCTTTGAAGTTCACCTGTATTGAATGAAGCGAACAAATAATCGAGAATGCAATTTGTTCCTTGTCTTTTTATAGCTTTGTCTTTAGTACGTGAGAGTTGTGCAAATGAACAAACCGGAAACCAGAGATATAATTTTGTTCTTTCTAGGTAAGAGACATTGGGCACATTATTAAGCCTCTCAGAGCCCATTTATAAACATAAAATGAAAATAAAACTTACCTCATAAGATTGTGTAATAACTGAAATAAAAAGGGCTCTGCTCAAGGGCTAGAAGAGATGTCTTATAGTTAAGAACACTTCCTGCTCCTTCAGAGGACCCAGGTTCAGTTCTCGGAACCCATGTCAGGTGCTCATCACCACCTGTAACCCCAGCTCTAGGATCTGGCACCCTCCTGGCCTCCTTGGGCATCACATGCACTTGCATATACTCCCCACTCATATGCGTAAGTAAAAATAAAACAAACCTTTTAAGGGCTCAGCTCCTAGATAGCAGTTACTCCTCATAAAAAGAATTTTCTTTCACTTTTAATTCCCCAACAAAGTATCTATTGAATGTGTGTGGTGGTTTGAAAGAAAATAGCCCCCAAAGAGAGTGGCACTATTAAGAGGTGCAGCCTTATTGGAGGAAATGTGTCACTGAGGGTGCAAGCTTTGAGGTCTCAAGCTTCACTCAGTGTGACAGTCAGACCATTTCCTGTTGCCTGAAAGATGTAGGACTCTCAGCAATTTCTCCAGCACCATGTGTGCCTGCATGCTGCCATGTCCTACCATGATGATAACAGACAGAACCTCAGAACAGTAAGCTGCCACCCCATTAAATGTTTTCCTTTATAAGAGTTACCGTGGTCATGGTGTCTCTTTACAGCAATAGAAACGCTAACTAAGACAATGTGTTTCAAGAAAATCATCCCTCTAAAAGATAAAACCTAAGGCTACCAATTTGAGAGTATAAATAAAACTGCCTAAATAACTCATGTTTTAAAACTTACTTCCATCCCTACACAACATGGTCATCAACTTCAGGCTTCACTAGAGACGTTCCTGGAGCACCTTCCCCTATATCCTCCCACAGCACCTGGCCATCGGCCAGCAAGAAGAATGAGGGAGCACTCACTCCTGCCTCTCTGGGTATTGCCCTCAGTGAGAACACAGCAGTGTCCTCTGGGGACCTCCAAATCCCCACATCACCACAGTATGCCTACACCTCTCCCCACATACACTGTACAGCTCACTTGGTCACCTGACCCACAAGCAGCACTTCCTGTGCCTCTGAATAGAAATGTCCTCTAACATTCACCTGGGGGTATTTCCCTTGGGAATTCTTCTCTTTTCCACACACCCCCACAATCCAGTGCAGACCATCACCTCCAGACTGTCAGTTACCCATTTAATAACCACCTAGACTTCAAAACCCACTGTAGGCAGGAAGTTCTTTATAATAATTACTACCCTCAGAGGATGCATCCACTAGGGGCCTGACTTCCAAATCTAAAGCAAGTATGGATAATAATATAAATTTATTCTGTGATGTTTTCCTCATTGGAAGTATTTCAAAATAGATTAAAATACAATAATATTTTATGAAAGATACAAATCTAGAAAAATTCAGGTATCTATAATAGACATGACTTGACCTTGAATATCCTCTTTTTTTCATTTAAAACATCATTTTTAGGAGTCACATAAAAATGATGAAGATCGCTATATTCTTCATACCCCAAGTCTCACACATTTCAGTTCAACCTGTAGTTCTTTTCTCAACTATGTATGTCAGTGGTATCTGTTCCTGTTTCTGAATGGGGAGAGCATCCATTTTCTGTTTCTTAACAGTGGTGTTTAGGTCCTCTTTCTCTGAGTCTTCAAGAAAATGCTTCACGGTAAGCTTGAACAGCAGCCGAGGGTCTGGTCCAGAGAGTGGTGGGCAATTACAGACCTCCCGAAGTTTGAGAGCCTACAAAGAAGAACACAATGCAGTTCTTCACATGGTCTGCACAAGACAACCAAAAGTAAGAGAACGTGTCTGCATGTTTAAATAGAGGTCGACTCAAGTATAACACACGAAGAAGAACCACGGGTACGTTTGCTATCGCTTTCCATGATTTGGTCCAGTAACCATCTTTTTAAAGCAGCAGCTGCATGTGGAACAACAGCCACATGGTGAGGTAAACAAGTCTCTAAGAAAATAAACGGTTTCATCACCTTCGAAGATCTTGAGAACAACATCAGATTAACGAGGCTCTGAAGATTCTATAAGAGATTTTTTTTCAACCCAAGAAAAATAATAGAATGTCCATGACTGAACCCACTGAAGAAAACCAACACAACAAAGTTGCTCACAGCTGTGACCTTCTAGGGTGGAATAGATGCTAATGACAGAGAAGGAGCAGAAAATCAAAATCACAACAATTTTTAACTCTAGGGAGAATAAAATGTTGTGGGGAAAGGAAGAGCAATTATAACGCGCTGTGTAACTCAGTTGTAACTGATGTTTATAGTTTAAAATACCAAATCTTGAATCAACCCAAATCACAATTTAATCATTTGGGGAAGAAGAGAGCAGCGTGTGTGTGTGTGTGTGTGGGGGGGGGGTGACAGTGCTGGAAAGAGAGTTTAATCTAGTTCTCTGCGGTGAAAGATAAATAGAAGGCTTAAAACTGGAACGTTAGGAAATGGCAACAAAGCATGTGATTTACATTAGCTGGGAAAACCCAAAACAGCATGGTAACGGTACAGAGAGTCACTGCCCGAACAGAGGGCAGTCGCGGAGTGCTGCTGCCCATAACCAGCCCCCAAACCACGAAACTCTGTAGAGGACAGGGAGAAAGAAAGAGAAGCAGGCATGCGATGTTTAGGGGCAGAGAAAAAACAAAACTCGGTGTACTACAGGTTGGGCACATACCATACCACATGTCCAAACCTACAGAAGGTATAGCACCATGAATAAACCGGGCATGGAGGCAAATGCCGATAACTGCGTCACTTAGGAGGCAGACTCAGAAAGATCAGAATTTTAGGGTTATCCTCAGCTACAGAATAAGTTTGAGGCCAGCCTGGGATACATGAGACCCTGTCTCAAATAATTCTTTTATATATACAATATTTACTAAAAATAAAAAAAATCTATTACTTTTTTTAAAAAGTAAAGTTGGCTTGGAAATAAAAAGGTTGAAATTTTTGCTTTTGTCTAGTATGCTTTTTATGCTAATTTTGTTCCACTCTGAATGATCTTTCTACTGAGTAGATGAACTTTGGATATGTTTGACCTGTTTCCTTAATTGCCAGAAAAACTATATTCTTCATAAAGATTTCCTGTCACTGTTTCCTCATGTGTGGATTGCTGCATTCCACTTCCTCTCAAGAAAAATTATATTACATGCAAAATCTTTTGAATAGAAAGGTTTACTTAATATCTCAGTAAAACATTTTCTAGATTTTTTTTGGCTTTCTTTCTACATGTTTTATTGCATTTTGGTGTGCTAATATCTTTTCCCTTTTATAAATTCAAACTTATCATATTAAATAAATCTTCAAATTTCTTCAAAAGTGAGGATTTTCCCCATGTGCACCTAGAATATGCCTTCCACTGCCTTTATTTTCTGTCCGACTCTATGCATTGCATAAAAGAGGCACTTCATAAATGCAGGCTGAATTTTAAACTATGAATAATCATTTTAATAAATGCTATAAAATATTATGGAGAGTCTACACTGTATGAGAAAATAGAAAGATAATCCAATAGCAAGAATATACAGCTCCAAGAATCCTGAGGAAAACTGAATGTGAGCGCAAAAGCAACTGCCTTAAAGATTCCCAACTGGATGGGGGATGAGAACATAAGGGAAGAAGATATTCGAGCTGGAACAGGGACAGAGTGGGAGAGCAAGGAAAGAAATACCATGATAGATGGAGACATCATGGGAATAGGGAGAGACGGGGTGCTGGGGAGGTTCCCAGGAGTCCACAAGGATGACCCCACCTTAGACTACTAGCAGTGGTGGGGAGGGTGCCTGAACTGATCTACTCTGGTAATCAGGTTGGTGAATACCCTAACTGTCATCATAGAGCCCTCATCCAGTGGCTGATGAAGGTAGATGCAGGGATTCACGCCCGCGTGGATCCATCCTGGTGCATAAATGTACCAGGTTCTGTTGGCTCCCTATGGGAGACCTTGCCTTGGAGGAGGTGGGAATGGGGGGAGGGTTGGGGGGAGGCAGGGGTGCGGGAGGAGGGAGGGGAGGGGGCTCTGTGGTTGGTATATAAAATGAATAGAAAATTTCTTAGTAATAAAAAAAAGAAAAAACATTATCAAAGCTCTTGCAAACCACTTTTTATTAGTAAGTGTCAAAAGGTGAGGAGGAGCAGGACCTCACCCACACAGACACACAGTGAGAGGAGAGGATGGCGGGCCTCACCCACAGACACACAGGTGAGGGAGAGGATGGCGGGCCTCACCCACACAGACACACAGTGAGAGGAGAGGATGGCGGGCTTCACCCACACAGACACACAGTGAGAGGAGAGGATGGCGGGCCTCACCCACAGACACACAGGTGAGGGAGAGGATGGTGGGCCTCACCCACAGACACACAGGTGAGGGAGAAAGGGAGGCAGGGCCTCACCCACAGACACACAGGTTCATCAAGCAGAACTTTAAAGAGTCTGCTAACCTAACAATGTATGGAGAAAATCAAAAGTTAGACTGCCTTGCACACTGATATTCCTACACTGCCAGTTCTTAGGAACATCTTTTTCTCATTACTGACCATAATTTCCTATAACTAATAGCATCTAAGCACTGCAAGCATTAATCATTTCTACAGCAGAATGTCCTATTTTAGCTATTTTTTTCTATTATTATATATCCTAGGGCCACGTAAGTATTCACTAGGTATCTCAGAAGCTGTGGGAGCCACCAGGAAGACCACAGAGAACAGGGGCCATATATTCCTCAGTAGAAGACAATCAATCAACAGGAAACAAGACCAATCTAGTTGGAAGAGGGAACATGACTGTGTGGGAGACAGGCTATTTGACACTGAGGAGCCAGAAAAAGCCTCTTTGGGGAGGTGATGTCTGGAACAGAGAAATCCACAACCCGGGGGGGGCGGTCTATAAGAAGAAGACAAGCTGGCGCAAAATGACTAGACCCCAGAAAACCTAGGAGCAAGACAGGTGTAAAGCTAGGGAGCAAGACAAGCAGTAGCCAGCTCATGTGATCAGAAGACTACAGGACTGAGCTGGTTAGTTTTCATTATCTTGACATAAACTAGAGTCACCTGGGAAGAGGGAACCTCAACTGCATCCATCAGATTAGCCCATAGGTGAGTATGTGGGGCACTTTCTTGATTACTGATTGATGTGGGAAGGTCCAACCCACTGTGGACAGAACCATTCCTGGATTATATAAGAAAGCAAGCTGAACAAGCCATGATAAATAAGCTAGTAAGCATTGGCCACCTGCAGCCTCTGCTTTAATCCCTGACCCCAGGTCCCTGCTTTGACTCCCTTCGGTGATGGACTGTGACCTGTAACCTAAATAAAACCATTCCTCCCCCAAACTGGTTTTGGTCAATGTTTCATCACAGCAACAGAAAGTAACTAGAACAGGGTAGATTCTTATTCTAAGTTACATGAGAAAACACTGGAAGGTTTTAGGCAAGAAAATAACATTTAAGAGGTTATTCTCATTATACACTGTAAATAGGCCATTAACGGAAATAATGGACCAGGGAGTCTGAAATTGGAGGGAGTTACAGGAACTAGGAGAGGTGATGGTGACTTGTTCTAGGTGGTGGCTGTAGTGAAGGACCACAGAGATCCCTAATGCACACTGGAGGAAGCCCAAACACTGGCATGGATGGGATGCAGAAGAGTAGGAAAGAGAGGAATCAAGGACCAGGACTGCGTTTCTGCTCTCGTGTGCCTTTAAGATGCCGCCTATGAACGTGAGAACAATTTAGCTGCTTGTAGTAAATAATAATTGTGATATAGCACTGACTTGTTTGCTAATTAATGATCCCAGTTCATAAATTTTAAAAGACATTTTAATCAAATTGCTGAAACAAAATCTTTCGTGCTCATGAAATGAATCAAACAGTTGATGTCCCTTTTTATATTTTGATGCTAGAATTAATTGGTTACTAAGTAATTGTTCTTTGCACTTATGGACAAAGTCTCCAAAGTAAGGCCCCATATGGCTCAGAGCCTTTTTCTTAGTTAATTTGCTGTGACTCTACAGGTTTCTAGAATACATTTTTTTATTTGACTTACTGACACCTTTGCTCTTTCCAAAGTTAGCCTAAGGAAGTTCATTCTAACTTACTGCCTTTCTTATACTTACTGTGACAGTCCATACATAAACATGTATATACATACAACACCATACATTTTTTGAAACCAGGCTTCATGTCTATATACACATTTTAATTACTTCTGATTTTAACCTGAGCTACTAATATCACTTGGCTAAAAATACTCACCAAATATTTGCCTTATTTCTGTTATTTTAAAATTAATGATAATGAAAATTATACTTGTCTATGGAAATGGGAACGAACCATGTCTGGTAAGAAGCAACTGTTTGTTGCCCTATGAATAGAGCTGTTTTATAGCCAGTTGTGTTTCTCACTGATTATGTATTTATTTATAAGCATCAAAATGGCTGAAGAATGGCTAAGGAGTGGTGGGGAGAGAAAGGGAGGGAGAAGGGAAGGGAGAGACAAAGGATGGATGAATGCTTTCCTGAGGCTTGGCGGTCTGCTGCCAGAAGGAAGATCACCACAGGCATCACGTCAAAAACACATCTGCCAGAGGGAACAGTTTTCTGAAACCCAACGACACCTTGCAAGGTTTGAGAAATGCCAGAGTAAACAGCTTTTTCTTTTGACCTGCACAGTCCCATGGACTCACAGAATTTATGACCATCCTATTTGGTGTCAGTTCCCAATTCCTGAATTTGATTAAAAAAAAAAATCCAGGCTCAATTTCCTTCAGTAGAACTCCAGTCGGGTTAGCAGAGCCTGTGCGCCATCCACAAGATTATACAATTGTCTTTGGATTTATCACACTTATATCTCATATAGGATTTCTTATATCATGGTTGTTAAATTCTCCTTTACACTAGTTATAACATTTTACCATTTTCCTCATTAACTAATGAGTTAAATAAGATCTAAGGTATGTTCATTAAATATTCATACAAATCAAGATTACACTTCTCAAAATATGTTTGAAATCATTTATTTCTTTTCACAAACTACAATAGAAATTGAACTCTGACTCATTTGTGAAATGGTCAAAAGTTAGGAATTATAAGTAGCTGAGGATTTTCAGTAAATGAACATAAACTAAACGACTGCTTTGACAGAGGTAAGTTGCTCTCAGGAATGAGAAGTAAGGGCAAGGTTTTTCAACAAAACTTTTTGGTCAACCCCTCCTACCAGAAGATTGATGAAATCCTAGCCAGGCAGTGTAGCACAGGCCTAGAACCCCAGCACTCAGAATGGAGAGCTGAGGAAACTGCCCCAAGTTCAAGGTCAGCCCCATCTACAGAGTGAAATTCCAAAACCAAAGGAAACACAGAATGCAAAGTCTTGTCATCTGTCCCAACACAGACGACTCTGAGGGGCACAGTGTGATCTCACGTGGGGGTCTAAGGAAGCGGCTCATGGAAGCTGAGGGGATGGTGGCCACCAGGGTAGGGAAGAGATGCAGAGATGCTGATCAGGGACAACACTCCAGTGAGATGGAAGGAGGAAGTTCTGAGTGCCACTGTGCGGCAGGTGGCACACCAGTAACGGTGTACACCTGAAACTGCCACGAGTGTGGCCATGGGCTGTCACCCTCCAGAACTACGAGGTGAAAGATCTGCCTGTTAGCTTGATCGGACCACTCCACAACATGTACAAACATCATGGGTCGTGTTATACACCATAAAAATCTTTCAAAAGGTTAAAAAGAAATGCGCAATAAGCACACATGTATTTTGTTTTTCTTTTAAGGCACTGGCTACATTTATTTCCAGTAACAACTAAAGTATGAACCAACTGCTGACATACGTGGTGATTTTTCTACATGTTCCACATCAGGTAAGACAGAAATTATTTATCCATAACATATAAATGATAACTAAATGAAAGGGGGAGGGAGAAATGCCAGAAGGGCTTTGTGATTAGCTTAAAAGTGTCCATTGAAAACAGAAAGCAAGATATTTTGGGAGGGGGGCACCTCCATTTTAAAATATATCATTACTCTTTCTTGTCTTATCCCTCAAAGCTAACAGTCCATTCGCTGCAGCCATAATGTTGTGTTTTAAGGTTTTAGACAATATTAGTGCCAGGCTTTCTGGCGTCTTAGGATTCAGAGGCCGATTCAATTATAGTAGCTGCTCCTTGCTTCCTCAACACTCTCCATGTCAGACAAAATGAGATTCAGTAAGGTGAACAGTGTAGGTTTTTACACATGGCCAACAATGACATTTCATGGTAATTCCAAACACTTACATTCTCTGCTCATGAGATGCACAATATTAATGATTTATTCATTTGTTTCATCCAATTACAAATGCATAAGAATGATTTACACATGAGTTCAAATTCCCAGCTGCCTGAAAGTTTAAAGGATTAAAAATAAAATGAGGTTAAAATGAATGCATTTGCAGTCTGCTACCGAGTGATTCTCATGCCTAGAGATGGAATGCTGTTTACAATTAAAATACTTAGAAACAAATCCTATTCAAATTATGATTATAATTATATAACCTTAAACAACAATTCCAAATTAAATGTTTCCTAGCTCTTCTATCATTGCCCACCCATTACCCTCATGAAGAGTAATGGCAGGGGGAGAGAATACCAGCAGGAACACAGAAAAAAATCAACCTGAAGGCTTTTGATTTTAAAATAAACCTTTCAACAAGATTTCTGTTATTCACACTGATTCATATTTTACAAAATACTTAAATAAGGTATTTCTTTCAAGGACAAATTATGATGTACATAAACTCAAAGTCTAAACAGCATAGCTGTAATTCTGAAGCTCACGCTATGAAACATCAACAGGTTGACATAACATCTGTTCTTCAGTTTTTCACCCAAGTTGTTATGGTAACCAAAATATGTGGAATATGTTTCCTAAATCTAACTGATTATTTCAAGTAAATAAAATTATATCATATCAGCTTACCAACAACAAATAATATTATTACTACAAACCTATATTTATCATTTTCACATACTAGTGGGTCACATCATGATATTTAACTAGGCATTTACACATGTTGTTTTTTTCCGAGAATTCACATTAAAAAAATAGTAAGGGTATTTTTTCCCTATATTTGATGGTGCTATCTTGATTTAAAAACAAAATAAGAGGCCAATGTGGTGGCATTCACCTTTAACTCCAGCACTGGGGATGCAGAGGCAGGAAGGTAGATCTCTGAGTTAGAGGCCACCCTGATCTATATAGCAAATTCCAAGATAGCCAAGACTACATAGAGAGACCCTATCTCAAAAACAAAAACAAAAAAACAAGAAAAGAAAGGAAGCAAATTTGTTCTCTGAACAATATGCTATGCCAAATTCCTCCAGAATAAAGTGAGTGGACAAGTCACAACATCATGTCTCCATACGTGATGCTCAGAACCCTCCATTAAAATCTGGTCTCTGAGCAAAGTCAGAAACCTCACTGGGACCACTTACTCTAGCCATTCCATTTTAGTTTCTTTTTTAAACCTGTGAGCATGTGTGTGTGTGCATGTATGTGTGTTCATGAATGCAGACAGAGGCACCTGTCTGGAGGTCAAAGGACATTGGTCCTCATCTTATGTAAAAAGGGCCTCTTCTAGTTCAGTGCTGTGCACAACAGGATAGCTGGCCTGGGTTTCTAGGGATTCTCCTGTCTCAGCCTCCAATCTCACTGCAGGAGTGTAGGGATTATATACCATGCCCAGCTTTACACAGATTCTAGAGCTCCAAACTCACAACCTTACACTTTCACAGCAAATAGCTGACCCACTGAAATGTCTCCCCAACCCAAGCCATTCCATATCAACTGCTCTTCCAACAGCCCTTCCATCTCTGCTCACATATTAGCTGTCCACCCGAGAATGAACTGTTTTTCACAGAAATCCATACTTTGTAGTCTTAGCCCCTAGTATGGACATATTTGGGGACAGAGCCTACAAGAAGGCAATTAAAGATAAATTAGGTCATAAGTATGGGATCCTTATTCAACAGGACTTTGTCTTTACAAAGAAACTCCAGAGAGCCTCACCTCTCACATCTCCTCTACTGCCTGTTTCCTTCACTAGAGAATAAACCAGATGAGGGTGTGGATGGATGGGAGTATGGGTGGGTGAGGGTGTGGGTGTCTCTGCTGTTCACTTACAAGACCTACAGCCCAGTAAGCAATAGCGATTCAACATCTGTTGGATGTGTAAAACTGTAACACGAATCTTAAAAGGTCTTATTAATAAAAACAAACCCAGAGCCAGGTATTGGGGTGAACACTGAAAGAACAGAGAACAAGAACAAGTCACAGCCACCTCACTTGCCAATTCCTCAGCTGATCCTGTTTCCTCAAACTGGAAGCCTCTGAGTCCTCACCTGAATGGATCTCAGCTGAACTGCTGCTAAAGGTGTATGTGCCATCATTTTCTGGCCTCTGTGTCTATCTAGTGGCTGTTCTGTTCTCTGACCCCAGATAAGTTTATTACAATATACAAAAAAGGGGAAATGTAGTGATATTGTGTCCCCCAATATATTGTGCACCCTAATAAATTTATCTGGGGTCAGAGAACAGAACAGCCACTAGATAGACATGGAGGACAGAAAATGGTGGTACACATACCTTTAATCCTATCACTTGGGAAGCAAAGATCCATCGGATCTCTGTGAGTTCGAGGCCACACCGGAAACAGACAGGCATGGTGACACACACCTTTAATCCCAGCACTTGAGATCTCATGTCTTGTTTGGGAAAGACACACACCTTTAATCCCAGGAAGTGATGGCAGGAAGCAGAAAGGTATATAAGGCGTGAGGACCAGAAACTAGAGGTTTTTAAGCTTTTAGGCTTTTGAGCAGCAGTTTGAATGAGGACTCAAAGGCTTCCAGTTTGAGGAAACAGGATCAACTGAAGAACTGGCAAGGTGAGGTGGCTGTGGCTTGTTCTGCTTCTCTGATCTTTCAGAATTCACCCCAATATCTGGCTTTGGGTTTGTTTTTATTAATAAGATCTTTCAAGATTTATGTTACATAAATAATTTAATATCTCTAATGTTGACAAATTATAGCAAGAAATAATATATTTTATAATGGCATTCAAAGAATCTGATAAAATAGACTTATAATCCTTAGCACATGAAATTAAAAATCAAAGTCACCAAAATTTAAGTTCCCATCACAGAACAACAAGGTGTTGGTTTTTTCCCCAAACATCAGACCCACAGCAGGCTGTGTCCTCACCAGTTAAGCACAGAGGATGCCTCCGTGAATGAACTCTGCCCTTCACCTTGATCTCTATTCGGTTCCTAGGTGAACCTGCCAGTTTTATCACTGCGGCTACCTCCGGAGGGCAATACTGTGTCTGTTGTAAACCAGCTTGAGCACCAGTGCTCTAGACCTTAGAAAGGTGTCTGACTGTCCAAATGTCAGGGGACAGAAGCCACCAGTAAAATTCAACCCTAAAATCCCAAGTAAACAATCGTGTTAACAACGTAGTCTTGCCAGGTAGTGATGGCATACACCTTCAGTTCCCACACTCAGGAGGCAGAGAAAGATGGATCTCTGTGAGTTTGAGTGAGGCCAGCCTGGTCTACAGAGCTAGTTCCAGGACAACTAAGGCTGTTACACAATGAAACTCTGTCTCAAAAAAAAAAAAAAAATGCAGTCTTTAGTGGTATGTAGGAACACATCTTCCATACATGGCTGCTTCCTTCCATTACAGAAATCAGACTTAGGAGAGCAGCACATTCCAATCTTTATGACTGTGTGTTCTAATTAACAGTATACCCTTGTACTAACTATCATTCTCACTTCAACCACTGAATTATTCCCAATGTTGTAGTAGAGTTTTATTGCTTTCAAATTGAATTTAATCACTTGGGGGAAAAATATAAGAAATTTACCTGCAGTTTTCAAATTAAATTTCTGAACTGGGATGGTTTATTTTTAGAAAAAAAAAAAAAAGACCTCCTCTGTTTTTCTTCCTCACTGGCTCCCAAATAACATTTGTTTCTCCAGCCATGTTCCCCATGCTCTCTAATCAGTTCATCACCATTTCACAGACCTCCCTAAAGCACACCCTTTTTTTACCTATCTGAAGATCCTCGGTGATTTGATGAAATGACAACTTTAGAATTTCGGGTAGACTTCAAATCACAGCTGCCTAGTAGAACTCGTTATCTAGTTTAAACAAGCCACACAGTTGAGAATCGCACTGAGTTCAAAAGAAAAGAAATGTGTGTGTCATGACTTTAGAGACAAGTCATGGCCTCCCCAGGGCCTCTAAGGTCTGGGGTCCTCGCTGGCCCTCAGTATAATCAATTACTCGTGAAACACATATACTACCCTGCTTAGGTGAGTAATACTACAGATTACATCAGGTAAATTTCACTACTATTTTTGCTATGTTTTTCCTTCACTTAAGATCTAAGTAAGATTTGATTCAGATAAAAGGTGCCAATCAACTAACACTTGTGCCTCTCAAACTTCACATGCTGAAATCCTAATGTGATAGCCTTAATAAAATGAGGCCTTGAGATGTAATCAGGTCATAAAAGTCAATCCCAATGGGACCAGTGCTTATTAAAAGATGCTCTGTTCCCAGCACAGTGACCCATGCTTGTAATCCAAACACTGGGGAAACTGAGATAGGAAGAGCTCAAGTTCAAGACCACCTTCAGCTCCAGAGTGAGACTTTGTCTTAAAATACAATGATAAATAAAGGCTGGATGGATGGATGGATGGATGGATGGATGGACACATGGATGAATGGATGGACGGATGGATGCATGGATGGACGGATGGATGAATGGATGGACGGACAGACGGATGGATGGATGGATGGATGGATGGATGGATGGACAAACTGACTCTCCAAAGACCTCGCTTCCTAGTTCACCATGTAAGGTTATACTAGGAGACAGCCATTTATGCACAGGAAACTGGATCCTTATAAGACACCAAGTTTGATCTAAGATTTCCCAGTTTCTAAATTTAGAAACAAATTTCCACTGTTTCTAAGCCACACAGAGATGGAAATGTAGCTCAGTTGGTAGAGTTCCTGCTTAATATGCATGGAGCCTGTGTTGGATCCCCAGCACTGTACAAAACCGGGTAGAATAGCACAGGGTCTGTACTTCCTGCACTCAAGAATTCAAGGCCAGCCTCAGTTACACAAAAGGTCGAAGCCAGCCTAGGCTCATATAGCCTGTCTCAGACAAACAAACAAAAAAATTGATGAGAGCCAGACATGAGGGAGCACATCTTTAATTCCAGCACTTGGGAGGCAAAGGCAGAAGCAGGAAGATCTCTGTGAATTCTAGGCCAGGCTTGTCTATACAGTAAGTTCCAAGCCAGCCAGGGTAGTATATGTATATATGTAGTATAACCCTGGCTCAAAACAACAGAAACAAACAAACAAGAAAAACACAAAACAAACTAGAGTTGATATCTACTTAATCCAAAACTTATACATAACTTATTAATAAACATTTTAAACCAAAAGTTAAAGAAAAACCAAATTATGATCAATATATTGGAAAACATGCCTGAAGTTGTTTTCTTTTCCCTTTTTGCTTATTTTTTTTTTCTTTGAGACAGGGTCTCATGTAGCACAGGCTGACCTCAAACTCACTGTGGAGCCAGGAATGACCTTGAACTCCTGATTTTCCTGTCTCCACCTCCCAAGCACTGGTATTACCGATGTGCATCATTGCACTTAGTTTATGGGGTGCTAGAGATGCAATCCAGGGTTTTCTGTAGGCCAGACAAGCACTGACCAACTGAACTATATTTCCAGGCCCACCTAAAGTTTTAAAACATTACCAAATTAGTTACAGTTCAAAGTCAGACACTAAAGAATTAGACCTTCACATTTATGGTGATATTTTATTTGTGCTGAAATGTGATTTTATTTGTATGTTAATAAAGTTGCCTGGAGATCAGAGCTAAGAGCAAGCCATTTAGCAGAAGTCCTGCGGTGGTGGCACACGCCCTTAATCTGATCACATGGCAGGCATAATCTCTGTGTGTTCAAGGACACAGCCAAGCGGTGACCTGAACCTTTAATCTCAGTACGAACCATAGAGACCTGGAGGTCTGTATAGACAGGCAGTGATGAGGAAGTCATATGGTTGGGTTTAGAACTAATGAGAAGGCAGAACAGAAAGTCAATAAAAAGACAGGACACAGGAAGAAGGTCTCTCTCTCAGGGGAAGGATGGCATCGAGTAGTAAGATAAGGTGGTCTTAGCTCTTGGCTACTGCTCGATCTCTGGACTTTTAACTCTTATTTGGCTCTGTGTTTCTTATTTAATGAGGTCGTTTAGAATTACATCTACACACATTGAGAAAACTCAGCTGTACATAGGAATTTACTCTCGGAGACTTGTGGGTAAATAGGACTTTCCTTTTCATTACAACTCCATGAAAGCCAATAGTCAATAATTATAGTAACCAAAGTAATTGCATAGTAAAACTCACTTTTTCTAGACCAAAAAAGCAACAGCATTAGCAGGGCTAGCTCACCTGTGGTATGAGTCTGTCCAAGTGCTCAGCTCGGTTTCCATGAGAGGGGTGTGTCGACAGCCACTCTGGTAACTTGGGGTGGCCATGAAGACTCTCTGAAAACTCCATCTGCTGCCAAAATACTGAGCTGGCTCTTACGTCCACACAGGCCTAAACACAGAGTTAAGAAGGCACACAGTGAGCTTAGTTACTACAACTTAAAAAAAAAAAAAAAAGTGACTCAGCCGGATATTCAAAGGGCTAAGGAGGGAGAATCAAAAGAAAGAGGGGGTAGCAGAGAGAGAAGGGGAGAGGGAGGGGGGGAGGGGGGGAGAGGGAGGAGGAAAATATGTTTAAGTTTACTTGTGTGTCACTACATGTTTCGAAAATATTCCAATTTCTATGACCATTTTAATAAAAGAATATGTTCTCTACTTGAAGGAAGAAAACCTCAAGCTGGGAATTAAACTCAGTAGTAGAGTAACATACCGAGCACGCACTAGGCTCTGGGTTTGAGCCCCAGTATTGCAAAACAGAAGGAAGAGAAAAGCAAAGCTGATACAATAGAGCATTACAGCGACACAAGCCAGCCACCCTGACACCTAACACTGAAAACATGTATTAAGGGGGAAATCCTCCATCTAAATTAACTTTTCTATTAAAAATAATCTACACTAAAGAAACTTCACACTTAATGATACAATTAGAAAAAAATTTTAACAAACATGCAGAAAAAGTTCATCTTAATGTATATCAACCTGTCCAATGTTCTCAACTACATGAAAAAAATACATTTAGGCCATTCAAAACATACTGTTTTTTAAAGGATGTATATGGATCTAGTGTAGAGGGGGACACAATTCCATCACAAACTTATATACACACTCTTCACATACACTTGAATACACACAACACTGTGGAAGGCTACTTAAGAACTGTTTGCAGTTGTTGTCCTGGGAGTCTAATTCAAGTATTTGAGGTGGGAAGGAAGTAACAGTTTCATTCTGAACTATATTAACCTGTTTGCAATAAAAATTCTTTTTAAACCTTCCATACAAGGACTTGGAAGTTTTTTAAAAAGTCTGTTCAATTTTCTTCACATCTTAATTTACTCTTTCTATAAGAACTAGGAAACATGTGTTTGCATTTCCTATTTCACTTTTGAATAAATTAAGGACAAAATTCTATCAGATTGGTCAAAATGTGGAAACAAAAAGCCTTAAATTTCAAGGCTGTGATACCTAAAATGCAAGACAAATGCCACATTTTGTGTTGCTAGTTTTAAGTCAACTTGAGGAAGCTAGAGTCATTTGGGAAGAAGGAACCTCAAGTGAGAAAATGTCCCCACCAGATAGGCCTGTGGGCAAGTCTATGAGGCATTGTCTCGGTTGATGATTAACATGGGAGGGTCCAACCCATTATGAATGGACCACCCCTGGGCTAGTGGTCCTGGGTTCTATAAGAAAGCAGGCTGAGCAAGCCATGAGGAATAAGCCAGTAGCACTCCTCATGGCTTCTGCATCAGCTCCTGCCTCCAGGTTCCTGCCCTGCTTGACTTCCTGCCCTGACTTCCTCCCATGATGGCTATGATCTGGAGTTGTAAACTGGAATAAGCCCTTTCCTCCTCAGGTTGCTTTTGGTCATGGTGTTTATCACAGCAATAGAAACCTAACCAAGACACGCACTCAATAGCCAGTCAGCATCTATGCTGCCTCCCTGCTCATAAACCACTACATAAGATATTTTTCAAGGTGGGAAAATAAAGAGGAAGAGATGATCTGAAATTCAATTTCTATTCAATGTTCAAATCAGTGCAATTCTTCAAGCACTTTAAGTACTCTAGGTTTAAAAAAAGCTAGACAAATGTGTCAGAGAGCTAAAGTGATAGCCATGAAGGTCTGACTTCCCAAGTTCGAGCCTCGGAATTTGCATAAAAATACAGATGCAGTGGCATCATCTTTAATCTCAGCACTGCTACAGTGAGACTGCAGATCAGAAAGTCACCTGGAAAGGTGTGGGCTAGCTGGCCTGGAACAGGCAGCATCGCAGCAGAAACAAGAGAAACCTCAACAAGGAAGATAAAGACCCAAATCCTGAAAGTTGTCCTCTGGTGGCCACATCAGCACTGGGGCACATGTGTGCCTATGCACAAGTGCATACCTGCATGCATACACACACACACAAATATATCCTACTATGAAGGTATGAACATTCACATTATGTGTGTCTAAACAAAACCATAATTTTATGATTTTTTTACCTTACAATGTTAGTCAAAAGAGAAGTCAAATATTTACCTGTTCAATCTAAGTAACATAGTTGAAGGCAATATTTAAAACATTTGATATGTCAAAATAGAGGGGAAAACTATGCCAGTAAATAGCAAAAGCGTTTCAGACTGAAAAAGCTTTGCCCACTGTGTTTGTCACGAGCTGCCCCTCAGGGTGCATCAAAGAAAACTGTAAAAGAAGGAGAGGGTGTTTCTTGAAGCATCAATAAACAGACACAAGGATGACCAAGAATAAAAGGATCATTGGGCTTGGATGTGGCTCAGCTGGTAGAGAGCTTCAGACCTTGAGTTTGATCCCCAGAACCTCATAACTAGACACAGTGATCATGCCTGTAATCCAACATCTTGGCAAGCTGACACAGGAATATCAGAAGGTCAAGGTCATCCTTAGTTACACATTGAATTTGCAGCTAGCCCGAGCTACATGAGACCCTATGTTAAAAAAAAAAAAAAGAAAGGAAGGAAGGAAGGAAGGAATAACAGAGCACTTTGAAAAGAAACTGACAGGTTACAATAATGAACTCCAAAGAAATGAAGATCTACAAGATAACTGACAATTGAATTCAGAATAACACTCATAAAGAAAAATGTTCAGTGAACGATAAAAAAATAAAATAAAATTCAGTTAACAATTCAGAAAAAATTTAGGACGTCTAACAGAGATAATCTTTTAAAAAAGAAATATTGGAAATTAAAAATACAATGACTAAACTAGAAAACTTAATGAAAATCTTCAATGGCAACTCTACTGGACAAAAAAAGAGTAAGTTGAAAGATAGGACATTTGAAATTGTGCAAAGGCAAAAAAGGATGAAAAAGAACACCTGTGTGAATTATGGGACATCACCAGGAGAGTAAACACTCACATTATAGGAGCCGTAGAAAGAGGAAGAGGGACCAGAAAGAGAAGTTAAGAAAATGATGCCATCGCTTAGGGACAGGAGGTACAGACATCATCAGTCAAATTCAACCCAAAGGAGAGCATGCCATGACACATAATACTCAAACTCAAAGGAAGAAATGTAAGAGTAACAAAAGGTAAGAGACATCTCTCTTTAAAAGGCTTTTCAACACTGCCTATCAGGAGACTTCTCATCAGAATCCTTGCAGCCCAGCAGAGATTGGATGACAATATATCCAAGTAAAATAATTGCCAACCAAAAAGGCTTTTTCTTACAAAGCTGTCTTTCATAAATGAGGGAGAAATGAAAATTTTCTGAGGCAAACAAAAACTCTGAGAATGGGGTATGGGGGCACGCACCTTAAATCCCCACAGACAAGTGGAGAGAGGGAGATCACACAGTAAGACACTGCCTCAAAGGCAAAAAGAAGTTCACAACCACCAGCCTCCCTCACCTTACAGGGATTGCCAAGGAAACTATTTAGACTGAAATAAAACCACAAATAGCTGTTGAGGAATAACACGAAACAAGCAAATTCAAAGCTCAGTGCTGCATGTAAAACAAAGCCATCTTCAGGGTACTCCAGGATTATAAAGCTGATGTGAAGGCAATGTCTTCTTCTTAGTATGAGGGCTAAAAGATCAAACAGTTAATAACAACTATAGGCAAAAATAACGTCAAGGTTCTATATCACAAACTGATGCAAGTACTAACACAAACTGGAAAATGTAATCAATGTCAACTGATTATCAGCTTGAAACAAGCTGTTACATGCATATAGTGTTCTACTTAAGCCTCACAGTAACTGGACAGCAAAATTGTTAGTAGATATACAGGGCAAAATCAGAAAGGATCCCAAGCATACTGCTACATAGAATCATCCAATCTCAAGCAAGGCAGCAAGGCAGGAATTAAAAACAGAGTGGCTACGAGACAACCGGAAAATAACAAAACAGCAATAAACTGTCCTTTTTTAAAAAAAATCATATTTATTTACTTTATCTTATGTATATAAGAGTTTTGTCTGCATGTATGTATGTGTATCACATGTACCGTGCCTAGGACATCAGAAGAAGATGTTGGCTGCCCTGGAACTGGAATTACAGGTGGTTGTGAGCCACCATTTGGGTGCTAAGACCTGAACCAAGGTTGTCCAGAAGAGCAACAGGTGTTCTTACCCACTGAGTCATCTCTCCAGCCCAATAATCAGTTCCACTTATTACCTTAGACATAACAAATTCAAGTCTCCAATTCATGAAATAAAGTCACTAAATGGATTTTCAGAAAAGCTATCCAACTGTATGCTTCTTACAAGAGATTTACCTCACTTTACAGACTCAAAAAAAAAAAACAAACAAATCAGGGTAGCTCAACTTGCAACCAACAAAATATAAAAAGAGATAAAGAAGGACATTATACAATGACAAATAGGTCAATTCATCAAGCAGAATAAAATAGTTGTAAAACTATGTGTATCCAACATCAAAGCTCCTCTAAATATATAAAATACTAAAGGATTTAAAGACAGAAACAAACTGCAATATAATAGCAATGGCACCTCTAATACACAACACTTTCAATAATAAATAGATATTCAGATGGAAACTTAGTAAGAAAACACTGGATTTGAATATCATTCTAGATCAAATGTACCCAATAGACACATGGAGCACTCCATCCAACAGCAACACACACACACACACACACACACACACACACACACACACACACACACTTTCTCCAGGGCAGGGCACATGCTAGGGCACAAAACAAAGCTCAGCCATCTTATGGAGACATCTGTACACAAATGCATCTGCGCAGCAAACAAAAGAAGAAACAATACTGTATGCAATATACCCAATGAGATATTAATGTCCAAAACAAACAAGTAAAACTTCCAACTCAATAGCAAAACACACTTAATTAAAAGTGGGCAAAAGACTTAAGAACCTCAAAGACTGCATACAAATAACAATGAGTGTACAAAAAACTCATCAACATTGAAATACCTCCAAGAACTGCACCTCAGAAACACATCAGATATCATCTCACACCTGTTGGAAAGCAACAATAATATGAAAAACTTCAACCCTTATACTTTGTTCATGGGAATGTAAAATGATGCAGCCTCTATTTAAAATAGTACAGAGAGTGCCCCAAAAACATTAAAAATGGAACCCATATGATTCAGCAATCTTACTATTCAGTATTTACCCAAAAGTTAAAAAATAGGGTCTCGAAGATAAACTAGCATTCCCCATTCCCTACTACACACACTACTGACAGTGGCAAGTGCTGGAAACCACCTAGATGCTCACTCAGATGAATGGGTGAAGACGTGGGATGACACACATGCAACAGCCTTACCCAAGAAGGCAATCCTACCATGTACAACAGCGTGGATGAACACGGGCGATGTTGGGCTAGGAAAAACGAAGTGGGCACAGGGCAAATACCGCCTGATTCAACTTACATGAGGTATCTACAACAGGTAAAGTCAGACACAAGGTAGAGCAGTTGTTATGAGGGACGCAGTAGGAGGTGACAAGGACAGTAGGTTCTAGACACGGCTCTATGACATTGTTCCCAGAGGTCATTCTGCATTACACATTTAAATTTGTGAGTAGATCTTAGGTTAAATATTTTTACCACAAAAGCGGGGAGGGGCAGCAAGAAGGCTCAGTGGGTGAGGTACTTGCCACCAAGTCTGATGAAATAAATTTAATTCCCAGAAATTACGTGGTGGAAGAAGAGAACTGATGCCTACAAGTTGTTCTCTGACCTCCACATGTACACCATGGAATATCCATGCCCAAACAGATACATACATAGATAAACACAGGCACAAGCAGATAACTAAATAAACAAACAACAAATTAATAAAACAATACCTAATGGACTAGAGATGGCTCAGTGGTTAAGAGCACGTGTTGCTCTTTCAGAGGATCCAGGTTCAATGCCCAGCACCTAAAAGGTGGCTCACAACTATCTGCAATTCCATTCCAGGGGATCCAATGCCCCCTTCTGGACTGTGTGGGCATAACATAGACAAGCACACAGGCAAATACATAAAATAATAAATAAAATCGCCTTTAAAAAAGACAGGATCTCTCCATGTATCCTCTGGCTTTCCTGGAGACTGCTTCTAAAGCAGACTGGCCTTGGACTTTATAGAGATCTGCCTGCCTCTGCCTCCAAGCGCACCATCATGTTTGACATAAACTCTTCTTAAGATAAAATAAAAACAAATAAAAGAGCACGTGTTTACCAAGACTGTGGGAGTACATAAAGAAAAGATAAGGCTCTTTCTTTTTTATTAATATTATTATTATTATTTTATTTTATAATTAATTTAATTTTACATATCACCCACGGATTCCCCTGTCCTCCCCCCTTCCACCCTCCAGCCTCCCCCCCCCAGTCAATCCCCCATTCCCATCTCCTCCAAGGCAAGGTCTCCCCTGGGGATTCAGCTCAGCCAAGTAGGTTCAGTTGAGGCAGGTCCAATACCCTCCTCCCTACACCCAGGCTGAGCAAAGTGTCTCAGCATAGGCCCTAGGTTCCAAAAAGCCAGCTCTTGCACTAAGGACAGGTCCCACTCCCACTGCCTGGGGGCCTCCTAAATAGTTCAAGCTAATCTACTGTCTCACTTATCCAGAGGGCCTGGTCCAGTTCCATGGGGGCTCCTCAGCTATTGGTTCACAGTCCATGTGCTTCCACTAGTTTGGCTATTTGTCCCTGTGCTTTTTTCAATCATGGTCTCAATATCACTTGCTCATATAATCCCTCCTCTCTCTCACCGATTGGACTCCTGGAGCTCCACCTGGGGCTCGACCATGGATCTCTGCATCTGCTTCCATCAGTCACTGGATGAGAGTTCTATCATGACAGTTAGGGTGTTCGGCGATCAGATCACCAAAGCTGGTCAGCTCGGGCTTTCTCTCGACCATTGCCAGTAGTCTATTGTGGAGGTATCTTTGTGGGTTTCTGGGGACCTCTCTAGCACTCTGCTTCTTCCTATTCCCATGGGGTCTTCATTTATCATGGTATCTCTTTCCTCGTTCTCCCACTCTGTTCCTGATCCAGCTGGGACCTCCCACTCCCCTAAGCTCTCTTTCCCCCAACCCTTGCCCTCCATTACCCACCCTTAATTCCAGTTTGCTCATGTAGATCTCATCCATTTCTCTGTTGTTGGGCAATCCCTGTGTCTTTCTTGGGGTCCTCTTTACTAGGTAGCCTCCCTGGAGTTGTCAGTTGCAGTCTGGTTATCCTTTGCTTTACATCTAGTATCCACTTATGAGTGAGTACATACCATGTTTGTCTTTCTGAGTCTGGGTTACCTCCCTTAGGATGATTTTTTCCTAGTTCCATCCATTTGCCTGCAAACCTCATGATGTCATTGTTTTTCTCTGCTGAGTGATAAGGCTCTTTCTAAGCCACCTTTCCTTCTTCAAACAGAACCAGTGGTGACCATAAGTCCCAGGAAACCTAAGGGACAGATGTCGATGGGAAATGCGTCCTAGAATGCTGAAGAACCACAGGGTTTACAACCAGTGAAGCAAGGGATTGAAATTCCATCTACTTATGTGATTAATAGTGAACTGTAAACACTAACTCTGATAACTCCTTTACTCTTCACAACATCCTTACGTGGTGAGGGATGTTATTTTACCAGCTTACAGAGCAGATAAGGAGAGCAAGGGATTGAGCTACAATCTGAACTCCAACAGTCAAGTACCATTTAGTACCCTGGACCAACAATTTAGTCTCCAAGGCCACCAGATTCACCTCTGAAACTTATTGCTGCAGATCATCAGGATGAAAAACAGCCAGTTCAGAACCCAGAACACAATGTTTCTGTCCTCCTTTCCCATAGGGAGGAGCCAGGAGCCAATCAATGGTAATTACAAGATGCTATGTCTGGTTGCAAGAGATGGTATCATGAATTCATAAATAAAGAAGGATCTAGTTAAATTCAGATTAAAATAACAACATGCATGCATATGCAGTAAGAGACATTAATTGACAATGAATGTCTTCTATTTTATCATAAACTCGGCAGGATGTGATATCCATAAGGCACACAGTACTATAAGAACCACCCTTACAACCTGAACATCCCAATGCCAACACAACACCAGAGAAAGATCAAGCTCTATCCCACCTATCACCAAAATGCTCACTGCAAATACAAACTGAAAAGGGCTCTGGACTTCATAACTCTATGCATTCACCTCTCCAATACAACTCCTGTCAGCCATCACCCCTCCCCCTTGGAGGAAAAGCCTGAGTTCTAAGTCTGTTTTGAATGCCAGTAGCACTGCGCATCTGAACCAGATGTTCCAGCATCCCCTCTGCATTCCACACAGACATGTGGTAGTCATGAGACAGTATTACAAAGGACTGCTACAGAAGGGCCAAGAACTAGGAAAATACAATTGGAATGTTATGATATTTGAAGGGAACAAAACATATAAAAACAGTACTTTTTAGAAGTGATACTGTGGAAGACAAAATTGTTTCCAGCAGCCTAGAATAAAGAAGTTCCACATCCTACATGAATGCACCTCCTCCTGGGGTGGGGAAAACTTACCATCAATGAGAGATGCACCACAGTCTTTAACTTCTTCATTTTCCAGTTCGATTGTAAAACCAAGCAAATAACAGCGCCTGTACCTCAAGGGCTGACATGGAGACTAAAAGAATACTGCACATAGCCCACTCAGGACAGAACCCAGCACATAGAAAAATATTACTGGGGCCAACTGTCAACTCCATCACCGGCGTCACTTGTACTGTCCTGGGCATCTACAGCGAGTCAGTTCCCCTCCGTCTGTACACACAGGCTCAGTGTTCCAGGGCTCAGGGCGTCTGCTAGTATATCCACTCTTTTTCTATGAATCACTTCTTCTCTGAACAACAGTTTTTCCAATCAACAATTTAAAACTGCTCTTTTCCAACTGAGCGTGACATAAGATACTGGTAACTAAATCATCCTCAGGATTTGTCAATAAAAAATTCACTTATCAAAAACACTTAGTATATGCCACACAGGAGAGAAATGGGCTCTTGTTATTGTATGGTCCAATAACTTTAAAGCCCTTGCCTGAGTGTTCTGCATCTTTTGACGGTCATTGTGCTAGTTCATCAATCAGTAAAGCTGGCAAAGTTTTGATGAATTTTACACACATTTCTTTCTTGTCTCGTGGAGACTCAGTACTCAATGCAAATCACAACAACTAAAAATCAAATAAATAGTCATTCTATGTGGGGAATGGGTTCAAAATAAGATTTGGGCATATGTGTTGTGGAAGTTACTTTGGAACACATCTATGAAATGAGGCTTTTTTGTTTGCTGCTTATGCATTCTTACATGACTAATCTAAGGACCTACATGGTCATCCAAGTACAACACAAAGACAGTTCGCTGTGCTGGAGACTCAGTACTAACCTGGAAGACAGGGGCCAAATATGCTACTAGGTAAGACACGTCAGCACTTTGGACTCTAGTCTCCCTACCTGTAAAAGGAGAAGTTGAGTTAAATTAGCTCCAGTTTTCCTCCAGGGTGCAAAAGCTTATGGTTCTATAATCTATGGTTTTACATGAATTTTAAAGTTTAGATTCTTATTTCTGTGATAAAAGTGGATTCTGCTGTTACCCAGCTCCCTCACTAGATGGTGCTATAGGCACAGCTATTTCAGGCGGCTTGCAGCAAGCAACAGTACTTCCTTCCAGAAGGGTCCTCAGCAGCTCTGGGGCTGGACAATCCCTCCCAGTGAGGGCTCTCAAACCACTCCAGTGTATTTATCATCCTCAGTCCCCATCCACTAAACGAAATAACACATCCACATGTCCCCTGTCTCTGTAATAATCAAAAGCAATCATACATAATGCCCCCCAAGGAGCCTGCCCCCAGTTTAGAAGCATTAAAAGAAAATTAGCTTTCTTTTTTTAGATTTCAGTACAGACACTCAAAAGTGAATATAGATGGTTTGGTTGCTTGTGAAATTAAAAAATAGATGTCATTTCCACAAATGACTGCCAAGTGTCAAAATGTCCTTACGATGAATGACAAATGAATAAACACATCAACAAAATCAAATAATCTTTTGCCCAGCTGGTTTGAACCATTTATTCCATCTCAGTTCACAGCAGACCTACCAGTTAATCACTAATTCTGAATTAATCATTCTAGTAATTTTTAATAATGATAACTGAAAGCTCTTCAAAATCAAAATTTAAACTATAAAAACATAAGCATGGAAAATTAACCTCTTCCCAGTGAATAGTAGAGAAAAAGCAGAAAGAATCTTAAGGAAAGATAGATTCTTGTTTGGAAAACCCCTCAGAGGTAACTTCATTTCAGTGAATTTCTTATATTCTATTCGGTCCTTGGCCTTGAATGCTCATGAATCCAATGGGGCAATGCATAGCCAACAAATTCATCTCCCAGAAACAGTTCCCCTGACCATACTTTCAAGCCTCATACAGAATGGTAACGGCAGCTTAGCAGCCCAGCCAACTGCAGTGTGGGTGTGTCTGTCCCTGGGTCAACACCTTTGCTCTCTTTTAGACATGTGACGACAGAAGCTAAGCTATAATCACAATGACAAGGAAATCTAATCATAGTTTGGCAATGTGACTGGACTTACAGGGCAGGGTTGGGAAGTTTGTTCAACTGCTTCACACACACACACACACACACACACACACACACACACACACACACACGCATCTCGTCAGGGTACAGGGTATAGGCCACAAATAGGAACCAAGCCCCAGACACCCAGAGTAACACTTTAAAAAAGAGTATTAGCCTCTTTTCAGATAGAAAACAGAGAGGTTAAGTACCCTGCCTATAGTCACATGCAAGAAATCAGAGTTCCAAGACCTCTGTGACACCCAGTCTCCAGCCCTGAACTCAGGGTTTAAAGTCCTTAAGACCACTAAGTCGCTGCCTACCCTTTCCATTCCATCTTGCCATGGATGCTCCTAAACTGTTTCTATTTTAGCCACAGAGAGATTTCAATTCCCAGAACAAGCATTGTTTTCCTTACCTTTGACCATACTATTTTCTATACCAAATCTCCCGAGACTTACACCCTGCACCACACCAGAATAATTACTACTTGTCTCATAGAGCTCTGTTTTAACTGCTCCTTTCTCAATCCCCTTCCTAGGCTGTCATTTAAGCCCGGATACAAGTTCTACCATTCTGCTGCATTCTTCCATGGGATGAACATGTCCTATATGTCTCTACCATGATGCTCCAAGCTTTGTTCAAATTATCTCCTACTAACATTCTGACTTCCAATAACCTGGCAGATAGTAAGCATGCAGCAAATACACGTTCAGTTAATAAATGAAAATCATGTCATGGGGGAGGGCTACCGTCTGGGTCTGCATCAGACTATTGTAATGTCAAAAGAAAAAGGGAAAAAAAAAAAAAAAAAACGATCCATAAGAATTAGAGGCCAATCAGCCCAGATACTGGGTAGACGTCTAGAGGCCAACACTCGCTCACCTGACCTGCTTCATCATGTGTAGCTGGGTGGAGAGGGGAATGGAGAGGGGAATGAATGGAGTCAATGAAAGCTATAATGAAGTTGCAGAAGTTCATTCCTATCTGTGGAAATAGAAACATGCTGAGACGTGTTTTATAGATAGAATTGCCGGGACTTGGTGAATGATCAGATTGCAGTCTTAGATGAGTAAGGATGACGGCAGGCTGCAGGCCTTTGAGACAGCAGGACTGAATACAAGGTGGAACGTTTGTCAGGGGAAGGAGTAAACTGGAAGGAGGGGCAAACTCCACGGTTCAGTATCAATACACAGGCTTGAGGTCAGTGTGGACTAGAGGAGGCAGACAATGGGACATGCACAGGCAGAAGACTGGTGCCCTGGGAACTTGAATTGTTCTGACTGAGTGAGAAATGTCCAAGTCCTACCACCCAGGTGGAGAAGGCTGATACAGAAAAGTAAAGATAACATGTTCAAGATCACACAGCTAACTGGAAAGGCAGAGTCCCAAATGCGGGTGGTCTAGCTCAGCAGCCATGACTCCACTTAGTGTCCTTGGCAGCAGATTGCTCCACACTGCCAGCACCTAAAAGAGGTTTAGACTTTGATACTAAACACGGGAAGGTGACAGTATAAAGGTCATACTAGGGTCCGAATGTGGGTTTGAATAGTTGGTCCCAGCTAGTGGTGCTGTTTGGGAGGGTATGAAACCTTTAAGAAGTAGAGCCTCACGGGAGGAAGCAGGTCATTAGTGTGGGCATTGAGGCTGTAGAGCCTGGCCTCAATTTCTGTCCACTCTCTGCTTCCCGACTAGGGACACAGTATGATCAACTGCCTCATGTTCCTACCTCCACACTGGACTGTATCCACCATGATTGTATCCCCTTGAACCATAGCCTAAAGCCAACAACAACATCTTCTCTCTTAGATAGCTTCCTGCAAAGTAGCTGGTCACAACAAGGAAAATGCTACTGTAGCTCATAATAGAATAAATGTCTCCATAATGAGCAAGAAAAATAAAAAACTAAAACTCTGTCCCATTCCAGTTTGAATCACAACTTTTACCATTGTGCCTTTGAAAAAAAAAGCTAACATAGCCTGTGTGGACTTCAGCTCCTTCACCTGCAAAAAGGAGACATGATGATCACAGCAGTAACCACTTCATGGAAGTGCTGTGCAGTAGGTAAGAGCAGGTTCCACACCTCCAGCACTGAGCACAGCCCTGATAGGGGTTAGATAGGAGCTAGAGGTGTTATTATCTAAAAGGATGCTTTCGCAGAATAAAGGCAGCGTAAACACTATATTCGAAGCTTTCATACTGCTTCTCTTCCTGACAGGAAATAAATACTTGTACTTTAAAGATGGCATTTTTCATCCTGAGTGTTTCAATAACAAAGACAGATTTAACATCTATAGCAACATTTCTTTGTGCTTGACATAAACAGACCATATTATCACAACTGGAAGTCTCATGCTGCACAACACAACATTTAGTGTGCTTTAGAAAATGCAACCATGCTCTTACCTGTCCAAATATACTTTTTCAAAATGGTTTGTCATGTTATAATTGATGGAGCTTCATCATTTCTTCATTAACTTGTCTACTCTCAGAGGAGAGGACTTACCAAGTCCCCCAACCCTGAGTTGGACTGTGACAGCTGTTGTCCTGATCTGCCTGGACATCACAGCATTTAGCTGCTCTTGAACACTTCCTCAGAGCTTCCTCGTCTATAGTCACTCAGAAACTCCACGTGTGATCCTAAAACACACGTTTTAAACATCTAACCAACAAGCACACTGAAGGCACTCTGCAGTTGAGAATATCAAGGAGCCAATAAAACTGAGGCAGTGTGCTCAGCTTTTCCACAACACTAGAAAATGAGATTTCGAAAACCAGTGACAGGCCATGCATGGTGGCACATGCCCTTGATCCCAGCAGTCTGGAGGCAGAGGCAGGTGGATCTCTGTGAGTTCTAGGCCAGCCTGGTCTATAGAGTGAGTTCGAGGACAGCAAGGGATACAGGGAACAACCCAATTTTTTAACCCTAGTTAAAAAAATTTAAAGAGATGATTTTTTTCCCTCCAAATTGACAAAAACATAACTGAACACAGCATTATGGATTTTAGTGGGGGAAGGTATTCTCACAGGTTGGTGAAGTCTGGCATTAGCATTTTTGAACATAGTATCTCTATAAAATTTATATACATATAAATTTATATATATATATATATCCTAGTGACCTTAGCTACACTTACTTATCCTAAATAAATAACAAAAAGTCATGGAATGGTGCTAGAGTACAGCTCAGTCATAAGACAACTGTCTTGTGGGTGCAAAGCTCTGACTTGAGCCCCAGCACAAGAGAGAGTGGGAGAAAGAAGAGTTTGTTGGGAGAGAGGAGGAGGGGAGAGGGGGGGAGAGAAAGAGGGCAGGGAGTATGAATTCAGAGAGGAAGGAAGGAATGGGAGAAAGAAAAAAGGAAAGAAAGTTAGAAAAGAAAAGGGAAGGAAGGAGGGAAAGAGAGCAAAAGCGAAAGGAAGGAAGGAAGGAGGGAAAACTTGAGGAGTTTATGGATAGATGAATAGAATGTCTTTTCTAAAATTATTTATGATGTTACTCATTCCTAGAAATTATCCAAATGGTTATTAATGGTAAATAACTCAACTTATCATTATGACAGAATGTGGTGGTATTGTGTTCCCCAAAATATTGTGTACCCTAATAAACTTGTCTGGGGTCAGAGAACAAAAAAAGCCACTAGATACTTAGGATAGGCAGTGGTAGCACACGCCTTTAATCCTAGCATTCCAGAGGCAGAAATCTATCTGTTCAAGGATACAGCCAAGCATGATGACTCACACCTTTAATCCCAGAAAGTGAGCCTTTCATCCCAGGGAGTGATGGTAGAAAGCAGAAAGGTATATAAGGCATGAGGACCAGAAACTAGCAGCATTTGGCCTGGTTAAGCATTTGGCTGGTTAAGCTTTTAGGTTTTGAGCAGCAGTTCCGCTGAGAGCCATTTGGATATGAGGACACAGAGGCTTCCAGTCTGAGGAAACAAGATCAGCTGAGAAGTTGGCTCGGTGAGGTTAGCTGTGGCTTGTTCTGTCTCTCTGATCTTCCAGTGTTCACCATAATAACTGGTCTCAGGTTTGATTTTATTAATAAGAACTTTTAAGATTCCTGCTACAGAGACATTTGACTCAGCCTGGGAGGAAGGGACTGGACCTGCCTGGACTGAATCTACCAAGTTGAACTCAATCCTCAGGGGAGTCTTTGCCATGGAGGAGATGGGAATGGGGGATGGACTGGGGGGAAGTGGGGGGCGGGAGGGGAGAGAACAAGGGAATCAGTGGCTGATATGTAAAATTAAATTAAATTATAAAATAAAATTTAAAAAAAAGATTCCTGCTACAACAGAACATTCTACTACTTCAATGTTGGGAGCATTCTCATCTGGTCATGTAAAGTAATTCATAACAAGCCCGTGTCCCTGACAAAAACAATCAGAAAATAAAAAGAACGCTTGGCCAGAGGACGAGGAGTCACCAGGCCAGCCAAGACAGACACCAAAATCCTGAACGGAGGACACTCACTGAAGCTGGTGTGACCTCGACCTCGGCACTCCTTCCCATCAGGGAGTCATCTGAAGCGTGAAGAGCAACAGGCTGAAACATGGCAGAATCTGGCAGGAATCCAACAGGAAGAGGGAGCGAAGGAAGCTTTTGGTTGTCTTACAGATGAGAAAACGAAAATTTTAAACTCCTCAAGGCAGCCAGATCTGAACGTTTAGCATTAGTCAAGAATACCCCACTTTTGCACACAAGGATGAGAGACAGTGAAAACAGAGCAGAGGTGTTCGTTGGGGAGGGGGAATGATGAGCATTAAATCCAGAGACCTGGAGACTGGTTCAGTGATGGGGGTGTAACTTTGTCCTTTGTTATTGCTGGTTAGAAACCTGGCAAAGATAAACATCCATGCATCCTCCATACACGCTACCCAAACCACTTCTGCAGAAGCTTGTGGAGAGACTAACAGTGAGGTAACTAAGAAAAGAGGTTACCTGGTATCTACTCTGCATACTGTCTGTCTGTGACTCACAGAGATGAAGACTGGGGTTAAAAAATAGACAAGGGAGACACGGAGCCAAGGACAGCACTGATTCACTAAAACATCTGCACACTCTTAAAGAAGATGGAAGAAATTAAAGAAAATGTAGCCCCCAAACCAAGTAGAGACTTGGTGCTGTGTGAAGATAAAGCTTAGGGCCAGGGTCCTGGGAAAGGGCTAGGGGAGAACTGTAGAACACATGCCACCCTTGGGGGCCTATCCTGGACAGCATCACTCTTCTGGGTGAAGGCACACCTGACATACAGCAAGTTTAATGCAAAAGGGGTATAGATAAGAATAAGATTAATGAAGTATAGTAGAAAAAATTCATGCTGACAAGCATGGAAACTATAAAAACAAAGTAATGAAAGACGGACAGCATGCTCTAAAATAAACAAGTATGTATATTTCCAATCTGAGAAGAGAGAAAGGATGGAGCAAATGCCCTATGTTAAAATGTAATCAATGAGAATCTATTAAACTGATGAAAAACACTCAGCCACAGTCAGCAGAGTAAATACAAAGAAAACACATAGGAAGTAGATACTTCACATCAACCAAGAGAAAGCAAAGACAAAAATGCACGTTTAGCAACCTTGAACGAAGAAAGTCAAAAACACCAGAAAGGCAGCAGGACGGCATCTCAAAGGGGACATCATCAACCTGCTGAAAGAAATAACTCAGGATTTAAAATCTTGGGTCCCACAAAGGCATGTCAACTTGCAGTAACGGAAAAGGGAGCTGGTGGTCACACGATGCCTACGACAGACGACAACTTTAAAACCTTGATTAGAAGCAGCTATTATTTAATGGTTGTAGGAAACTATAAATCAAACAGAAGCCAGAAAAGAACTGAACACTGAAAAACTACAGAAGAAATAATATCCAACCATTCCAGAAGGTGCCACCATGCTCCCAGAGCAACAGGCTCCCGGAGTTCACAGATGGAAGAGAGAAAGCTAACAGCAGACATGCTTACAGCCATAGAACAGACACTCTGCCTCGAGTCCAGTCAAACCCCTCACTGGCATGAGAGGGTGAAACGTAGACAATCAAGGCAAATGAGAAATCTACTTTTTAAGCAGACTCTGGTATGGGAATGATTTTTCTGAGAAATCTGTTCAGGATCGACCGATCTTTAAGATCTTACTGTGCTTTGGACTAAAGCTAAGTTGAAGGCTTGGCTTTGATTTTTCTTCATTTCCTAGTTCTCTTTTGTAAACTATTTGTGCCCCTGCCTCAGAACAATATATGTGTGCATAAGATGCAATGGCTAGACCTAAGGCCATTTCCTGGAAGCAGTGAGGAGATAGAAGCAATGCCCCCACCAAAGCAAACTGTTGAAAACAGCCATGTGCACAGACTGCTAAAGTCCAACTGTAGCTTGAGTCAATAGGACCAGAAAAACAATCTACCCCCTCTGATCCTCATTTAAAACACTAAGACAAAAGTTCCCCATTCCAGTTGGCCCCGCTCAGTCAAGGGATCACCCCTAAGCATGTAGGCTCACTATGCTAAAGACATCAGCAGAACAATTGGTCTTTTAAGGACAAACTGAACTTTTGCTTCCCAGGATCCTCTCCCCTCCCCTCATCCAGGGGCTTACAGGACCACAGTCATGTGGCTTCGCAAGTCTGCCAGGTGTGGTAGCAGGGGCCTTAATATCAGTACTTGGGATGCAGGTGCACTCTCAGTGAGTTTTAGGCCAACCAGGGCTACAGAATGGTGCCCTGAATCAAACAAATAAAAAAGAATGAATAAATAAATAAATTTACTTCAAAAATCAAACAATTCAAAAGGAGAAAAGAATCCCAAATATATATGTGTCTAAACCAGATGTATGTGTCTAAAACAGACTTCAAATTACATGAAGCTAAAACTCACAGACAAGTCGACATTTATAGTTAAAATGTTTCAAACTCTTCTCTCCAAAGGAGATCAGAATATTAACCTGAATGATACAGTGAACCAGCTCAATCTAACACTTGTTTGTAGAAAGCCACTCAGCTACTGTAGAGCACAGTCCCCAAGACCGGCCAAGGGCTTCCCCCAAACCAAGTTCCTATAGGTAGGTTTCTATCGTGAGAACACCAAGACCAAAGCAACTTCGGGAGGAAGGATTATTCCAGCTTGCTCTCTCAGGTCACAGTCCGTTATCAAAGGAAGCTGGGCAAGAACTCAAGGCAGGAGCTTGATGCAGGGGTCATGGAGGAGGGCTAGTGCTGCTTGCTGGCTTGCTCTCGGTGGCTTGCTCAGTCTGCTTTCTTACAGCAGCCAGGACCACCAGCCCAAGGGTGGCAGTGCCGCAGTGAGCGGGCCCTCCCACATCCTAGAGAACACACTACGGACTTCCCTACAGGCCAGTTTTGTGCGGGCATTTTCTCAACGGACATTTCTCTTCCCAGTTGACTCTAGCTTATGTCCAGTTGACAGAGAAACAGCCAGCACAGAGATTAAGATTCTTCAGAGTGTGTTCTCTGACTTGCAAGAGAGTAAATTAGAAATAAACAATGATGAAACATTTAGACAAACTCCAAATGTCTAGACATTAAATGAATTAAAACAATCTGTATATAAAAGAAGAAAATTACAAAGGCTATTAGGAAACATTATTACTTAATGACAATGATAAAAACACATATCAAAATGTTTCAAAATCAAATAATGAGAAGTGAAAATTTTAGCTTTAACTGCCTGTGTTAATTTAGGAACATGAAAGTCTAAAAATAATTATCTGAGCTCCCATCTTAGGAAACTAGAACAATAATTAAACCCAAAGCAAAAAAATTAGACTTCACAAAAACATTAAACTTTGTTCTTCAAATTAAACCGTTAAAAAAAATTAAAAGATGCCAGAGAATGATAGAAAACACTTGCAATACAGATAGCTAACCAAAGCGTGTACCTGGCGAGTACACTGAGGAGCATATAAACTCAAGAAGGCCAAGAACCCATTTAAGAACAGGCAAAATATCTGACCAAACAATTCACAAAGGAAGACACAGGAGCGACAGAGATGCACATGAAACATGTTCTACATCGTGGTCCGTATGGAGCACAAACTTGCCGGACACGGTGGAGCACACCTTTAATCCCAGCACTCAGGAGGCAGAGGCAGATGGATCCCTGAGTTTGAGGCCAGCCTGGTCTAACAAAGTGAGTTCCTGGGCAGCCAAGCCTGTTACACAGAGAAACCCTGTCTCGAAGAAAAAAAAGAAAGAAAGAAAAGGAAAAAGAAGCACAAACCAGAGTGCACACTCCCCCAAAAGCAAAGATGAAAGGGGAAAAGGTGTGTACTGCTTCTAAGACAGACATAAAAAGACACAAAGATTGACAACAAGAGAATGCAAAAGACACAACGCTCTTGCACAGCCTGAAAGAAATCTGGGAGGAGGAGGGAGGAGAGGAAAACAAAAATAAAGGGAAAGGCAGACCTTAGGCAAGAAGCGTTACCCAAAACAAAAGGTATTTTTCTTTAAAAGTAAGCTTTAAAACGTTATTTTTAATGGCGCGTGCATGCGTGTGTGTGTGTGTGTGTGTGTGTGTGTGTGTGTGTGTGTGTGTGTGTGTCTGTCTGTCTGTCTGTCTGTCTGTCTGTCTGTGTGGGAGTGTGTGCACATGAGTGCAGGTGCCCACAGATGCCAGAAAAGGGTACCTGGATCCCTAAAGCTGGAGTCACAGGCAGCTGTGAGCCACCTGGCTGCTAGGAATTGGCAAGACTCAGTTCCCCACAAGAGCAGCAAGCCTTATTAATCACTGAGCACCTGTCCAGTCCCAAGTAATATTCTTATATTCACAAATAAAAAAAGTATCAAGCCACCAGGAAGATAGCTAGTTATAAGCTATGCAAAGAAATAAATGACAGAACCAAAAAGAGATAAACTCTATAACCATAATGAAAGACTAGAAAGCTCTGTAAATAACTAGAAAGGGGGGAAGAAAAACGTGAACAATGATAAATAATGAAATTGCTGAATAATAATAATCTCTTCAATAAAAAAATGAAAATGAAATTAACAAACTTGACAAAACAGTCATCCACAGAACACTGTCTCCAAGGGCAGAAGCTCTTCAAGAACACCCCACAGTGCAGTCTTGATCACACACTGAGAGAGAAAATAAAACGGCATCGAAGATGCTTCTCACCGAGAGTGCTCTCCACTCAGAATGTGAGCTAGAAGTCAAAAACACATGGTAACCAAAAACCACAAGAGGTCCAAAAACTAGGCAATAACCCCCTAAATAATCCATGAGCTAAGAAGAAAACACAAAGAAAACAAGAATGTGTTTTTAAACTAAACAAAAAATAAATAGCCTGTCAACACCTGGCAGGTAAAGATGCTCTCTGAGGAAAACGCACAGCCTTGCATACAGACAGTCCCCACCCTATAAAGATTCATCTTGAAATCTGCCATCTTCATGAATGTGAGAATGAGAGAGGCATTCAAGAGAAACCACTCCTGAAAATCTAAATTTCAGGCCACTGTCTCCTATGGACACAGACATAATATCTAACCAAAACACCAGCAAACCAATTCTAGCCATTTATTAAAGGATACTAAAACTGACAAAATTGAGCCTATTTCCAAAAACAAAAAGTTAGCTTAACTTAAAAAAAAATGTAACCAATCCACATTAACAGATTGAAGGAGAAAAAACATAACCATCTCAATAAATTCAACAAATGTAAATGAAAAGTTACAATATTCTTTAATAATTAAACACATTTGCCAAACCATGAGGAACTAAAGGCAGATGCTACCACCTGATGGCCAGCCCCTGTGGTGGTCTGAATGAGTAATGCCCTCACAGTTCAGGCGTTTGCACACTTATAAGGAGGTTTGGGTGGTACAGCCTTGATGGAAAGCATGTGTCGCTGGACTTTAAGATTAAAAGCCTGGAGGCACCTCCAGTTGGTTCTCTCCACTTCCTGCTCTCCTTGAGATCTAAGCTCTTGGTTTTTAACTGTCATGACAAAAATAACAGTTTTTGTCTGTTCAGTCTTTGCAGGCAGAGGCTCATGTAGCTCAGGCTAGCCTTGAACTTTTGCTCTTCCTGCCTCCACCTCTAAGGTACTAGGATTAGTTATGGTATTGTACCACTGTGGCCCTAGATCTACCTTTCTTTTTTTTTTTTTAAAAGATTTATTTGTTTATTATGTATACAGTGTTCTGCCTACATGTGTCCCTACAGGCCAGAAGAGGGCACCAGGTCTCATTACAGGTGGTCGTGAGCCACCATGTGGTTGCTGGGAATTGAACTCAGGACCTCTGGAAGAACAGCCAGTGCTCTTAACCACTGAGCCTAGATCTACCTTTCAATAATTGTGGCTGAGTATATTAGCTGTCCATGGAAAAAAACAGAATTACCTTGATCACTTCTTTTTATGACATAAAAGAGCTAATATAATGAAGCTTCTTAGAACTAAAACAATCAATTTACTAAGGCAAATTAAAGCTTCTTAACCAGAGCCCAAAACACACATAAAGGTAAACTTGACAGACCAGTGCATTAGGATTAGGAGCCCATACCCACTGGTTCTTTGTACCTTACTCGATAACCTCTTAATGCACAGAGTCTGATAATTCACTTGATCCTTCTTACTTAAAGTGCCAAGAAACACTTTTACTTTTGCAAATATGTAGCATCATTTATAGAGCCAAATCCATTAAGATTCACAATGAGAAGTTTAAATAATAGTGACTTTTAATAATAACTACTGGAAATTCAACAAAGGGCCAAATAACATACTAATTTTATACATAAACTTTATAGTTTATACTCATTTAAAATGTTCTGCTAACAATGATAACTCAGCTATCACAGGGGATTAAAATAGTAATTAGGGGTGAAGGCTCCTGTCCAACACATAAATAGCACAAGACCTGTGAGGAGGCCCAGGAGCCGCTCCTGGAGCTCACAGAGAGTCAATTGCTACACTTGTTCTCCACGACACATTTCAGCAGTAGATGCTCAGATGCTCAGCCTGGACCATGACAGCAATAGGAGTAACCTTCTCCAGGTGAGGGAAAACAGCGGGGTCTTCTTTTCTTAAACCGCCCCCCATAGATCAGAGAAACAATGGGTGTAGAACAGCAGCAGCACTGGCCTTCCAGAAAGCACACAGAGTAATAAGGGCCTAAGACACTACACATCCATATGTTTTTAAAGTTTTAATTTGCATACTTCATGTCTATAACTAAAAATTTCACGTATGCAAAAAATGCTTTCTAATAAAGATTAAAACTTTGGGGTCCTGTTTTCCAGGTAGCCTCCCTGGTGATGTGAGTAGCAGACAAGTCATCCTTGTTTCATGTCTACTATCCTGCTATGAGTGAGTACATACCATGTTTGTCTTTCTGAGTCTGGGTTACCTCACTCAGGATGATTTTTTCTAGATCCATCCATTTGTCTGCAAACCTCATGATGTCATTGTTTTTCTCTGCTGAGTAGTATTCCATTGTGTATATGTACCACATTTTATTTATCCATTCTTCAGTTGAAGGGCATCTAGGTTGTTTCCATGTTCTGGCTATTACAAACAATGCTGATATGAACATAGCTGAACAAGTGCTCTTACGGTGTGGTTGAGCATTCCTTGGGTATATGCCCAAGAGTGGTATAGCTGGATCTTGGGGGAGATGGATTCCCAATTTTCTAAGAAAGCGCCATATTGATTTCCAAATGCAGGGATCGCCCAATGACAGAGAAATGGAATGAGATCTACATGAACAGCCTGGACATGAGTGGGGTAATGAAGGGCGAGGGTCGAGGGAAAGAGAGCTTGGGGGAGCGGGAGATCCCAGCTGGATCAACAACAGAGAGGGAGAACAAGGAATAGGAGACCATGGTAAATGAAGACCACATGAGAATAGGAAGAAGCAAAGTGCTAGAGAGGCCCACAGAAATCCACAAAGATACCCACACAACAGACTGCCGGCAATGGTCGAGAGACAGCCCGAACTGACCTACTCTGGTGATGGGATGCCAAACACCCTAATTGTTGTGCTAGAAACCTCATCCAACTACTGAGGGATCTGGATGCAGAGATCCATGACTAGGCCCTGGGTGGATCTCTGGGAGTCCAATTAACGAGAATGAGGAGGGTTTATATGAGCGAGAATTGTTGAGACCAAGGTTGGATAAATCACAGGGACAAATAGCCAAATGAATGGAAACACATGAACTATGAACCAATGGCTGAGGGGTCCCCACTGGATCTGGCCCTCCGAATGGGTGAGACAGTTAATTGGCTTGATCTGTTTGGGAGGCATCCAGGCAGTGGGACCAGATCTTGTGCTCATTGCATGAGTTGGCTGTTTGAAACCTGGGGCCTATGCAGGATTGTTTGGCTCGGCCTGGGAGGAGGGGACTAGACCTACCTGGACTGAGTCTACCAGGTTGACCTCAGTCTGTGGGGAAGGCTTTGCCCTGGAGGAGATGGGAATGGGGGGGGGGGGGGGGTTGGGGGGAAGGTGAGGGGGATGGGAGGGGGGAGAACAAGGGAATCCGTGGCTGATATGTAGAACTGAATTGTATTGCAAAATAAATTAAAATAAATAAATAAAAAAAATTGAAAAAAAAAAAGATTAAAACTTTGAATACATCCTGCCAATTACAGTCACATATGGAGAATAGAAGATTTTCAGTTACTCATTCATTCCTTTAAGAGATATAATCTTCAAGAATTATAGATTTATGAAAAGTACTATGGTGTAGGTGAGGTCTAAGTAACCCCCAAGGGTCCATTGTGACTAAAGGCATAGCCCCGTGTGGTGCTACAGGGAGGTGACAGATGCTTTAAAGGGGAGCCAAGGAAGAGATGGTTTGTGTCACTGAGGATGTGCCCTTGAAGAGGGACTGTACCACCTTGATCGTCATCTCTTTTTCTCTTCTCTGGTTCTAGACTCAACTGATTTGCTTCTACACATGATCCTGCCATGATATGCCACCATCTTCTATTCTCAGCAGAACTGGGCCAATGCAGGCATTGAATTCAACGTGCCCCTGAATCTCCATAAGTGGGGGCTAAACAAACTTTAATTATACCTGAGCTGTCTCAGCATTTTGTTATAGTAATATAAAGATGAGTAGTATAAAGGGTTAACACGGTGCATGACTAAATGTTTGGCCTGTGTGTGTGCCAAACATCAAGACAACACACATGTATTGTCAGCTGTATGAGGTGATGGGTGATGGTGCTCTGCATGCTGTGAATGTGTTGCTCCCATTGGTTGATAAATAAAATGCTGATTGGCCAGTAGCCAGGCAGGAAGTATAGGCGGAATAAACAGACAAGGAGAATTCCAGGAAGTGGAAGGCTGAGTCAGGAGTCGCCAGCCAGACACAGAGGAAGCAAGATGTGAAATCAGAACTGAGAAAAGGTACTAAGCCATGTGGCTAAACATAAACAAGAATTATGGGTTAATTTAAGTATAAGAGCTAGTCAGTGGTAGGTCTGAGCTAATGACCTAACAGTTTTAAGCCTCTGTGTGTTTACTTGGGTCTGAGTGGCTGCAGGACTGGCAGGTGAGGAAGATTTGTCCTGACCATGGGCCAGGTAGGACACAGGAAAACTTCAGCTACAATGAGGAACACTGTATTTTCAGCTGTTGATTGATCACTTTACCTTTGCAGCAAGCTGTAGTCCAATTTTGTCAGCTTCGGCCTCCAGTGTTCTACTGTATGGTCTGTCAAACATATACTAAGAAGAAGCGGGACAGAAAAAAACTCCATTAAGTGGATTTATTTCATGATCAAAGGAATTCAAAAAATGAATGTTAAATTAATTTCACAGAAAATCTAGTATGAAATGTCTGTCCTCTAAGATATAAAATGTAAATGTTGCCATTGTTTCTTCCATTCAACTCCCACTTTAAACATGAAAAGGAGAAAAGTTAGGCACGTGCCTTCCCGGACAGCCTGTGCTGCCATTAGCTTATTTCATTTTCCACTTATAATCTCCACTGTTGAAGAGAGTGCTGCCTAAGAACCTATCCTGGTACAGACCTAACTGTGGCCAAGGAACACTAATCTCACAGTTCTAAAGGGAAATCGAAATAATACAGGTATATGAGAGCCATTAACACTAGCAGAAAACTTCAATGGGAAAATTAGCCACAGAGGAGAGCCCCGTCTGTGATTAACTATCTTCATTTCCTTTTCTAAATATTGATTAGTTAGGAAAATAAAATTTTCTTCTGACTTAGATTTTTTCAAAAAACACGAACAGCTATCATGACTTTAATCTTCCCAATTACTCTTATTTATGAGAATGTTTTCTAATTAAACTCTAATTTGCAGTAAGCACTAAAACTTTGTAGAAGCTGGATCAAGAAGCAGGACTTTTGATAAAGGAGCTATTAATCCAGGAAGCAACTTTTCAAACGCAGCAACTTTTCAAACACACACTTGTGATGGATACAAGCAACCTAAGCCGCCATTCACAGTATGTAAACACAGAACACGGCTTCCTTCCCCCTCACTTACATCTGTTTTAAGCTGAAGAACTGCAAGGCAGGGGTCAGCTCTCAGTGCACAGGCTGAGTGTGCACCAGGGAGTGTGCTAACCCAGCCAAGCATCGGCTTCAACAGAGGAACTCATGGGGCAATGTGCAAAATGGAGCTAGTAACAATAACAAAGTCCTCGATTTGCACAGAGGATTACACAGGCCGACAGTAAAATTAATCATCCTTATGAACAGAGCTCTTACTTTGTGCCAGGTGCTATACAAACGGCTTTAAGGCAGTGCTTCTCAAGCTGCTGTGACTTGTTTGTTTGTTCATCTGTCGGCTCTTGAGGACATTTGTAAACGTTTGGAGTTACAAGGTCATGGTGTTGTCACCTAAGTAGTCTCATGTGAGGGACCCACCCCCACTTTTTTCCCCAGAGTACTCTTGAGCAGGGAGAAGTGGGAAATATTTAGATAGAAATATAGACTGAGAGAGACAGATGGAAACACAGAATAGCCTAGGGAGGGCCTGAGTCAAAACCTACCAGCCCCTTCTGTCTCTGCTAAAGGACTTTTAAAGGAATGCCAAGGGGTGGAGCAAAAGGCCTTCCCACAGCCAAGTGCAGACCCTTCCAAACACCTGGTAACCGCACATGTGCTCAAGCCATCCCCTAATGCAACCCTGCTGGGTAAAGCAAGTTCAACTCTCACTAGGAAACCTCTGTGGGCCCCCACAGTCTCAAATACATGAACTAAAGCAATCCTCCTGCCTTAGCTCCTCAGGTAGCTGGGACTATAGGTGCATGCCACCGTACCGGCTTCAAGGGGCAGTTTTAAATTATTATTTTTATATTAATTTTATGTGTATAAGTATTTTTGCCTGCGTATATGTATACCGTGCATATGCCTGGTGCACATGGAGGCCAAGAGGGTATCTAATCTCCTGATTACAGATGTTTGTGAGCCACTATATGGGTTCTGGGATCCAAACTGAACCCAGGTCCTCTACAAGAGTAACAAAGGCTCTTAACCATCTGAGCCATCAAGACACTGTGGAGAGCAAGAACCATGGGCATCTACTGAGTAGTTACTGCATATGCTAGAAAACCCACAATACCAGGACAAGCCCCAACAGCAATAATAATCCAGACCAAAACATCAGTAGTTCTGCATTAACAGAGCCCTCCTGTATCATTCAGTCACCACAGTAACTAAGTGAATGGCGAGGAATGTGGACAATTCCCACCCTATAGGGCATCACTGCCAGCATTCCTTTATGCTCCCAAAATATGGTGAGCAGGGCACTGCAGAGAGAAAAACATCTCTTGACAACAGAGTCACTGAGGGGCCTCAATTTAGGAGAAAAAAAATCCACACCAAAGGCATCCCTGTTCTTCAGTTTAGTTATTAAATTGGAAAAATTATGCCTAAGAGGCATAAAATTATTTCAAGGGAAAAACAGCTACATTGCCTTAGTTATCATCAACTCTTCTGATTCTATTAATTTAAAAAGCATCTACTTATAAACAAGGGGAAGCTACATCAACTCCGTTGACAGCCCAGCAGGTCAGTGACAACTAAGTTCCAATGTGACATCCCACCATCTGAATCTAACTGTTCTTTCTTCTTCAATTTGAGAATCATTGTCTCAATCTGGTTAACACAGCTGTGGGGATCACAAGACTGATCCTCAGTAAGGCAGTATTTTGAACAATATGAGGGACTTAGTCATGAGATGATTATTATTATCGGCACTAAAGCACCTAAAACTGCCCCCTCCCCATGTATTCTAGGCAACGTTGGTTTAACTGTGCATTAACAGCAAAGGAGAATGATATGAAGCTACAGCCAGCCCCACACTCATTAAAACTTCAACCTTCTTGGAAGAGATCTCTGGAGGAAGGACACGACTGTCACAGAGATAAGAGAAGGACCAGTGATTAGGTTTTCTCTCTCTGAAATCAACAACTATGAAAAATAAAGGGGAAAAAAAAAACAACACAGTAGCTCTTTTAATCGACCCTTGTATATCACTAGACAAATGCAGACTCCCTTAATTAAATACTATATGGGAACAGCACCTAAAAATGACAAACAGACACTGAAATTCCGTATATGACTCCAGGACAGACCTTAGCATAGTTCTGATCCACACTGCTTTACACCAACACTGCTGCATGCCCACCACAGGCCATCTCAGACTCACCTCCTGCAACTTCGATTGTATCCACTGTCCCAGAAGTGCCAAGCTGTCTCGTGGACACACAGCCCAAATCATTGTGAGAAAAATCATACCAAGGAAATCCAGTAGGTGAACCAAGCTAGCCTTTTCTGCCTGAGAATAATAAAATGATGAAAGCCACATTTAGTAAATGGAGACAGTGCATATTTACACTTTCTAGCCACTGCTTGATCATACTAAATAATTATGTGGGTTCAAGTGGCCAACATGAGCAAAGACCCAATTTTTTAAAGCTTTTTTATTATGTTTATTTTGTATTTGTATGTATATATGTGGGGCATGGGCATGTCACAGTCCAAGATCAGAGGACAACTTGTGGACTCAGTTCTCGCCTTCCACACGTGGGCCCCGGGAGCTAACTCAGGCAGTCAGGCTTGGGCCAGAGTTCTTACTTGCCGAACCACCTCACCTGCCAAAGACCCAGATTTCTCCCCTCATGTCCATGCTGTCTGCTGGGAGGTCCCCTTTTCTTTACTTACACACTGGTGAATCATTTATGCCTTTAACATTTTACTACTTTTGCTGAGCTAATTATTCATCGTCATAGACAGTGAGAATTAATAAACTAGTTTCTTATATTAACCAGCACAATGATTCCTCTGGTACAATAAGCCCCATTTTATAGATAATGAAATGCAAATGGAGATTTTATGACTGCCTCAATTCACACAGGTATTAGTAAAAAGACCAAAAAATCCAGGCCAAGGCTATTTTGGTTTCTAACATAGATACTATATTCTACACATCAAATAAAAGTGTTTATCACACTTATATTGTTACATAAAACCTAAGTATATATAGTAGATAATGCACTTAAGACAAGAAAATTCAGAAAAAGATTTAATTAAATTAAATTAATTAATTAAAAGATTTAATTAATTAATTAAAAGTTTAATTAAAATAAAGGTATTTTGCTATTTATAACCTAATGCATGAAAGCACAACACATTTATACAAGTTTTTGGTTTTGAAAATTTGGTATTTCTCACTGAGAGTTGGGTTCTGAGTTTTGGACATACTCACAGCAGTAGCCAGGAAAGGTTTGTATAAAATGTGTGTTCTGCCCAGGAATGCCTAGTAAAAGTTAAATGCATGGGCTTACTCAACACTCACTAGAGTGCACGTTAGCATAAAAATGCTGATGCAGACTTGGTACCAGTCACTACCTGAATGGACACAACACAGCTGAAAACTAAAATCAGACTATGTATGACCTTAACAAGATAATCTCTCCTCACAAAACAATTATCACCTAACAGTCGTTAGTTGTAAAACCATTATTGAATTATTTTACTATGAAAGACTGAAGTCACAATGACAGTGTTTATGAAGAGAATAAACTTGTTATGAATTATTAAAGAGTATAATTGAGGCTGGAGAGATAGCTCAGTGGTTAAGATCATTGGCTGCTCCTCCAGAGGTTCTGAGTTCAATTCCCAGCATAACCATCCGTAATGAGATCTGGTGCCCTCTTCTGGCCTGCAGGCATACATGCAGGCAGAACACTATACATAATAAATAAACAAATCTATTTTTTTTAAAAGAGAGTGTAACTTATTAGTTTTAAAAAAATAAATATTTTTAAAACTGCGTATTTATAGAAAAAAAAAGAGAAACAGCATAAAAGTCACGTTCAATCAAAACTAAGACTTCCAAAAGAGAAAACAGTGTGTTAATAAAAGAGACCTTTGTCAAAGAAACAGTAACTGTTTTCCATCATGGCTGTTCCCTGCCTCTTCTGTTCATCTGACCACCATCCTGCACTGGTGGGGGTGGTGACCCTACCCTGACAGGCAGTGACTGGATGCCAGAAATCAAATCAACTGAATGGTACCACCTTTTAAAGCTACAACAGCCACAGCTGATTCGTTTTTTGCAGTTATGACGTGGCAATACATTTTTCTGAAAATATCTCTTGACCACAAAGGGAATGAACTTTTTCCAGACCTCACAGCCAATTTCATAATAGAATATGCTGTGAGATCATTACTGTCCTACTGTGTACTCAGTACAGGTTTAAGTTAAACCTGTCTTTAAGAAAACAATGCAACCAAACTTACTATGCCTTGGATTTCTAGTGCAATCAGCTTTTACAGTAAAAGCTAATGCACAGCTTTAATGTTACTTTTCCATGCCCTGACCCAGAATAATGTGTGTGTGTGTGTGTGTGTGTGTGTGTGTGTGTGTGTGTGTGTGTGTGTGTGTTATGGCAATCATTCGCTGCTAGCAGGCAACAGGTCAAAAGCAACCTTAAACAACAGATCTCCAATAACTGTTGGAAGTAATATGTAGATACAAGTTGGCAGCACCTGCTTGCAATATTGGTGCTATTATAGGTCAGATGAGGTCAGTAAAGTCACCTCTTCTCTTGTAAAACCATTAAAGATTTCTGCTTAAAGATTACCATGT